>NC_138179.1:6405258-7024206 GCF_964165515.1 Mesoplodon bidens
CAGTACAGTCCTGTTAATGAGAATCACCGTGCTGTACATTACATCCCCAGAACTTATTTATCTTTTAACTGGAAGTTTGTACCTTTTGACCACCTATGCCTGTATCACCCATCCTCCATCCATCTGCCTCTGGCAGTCACCAACCTGGTTTTCTGTATGTATGATCTCAGGTTTTTTTTTAGATTGCACATATAAGTGAGATCATATAGTATTTGTCTTTCTCTGACTAACTTGACTTAACATAATGCCCTCTAAATCTATCCATGTTGTTGCAAATGGCAAGATTTCCTTCTTTTTTATGACTGAATAATATTACAATGTGTGTCTTTCTATCTTTATGTACATATCCCACATTTTCTTTATCTATTCATCCATCAATAGACACTTAGGTTGTTTCCATGTCTTGGCTATTGTAAGTAATAATATTTCAATAAACCTGGGGGGGGTAGATTGCAGATATTTTTTCAAGATAGTGATTTCATTTCTTTTGGACCAAAACCCAGAAGTGAAATTGTTGGGTCATATGGTAGTTCTAATTTTAATTTTTTGAGTACCCTCCATACTGGCTGTACCCATTCCCACCAACATTGCACGTCTTTTTCTCCTCATCTTTGCCAACACTTTTATCTCTCCCTTTTTTTTTTAGTTTTTAATGTTTATTTATTATTTATTTTTGGCTGCATTGCATCTTAACTGCGGCACACGGGATCTTTCATTGCGGTGCACGGGCTCTTCGTTGCAGTGTGCGGGTTTCTCTCTAGTTGCGGCATGCAGGCTCCACAGTTTATGGCTTTGTAGTTGCGGCACGTGGGCTTAGTTGCCCCGCGGCATGTGGGATATTAGTTCCCTGACCCGGGATTGAACCCACGTCCCCTGCATTGAAAGGTGGAATCTTAACCACTGGACCACCAGGGAAGTCCGAACACTTGTTATCTCTTGTCTGTTTTATGATAGCCATTCTAATAGTTGTGAGGTGATATCTCATTATGGTTTTGATTTCCCTGATGATTAGTGTTGTTGAGCACCTTTTCATGTACCTGTTTGCCATATGTGCATCTTTTTGGGAAAATATCTGTTCATATCCTCTACCTTTTTTTTTTTTTTGCGGCATGCGGGCCTCTCACTGTTGTGGCCTCTCCTATTGTGGAGCACAGGCTCTGGACACTCAGGCTCAGCGGCCATGGCTCACGGGCCCAGCTGCTCCGCGGCATGTGGGATCTTCCCGGCCGGGGGCACGAACCCGTATCCCCTGCATCGGCAGGCGGACTCTCAACCACTGCGCCACCAGGGAAGCCCCCTCTACCTATTTTTTAATCAGGTTTTCTTTTCTATTGAATTGTGTGAGTTCCCTATATATTTTGGATATTAACCCCTTGTTAGATACATGGTTTGCAAAAATTTTCTCCCAGTTGTTACATTGCGTTTTCATGTTGTTGATGGTTTCCTTTGCTGTACAAAGCTTTTTAATTTGATGTAATCCTACTTGTTTATTTTTGGTTTTGTTGCCTTTGCTTTGGTATCATATCCAAAAAATCATTGCTAAGACCAAGGTCAAGGGGCTTACCCCCTATGTTTTCTTCTAGGAGTTTTATGGTTTCAGATCATATGTTCTAGTGTTTAATCCATCTTGAATTGATTTTTGTGTGTGGTGTAAGATAGGGGTCCAGTTTGATTCTTTTGCTGTGGCTATCTAATTTTTTTCAACACCGTTTATTGAAGAGACTATTCTTTCCCCATTGTGTATTCTTGGCTCCTTTGTCATAAATTAATATTTCATATATGTGAGGGTTTATTTCTGGGTTCTCTATTCTTTTCCATCAATCTATGTGTCAGTTTTTAAGCCAGTATCATACAGTTTTGATTACTGTAGCTTTGTAATACAGTTTGGAATCAGAAAGCATGATGGCCCCAGCTTTGTTCATCTTAACTAAGATTGCTTTGGCTATTCTGGGTCTTCTGTCATTCCATACAGATTTGGGGATTGTTTGTTCTATTTCTGTGACAAATGCCATTGGAATTTTGTTTGAGATTGCACTGAATCTGCAGATTGCTTTGAGTAGTATGGACACTCGAACAATATTCTTCCAACCCATGAGCATATAATGTCTTTCCATTTATCTGTGTCTTCTTCAATTTCTTTCCTCAGTGTCTTATAGCTTTCAGTGTGCAGGTTTTTTACCTCTTTGGTTAAATGTATTCCTAGGTATTTTATTCTTTTTTGGTGTAATTGTAAATGCAAATGTTTTCTTAATTTCTCTTTCTGATAGTTCATTATTAGTGTATAGAAACACAATAGATTTTTTTTTTTTTTTTTTTGGATGCATTGGGTCTTCGTTGCAGCACACAGGCTTTCTCTCTAGTTGTAGCGAGCAGGGGCTACTCTTTGTTGTGGTGTGTGGGCTTCTCATCGTGGTGGCTTCTCTTTGTTGCGGAGCATGGGCTCTAGGCACATGGGTTTCCGTAGCTGTGGCACACGGGCTCTAGAGCACAGGCTCAGTAGTTGTGGCGCACAGGCTTAGTTGCTCTGCAGCACGTGAGATCTTTCCGGAGCAGGGCTCAAACCCATGTACCCTGTATTGGCAGGCGGATTCTTAACCACTGCACCACCAGGGAAGTCCCCACAATAGATTTTTGTATATTGATTTTTTATTCTCCAACTTGAGTGAATTAGTTTATTAGTTCTAACAGTTTTCTGGTGGAGTTTTTAGGATTTTCTTTGTATAACATCATGTCATCTGCCAACAGAGAGGGTTTTACTTTTTCATTTCCCATTTGAATAAAAATGATAAGAGAGTGAACATCCTGTCTTCTTCTTAATCTTAGAGGAAAAGCTTTCAGTTTTTCACAAGACTATGATATTAGCTGTGGGCTTGTCATATATGGCCTAATTCCCTCTGTACCCACTTTGTTGAGAATTTGTATGATGATTTTCCTTTTTTTTTGAGGATTTTTGCATCTGTGTTCATCAGGGATATTGGCCAATAATTTTCTTTACTTGTAGTGTCCTTGTCTGGTTTTGGTTTTGGGGTAATGCTGGCCTCTTAAAATGAATTTGCAAGTGATCCCTCCTCTTCAATTTTTTGGAAGAGTTTGAGAAGAGTGGTGTTAGTTCTTTAAATATATGGTGAAATTCACTAGTGAAACCATGTGTTCCTGGACTTTTCTTTGTTGGGAGATTTTTGATTACTAATTCAATCTGCTTACTAGTAATTAGTCTGTTCAGATTTCCTATTTCTTCATGATTCAGTGTTGGTAGGTTGTAGGTTTCTAGAAATGTATCCATTTCTCTAGGTTGTTCAATTTTTCAGCATGTCATTGTTCATAATAGACTCTTATGAATCTTTGTAGTTATATGGTGTCAGTTGTCATGTCTCCTCTTTCATTTTTTACTTTATTTATTTAAGCCCCCTTTTTTCTTAGTGAGTCTAGCTAAAGTTTTGTCTAATTTATCTTCTCCAAAAATCATCTTAGTTTCATTGACTTCTTCTATTGTTTTTCTAGTCTATTTCATTTATTTCCACTATGATCTTTGTTATTTCCTTCCTTCCACTAACTTTGGGCTTAGTTTGTGCTTTGTGTTCTAGTTCCTTGAGGTATAAAGTTAGGTTGTTTGAGATCTTGTTCTTAATATATGCATTTATCACTATGAATTTCCCTCTTAGAACTGCTTTTGCTGCATCCCTTAAGCTTTCCTATTTTGTGTTTCCAATTTTATTTGTCTCAAGATACTTTTTTAATTTCACTTTTGAGTTCCTTGAGCCATTGGTCGTTCAGTAGCATGTTGTTAAATCTTCACACATTTGTGAATTTTGCAATTTTCTTCTTGAAATTGATTTTTAGTTTTATACCACTGTGGCCAGAAGAGATACTTGATATGATTTCAGTCTTCTTAAATTTATTAATACTTGTCTTATGTTCTAATACATGATCTGTCCTGGATAATGTTCCATATGTGCTAAAGAAGAATGTATATTCTGCTGCTTTTGGATGGAATGTTCTGTAAATGTCTGTTAAGTCTCACTAGTCTTATGTGTCATTTAAGTCCAATGTTTCCATATTGATTTTTAGTCTGGATGATCTATCCATTGGTAAAAGTGGAGTATTGTATTGAAGTCTCCTACTGTTATTGTATTCCTGTCTATTTCTCCTTTTAGATATGTTAATATTACTTTCTGGGCTTCCCTGGTGGCGCAGTGGTTGAGAATCCACCTGCCAATGCAGGGGATACGGGTTCGTGCCCTGGTCCAGGAAGATCCCACATGCCGTGGAGCGGCTAGGCCCGTGAGCCATGGCTGCTGAGCCTGCGCGTCCGGAGCCTGTGCTCCGCAATGGGAGAGGCCACAACAGTGAGAGGCCCGTGTACCGCAAAAAAAAAAAAAAAAAAGTTCTAAATCTGTAAATTATTTCTAGAATAAAATTGCTTTCCTGAAATGTGTTTATATGATGTATTCTATTTGCACTATTATAGAATTCTACCCTAACTTCCAATTTAAATAGGAATTGCAGGGATCATCTCTGATTTAATAATGTAAAAGCTATAAATTGGATATTGAAACTTGCATTTTCAAAAGTAGTTGCACCACTCTGTTCTGATCACTTTTTTTGGTAAATGTGTGTGTATTTTGTAATCCAGCATCCTGTAGGTACTGAATTAAAAATTTATTAATTAGTTTCTATTGTCACAATCACTTTACTTCATCAAATTAATATCCCTACTTTATCTTGTAATTCTAGAGTTTGTTTATTAGCAATCTTCATCTTATAAGTTTGTGTGAGTCCATTATAATTCAAAAAAAGAATAAGGACTTCCCTGGCAATCCAGTAGTTAAGACTTCGCCTTCCAATGCAGGGGGTGCAGGTTTGATCCCTGATTGGGAAGCTAAGATCCCACGTGCCTCATGGCCAAAAAAACCAAAAACAGAACAGCAGCAATGTTGCAACAAATTCAACAAAGACTTCCAAAAAAATGGTCAACGTCAAAAAAACCTTTAAAAAAATCTTAAAAAAAAAAAAAGAATAGATGATATGTGACTCTTTTGAAATTATACTACATTTAAAGGAGACCTCAAATATGCAATATTAAAAACATATCAGGGCTTCCCTGGTGGCGCAGTGGTTGAGAGTCCGCCTGCCGATGCAGGGGACACGGGTTCGTGCCCCTATCCCGGAAGATCCCACATGCCGCGGAGCGGCTGGGCCCGCGAGCCATGGCCGCGGAGCCTGTGTGTCCGGAGCCTGTGCTCCGCAACGGGAGAGGCCACAGCAGTGAGAGGCCCGCGTACAGCAAAAAAAAAAAAAAAAAAAAAAAAAAAAAAACATATCAGTTACATTGATATTGTTGAGGATGTCAACACTAAAATAAACTATTTTGTTCACTTTGAATTTAATAAATTAATGCTCTATATCTTTCTGTGAAAATAACTCATAAAGAGTCCTGGTAACAGGTAGGAAATTGCAGTTAGGAAACATTTTATTCTGTTTTTAAGAGGAGAAATATTTTAAAATTATGAGTTATGTTTCATTGTAGTTTCTGTGAAGATAATAATTAATTGTACCCATTAATGGTGTTCTTCACCATGTGTAAAATATTATTCATTGTAGAAAATATTTAATTACATAGTTATTAGGATCTTAACAAGTTAATATTTCAGACTGATTGTCCATGATGCTGAAACAGCTTACAATATTAAGTCATCATTACTATTTAGCTCCATTTCTGGTTAATAGAGAATAATATGACACAACATATTTGACTGGGACACAGGAATTAACAAGTCATTTTTAGATGCCAAAAGAACTTCACAGATACAGTGGATATTAACACAAATTCCTCTTATACACAAGAAATTATTGAAACAGTTGCTCTGTGGTTTTTAGTATTGACCTTGCAGCCACTTCAGTGTCAAACCCAAGAAGAGCAATAGCTCAGCAGAAGTTTTAACATAGGGAATTAATTCCCTGGTGGTCCAGTGGTTAGGATTCCAGGCTTTCAGTGCCGGGGGCCCGGGTTCAGTCCCTAGTCGGGGAACTAAGATACCGCAAGCCACACGGCACAGCCAAAAAAAATAAAAATAAAATAAAATCCTTTAAAAATATATTTTTTTTAAAAAAAAGAAGTTTTAACATATAACGTGTTAAGAAGGCAGTTAATTTATAAAACTGCTGACCGGTTACCTCACACTGATGGTGATAGTTCAGCTCAAACTAACATAAGGTATTAACCGAATACATACTTATCACCAGTAATAATGCATTCATTTAACATGTTTAGGGATTATCTGTTGCTTTGAAAGAAATCTTGGAATTTAATGTGATCCCTTATCATGAAAATGAAAAGATTTTCTGTTACCATTTGAAGATAAACATTATTTTATACATTTAGGTCTAAGTTGACTTCTTCAATTCAAAAATTAGTATTTTGCAAGCTAATTATTATTATTATAATTAGCTGTACAGTTTCTCTTCTCTTAATCTTAAATATATTTCTTAGGAAGACGAAATGTGAAACAAAAGTAGTGCAGGAATATTCATACTTGAAGGCATTGTCTGTTTTTCTTTATTAATCCTTGAAATCTCAGTAGTAAGGACTTACTGTAACTTTTCTCCATCTGCTTTCTGTAGTCATTGGAGAAATGTTCCTGGTGTCTCTCATTCTTACTTTCAGAAGCATGATTGGCTACATACAAAATCACTATCAGTGGGAGTGGGAAAGATAATTTTATTTACCTGTATTTTGTTTATTTACTTTTAAAAAGTAGAAAATTATATATGATTACTAGTTGTAAATGCATGCTGCTTATTTAGATAGAGCTAGAGGATGAAACCCCTCTCAGGCACTTAAAATTGTGAAATACTTGAGTGTTGTGAAATGTGAATCCAGCGAAATGAAACTATTAAAGGGAATTTGGTTTTAGTTGTACAGATTTTTTTTTTAATGAAGAATGACAATTGAGGAAGTAATCAAATTGAACTTGCTACACAGTTCCCACAAATGCAAAAAAAGAAAATGATTAAAATGAAATATTAATTTCCTTTGATATTTAACTTGAATTTTGAATCTCACATATTAATTTGCTAAAATTTTCCTTTAAATTATTGTTGTTTATTATTATTGGTGCATAGTTTTTCTTGGCTAGTTTATTTTATCTGATGGCCTAAAAAGAATAGCAAATTTTGTTTGAAATTGTTCTTTTTAAACTTTAGTAAAAGAAGGGTTTTTTTTCCTGTTTTTGTGTGCATGTCTGTGTGTAAGAGAGTTGTGTTTATTGTCTAATATTATACGTATAGTACATTTTTCTCTCTTTACTTTAAAAGCAAACACAAACAGAAATATTTTAATACATAGAAAATGTTAGCTTTACATCATTAGAAAGCTGTCAAATTAATGCAAATAATTAAGAAGTACTGAAGTTGTTTAAAAATAACTTGTAAAATTGCAGAGCAACAAACAAGGAACATATAATTACCTTTAAGATGTAGAACATTTTAGACAATTAAAAAATGATGTTTTTAGTAAATATGTTAACAAAGCCTTTAAAGCCATATCAGTAAGTTTTGAATATGACTTTAAATGTGAAATAAGTTTAAAATAAAAACAACAAAATATAGTTGTGTTTATGAAATCTAAACATGAGTTAATTTACCATTGTAAAGTATTTCAGATTTGGTGCAAATACTAGTGTAATGCTGCCTTGAGTTTGTTTTCATTAACTCTGGCAAGAAAAAACATCAAGAAAATTCTTCCTCGAGCTGCATACTCAGCTTCTGTTGGTTTCTTGTGATGAAAGCAACCGTGCAGACTTATTAGCTTAATTTAAACTTTTATGAATTATTTAATATATAAATGTAATTTTAATTCCAAGAATATTGTGAAAGACCTGGAAAATAAATTTTAGGAAGTGAAAGTAGCATGGTCATGGTGTGTATATGTGTGTGTGTGTGTGTGTGTGTGTAACACATAGTAAGATTTATGAAATCCATTTTCAGTAGATGACTTTCAGACTTTTTAAAAAGTAAAACTCCCCATTAAAAAGGCACTTAACTTATTTTCCTTGTAAAATATGCCACCTAAAAATTAATTTAAAAAAAAAAGAGTAAAGGGAACTTTCTATTTTACTTCTTTGGGTAGAGTAACTCTTTTCCTTCAAACAAAGATTCTTGAAGCACCGTTAAGGATAATTGATGATGGGCACCCAGGCATCCGAAAGAACAAGAGTTTATTTTCATTTTTTCTTGTCTAATTTCTGTTAAGTAAAGAGATTCTGCCAAGGGATAAAATTGTTCCTTACTTTCAGGATGTTTTTAAAAATATGATTTCTTGAACTTCTGTAGGCTTAAATATTTTTGTTACTTTGTATGTTAGCTGATCTGCATAATGTTAAACGTTTTTTCCTTTATATAAGCCAATTAGTATAATCATACCTCTTTTTCAATTTAAATGTATGGGTGTATGTATCTCTATAATAGAAAAATACCATCAGTTTAAAATGATGGCACTACCATAGTCACTTGGTTGAAATAAATATAAGAATCTAAAGCCTTGAAATTAAGAGAAAGGAAAACAGGATAGCATACCTTTTAAATACAACACTTTGTTGATCTTGTCTTCACCATTTTATGCAAAAAACTAATTTTTTGTAATTTTATATACTGAAGACTGCATAAATGCTGTGATAGAAAAATGTTCCCACATTAGTCTGACTTGGCAAATAGGTTTATAAAAAGTCTTGTTGTCTTTAAAATAAAATTTGTATAGTTTTTGTTTTCTTTGTTTTACTTTTTCTTCACAATTGAGTACCATCTTTCACTAAAGTAGATTTGCTATGAAGATATCAAGGACTGTGAAGGAAGGCATTTTCCTGAATTTATATTTTTAACTCTTGGGCTATATTAATTAAAATTTCATTACTAATTTATAATCTAATAGTATTGTTTGGTATTTTTAAAATTCAAAACATTTCTATTCATTATGGCCAGTTTTTATTTAGTGCTCTGATGAATTACAAATTTAGTAATTTGTGAATTATGTAAATTATTCAAGACAATTGGATGTATAGTTTGTTTCAAAATAAGTTATATAGGAAAACTGATTTCATTATATATTCCTAAACAGTTTTTAAATCAATAAAATCAGTATTTCACTCTTAATGCAGTAAATGTTAATTTAAGAAAACAATTAAATCTTCAGTTAGAAATATGAAAAATAATACAGAGAACCCTTTGCTGCAGTAATTTAGTTGTTTAAAAATATTAAATCTGATATATTTTATTTACTAGACGAGTAAGCCTAATCCCAAAAAGAAAAATTCTGTCTTTGAAAATACATTGCAAAATTACAAAATTGCATTGTAGAATTTAGTTAATGATTAACTTTGATAGCCTATATGTTTGAACTTGAAAATATTTGCCTTAACTGTTAATATCTGTTAATATCTTTTTTTAAAAATTTATTTTATTTGTTTATTTTTGGCTGTGTTGGGTCTTCGTTGCTGCGTACAGGCTTTCTCTAGTTGTGGTGAGCAGGGGCTCCTCTCTGTTGCGGTGCATGGGCCTCTCATCGCAGTGGCCTCTCTTGTTGCTGAGCACAGGCTCTAGGCACGTGGGCTTCAGTAGTTATGGCACGCAGGCTCAGCAGTTGTGACTCTTGGGCTCTAGAGCGCAGGCTCAGTAGTTGTGGTGCACGGGCCTAGTTGCTCCCCTGCATGTGGGATCCTCCCAGTCCAGGGTTCGAACCCATGTCCCCTGCATTGACAGGCGGACTCCTAACCACTGTGCCACCAGAGAAGCCCTGTTAATATCTTTTCAAATATATATTATTGGTTTAATTCCTTTGACTTTCTCACCATCCTCAGCAAGTAAGTAGGAGGAAGGTCATTTTTTTTTTTTTAATTTCAGTCTTCACTGTTGTACTTTGATACAGCTGTTCAACATAATATTACAGGTTAAACTGGTTTTGTGTGTTTGTTTTTTGTCTTTTGAATCTACAACTTCTGTTGTGGATTAGGGAAGTGCTTTAAACCCTCTTCCTGGTCTATGAAGGAACCTTCTATCATTTATATTATGACCATTCTATAAGATTGTTGACTATTAGAGTATGTTGAGCTAAAGAGAGAGGAGTGTTCTATGATGTGAACACTTCTAAAAAGACATTCACACGTTAGCTAATACCTTTTAATTGTATCAATTATTTTCATTGAAATTTTGATTGGAGTATATACCATTTCAAAACCAGAAAACAGGTAAAGTCAAATTTCAGATTGGTACTTTTAAGAAAAAATATATACATATATATAATTACAGCATCCTCATGCTAGAAGAAGAAAATCGTGGAAATAAATTGGCCAGCCAAATGCATGTTTCAGCCTGGGAGGTAGAAGAGTGAAATAAAAAGAGCAGTGATTTTAGAGTCTGAAGTATCTACTCTGCCTACACTGAGAGTTATTGAAGGGCTCCAATAAAATGTTTGTGAAAACCATTTTATATAACTAGCACAAACTGTAAATGTAGGATGTTCTTTGTTTTGTGGGATAATGAATGGTTAGTTATTGCCACATAACTGTTTTTTTCCATCTTTTGGCCAATGATCAGTAGAGGTGTCTTCATTGGCTATCTTGAAAAATCCTGTGGTTTCCTACCCTGATATTAATGAGGGAGTAAGTCTGATGAGTTAATTAAAGGAAAGAGAAAGAGATATGTGGTAGACTAGCATTTCCAAAAGAATGGGTTGGTTCATGGTTGGTTTATAACATTTTGTTCATCCCTAGTTAATCCAGAGAGAACCCAAAAAATAAAGTAACAGTGTTTTGGCTTATTCTTGAAATGTGATAAAAGTTTATCTTTAAGGATGTGTAGTTAATGTTTTATCAGGATTTTATTTGCATGTTTTTCAGTGCACCCTGCTGTGATTTTTTTTAATCCTTCATCTTACTAAATGAATCAATGCTTTCAGATTATGAGACATTTGATATTATAAACTCTGTAAAGAGCCATCTTTCTTTCTTCCTTCTACTTTTCATTAATGTTTTGATATCCTCCTTTTATACAGGACTTTGCCTCCCGGGCTAAACTGGCAGTTCAAAACCTAGTACAGAAGGTTGGATTTTTTGGAATTTTGGCCTGTGCTTCGGTAAGTGAATTGTATTTAAATAGTAGATTTAATGAAGAGTGGCCCCTGCTTGCCACAACTAGAGAAAGCCCTCGCACAGAAATGAAGACCCGGGCTTCCCTGGTGGCGTAGTGGTTGAGAGTCCGCCTGCCGATGCAGGGGACACGGGTTCGTGCCCCGGTCTGGGAGGATCCCACATGCTGCGGAGCGGCTAGGCCCGTGAGCCATGGCTGCTGAGCCTGCGCATCCGGAGCCTGTGCTCTGCAAGGGGAGAGGCCACAACAGTGAGAGGCCCGCCTACCGCAAAAAAAAAAAAAAAAAAAAAAAAAAAAAAGAAATGAAGACCCAACACAGCAAAAATAAATTAATTAATGAATAAACTCCGACCCCCAATCTTCTTTAAAAAAAAAAAAATAGTAGGGCTTCCCTGGTGGTGCAGTGGTTGAGAGTCCGCCTGCCGATGCAGGGGACACGGGTTCGTGCCCCGGTCCGGGAAGATCCCACATGCCACGGAGCGGCTGGGCCCGTGAGCCATGGCCACTGAGCCTGCGCGTCCGGAGCCTGTGCTCCGCAGCGGGAGAGGCCACAACAGTGAGAGGCCCGCGTACCACAAAAAAAAAAAAAAAAAAAAAAAATAGTAGATTTATATTTCGATCCAATTTGTTTTTAAAGGTACATGACTGAATGAAAAAAAGTTATCACTTTTAACAGGTATATAATGTTATTAATCATTCACCTTACTGATCAAATGAGCTGTTTTCTGTTGGATAGGTTTCTATGTTGTTTATTGACTTTCAAACATTTCATCATACCATGATGACTTCAGACCTAAATGGCTTGATTCAGTAAGAAAAAAGAGACAAAATCCATCTTTCTCATGAAGAATATATAATGAAGTGCATTTAAGCAAATAACAATGACTTCATTCTTTCCAGAGTTATAGATAGGTCGTCTTTTTCCAAAGCTTCAGGCATTAGTTATAAGGAAGAATTCATATAAAACCTCCTTAAGTGACTTTAACACCTAGCTAGGTAATTGAAACATCTGTGGCAAGGTTAAGGACATCTTTGGCTACAGTGAATTAAGAAGCTATTTGTGTCAAAAACTTAATTAGGACTTCCCTGGTGGCGTGGTGGTTAGGAATCTGCCCGCCAATGCAGGGGACACAGGTTCAAGCCCTGGTCCGGGAAGATCCCACATGCCGCGGATCAACTAAGCCCATGCACCATGACTACTGAGCCTGCGCTCTAGAGCCCTTGAGCCACAACTACTGAGCCCGTGTGCCACAACTACTGAAGCCCGCGCACCTAGAGCCCATGCTCCTCAACAAGAGAAGCCACAACAATGAGAATCCCACACACCGCAACAAAGAGTGGCCCCCGCTCACCGCAACTAGAGGAAGCCTGCACACTGCGACAAAAACCCAGCACAGCCAAAAATAAAAATAAAATTAAAAAAAATAAAAAGTTACTAACTGTATATAAAAAAATAACTATAAAAAATAACTTAATGTCTCAAATTTCAGATTTATGAAATTGACATTCCTTGATGAGTTGGTGTTTATCCTGGTCCTTTTCTAATATAATAGATACAGTTACATTTGAAATGGGGTGTTTTGGTCAAAGTTTTCTTTGGTAGTCTGTACACAATTCTTGGTAGTTCAGTGGTAGATTTGACCAGAATAGCTAGATGCATCTAGTTGATATGATAAAAGCTGCAATTATAAGTAAAATTCAGAAAATTATTGTCTACTGACCCACAGTTACTTTATCCATTATGTATTAGAACTTGAATATATCCTTGAGTACCCCTTTCCTCACCTTAGCAAAGTAAATGGCCAAAAAGGGAAGACATTTGGTGCCAAAATTTCTAATGTGATATCAACATTCTAGAGATATTCTAAACTATACATGTGCCTCAATTACTATCTTTTGACCCTGGCAATACTAGAAATTTTTGTAATCTAACTTTTCTTTTCAGTGTAGAAGCTCTTTATCACAATATTGATCTCAACTATTTGAGCAATGTATAGGTATGTTGTAGTGTGATATAGTGGGATGAGAATTGGCTTTGGAGTCAGGCTTACTTGGGTTCCTAAACCAGGTTTGCCTCTTAGCTATGTAGTCTCAGTGTCAATTTACTCTCCTTGAGCCCTAGTTTTCTAATGTTTAAAATGGGGCAATAGGGACTTCCCTGGTGGTCCAGTGGGTAAGACTCCGCACTCCCAATGCAGGGGGCCCAGGTTCGATCCCTGGTCGGGGAACTAGATCCCTCATGTATGCCGCAACTAAAGATCCCGCATGCCACAATGAAGATCCCACGTGCCGCAACTAAGACCCAGTGCAGGCTAAATGAATAAATTAAAAAAAAAATTTTTTAAAGAGGCAGTAAGACACTCATTACAAAGGTTGATGTGAGGATTTAAGATATATATGAACTAACACAGTGCCTGGAAGGCGAACTAAGACAGAGCTCAACCATTTTTTGTTGTTATTCATCAGCTTTGTATCAACCCCTGAGTGCTTAGATGAAGAAGTGAAAGCTGTATTCCCTTTCCTCAAGGATCCTTAAGTCTAGTGAGGGAGACAATTTAAATACAATAATAAGTGAAAGGTGCTGTGGAAGCCCAGCAGAATAGGATTAAGCTGAGAGGCCTAAAGAATGATAATGTCCTTAGTTTAGAAGCTAAGAGAACAGTGTGAGAGCCATGTTGCCTGGGTTGAAATCCTGAAATCATGCTCTGCTGCCATTAATACTGGACAGATTATTTAATCTTTCTGTCTCACTTTTCCTGTCTATAAAATGGATGTAATATCATATAGCATTGTTTTGGAAATTAAGTGAGTTGATGATGTAGAAACCTTAGAAAAGTACCTAACAATTCAATAAAAGTTAGCTTTCATTATTCCTGGGGAAAATACAAGAACCTTTGATTTATTAAAGCAAAAAATATTTATTCTTTGGCACTCATCTATGCCTGTGTCTTCCCTGCTAAAATTCCACTTTCTATACTAGCCAATCTTCTTTATATTTGACTAGGAATAGTCAATAGCCAACATAAATTAATAGATCGATTTGACCTTCTAAGAACTTTTTACTAGGAAATTGTTAATACTTATATTAAAGTATTAAAATTATGTGTACTTGATTTAAGGTAAGAAGTAAGTAGAGGGTAAGGTAGGAAGAAGTTTGTTTTTGTTTTTGTTTTTCATAAATTTATTTATTTATTTTATTTATATTTGGCTGTGTTGGGTCTTTGTTGCTGCGCACGGGCTTTCCCTAGTTGAGGCAAGTGGGGGCTACTCTTCATTGTGGTGCGTGGGCTTCTCATTGAGGTGGTTTCTCTTGTTGCGGAGCACGGGCTCTAGGCACGCGAGCTTCAGTAGCTGTGGCACGCGGGCTCAGTAGTTGTGGCTCACTGGCTGTAGAGCTCAGGCTCAGTAGTTGTGGCATATGGGTTTAGTTGCTCTGCAGCACGTGGGATCTTCCCGGACCAGGGCTCGAACCCGTGTCCCCTGCATTGGCAGGCGGATTCTTAACCACTGTGCCACAAGAGAAGCCCAGAAGTTTATTTATTAATTAGTTATTTTGTTGTTAATATTTAAACTAAGGTAAAACTCGTAATTGAGGGAAAATCTCAAAGCTACTTAATAGTTCTTTTAATTCTAATCTTCCTTTCTGTGTATTTAGTTAACAGTTGAAAAAAAGGATAAGTAACATGCATATGTAACAACAAATTCATTGATTATGCTCTTCTGAGAGTATCCAACATAAAACTTCTAATTTTTATCTACTCTGATTACATATCTTGTATACTTTTCCATTTCAATATGCTGTGGAGCCTGATAATAAAGGAAATCAATTAAAATTTTAATTCATGGAGTTGTGAGAGTCATATGAGAAAATATAAGAAATGACAATTGTAAGGATGTAGAAGTGACATTGTTATTAAATGGTTGTAAGACAGATGAAATTATGTAAAGCATTTGAATTTGGATAAGAAAAATGAAATTGAGCTATTGAATCTGAGTGTTATTAACAGAAGAATACTTGAATTCTGATTTAGATATGTCATTGTTTTTGAAAGAACATTTGTAACAAATATCTTTTAAACAACTGGGCTTTTATTTGAAAGTCCAAACACAAAATTATATAAATTAATTAGCTTATAAATGGTTCCACCAACAGACACAAGGACAAGAGTACCTCTGTGGGAGAAAAATGGATGAAGTGCTCAAAAAGAGCTTGTGGTTTCTTTGCATTTTTACATTAAATTATCTATTAGCATTCTTGAAATGTGGGAATGTTCAGAAAAGGTATTTGTTGTGAATCACTTCTTTGTCTGGGACTGAGTATTCACAACATCTGAATCTGTGCTCTTGTATTTCCACCCTTGATTTTCTTCCTAGAATGAATCACATGACCCCATGGCCTTGGGCTGTCCTAGATAAAAAAAATTCATTATTTGTATTTTACTTTATGTTGAGAAATTAAAGCACGGCCACCTATAAATGTGTTTGTGAATTTACAAGAATGTTTTCTGTAGATGTGAGTACTTTCTAGATAATCTTTTTCTTCATTTATACCTCACCTTATAAAACAGCTACCAAATGGTCAAGTATCTACTGAATGGAATTAAATTCCTGTTGATCCATTGGCTTTATCCAGTTTTAATGTGATGAAAAAAAGTATATTTGTGGGGCATTAGTCATAAGTAATGCAAACAAAAGGACAGCTGTGTTTGCTTTGAACAAATTAAACAACCACCTGGGATGAATATGTGACACAACTTAATAGAGACATTAGAATACTTGTCTAACTATCCAGACAGTCTAGTACTGATCAGGGAACCCATACCTCTCTTTCCAGTGGTAGACAAGGCTTAACACATAATTCGACACACCTATAGGTGGTAAAATTAAACTGTTTTTGGGATTATATATGGATGTTCCATTTTAATTTTTCTTTTTTTAAATAGATTCCAAATCCTCTGTTTGATCTGGCTGGAATAACATGTGGACACTTTCTTGTACCTTTTTGGACTTTCTTTGGTGCAACCCTGATTGGAAAAGCAATAATTAAAATGCATATCCAGGTAATTATACCCTTTGACTCCCTGTTTAATGATGATGAACCCCTTAAAAGACAATGAAAACATATTCCCCTTGCTGTCTCCAAGGCAAATTGTTAAGATTTTGGTTCTGCTTCTTTGTTGGTAGCATGCTTAGGTATTCAGCCACGGAACATCATTTGGAAGTTAGTGGATTTCGGGCAGGTTTTCCTACTCCTATTGGAAAGTTGTTCCCCTTTATTATTTTTTTCCTTGTTTTATTTCTTTCCTTCTTTTTTCCTCCCTCTCTTCCTTTCTCTCTTTCTTTCTTTATTTCACTTTTGCCTTGTGAAACTGTTTATCCAAGAATTTTACCAAACAAAAATAGTGTTCCTGTATAGGAAAATGCACACCATATTAACATACGTAGTCCAAAGATGTTTTATCCTTACTGACCATAGGCTGAGGAAGTATTCCCTTTCATTAATTCTACTTTTCTTTCACACATTCTATATATAACACTTCCTCTCAAGGCACAAATATGCTTTACAAAATACCAGCCAGATGTTAATGTGGACAATGGGGAAGAAAGGGGGCCCTGAGGAGGCGAAGAGATGTGGGTTTTGGTTAGAGATGTGAGAATCTGTTGGTCTTCAAAGACACTCTTAACAAAATCTTTAGGATAGGGCTGTGTGTGTGTGTGTGTGTGTGTGTGTGTGTGTGTGTGTGTGTAAATAGAGGAGAGAAAAGAGGCCAATAACTTAAATGAGAGGAAATGGATATATGCTTCTAGGACTGTGATACGAATCGATAGGTGTGGTATAAAAGGCAAATCTTACTAGAATAAAATAAAATTAACGTGGAAAGAATGTCTTCATTAATGAGGTTTGCAAGAAGGAAGCATTCACCAAAGGAAGGGCAAGAACAGTGAGTAGTGTCTGTGCCCTGGTCTGATTCCGTAATAATTAAAAGCACGTCTATCCCCCAAGTTTCTGCTTACCACCTCTTTACCTCCAGTTCTTAGAAGAGAAGAATGAAAAAGGAAAACTTCAGCTGCTTCTGCCTGCCCAGTTTCTCATATTAGACTTTGGCATTTAGGATGAGTTTATTGAGCTTGTCATCTACTCTCTGGCCATGCTAATCACTCAGAATTTCAAGGCTTTATTTTTCCTCCTTCAAGGAATATGATTTCCTCCTACTTACGTTAAGTGTGTTGTTCAATGACGATGGGTTTTTAAATACTGGAATGCTAGTTACTTTGGGAAAGATTTAAAATACTATAATAGGGTTTTTCAAATGATAAAATCATTTAGCTTTTTGAAGTCCTTTGAAAGTATTAATACCTAAGGAACAATAACAGATTATTTTAATTCCCTTTATAACAGCAACTTTTCTAGGAATCCATAAATTTAATGCACCCTGCTTTATGTACTAACTTTCTATAAAATACGGTAAAATATATTATGCTAAAAGTACCCTATAGTTATAGGGTATGTAACTTATCGGACCTCTCGTTATAGCATATTCAAAAATAGTATATTTTTTTAACATTCTCAGTAGATTCAAGTTATCATAATAATGCTTAATGTTTTAATATAGTACTTCACACTTTAAAGTACTTAGTGTATGCCACCCGATTTAATTCTTACAATCCTGGGATAGAGAAATTACTACTCCCATTTTGTAATTATCAAACTTAGAGAGGGAAATAGGTAATAGTTGCCTAAAAGAATAAGTAACAGCTGGAATTTGAACCTGAGTCAGCTTCAAGTTCAGTGTTCTTTCCACTCTTTTGCAATGCCTTCTTAACTGTATTTATATGATCACAAAAACTGAATTGTTGAATACCTGCTGTTTATCAGGACCTGTGCCAGGCAGTTTGCATTGGTTATCTCAGAACAATCCTGTGAGGTGGTTATTATCCCCATTTCATAGATGGGAGGGACTAGAATTCAAACGAAAATCGTGCTGTCTTTTAAACCTCCCCTAAAAGTTTGAAATCAGCCCACCTAATAATGTTAATTAAGGATTTCTCTTTCTACTGGACAAGTTCAATTCCTCAGCCTGTAGAAGTTCCCTTAGAAATATTTCCTTTCTCCTAAATGATGAAGAAAATAAGGAGTCAACATACTCATATAATATTTCATGTACCATATAATTTACTTATCATGTGTATTATTTATTGCCTTTCAACTTTCCCCCTACCGCCACACACACGTGTACAGAAATATAAGCTCCATGAGGGCAGAGGTTTTTGTTTCTTGGCTCCCTAAGGTATTCTAGTGCCTAGAATAGCATCTGGCCTGTAGTTGGCACTCAGTAAGTATTTAATATATGAATCAGTCTAAGATGCTTCTTTCCATCGGAGGACCCTTCTTTTATAGATACATAGTTTCTTCTTTGTTCATTCTGGCACCATTAGTTCCCTACACCCATATCTTTTTTTTATTATTATTCCTACTCTACCCTTATTTCCTCTGTGCACATGGTTGACATGGCTGACTGGGCTCTTTGGGGATCTGTGCCTTTTGTTTATTTGGTAGAATCCCCACCCAGACCTCAAGCCTGAATGATTCTGAGACATATGTTCTTAAATGTCTTGTCCAGCACAGTGAATTTTCAAGCTGTTATATATAAGAAGAAAGTCTTGTTTTGTTTTCAAGAAACGAAATTGTGCAATTATCTGGGCATTGGCTTATTTTGAATGTTAGGAAATGATGGTAGGGAACACATGGTGGTGAAATCACTGAGAAGCAAACCATTAGCTCTGTTTCTTAGTAAAAGATTTATAGCTCCAATTAACTAGCTTTTAGTATGGATACTAGAAGATGCTTTTCTCCCTAAATGATCTCTTGTAATTGTCTTATTAGCTTCATAATCTTCATACACCTTTTGTGTAGGATTGTTGATAAATCATCCATCTTGTAATTGTTTGGTATCTATATGTGCTTACTTTTTTCATGAGATAGGTAAATACC
Organism: Mesoplodon bidens; assembly: GCF_964165515.1. Taxonomy (NCBI): domain Eukaryota; kingdom Metazoa; phylum Chordata; class Mammalia; order Artiodactyla; family Ziphiidae; genus Mesoplodon; species Mesoplodon bidens. The sequence goes on from NC_138179.1 coordinate 6,424,391, forward strand.
TTTTTCATATTAATAGATACATAAACACCAAAAAGGACTGTGAACTTATTTTTTTAGTCTTATTTCCTCACACATATCCAGCTGTGCAGCTGCCAATGTCTTAGTTAACTGTAGGACATTAAGAAAATATCATTGCCTTATTAGTCTTCTACCTGAAATAATGAGCTTCAGTCTGAATTAGCCACTTTCCTGCGATTCATAATGGATGGCTAAAAAGAAGACTATTGTTATTTATTTTATTTCTCTTCCCTCCCATTTGGTTACATAGGCTATAGTTACTATTTAACAACAGTAACAAAGCACTGGAGAGTTTGTTATCAGGAACTGGGAGAGAGAAGCTAGAATTACTCATATTTATTTGGAGAATTATTATCAGTCCTTTAAAGCTAAACCTTAATATCACCTTCTTGAATCTCTAATTAATTGTACTTATGTGACCTTTTCTTTCTCTCAACTTCTGTAACACATTGTTTTCACTGCTAATGACATTTACAGTTTATATGTATATCTTTTGTACTTAACCATCTTTCTACTACGTATAGAAAAATTTTTTAATTTCTTCAGGGTATTGAAGTATTCTTCCCATCTTTGTGTTCCCTGAAAGCCCTTAATAATGCTTATATTTATATTATCCATAGTAAGTACTTTCTGTAATATTTGTTGAGTTGAAAATATTTGCTGCCTGTTAGCCTAAAGGCATCTTTACTTGTAAGTTAAGTATCAACATCTTTAATTAATGAAGAATACCTCAGTAATACCAAATTGACAATGACACAGGTCTAATAAAGATCCCCCAAAACTTGTTGATGCCTTTGCTTGTACCCTAAGCCTGAAATTCCAAGCTCATTCAGGATATGAGAATGGAACTTTCATGATACTTTTATAAGAACTTTCCAGGAAGGACATAGTCTTTTCAAAGATCCTCTTGATTAGATTTAGCCCAGACACCTATCATCAGGCTGATAAGCTTTAATTTCAGTGGTGGAGGCTATATGGGAACCCATGACTTTAGTTGTATACACCATTCTAAAACACATAGAACGGGCTTCCCTGGTGGCGCAGTGGTTAAGAATCCGCCTGCCAATGCAGGGGACACAGGTTCAAGCCCTGGTCCAGGAAGATCCCACATGCCGCGGAGTAGCTAAGCCCATGAGCCACAATTACTGAGCCCACATGCCACGACTGCTGAAGCCCACATGCCAGGAGTCTGTGCTCTGCAACAAGAGAAGCCACCACAATGAGAAGCCCGCGCACCGCAAAGAAGAGTAGCCCCCGCTCTCTGCAACTAGAGAAAGCCCACGCACAGCAATGAAGACCCAACATAGCCAAAAATAAATAAATAAATTAAAATAAAACACATAGAACATGTGGAACATCCACCCAGCCTTGGGTTTCATGACTCACATTTCTCCCTCAGACATGGTCACGTATCCTGGCAAGACTAGAACTGTGCTTAAGGAAAAACATCTTTAAAATACAAAGTACATAGCATTTGTCAAATGGTGTTTTGTTTTGTTTCTTAAAAATTTTTTAAATTGCAATTAGCAGCAGCATGGTCACCTTTTTAGACTATTAATCAGAATTGTGAATTTATATATATATATTTTTTGATGAGAAATATTTATTTTAACTGGCATTTTCTTTACAGAAAATCTTCGTTATCGTAACATTCAGCAAACACATAGTGGAGCAGATGGTGGCTTTCATTGGGTGAGTAATTCTTTAAGGACTAATATTAATATCATCATGGTTTGAATGGGACGAAATGTATAAAAAAGACTTTATTGGTATAGAATTTTTGTGATAGCTCTTTATTTTTTGAGAAGGAAAAATCTTTTGCCCTGTTATTATTTAAATTGAAGATGAACCTCATTCCCTACAGCAGGGAAGGATGAAGCTCAGATTATCCTTGTTTAATTTTAAACCAAACATGTATCAAGTCATATAATTCTTGATTTAAAAGAAGCTTTGCAGTTTGAGACTTGCCCCTCCAAAGAAGTATGAAATTCTCTTTATGTAAAAGACATGTGTATATAGTTAGAGTTTAATGGTGCTTTGGTACAATGCTATGACTTTTAGCCAAAATTGGATGCCAGATACACAGTTGTATTTCATTTATATATAAATCTTACATAAAATATTAATATTTCATTAAATAAGGCATGATAAGATATTACCAAAATATGTGTTATGAATCTATTACTTCACTAGAGAAAAATTAGACCATTTTAAAAGGCTAAACTATCCAAAGCATTTATTTTTGTGTTTAAAGAAGTAAGACCAGTTTTAACATATGCTTTAAATGACAGTGTCACAAATTTTTTGGAGTTTAGTTTAATAAAACAGTAAAGAAAGACCTGTTTAGTTAATCAAATTAATGTCAACTGGAATGTGAATCCTACCGGATATTAAATGAACCCTTTTTTTTTTAATATATGATTTTTTATTCAACGTTTACACATGAGAGGTTTTCTTTTCATTTAATAGCGTAACTGCCCTATGGTGGAAAAGTGTTAAGTTGGAATGCCCTTTATGTAGTTTTAACACAAATCTTTATTTTAAAAGCCATTTATAAAACAAGACCTTTATGAAAATTTTCACTATTAAACAACTGCCACTTGGTAGTGAGTTCATGAGTATTAGTTTTATTATTCTTTGAACCATGTACTATATATTATACTTACTCTTTTCTATGATAAAATAGTTTTTAATATTTTCTACTTAGGTATTAATGTAATAATTGAGGAAAAACATATTCTTGAGAATATACTCGGTGGAGCCAGCTAATGATTTTATTACTTCCTAAGCTTCTGATTAGAAATATGGATTCTGGCTTGTAAATTAAATTTTAATTACTCCAGCTTTTTGTTGCCTGAATTCTTACAAAGTGGCTTATAAGTCACCATATATCACATTCGAAAAGAAAGAGGGAATATTCTTGTCCCTTTTTTTTTAAAATAAGAAGACATTTCATCCGTTCCTAGAGATTATTGTGCCACCTTGAGAGAATTCTGAGGGACACATAGGACTACCACACAAACCACACAAACCCACACGTTGTAGGAATGACTTTGCATGCAGCATCCTACGTTCTTTCTTTCTCCTTTTTCCATACTGAACATTTATAGCAGGAAGTTTTCCAGCTACTTCTGCATCCTCACCACTACCACCTTTTGTTTCCCCAGCCTTTGGAGCTTCTAAGAAGTTATATTAGTTAGCTACCTATCTCAAACACCCACATCCAGTTCCATTTCCTTCCAGTCACTTCATCATACTGCAGTTCGTAACCTTGTAAAAATCATATCTGAGCCTGTCGCCACCACTGTCCTCACTCCCCAGTTCCTCCACTTCTTGAAACCCTTCGCTTGTTTTCCCCTTCATTCTTAAGATAAAGCTAAAACTCCTTACAGGGTCTCTATAGCCTTGAATGAGCTATCCCCTATAGTTTTCTCTGCTTGAGTCTCTCACCATTGGTCTTTGCTCAGGCTTTTCCCTTTGCCCTGTTCAGGGTTTCTCAACCTTGGCACTATTGACATTTTAGGCCAGATAAGACGTCTTTGTTGTGGGGGACTGTCCTGTGCACTGTAAGATATTTAGCTGCGTCCTTTTCCTCTACTCACGAGATGCCAATAGTGTCTCCCAGTTGTGACAATCAAAAATGTCCCCAAACATTGCCAAATGTTCCATGGCAAGTAAACCGCCACTGTCACCACCAATTCCATTGAGAACCACTGGCCTAGATAATGTCCTTTGGATTTCAGCTACTATATTCACAAAAACACCTTCCCTGACTAGGTCACAATTACCCTCTTTCCTAGGGACCTCTTTTCTCAGCAGTATGTACTACATGCACTGACAGTTGTATTTTTACATTCATGTTTGAGGGTGTATGATTACTGTCCTTTTACAACTAACCTGTAAACTTCTTAATGGCAGAGGCCATGCCTATTTTTGTTCGCTGTTGTGTCCATAGCATCTGGCATCTTGATTGACGCATAGCAGGTGCTTGATAAATATCTGGTGATTAAATGAACAGGTGGTGTCCAAATAAAGATCTGGTCAGTAAGAATCAGCAAATTATTTGTAGAGCCCAGATTCTTCTGTTAACCCAGCCTTTGGAGTTTCTAAGAAATTATATTAATTATCTACAGTAAATAGCAATAAACGTATCTTTAAGCTTAGGCCAATGTATCAAAGTTAGAATTTCTTATTCCTTATGTTTTTCAAAATCAGTAGTCCTGGGCTTCCCTGGTGGCGCAGTGGTTGAGAGTCTTCCTGCCAATACAGGGGACACGGGTTCGAGCCCTGGTCCGGGAAGATCCCACATGCCGTGGAGCAGCTAAGCCCACGTGCCACAGCTACTGAAGCCCACTTGCCTAGAGCCCATACTCTGCAACAGGAGAGGCCACCGCAGTGAGAGGCCCGCACACTGTAACGAAGAGTGGCCCCCACTCGCCGCAACTAGAGAGGGCCCGTACGCGGCAACGAAGACCCAATGCAGCCAAATTTTAATTAATTAATTAATTAATTGATTTTAAAAAAACCAGTAGTCCCTCCCCTTAACTATCTCCTCTAGCACAGCCCCTCAAAAAAAAAAAAATTCCAGTGATTCTTCTTAAAGATGGTTTTGCATAAAGTTATTCTAAGATATTCAAGGCCTACTGGAATGGGTGGTGGTTTTGTTTTGTTTTGCGTGCGTCATATTTTAAAAACTGTTTGCAAGAGACAAATGTTGCAACATCCTGATATCTTCATCTTTTCCCCAGTACTGTCTACAGGGATTACCCATCAACTTCTTTTCTAGATAAACTATTAAGCAGTATAAATAATTAGACTTAGCTGTAATAATAATTCTTTATTACCACATGCTAATGGGTATCTTTTTCATCTTAGTCTGTAATAAAATTATCTTTTAATCAGATTCTCTAATTGAGCTTGACATGGTTTGTTTTCCTACATTTTGAAGTAGGAAATACTATATAAGTGATCAGATGATAATAAATGATAATAAATAGTATCGCCAAACCTAGACTGAAAATTGAGTTAAACCAGGAGAATGAATTTTTAGAAGACCTAAATTTGTTCTTTTATATCATAATAAATAGCTTAGCAATTTATTTCAGAAAAGGGAAGAACAGTCAGATTGATTCCCTAGACTCATTGTTGAGCTGAACTGAAAATACTACATGTAATTTTCTATAGAAACATTCTCCTTTGATTGTTAGTTCTCCCTTTTCACACTGTTAAAACTACTGATATAAATGGTGTGTGTGTGTATGTATATATATATGTATTATATATATATATATATATATGGCAAATCATCAAACTAAACTAGAAAGTTTGGAATACAGTCTTTTTTTTTGCGGGGGGCTGTGTTGGGTCTTGTTGCTGCGCGCGGGCTTTCTCTAGTTGCAGCAAGTGGGGGCTACTCTTAGTTGCGGTGCGCGGGCTTCTCATTGCGGTCGCTTCTCTTGTTGCGGAGCATGGGCTCTATGCGCGCAGGCTTCAGCAGTTGCAACACATGGGCTCAGTAATTGTGGTACGCAGGCCCTAGAGCACAGGCTCAGTAGTTGTGGCGCACGGGCTTAGCTGCTCCGCGGCATATGGGATCTTCCCGAACCAGGGATCAAACCTGTGTCCCCTGAATTGGCAGGCAGATTCTTAACCACTGCGCCACCAGGGAAGTCCTAGAATCCTTTTGAAGGATGTTTAAAACTATGTGCCCACAATTAAGAGGGTGGTGAATTGCCATGGTAGAGTAAAAATCAAAAGAAAAGACCAAGAAAAAGTCAGCAACAGTTCAAATTTAAAATAAAATTATGAGATCCTAAGGCAAGGAAGAATGGAAAATGAATCCCAAGAGTAAGGACAGCTATGGAGTGAAATATGAAAAGAACCCACAGGCTTTAGACGAAACCAATCTCGGTTTGAATATGAACTCTTCCACAGGCCAGTTATTTATTTCCTCTCTGCATCCACGTTTACCTGCTGTCCTCTCAAATAATATATTTTCTTTGAGTAGCATTTCTTCCCCAGTTCAGGAGGCCACTGGTAATCTTTCCAACTTCCAGTCAAAATGTAAAATGTCCTGTCTCAAAATATCTTACAGTTTAGTTGAAATGTACTCATATCAAGTGATTTAAAATTCTAAGGCATGTGGATTTTTTAAATGCCTTTCCTCTCAATTTTTTTTTTTTGCTGTACGCGGGCCTCTCACTGCTGTGGCCTCTCCCGTTGCGGAGCACAGGCTCTGGACGCCCAGGCTCAGCGGCCATGGGTCACGGGCCCAGCCACTCTGCGGCATGTGGGATCTTCCCAGACCGGGGCACGAACCCGTGTCCCCTGCATCAGCAGGCGGACACTCAACCACTGTGCCACCAGGGAAGCCCCCTCTCAATTTTTATGTTGCCTGTGTTCTCATCTCATTTTTCAAAGTTTCTACTGACTGTGAATGGAAAGATAGCCTGCTAGGTGACTACTTTGTATGCTCTCAGAGAAGACTGAGGGAAGGCCTACTTCTCCTTAAAGGAAGTACCCATTTCTTTACTTTCTGATCAGTAAAACACCTTTTATCAGGACAAAGTTTTTCATCAAAGATTATACAAATAATTCTTGAGGGTGCTATTTATTAAACATAGTGAGCACTTTATATACAATTGTTATTACTATCTACTTTTTTTTTTTTTTTTTTTTGGCTGCATTGGGTCTTCGTTGTGGTGCACGGGCTTCTCATTGCGGTGGCTTCTCTTGTTACAGAGCACGGGCTCTAGAGTGCAGGCTCAGTAGTCGTGGTGCACGGGCTTAGTTGCTTCGTGGCATGTGGGATCTTCCTGGACCAGGGCTCGAACCCGTGTCCCCTGCATTAGCAGGCGGATTCTTAACCACTGTGCCACCAGGGAAGTCCTTTTTTTGCAGTTTTGAACAATGCTTCTGTGAGCATTTCTTAGTGCAAGATAGATGAGCACATAGTGGAACCTAGAATATGATAAAAGGGACAACATAAAAGAGGGAAAAGGTGAATAAAAGAGAGACTGGACATAAGTAAGATAACCTGCATTGTGATAAGTTAACTTAGTTTTTTGTCTAGGGTCAAATTTTGTCTAGGCAGGTGTGCCTGTAGCCCGCCATGTCAGGCTACTCACCTCCCCAGGTGTCAGGGAAAGAATTATTTACTGTTGACCATTACATCTCTGGTGGTGAGGTTTAGGATCAGTTTTATACAGGTTTGAATGCTATACTGATGACTGAAAGAAATACCCCTTTCCCCAAACGGCTTCTAGTCTCAGTGTAACTGTGGAATGGCCCAGCTGCATAAGTGTGCCTTTGGACTGTGGTATTTTTAGTATAGTATATCATGGTATGACAGTCCTAAGGTCCCAGAGAGAATATAAGCCCTACCTCCAAAATTTATTGTCATTTTAAGAGTAAATAATTCCCCTCCCTTGACCAGAAATAATTATTTGTAGATTTATTTCTCGGACAGTTCTGGAAAGTAATCATTAGTATCACTGGGTTTAGGGAAAGGTATCCCTATTACCTATTCCTAAATCAAAGGGTTTGTCTAGTTATATATGAAAATCTGAATAGATGTAACGAATCAGTTACATATTCTGAAAGGTTAGAACAGATAATAGCCTTGAAGAAGCCTTTTGGTTTATGGTATGTTTGGCAAGAGGACAGAGAAAAGGTTCTGAAAAAAGATTAGGCATGTAATGGGGTTTTTCACTCTCTGATATCCTAAGCTGAAGTAAGTCAGAGGACAGAACCAAAGAACCAGGGGACTTTAGAGCTTCAAAGGCATTACGTTTTTTGCAGTCTTTCGTTCTTGCTCTCTTTCTTTTTTCTTAAGATTTTAAACTTATTTTTATTTAATTTTAGATTTTCTCCAATGAGAGAGACCTGGACATATTTCTTAAAGAGCATGACCAAGTCTAACTTGAACATCATGATTAAAATGACATGTTCTGATATTCTCACCAAATAGAGGATGAGAATTCCCAGAAAATAACATTAAGCGTATGACTCGTAACAAACCATATGCAGAACATTGGCTCGTTGTCAGGTTGCCAAAGTCTTATTGGAAGACAAAGTCCCCAGTTTTACCACACAAGAAAATTTCCATAACTCAGTCATTGAACTCGGGGGATGGGGTTAGCTGGAGCAGGCAGGGACTTTTTACCAGATACAGAATGTTCCGTGCTCCTCTTTGCTGTCTCCTATTTCTAAGTTAACTTGACATTTGACCTCAAGAGTCGGACTTGCCTGTGGCAAGAGAGATCATTTCAACCAGTGAGTAATTAAGTGCTTGAATCTTAGTGTTGTTTCTTGTTCCTCACTCTGTAAGCGGTCAGAATGAGCTATATTGGTCTGGACTTTTTCTTCTACAGAAAGAAAATCTATCCTTTCATTTTATTTTATTATTATTATTATTATTATTTTTTTTTTTTGGCTGTGTTCGGTCTTCATTGCTGCACGCGGGCTTTCTCTAAGTTGCGGCGAGAGGGGGCTACTCTTTGTTGTAGTGCGCAGGCTTCTAATTGCAGTGGCTTCTCTTGTTGTAGAGCACAGGCTTTAGGCGCGTGGCCTTCGGTGGTTGTGGCACGTGGTCTCTGTAGTTGTGGCTCACGGGGTCCAGAGCGCAGGCTCAGTAGTTGTGGTGCATGGGCTCAGTTTCTCCGCAGCATGTGGGATCTTCCCAGACCAGGGCTTGAACCTGTGTCCCCTGCATTGGCAGGTGGATTCTTAACCACTGCACCACCAGGCAAGTCCCTACCCTTTCATTTTAAAATACACAAACCTGCTTTATGTATTTGATTCTCTTTGACTTTTTTTGATCATTGTAAAATAATCAGAAAAAATTATGGAAGTGTGGAACACAAATAACTGTATTAATCGGAGGAGGATACAGAGGTTTTAAGACCCCAGCTGCTGAGAATCAGTTGTACATGCTGATTTTAATATAATCTTCTGTACTTCAGGTAGAAAACTCCTTCTTTTTCATGTCCTCTTCCTGTAGTTTATCTTCTCTTTTGACTCTTAACTCCTTTGTATTTTTCTTATAGATATTGGGAGGCAGATAGTTAAAGGTTAAAGCAAGAACTCTGGAGTTAGACTGTAAGGTGAGAAATGGACGTTGTATTAGGAAGTTACTCTTAATCATAATTAGAGCATTTCTGTAGAATGATGAAAACTAAAACCCAATTATATTAACCTACATAGTGGGTAAAGAAAAAGTCAGGCTAAGGTCATACCTGACACATTTTAACTGTTCTATAAATATTTGTTGACTAATTGAATTCATTTATTCGTTTTTAGGAGAGACCTCTGTGCATTTTAGGCTGAGGGAAATACTCTGGTTAAAAGCTAGAGACGGAAAATACAAATGAAGAAAAGGAAGGACGTGGGTTGGATATAACATTTAGTAAGCACTCAGTGTGCCAGATGCTTTACATTTGTTTTTATGGATATGCATAATAAAACCTATAAGGTACTTACTATCACTGTCTTCATGGGGAAACTGAAACATATTTAAATTCATGTAAATGGTAAGAGCTGTAAGGAGATAGGATCAAAAGCCTGAGTGGTTTGATTTATTCTCCTTAACCACTTCTTCCTTCAAAACTGGAATGAAGGGACTTCCCTGGTGGTGCAGTGGTTAAGAATCCACCTGCCAATGCAGGGGACATGATTCGAGCCCTGGTCTGGGAAGATCCCACATGCCGCGGAGCAACTAACGCCATGCCCACAACTACTGAGCCTGCGCTCTAGAGCCCGCGTGCCACAGCTACTGAAGCCCATGCACCTAGACCCTGTACAAGAGAAGCCACTGCAGTGAGAAGCCCGTGCACTGCAACAAAGAGTAACCCCTGCTCACTGCAACTAGAGAAAGCCCGCGTGCAGCAACGAAGACCCAACGCAGCCAAAATTAATTAATTAGTTAATTAATTAATTAAAAAAATAACTGGAATGAAGATTTCAAGATCTTTTGAGGTGGAAAAGACGGACATTGAGAGAGTGCTGTAGAAGTCAGTGAGGTAATCTTGAAGTTGGGAGATTTGGACGGGAGTGCTAGTTTCAAATGGCTGCCTCGTGAATGTGATAGGGAGTCAGCATGAGTTCTTTCTGTCTACTCTCCTTGTTCACACTTGTAGTGACCTGGCACAGCTGAAACTAGTTACTACCGGTGTTACTTTGAGAAACCTACTGGGTTTTGTACTGTAGGTTTAAATGCATTTTTTTTTTCCTCTCCCTCTCATCACCCTTCTAGATTAAGTTCATTGAGAGCAGAGATCTTGGCTTTTGTTTTTAAGGTTATCTACTGCATTTAGCGAGTTTCTGCCTAATGGTTGGAGTAACTAGATTTTTCTTGATGAGTTTAAATTCCTTTTCAGTACTGTCTTTTTTTTTTTTTTTTTTTTTTTTTGCGGTACGCGGGCCTCTCACTGTTGTAGCCTCTCCCGTTGCGGAGCACAGGCTCCGGACGCGCAGGCTCAGCGGCCATGGCTCACGGGCCCAGCCGCTCGGCGGCATGTGGGATCTTCCCGGACCGGGGCACGAACCCGTGTCCCCTGCATCGGCAGGCGGACTCTCAACCACTGCGCCACCAGGGAAGCCCAGTACTGTCACTTTTTTCACTCACACTCAAGCCACTTTGAATGATATAAAGGCCAGTGAGCGTCCGTGCTATTTCACCTTAAATTTGAAATTCCGCAAACTATTCTTTATTCTTGACCTTTGGGTCTGCGGGTCCCTGTTGCTGATTTCTTTCTTTCTTAGAACTCAGGGGGTCATCCAACCAGCCGCAGATGGATTTGTCACCATATAAAGCTGCCATCCGTGTGTCATTTTCTGTAACTGAAATCCGTTGGTTTTTAACAGGGTTTTGTTTTAGCAGCCAATCACTTTTACTTGGTTCTTGTAGACCCACTTCTTTAGCTCGGCCCTCATTCGTTAACATAAATGCCTGTTGGGCTTCTATTGCTCAACTCAGAATCCTGAGATGAGGTTTTGTTTTCAAAAGCCTCCCTTTAATGATAGCGTATTTCAAAGAGTATGTGCTCATTGTAAGGAGGTCTTACCTTCATCCTGATTCTTATAGAAAACAATTCCAAATGTTCATAAGCAAGTGCAGGGCTTCCCTGGTGGCACAGTGGTTAAGAATCCGACTGCCAATGCAGGGGACGTGATTTGAGCCCTGGTCTGGGAAGATCCCACATGCCGCGGAGCAACTAAGCCCGTGCGCCACAACTACTGAGCCCGCGTGCCACAACTACTGAAGCCCGTGCGCCTAGAGCCCATGGTCCACAACAAGAGAAGCCACTGCAATGAGAAGCCCGCGCACTGCACAGAAGAGTAGCCCCAGCTCACTGCAACTAGAGAGAGCCTGCGCACAGCAACGAAGACCCAATGTAGCCAATAATAAACAAATAAATAATTTTTTAAAAAAAAGAACAGCAAGTACAATTGAGGGTTACTTTTTCTGAAAGATGCCTATGATGGAAATATGCTGTGAGGCGGTAGACACAGTGCACCTGATGTTTCTGGCTAAAGCAGTGGTCTTCCTTCTACACAGCCGCCAGGAAACTGATGGTGTCATGGGTTTATAATTCTACTCGGCGCACAATGGACTAACTTGAGTACCAAAGAGGTGTTAAGAATTTGAAAGGGGCACAGCTGTGAATGGAATTCAAGATGTTTTAATCCCAAATCCTGAGGCTGAATCACAACGAATGTTAGATGGTGCCAGAGACTATCAATTCTAACTTACATATATGAGAAAGCCCTAGATTTTAACTCTTTCATTTCAGTCACATGGGATTACTGGATCCCATTTTTACTGGGTTAAATATGTTTATTTGCAGCCAACACCAGTTCATTTACTTGTCATATTCCTGGGTTAATGGATTAATTAGGGATCAATTTGTATCTTTCTTTCTTTTTTCTTTCTCTAATCTCTGAGGACTGAAAAGCTCTAAATATTAATGGATGTTAGCATGATGGCCTTTGGCTTCTTCAGAAAGATTGTTTGATAAACTACCTCCCCTCTGCCTTGCCTGCCTCTTCTCCTGAGCAGTCTACCTAAGGAGGAAAGACGTGTTTTTTTTTTTTTTTCATTCGAAGGGAAATCTATCATTGTTGAATCAGGCCAGGAGTCTGAGATCCATTCTGAGTCACTATGAATAGAGTTCTAGTATTGGTCGGGGCCCCAGGGAAACTGGTGGTTAAATACTGTGAGAATCTTTATCAGACAGGAAATGACAACTCATTAAAGTACTAACCGTTAAGCCTGTTTAGATCCTGGCCTCCGTGCCCAGTGGGGGCAGGGCCGGGGGTGGGGTTGGTTATGGCGGTGTGGTGTTTAACTCTACGGTGTTTGACCAACATGTGCACGTTTCTGAAAACAAAGAATTATTTATAAGACTGTTATCAAGAAAGGGACTTGCTAGGCCATCTTGTCACTGAACTTCTACCTACCGTACTGTCATTGCCTCTTTTGTTCAGAAGACAGATCAGCATGTAATGGAGGTGGGATAGGGAGGGGCTTTTATTTCATCCCTGAAAATATATCCTACCGGTACCTTAACTGTAAAATTTAATCTCTTTAGCAGAAGAGCCTGTAGCTTCAGTCTAGAAGAGTCTGTTTACGGCTCTACTTACTTCTCAGCTCCCAGGACAAATCTCAATCTCAATTGATAGAATTCTCTGGAGTCAAATTTGACTTATTGATTTACATTTACATACAATGATCCTCACCCAATAAAGAAAATTCTAAAGACCTTGATATTCATTTTAAACATAAATATAAGTTTAACTGTGGGCACAGGATTTCAGTCTCTTGAGATTTGGCTATTCAGGTTCTTAAAGGCCCTCTTTATGGTGGCCTGTAGGAGCCACTATAAAGGATGGAAGGATGAGCAAAAGAGAGACACTTAATCTGGATCTTTGTAGAAATAGCTTTCTTTTCTCTAATATGTTACCTAACAGTTTTGCCTTGAGTTGGTCTGCTAACTAAGCCTTAAGATATTTTTGACCTTTTGGGAACAAGGTATAGTATCTGTACCCCTTGCAGTTTAGTTTCCTGGTCTAAACAAGTGGTCTCCACCATTGGAGTGGGACTAAAATAGAACTTCTATTTATATTTATTTTCATCTTTGTTATTTTCTTTTTTGTGTATTTTTGTAATGTACATAACATTATTATGGTAGTATATGTACATATAATTTATATGGCTATACATACATGGAGGATATAGCTTACCATCAGTCTGATTGGCACTCCCTCAGTCCACATATCAGAAGATCACAAATCATGGATTACAAAAATAAGCTAGGGTTAGAGTAAGAGTTCCATGGTACAAAAGGGGCTTACAGTGGGCATGCTGCAATTTATTGTTTTTTCTATGTCCCATTAATCAGAAATATTTGCTAATGATAGCATGAAAGCTGTCATAATTAGTAAGACATTTAGTAACAATTTAAAAAATTTTAAGATTTCATCCATATTTTATCCATTTTAATTTGTATTTGTACGTTTTACTATTTGCGTAAGTATTATACATCTATCAAAAATGTTCGCAGACCATTGGTCTAGGCTCCTCTGCCCTTAAAAGCTGCTTTTGGTGCTATCAAAAAGTAGTCTACTTCAAAAGATGTCTATTATGCTTTCTGAATTATAGCAGCAGTAGACTTGATTAAACCTTTCCTTTCCCTTTCTTTTAATACTACCCCTGACCTGAATCTTCTTCTAAAAACATTTTCTCACATTCATAAGCTTTCTGTGGTTTAACTAACCACACCCTGAGAGTGTTATTTCCATGTTCTGATTAATCATTAGAGGAATGTTAAATAAATCAGCCTCAAAGTACTGCACAAATAGTGAAACGAAGGTTAAAAAAAATTTTTTTGCCCATACTTTTTTTTTCTAAGAAAGATAAAGGCTTACTGCCCTATAGCCTTACTAGGAATCCATGTCAGACAGTATGTTTTCTGGAACGCCAGTGATATGACTTACACAATCACATTAATGCTAAGATCTTCAAAAAAAATGGCTAAGAAAGCAGAACCTGTATTAAAACTTTACTTTATTAATACCTGTTTAATTCCCATAGGCATTTCCACTGCTTAACCTTTATATATGCCCTGTGTAAATAGGGCTAAACAAGACAAATCAATTTTTTAAAAGTTTATGTTACTTCTATGTTACTAAGCACTGTGCCCCAGTTTTATGATGGCACATAATAATAAAAAATACTCATCTGGGTGGAAAAATCCAAACAGAATCATGAACAGGAAAATTTCAGGTCTTTTAATAGCAAGTCCTAGATTGATGACTATGTCCGTGATGGAGAAGAGATTCAAAGTAAATCAAATCGTGTGTTTTTTATATCTGGTGAACCAATTTGTTTGAGAGTTACAAAATTTGAAAGGAGTCCCTTGAAAACAGAATAACAATGACCGATGAATTTTTTGGAATGGGTGTATGCTCATAAAATGAAAATGTAAGCATTGTGAAAAACTGGAGTACTCACATCACCCACTCTATGCAACCTCTGCCAATTGTGATGCTTCCTCTGGTAGATTTTCTGGCTTTTTGTGGGAACACAATGCAGACCTTTATTTATAATGAGTCAATATGGGGAGAGTTTAAAATACAGATTTCTTATCAGATAAGTGATTTCCACAAACAGAGTCACAGATGCATTAAAAAACATAGAAAAATAATAGATTTTGTTTGCATAATGGTCAGGGCCCTTGACAGAATTTTGCAAAGAAGTTTGTCTTGTTTTTATTTTAACACATACTTAGGTATATAAGCATGGCAAAATATTGTTCCCATGAAACCACTTTTGAGCTCTGAGTGGGTTTATTAGACTTATGTGGAATTTTTTCTTTACTTTTTTTCCCCTCTTTTGTTTGCATTTTCTGAGGTGTTCTGTTTGTTTGTTTCTTTATTAAAATCAGTAACAAAAGTTCAAAAATTGCCATTAGAATAACTTGTTGGAAATTTGTTTCTTCATGAGTTATATTATCTGAAAAATGTGTGTGCCAAGAAAATAAATATCAAGATATTACTATCCACAAAAATTTTTTTACCCACTATGCTGAAGGTCTACAGCAAGGAAAAGTAGATGAGATCAATTTTGTTCTTGCTTTTGTTTTCCTTTGTTTTTTCCTTTCTTCTTTAAGGCTTTCTCACCTAGAGAAAATGGCTGTTTATGGCTAATTTAAGTATATTTAAATCCAACCACTGACTGGAAAATAGTAACTCTAATACTTTGAACTTAATCAGCACCTAATGGCAGATGGAGAACTTCACCCACCTACCATGGGTTGAGATGAGGGTCCTTAGCCAGGTGCACAAGGTACTCTGAATTTAATGGCTTTCAGAAAATGGCATTTAAGTTATTTCCTGAGCCAACTATAAAAAGACACTGAACTCTGATGCAAGTTATTCCTTCCTCATGTGTGTACCTTAAATTAATCCTAAATGTCAGAATGGACTCTTACCTCTGTCTGCTGCTTGAAAATAACTTGAGGGATGAAGTCATGAGATGGTGTTATTGTTTCTCTTAAATGTATGTTAAGAGTGAAAGCTGTAATTTCAATTTTTATCTAAAGAACTTAAAGAACTTTCGTGTTAATTAAGAAAACTTTAGTATAAGAGTGCTTTGTATAAGCTGAGGCATGTGTGGCCTTAAGCCATTGTTTGTAGTCATAGAGAAATGAAAATAAAACTAAAATTTTGATGAATATATTTAAAAAATTAAGAGGACCTGACAAATAATTCATTATGTAACACTTAATACCTAGTTTTCAAATATGTTAACTTTTTAGATTTTTTCAGATCATGTGGCATTTGTTCATAATAGTTTTGGTTAATATATTGCTGTTAAAACTTTTAACTTCTCTATTTTCACCTGTTCCTAGTCTCTTATGAAAAACTGAATCTCCCATCCCACCACCAGAAACTCTCTAAAGCATTTAACAAACACCATAGCCCCTTGAAAAATTAATCTCTGCATTAGCCCAAGATAATTCTTTGAAAGTTACACATCATGTAAATGTGTAATGACATATATTCTCTATCAGCTAAAAAAGTAGGTCTTAATGGACTTACAATGGCAAATCATTTATGGTTTCCAGTTATTTTGAAGGGAATCTAGAATGATTGTTGCCAGTCCCTTCCTCATTCCCCTCAACAACAACAGCAAAGTAGAACCTTTCTACCATTGGGTCTTGGTTCTTAATTTTCTCCTTAAATAATGGCTTGACCCTGGAGCCCAAGAATGATTTGAGGAAAACTGTAAGCCATATTTTTGCTTAACATCAGTCTGAAGTTAGAAGTCTGAAGAAAGAACAAGACACATAATGGAACCCAACTCTTGGAGGACATCAAAAAGGGAATTTTCAAGTCATTTCTTGTACAACCTAGCTGTTCAAATAAGCATACAATCATTTCAGCCTCTCTAAATGTTTTTTTTAACTTTCAAAAGAAATGGCTTGACTATAGCCATCCTTGGGAGTTTAAAACAATGACATAAGTTATTGTTATTAAGAGTGAAAGAATCAATTTCTGGGAATTCCCTGGCAGTCCCCACTTTCACTGCCATGGACCTGGGTTCAATCCCTAGTCGGGGAACTAAGATCCTGCAAGCTGTGCCTGCAGCCAAAAGAATCTCTGAAGGAAAGTTCTTATAAATCTGTAATCTTCAAAGCCAGTCTTTTTGTGCATTTATTTTACTGGATTTTTTTTTATATTCATGTGGTTTATTTGAAGTGTAAGTGGATGAGCTATTTGCATTCCTTTATGCATTATATAAAGAACTACCCAAGGGAAATCTGTTTTAAAGAGAAAGTTTGTACTATTGTTGCTCCTTTGTAGAAGAATCATTACTAATAAACAGCAACAGAGCTCAGAGACAGCTCTTCTGGTTTATCGTACTAATGTAAGGCCACGTAAAAGTCTATGAGAGGACTTAACCCACAGTCTCCCTCCCTTCTCCGTCTTTTTTTTTTTTTTTTAATATTTACTTATTTATGTGGGATCTTTAGTTGCGGCACGCAGGACCATTTTTTAGTTGCGGCATGTGGGATATAGTTCCCCGACCAGGTATCGAACCCAGGCCCCCTGAATTGGGAGTGCAGAGTATTAATCACTGGACCACGGGGGAAGTCCCACTTCTCCATCTTTGATGTCTGTCATACAGGTCTTCTGGAATCATCAATGCACTCATTGCCTCTACTACATATGTCTATCCAGGCCTTTTTACATATCCTTCAGTATTCATTAAAGGACTTTTTAAACAACTTCACCCCACACTGATCTCTCTTTTTTCCCTTCAATTCCTTTGGAATATATCTTCTGTACCAAAAAGTTGAGAAATTTATTATTGACTTATAAATTCTTTTGTTTGTAAATCAGGTCGTGTGTGTGTGTGTGTGTGTGTGTGTGTGTGTGTTTTGAATCCCTGTAATGATTTTAAGTTCTTGGACATAGACTATTTCTTGCAGTTTTTTTCTTTCGCCATAGTTCCAATTACAGTGTTGGATATAAAGTAAGGACTCCATTAAGGGTGTGGTGGTTGATAATTAAAAGGATCAAAGAAAAGTATCAGCCAGGAGTTATGTATTTGTTCACCTCTTGTAAACACAGGAGCAAGAAATGTCTCTTCCTCTACTCCTGCTTTTTGTTACAGAAAGCAGCAACTGAATTGTTCTAGAAAAAGGGCAGTGAAGTTCATTTAATACTTACTTTAAAAAAGAGAACATAAGGCACTGTTGCAAATACATAAAATACCTTTTGCTGGCCCCAGGAAAAAGATTGGGCTCACTTAGCTTTTAGCCCTATTATTATCAGATGAGAAAATAAAGGGTATAGAAAATAGAGATGTTTGGTTTTCTAAGTTGCCCCAAGTTGCCATTTTTTAAAAATGCCTGCAAGCATTTCTAAAACGGGAGCCTGGTACCTACAGTTGCCAAACCGGTTTAACAGCACTATCTCCACATATTCTAGGTGAGAGGGAGCTCCGAGTACATAGACTTATCAGAGATCACTGTCCCAGTCATCTCAGAACAAGTTGTTTAGTAAAATGTAGTGTAGTTTCTGTGCAAACCATCTACCATAAGCCACGAAGTGATTCAAGGTTCGCAGTCCCTTCTTTGTTCCTTTGTTAATCACTGACTTCTGACTAGTGGGAGGTGCCTCCCAAATTTGCTAATGCATTCTTTTTGGATAAGGATGACGCACAGATTGTCCTAATAAGGACTTGGATTGAGAAAGGACCGCCCCCTCTGAGAAGATGGGACAAGTCAGAGAGAGGGCGGGCAGTTTCTTTTTCAACTAGGGATGACACAAGCATAAGTCATTTCCTTATTAATCGGTTCAAACCAGTTCTTACAGGAACTGGTGGTGATAAATGTGAGACTTCTCAGAAGTCATTCATTTTATTCTTTGTACCACACCAGTGTGCAGCATCAGCTGAGAGCTGGCCTCACTCTGAGAACTAACTCTTCTACTAGAAGGGACTCTCAGCTCCTATTTTCTTCTTAAACATTTGGAGGGAGAGCTTTTTCTCCTTTATGGGGCTGTGAAAGGATGAATTCTGATCCACTGAAAAGAGTTCACAGGATTTCGCCAGCTCTGCTGCTTGTTGTTGGTTTTTTTCCTCCTATCTAATCCCTGCTTTTTGAGTTGAGGCGGTAAGTGGATTTTTCTTTAACATTTTTCCTGCCTTTCTTCCCAAATGTATCTTTTTCCTTGGGTTATTGTACCCTGCTTCCAGTGCTGTCCCTGGCATAGGTCCATCTCTGCAGAAGCCATTCCAGGAATACCTGGAGGCCCAGCGTCAGAAGCTTCACCACAAAAGCGAAATGGGCACACCACAGGTGAGACTTTCCTCTATCTTCTCTTCTCCGCCCCCCCCCCCCCCCCCGGTTTCAGGGCGAAGTTACATTCACAGCACTCACTGGCATTTTTAGGCAAATAGAGTGAGGTTTGTCAGTCTTAGCAGAAGTTTGAGGCTCGGTTTACTCTCTACTGGCAAATGTGCCTTTGTCTAGATCAGAAAATGTATTGATAACTTCTATTTTGTACATCTTCTCCCAAAAAACAAGCCTTGGGCTAATGGAAAATAATGGATCTGTTATGTAGAATGAGTTATTACCTTGATCTTAAATGATTTATTTATAAGTAGCAAGTATACTTTCCAAGTGAATTAAAAAGTTAAAATTTATAGCATAACAAAGTATTGGACTTAGTGAGTTCATTTGAATATCTTCCTTCATTTTTGCTCTATTTTTCTTTTCACAGATGGGAAAATAATTTTTTTCTAATATAAACCAAAGCTGTTAACATAACTGAACTTAAAAACTTAATTAAGTTAAGCCTGCCTTTTCTATAAACAGTTCTGCGGCAAAGGAAATGACTAGAAGAGGATGAGTAAGCAATAACCTGAAATGGGAAACTTGAAGGAAGCATAGTGTTTTCCTTGTTTGGTTGGGGATTTTTTGGTTTTTTTTTGTTTTTTGATGGCCTTACACTCTTTACCTGGCCCTTTGCTGCCCTCAGTTGACCAAACATGACTCCAGAAATAGATAACATTTATATTTTAAAAGCTGCTCCTAATCCTGGAACAAGAATATATATACATGTAACTATCTTGACACTACTCTCTCCAAGTATCTCCATGGTGACTTCAGATAGTAAGATTTAATCAAAGACTTTATGTAGTGAAAGATAAGAGATGACTTCACACTCACCCTATTCTAAACTATATGAATCAACATTGACTTTATATCTAACAAAGTGAAATCTTAATAGCTGGGTATAAGAAGGCCTGAATGTAGATTTCACAGTAGCTGAAGACACAAGACTTTTCATTTTTAATTGTTTAAGCTTTATAAGTTGTAAGCTCCAGGTTCTCATTATTTTCATTAAAACATGGTAGGTGGTCCCCTTTTTACTACTGAACTAATGAAGCATTTCTCGTGGATTGTTCTGCCTTTCTTCCTGCAGGGAGAAAACTGGTTGTCCTGGATGTTTGAGAAGTTGGTTGTTGTAATGGTGTGTTACTTCATCCTGTCCATCATTAACTCCATGGCACAAAGTTATGCCAGACGAATCCAGCAGCGGTTGAACTCAGAGGAGAAAACTAAATAAGCAGAAAAGTTTTAACTGCAAAAATTTAAATGGACGGGTTCTGCCTTAAATTGGGAGGACTCCAAACCAGGAAGGAAAATTCCCTTTTCCAACCTGTATCAATTTTAATTTTTTTTTTTTCCCCTGAAAGCAGTTTAGTCCATATCTTGCACTGACATACTCTTCCTTTGTTAAGGTAAGGTATCCACCGTCAATTCAATCCAAATTGTATTTTATTAGGGTGGAATGTGATATTAAGCAGCAAACTTAACAAAAACTGGCCTTCTATTTGTTATTTTCAAAGGCCCACATGGTACAATTAAAGAATTCCGGACACCAAAAAAAAAAAAAAAAAAACGGTTCCTAAGTATGTCAAATATGTCAAGCTTTTTAGGCTTGTCACAAATGACTTCTTTGTTTTTCTAAGTCATCAAAAGTGTATATAAATTATACTAGATTGGATAACAGTCTTGCATGTCTATTATGGTAAAATTTAATATGCCATTTTGCCCAACCCTTCCTATCCCACCTTTGAAAAAAGGACATTTTATGATGCATTGCACACCCTCTTGGGAAACTGATCTTTCAATTTTGAGACAGTATAAGGAAAATCCTGTTGGTGTCTCGCAAATGAGCTGACACCATTTTTTATTCTGTATATTTAGAATGGAGTCATGAAAAAACTTTATAAAGACATCTTTGATCATTCCAAAATTGTGTCCGTTTTCTTGAGCGTTTTGATATTTTTACTTCCTTTTAGCTTCTACCAACTAAATGCAACCTTGCCATATCCACCTACAACCGCAGTTTCTTAAGCCTTCATTTATTTGCATGAAAGGGCCACCACCAAAGCATTTTTTGTTGGGCTGGAATTGGGCAGCTGGCTACACACTGCTGAAATGGCACCTTAGGGACTGGTATATCAATGGGGACTTCTTGGCTTGTGAAAACAGGAGGGATGATAGTATACACATCAAAGGACATGGAGAGAAAAATGACTCATTTTATAAAAAAAAACAAGCTTTCTCATATCTTAATTTTTAGCCCAGCACGTACTCTGATTTTAACAGACAAATTTACTTTTATATGTAACCTAATTTTCTTGCCTTTCTTCAGTAAGTGTTTTGTTCTTATGTGGTTTTTCCTTTGGGATGTTTCTGGTTGAACTTGGTCATTTTGTTTTGCTTGGGAAAAAATAAACAGTTTCACTTTTTTCCTTTAGGAAAATTGGTACTGACATTATGTTGAGTGTAGAATTGGGTTTAAATCTCAACAGGCCAGAAATGCCTGGTTTTATCAAATCCTGCCTGAATGTCTGCTTGTTTTGCCTACCGTCGTGACATCTCCATGGCTGTACCACCTTGTCGGGTAGCTTATCAGACTGATGTTGACTGTTGAATCTCATGGCAACAGCAGTCGATGGGCTGTCTGACATTTTGGTATCTTTCATCTGACCCTCCATATCAAATGTTCCCATTCAAACATTACCGAGCATCACGGTTTACGATTAAAAAAACTGGTCCTTATGTCTACTGGCACTTTGAATCTTTTATGCCATGATATTGTAGCAGTATCATGAGGATTCTGTGGAAAATTGGGATAGTCTCTGTGATCAAAGCTAAATAAATAAAGGACAAGCAACGTGCCTTGTGGGTTTTGGAAAGGTTACTTCTTAACAGTCTTTTTCCCCCCACCCAGAAACTTTCTAGCAGTATGACAGTTACTTACATGAAAAGCAGTACCCAAATGCTTTATTTTAAATAGATTCACATTAACCAGTATAATTTTTTAGATTCTTTAGCGTTAGTATAAGTCTCTAAATCAGCTTCCAGTTGTGTTTCATCTCCTTCACCTGCATTTTATTTGATGTTTGTCTGAAGAAAGGAAAGAGGAAAGCAAATATGATTTGTACTGTTTGTACTAAGTCTTTGGGAATTGTTGGTAAATTTATTTCAGGGTAAAGTATAAGAAAAACAAAGACTTGTTTCTTAGGCTGAAGGTCTAAGTGCTTTATATCATACATTTGACTTGTGATGATGGCTTGTTCGCTCTTTCAAATGAATTTGCTTTGAAAACAAAAGAAGAGCAGCCGTCTTCCTTCCCTCCACTAAGTGTTCAGGTGTGACATGTTCAGGTGATTCTGCTGGATTCCAGCTGGAGCAGTGTGCTACCCTTCTGTTCCTGCGGTTGGTCTGTTCCTTTCTTTTATCCACCAAAGTGGACGCAAACAACATGATCCCAAAGACATGCCTAGTTAATTCCAGCTGATTGGAGACCAGAAAATTTGTAAATGGATGGTTTGATGTTACTGCAAATAAAAGAAGGGGCCTGGGAATTCTTTTGATTCCATCTCTACTTTGTTTAAGTCTCATTTTGTGCCTTAAATATCTGCAGTGTCTTATCATGTCTCAACTCAGTGACTGACAAGCAACACAATACAGTACAACACATCAGGGTTTATACCCTAAAGTACTGAGGAGCACCTCCCTCAGGCAATGCCATGTGGGAACTTGCAGTGTTTTCTGTATTCTCTGTACAACCATAATCCAGAGTGTGGGATTTAGAAGGAAGGGAGAATTTTAATTTCATCTGGACAATGGCCACTATTTGCATTCTCTAAAAATCCAGAAGACGACAGGCTGGAAGTGACATTGCTGAATTACACTAGTTAATTCAGTGTATATAGTAGCGAGTACTCCTTACAAACAAACTCAGCCTGTGTTCCCAGTGTGCTCAGTGCTACCTGTAGCTTTGGTAGGACAGCTTGAGGCTTGTTAACTCAAAGTGATTCCTTAAGTACAAATTACTCATTAAGCTAAAAAAAAAAAAAATAACTGATTGCCCTCTTGTAAACTGCGGTGAACTGTGTTTTGACTGACCGGTGTGTCAAGAGCTCATGGAGTCCCCTTTTTAGCATCAAAAAACCTTTCCATATATTTTGAAACCTGCCATTTGCCTCCTGTGCATTAGTCTGTTAATGATGGTTTAGATCTCTGCCTCTAACATAATGTGACCTTGAGAAAGTTTTTAACTGAGCCTAGATTTCATCTGTAAAAATAGAGATATATAGCCAGGTTGTCCTAAGGATTAGATCAGATAAAATGTAAAGAAGCTGTAAATGTTAGTATGTTACCAATTTTTTAATTCACCAAAGACAGCATTTGCTACACATGTAAGAATTTTACAACATTGCATTTACTCACTTCACTTCAAAAACAGAAGCAGGGGGCTTCCCTGGTGGCACAGTGGTTGAGTCCGCCTGCCGACGCAGGGGACACGGGTTCGTGCCCCGGTTTGGGAAGATCCCACGTGCCGTGGAGCGGCTGAGCCCGTGAGCCATGGCCGCTGAGCCTGTGCGTCCGGAGCCTGTGCTCCGCAGCGGGAGAGGCCACAGCAGTGAGAGGCCCGCGTACTGCAAAAAAAAAAAAAAAGTAGGATTTAAAATGCTGTCTGCAGGGACTTCCCTGGTGGTCTAGTGGGTAAAGACTGTGCTCCCAATGCACGGGCCGGGGGTTTGATCCCTGGTCAGGGAACTAGCTCCCACATGCCGCAACTAAGAGTCCGCATACCACAAGGAAGATCCCTTGTGTGCCGCAACCAAGACCCAGTGCAGCCAAAAGAATAAATATTTAAAAATAAGTAAATAAATAGATGTTGTCTGCGTATATGCCCTCATTTGGGAGTAGATATGCTCTGTCTAAAGAAGTTATTAACTAAATCCAAGATACAAATTAATAAAAAGAAAAGCAGAAATTAATGAACTAATGACTTGATTAGTAAGACCAAAACCTTCTTAAATCTAAAAATAGCTCTCCAGGCCTCTCGGCTTCTGAGATGGCCCACACTTTGTGGAGTGTGTTTCTCCCATGGCCGCTCGAGCCTGAGACAGACTGTGTTCTGCATCTCTCTAAATAAATCCACTTCTTACCTATCAAAAAATAAAATAAAAATAGGCTCCCAGCTAGCCTAGTTAAGGTACAAAGCACAGATACACAAAATTTACTATGAATAACTGAAAGTACTTGTCTAATCTTACCAGCTTTAAATGTTGACATTTTCTAATTTATTTTTATTATAAAGACAGTTAATACTAAAAAAAACTAGAAGGTAGATGAGGAAAAAGGGAATGATCAGCTTTTAATACCTTGCTGGAAAAGCTCCACCTGGAATATCCAGTGAGATTTGCTGGGTGTAAAGAGGTTTTAAACAGTAAAAGAAAAATTTGATTTGGTGGCACGCCAGGTCTTCCTCAATAGACCTGAAAGTCTCATTCCTGTTACAAAAACACACAAGATTGGTTTATTTTATTGATAAATAATTAGTTATTAATGTGCTCACAAAAAGTTAAGACAACCTAAGCAGGAGTTTAATAGCCATTTTTGAAAGCCAAGTAACATTCCGTCTCTAGCTCACATGATCAAAGCTTCTCTGGTAGTCACAAAACATAGTCAATGAAATGCGACACAAAACTGCTGCATGTGAAGTGTTTTGTTCCTTTATTCTCAAAGACAGCAAGAAAAGAAAGCACATAATGTACTTTAAACTTCTAGAAGCAGTTGAGTCATTTGTATCTGGTAGTCAGGGGCTTGGGTTCCTGTCCCTCCCTTCCCAGCAAGGCCAGGAGTTCACCTAAGGTAATGCATTTGCGTTGAGGGTGAGGACTTGAAGTGCAGCATATAACCTACATGTATTTGCATATTTAACCAGTGCTCCTAAGAGGGATTATAACAGAAACGTGTTCTGGGTAGGTGCTTACTCATTGCCTTTAGAACTGTGGCGCTGGGACAGTCAAGTGCCAACTGTTTGCTCCTTTTCTCTGACCTACTGGCCTTCCACAGCTTGCCGTGTGGGTGTTGATGCTACTAAAATTAAATTTTTAAAAAAGTTGTTTTAGATGGCCCCCACTATCTACCCTAACACCCTGGATTTATTTGAGATCTGGGATTCTAGTTCTGTAGTTGGGATACTGGCCCAAACTGTGGCCCAGAGAGAGTGAGTCAGTTCTAAGTGGCTGGCTGACTCTCTGGGAACAGAAATGAAATGCAGCTTAGAGGGTTTGTCAGCCAAATCCACAAATGTGTGGCTTTTTGAAACATTGGACATCGGTTCCTCTTAATTTAAAGAAAACCTTTTTTAAAAGCACAGAGTTGCTTGGCTCCTTGTTTCTTTGTGTCAGCAGCAGTTGCTGCTGTAATTTAGTAAGCCTAGAATCGACCGTAGTTAGAAAATTTGGAATCTTTAGGGCACACTTCAGAGAAAGTGGAACTGAATTGCTTTGGGAAGGGAAGAGATGATTTTACAGCATAGTCTGTTTGGAAATCCCCTTCTGGGGTAATCGGCCCAGGTGTTCAACCCGTTTGTTAACCATTTCCAAATGACTCAAAGGACATAAAGGGAAGGCTTGGATACACTCCAGCACTATTTCGACAATGTAGTATCTGTTTGTGTTGGAAACCATATTCCTGAATTCTTGAGGGGAAGGCTCGGGCTTATTCTGGGCATTTTTGGCCGAGAGGGACCCCTAGGCCACCTGTCTAAGCTAACAGTCATGGCCTTTTGAGAGTTTCCAGGGAGGGGTATGGACAGCTTGCTTTGATGGCCTTCCACCCAAAGCCCTCTGGGGAAAAGCCTTGTTTATTCAAGGAGGCCTCTGACGGCCACTTTTCTCTCCCCCCAACCTAATCCCAAACGTCATTTCCCTTTGTTGCCATCTATCCCCCTTTAGGGAACAGCATGAGCAGCTTTTTCCTTCAGGCCACTTTTGACTGACTCAGCCCAGCAGCATTGCTTAATTGTGTCCCAGTCTGTTTCTGATGGAGGGAAAAATTGTTTTTGTGGAGCGAGTTTGAAAAGAGGGATGGGTTCTGCCTTTCCCCAAAGGTGGGGGAATGGCTATCAGATTATTCTTGTCTTTCTCTGGCTCCTCACCAGGTTGTGTTGGAAACAAAGAGCAGCTCAGGTTCACTTCTCTTGGCAGTAAGTGCTGAAGCCCAACGCTCCGTGTCACCAGAGAACCTTGCTGTTCTCAACCTCTTTTCACCTTAAAAAGATGAAAGCCAAAAATAACGAGAGGAGGCCCTTCTGTGCCTTTCGTTTTTTTAGTGCACCTCGGAGTGTCTTGAGAATCACTTTCACTTGAGTGACAGTCCTAAACCTCTTACAGCAGCCAAACTTTCTCTACCTAACCTCACAGGGTTTGGCCACACTCTTGACGCTCTTCAGACTGCAGTGCTCCATCCTGTCCCTTGCACCAGGCCCTTCCCACTCCCATGTCCCCTCCACAGTATGTTCTTTGTACACAATCACACAACACCAGCAATCAAGATTAGCTCCCAGGAACCTACTCTGATGTGCCCTGTACCAGGAAGCACCGTGGATTTACTGTAACTTTGATGACTGCTTGCTTGCTTTGGACCAGGCACTGTTTCCAATGTTGTTTTATGTGTATTGTATTTAATCTTTAAATCCTTCCAACAGCCCCATGAGAGGATTAAGGCAGAGAAGTTCAGTGATTTGCTGGAGGAAGCACGGAAGCAGAGCTAGAGTTCAGACCCAGGCGTTCTGGCTCTTAGCCACTCAGTTCTGCGGAGAAGTCCAGTGCAAAAGTCCAAGCGTCTGCTTACTTGTTTCATCTTGTGATCACAAGGTAGGTGATGGGACAAGGGAGACAGCAGAAAGTCAAGGCCACAGCCAAAAAAGTTTTGCATTTAAACAGATGAACAGCTCTTGTGTGTCCCTATACCAGGGGTTAGAAAAGCCAGTTGTGCTCTTAGCCATCCTGTGTGGGCAGGTTCCCAGAGTGATGTTTGCTATAATTATGATTACAAAGCAACCCGTACAAAGGTACAGACCTTTTTCTTTTTTAAAGCACCGTCACATCTTGAGTTTTATTTGATCTTCATAACAACCCTATGAAACAGTTAGGGCCAGTAGTGGTGTTAGCCACGTTGGGGGAAAAAATTTTTTTTGCTCACTTTTTAAATCTCTAATAGTTTAGGGCTTCCCTGGTGGCGCAGTGGTTGAGAGTCCGCCTGCCGATGTAGGGGACACGGGTTCGTGCCCCGGTCCGGGAAGATCCCACATGCCGTGGAGCGGCTAGGCCCGTGAGCCATGGCCGATGAGCCTGCGCGTCCAGAGCCTGTGCTCCGCAACAGGAGAGGCCACAACAGTGAGAGGCCCGCGTACCACACACACACACACAAAACCTCTCTAACAGTTTAAAGTACTATAGGGAAGAGGCAAAGCTGTTGAAAAATGATCTCCCTCCAGGAGCTTACAGTCTTCTTGGGGGTTATGCAAATATGCAGGTAACTACAATGTAGAGTAGTAAGATGAAGGCCATAAGAAAAAAAAAAAAAAAAAACGGGAAGAGGAAGGAAACTGCCAACTAGGAAGGATCAGAAAAGGTTTCATGAGGACGTGGCATTTGAATTGCCAGGTAGGGGTTGGGGTGAGGGAAAAGCCCTGTGAGAGACACCAAGAAAGCACCAGTGAGGGAGCTGTGAGACAAGGCCAGTGAGCCTTCTACCTCTGTTATTCTCTGCCTAGCTTCGTTTTTTTTCCTTTAAAGTACCGACATATAATTCACAACTAGTCCATCTTCTTGTTTTTGCTCATTCCTCCACTAGAACCTAAGCCACATAAGGGCAGACACTATTGTGCTCTCCTTTGTGTGCTCAGAGCCAAGCACAGGGTGGGGTCACACACAGTATTTGCTGAATGGATATTGCAACAGCCCAGGTGAAGCAGCAGCAGAGATTCAAAGGCAGGCAGGAGGTGCTACCTAAGTAGAGTCCAGGTAATGGTGGAGTGAAAGAGGTGGAGTATACATGAAGGAGGCACCAGAGAACCCTGAGAAGACCGCAATAATCACTGATGACCGAGCCAGGAATATAGGAGGAGGACCAAGTTTGAGAGAGAGAGTCACTATTCCGTTTTGAACATATGAAGGGAAGATACCACTAGAATGGTGGGGCCTAGTATAGGGGTGTATGTCAGTTCTCCTAACTCCTCAACCCACTCCCTGTCGGAGAATACACCTGACTTTTTCAGAGAATTCTCTAGAGTAGTATGTCCGCTGTACTTTCCTGTAAGTGATCATCGAAGCCTCACCTTGTTATGTAGCACTGTTCTTGAAGAATGGCACTGTGACTGGACCTTGGAGCCACAGGAAACTGCTTTAAAATTCCTCTCCACAGTTGTATCCTGCCTGCTTTGCCAATGGCTCCTCCCTCTGAGAACTGGGAGGATGGTAATTCCTGGATAGATTGTCTTTATAAGGAGAAAAGTTTGGCAGTGTGATTTCCTGTATATTTCTACTAGAGTCCAAGATTCCAGTAGTGCTAGCCTAGACAGCAGTGGCAGCCACCTAGAACCCAGATGTCATTAGTATTCCCAAGTACGAGGGCGTCCTCCCAACTGCCTTTGCCAAGCCAAGAGGCAGAATCACGGCTTTATTACACCTTCTAGAGCATGTGGTAAAGGCGGCTTTCCATTTGGCTGCTTTGGTGCCGGGGTTGTTTACATGTTTCAGTAAGTGAGTTACGCTTATTGAAGTTGGCTGGGTAGGAGTTCAGAATAAATGACATATGACCACAATCATACCATTCATCAGGAGCACCAGAGTTCAGACGGAGAGAGATTTACTTGTGTAATGACCCTTTGGTAGAGAAGAGAGGCGCAAAACTTGAGTATTCCACTCTCAAGAAGGTACACAGTTTTTGAAGCCTTCGAGAATTGGGGTGTGACTGTCCCTGGCTTTCTGATGGAATCAGACAAAATGAGACGCCTATCTGGTAAAAGCACAGGTGTGCGAATACTTTGCACAATTTTAGAAGAAGAAAAAAAGGAAGCTGAAAAATAGTGCTTGTAGAAAAATGTAGAGATCAAAGAAATTTGCAGATGTTCTGCATTTTCTTCTTCAAACATAATCTGTCTGAGCATAAAAGACATCCCTGGTCTCTGCAAGGAAGAAATAAAAGGTTCTTTCATACATAAATGATTTCCTACTTTATACACCTCTTTTCAGGCTGCTCCCAGACTTTGTGTTTGATATATTTACTAGTCTTCCCTGCAGTAGGCAATGTTCATTAGAAGACCATGTTGAGACAGGAGGACCCCAAAGTTAGTCTTTAATTTCTCCCTTCCTCCTCTGCCCCTGACTGAACCTGGAGCATCCTATAATTCCTACACCCTATTTCTGTGATAGTTTACAGAACGATGAGGATGGCTATTCCACCCCTTGTTGCTGCCTTCTGAGTCACTTGACTTATTCCTCCGTTCTTCAAACTGTCTCCAGGTCTTAACATCCTTTGAAAGATCATTTTTTGAGTTATTTTATCTTTATCTTGGGTTTTTATGGCTTTGCTTAAAAAAAAAAAAAAAGCAAGCCAAAGAAATGCATAATATAAAAAAGAAGGAAATCCCCTAAGATATTATCCCAAAGAAATTACTATGAAATCTAGCATGTGTCCTTTGAGTCCTGCTCAAAAATGTTCTGAGCCTCCCATTCTTCTCGGTCTTGGGATCCTAGCAGTAGGGCAGAGCTGGGCCAGGCAGGGTCACTGGGGCCTGTGTCTCTCATCTGTATCTTCAGGTCAGTGATAGCTCCACCCCTGTCCTTACTGAACAAAACTAAACATAACCATGTAGGTGAATCTATGTGTTTCTCATAACCACATTTAACAGCCATTTCTGTCAGCTTTGGCTACTACAGTACACAGAAAGGAAACGGTGGGAGAGGGGGAATGGCCGAACATTAGAAGGCTTAGAATTCCAGGACAAGGAATTTAGATTTTAGGCAAGGACTTGCAAACAAAGGCAGCTGTACACTCTCTTTTAATATATTGTTTGAATTTATATTGCCTTAAGTGGCTCTTAATTATATAAGATGACTTCAGAAACAAAATATTTTTAATTACATTTCCAGGTCCTTAGTTTCATCTAATAGTTGTGAGATCTGTTGCTAATATGGGACCTTTAATAAGCTTTATTGTGTCTCTGTAGTTTTGCAGCTTTACGTCTCTTCCATCGTTTTTCAGACATTTATATTAATCTGTTCAGTAAACAGAGAGTCTCTACATGAGTCAGGCATATGATCTGCAGCAAGGAATATACCAAATGGTGAACTCCTAAAGGGCAGGGGCCAGGTTTACCTCATTTTTTTATTTCCCCATCTTTGCACAGTGTCTTTCCTTGCAGGTGTTCAATGGATGTTTGTGGAATTAAGCTCATATCCTGCCCCTTTCATACTGTTCACATGAGCTGAGCTTAAGCAAGGCCCCTCTTTTTTAAAAAAAGGAAAACTTCCATCTTTCTGCCTCGTGTCATGTTTCTTACTATCATGTTCCCATGAACTCTCACCTAGTAAGGACAAGCCTTGTTCAACTCCAGTTTCTACAGTTCCCAGGATTTTGCTCCTGAAATGTCTAGAATAGCTCTGTCCAATAGAAATATCATGCAAGCCATATATCTAATTTTTAAAATTTTAGTAGCTATACTTTAAAATTTAAAAAAACAGGTATTATACCAATTTGAATAAGTTATTTAACTTATTATGTCCAAAATATCATTTCCACTATTTAAGATATTAATATTTTACATTATTTTATTTGTATTATCTTCAAAATCCAGTGTGTATTTTACACTTACTAACCACATGTGGCTAATGGCTACCTTATTGGACAGCCAATATTGGACAAAAAGATTGGACAAAAATCTTTGAATTTCTGTGTACTTACCATGTAAATAATTAAATTCACAGGACAAGAGAGCCATGAAAGTATCCATTGTATTGGCTCCATCATTGGCAAAGGAGAAAAATTCAGGTAACACAGAATTATTTGCTAAGCAACATGTAATTTAGCTTCTTGTTTTTCATGCTATTCTTGTAAGCTATTAGATTTTTTTATCATTAGGTAAAGTCCATAATTCAAAAACCATCGAGTATTTCTTTTTTTTTTTTTAAATGCTTATAAGCTATTAGCAGTTCTTTGGGATCATCATCAGTTCCCCTGACCTTCCTTTTCATCTCTTCCCCTGCTTCACTGGCTCCCTAGAGTCTAAATGATTAGGATTTTCTCTCTTTTCCCTCTTCTCCCGTGAATGCCATATCTTCTGCAACACTGACCCAACACTGCGTTCTCCAGAAACTTAAAATATTTACATTGTTTATCTTAACATTCCTGCTGGTGGAAATGGGATTCCATTTATTAATAAGGTTGACACTGCATCGTCTGAGACATTTCAGAGTGTAGGAGTAGGAAGTTATTTAGTTAAAAATATAAAGCCAGATTTTTTAGCTCACATTCCTAAAACCCATAGGAAACAATGTGATTGATACAGATGAGCAAATATCTCTTAAATTAAATAACGGATTATTTGCAAAAATGACAAGTTAGTGGGCAAAGCCATATTTGGAAGGTAGGTGGAAGAACAAGGAAGGGTTGACTGCCAAACCTTGAGCTCATGCGGAGAGAATAGCGGGATGGGAACATATGGAGCATGTTTTAAAACAAAATTTTGGACAGGAATGCAAGTGTGATAAACATGGTGGTCAGGAGAAGAATCACTGGTATGTACACTGCACAGTAAAATCTACAGAGCCAGTGAGGAGGCTTCAGACAAATTTAGAGCCTAGACTAAAGGTCCCAGTTCACGGTTCTTTACCTTGTACCACATCTTTACTGTAAAAAAAAAAAAAAAAACTGAACATGGACATGGGCAAGATAATAAGCAATAATTAGGAAGCTAGAATCGTAGCACCAGCTATGGAAGGAAACTGAAGTCCATTGTAAGCTTCTTCATTTAGACTTTGTGGTATTGATCCCCATATACTTAGCATTTGTTCAGTGCCTGGCAGTGAATAGATACTGGTTGAATGAATTAATGGACTGAGAATAGTGAATCATGGGCACACTTACTGAGTTCTAAGTGACAGGTTAAAGAAAGGAGAAAGGGATTGTCGGCTGACTGGATAGTAGTGGTGAGGGGTTGCGGGGCGAGTACTCAAAGCTAGAAGCAAGAGGGAATGAACGGGAAGAAACAGGTTCTACCGCTTAAAGAGCTCTTAAGAAAAGCACAAATGGGGGAGAGCGAAAAGGTTTGAAAATAAGAAACAGTTTGAATTTATACTGTACTCACTGCCTATAGGGGTGCATCTTGTCTGTGTGGGATAATGTCTGAGTGACACGTAGTACGCCAGTTACCCAGTAATCTAAGAAATTACATGTTCAAAGCTTTTGGCTCTCTATGCCCGGGAAGTTATGATTCTAATGTTGTCCTGGTTGATTGGCCATTATCTCCACACAAATCAAAGTACATTTCCAATGCCACCCCTTATTTTGAAGCTTTGGCATCAACTTCTTTGTGTTAATTTTTAAGTTATCACAATAGCAAAAATTTTTATATTATTCCAAATAGACAAGAAAAAATTTCAATGTAAACATTTAAAACAATTTTGCAAATATTTAGGTATCCACACATACCAAATAATGCAGTTGTGCATTAAACAATCATGTGCATAAGAAAGGGTCAACTCACATAAGTGAATGGCTCTGTCTAATGGGAGTTTACTTCCAATAGTCACCTGCCATTGATTCCATGAGTTGCCAAATTAGAAACATATTTGTCCCATTTGGTACCTCATGCATGCTTTTCTCAAATACAAAATGATTTCAACTTATGACTTTCTTTAAGCTTAACTTGCAGCAAAGTTCCTCAGAATCAGCCTACCCCCTAGTGAGGTAATTCGGTTACAGATCTTCATTAATGCTGGTTTAGTTCGGGAAATTGTTTCAGTCTTTGGATCTCTGCAATGCTAAACTATTACTTTTAACTTTATTTTGTAAAAATTACGATCTCATTATTTTCTAGTATTCTTGGCTTAACAAAATACAGCAGTGGGTGTGCCTTTTAGCAGTTGAACAGACCACTTTTTACATTCCTTAGAAATAAGATATGGTTCAGTATTTTAAATCATAGCAACAGTTGATAAGAAAAACAGCAAAAAGGTAATCATTTCCATATGGAAAGAAAAGGAAGAAACCACTGGTAGATTTGGCAGAAAGGGCAAAATGTTCCTATTTGTTTGCCATTTTACATTTGTTAATACATTGCATGTGATGTGTTTTATTGAACTACACCATTCCCCTCAAACTCAGTTGCAAATTTCCAAATGTGTTCTGTCCTTCTGAATGAAACCAACATCTGTATGTGTCAGTTTCATCTAGGACAATATTTCCTTGGTGATAATTTTCTCAACTTAGTGAAATTTTGGTGAAAGCTCTTACCCCTTTTACTGAAAAGAATATAACCATCTTCCACACCAGCTAAATACCTGTAAGTAATTTTAAAGCACTGGTTGAATAAAATCAGTTTCTGCTCTGGCATTCTAAGATCTAAAAGAAAAACCCAATTTTCTGATGCCCAGAAAATTTAAGAACAGCAAACAAAGGAAACATTTGCTTATTTACTTTTGTATTTAAGCATGATATATATTTATTAACAAAGTCCTGACATTTATTTTTAAATAGCTGCTTAAAGTGGAAAATCTTACCGTTTTAGAATAAAATATTCAAAAATAGATGTTCACCCTGTAGCTTTTGACAACAGCTCCCTCTTATGGTTCAAAACATTCACTTCAAAGATGAATATATTTAAATACAGAATTGCAATTTCTTAGCTTAAAATTGTGCTATGAAAGTTTAGCTCATATTTAGTGAATGCTTTTTGGAATAAAGAGGGAAGTTTTCTTTTCTGATAGTTCTAGAGTTCTAACATTTCAGCAAAGTATTCCCAAAGTTCTTTAAAGAAGTACCAATATTTTTTCTTACAAAGGAAAATTTCAAGTAGATGTTTTCATTGAAAACATAAAAGGTTTTTCTCCTTTTCTGTGGCTATAGTATGAAGAAGGAATCAACATTCAACCTTGTTACATTAGCAGATAGGAATTTGAAAAACCTTACGGAGAAAGTAGTATTGCAAGTATTTTAGTCCAAAAATGACTTAAGGTCATTTTTCCCCTTTGTTCAAAATCCGAGGTTACAGTAACTAGCAATAACCTGTTCTAACAATGTGAAACTGTCCAAAAAATCCTCTTCTTCAATTCTGAACTTTGTGTACTGATGAACGTAGGCTCTGGTGAAAGAAACAGAAAATATGAAATAAAAATCTCAGGCAAACGAATAACTCAAAATCAAATAATAAATAGACCTTTCCTGGCTCATGAACATTTGAAGATGGCAGACTCTCTTAAAAGTCTTACCTTTGCTTCAGTGTTTACTCCAAAGGTTAGCAAACTCTCAGAGTTTGTGTCAAGCTCCCTGTCTATTTAGTGTCCAAGAGAGTGACAATAAGAAGCACATAGGAGGGGAATTCCCTGGCGGTCCCGTGGTTAGGACTTGGTGCTTTCACAGCCAGGGCCCGGGTTCAATCCCTGGTCGGGGAACTAAGATCCTGCAAGCCGCTCGGCATGGCCAAAAAAAAAGAAGCAGCACATAGGAAAAAGAAGCATGTTCAGATTTGGCTGTCTACCCGGCACATATTCAACACCCTACAGGAGATGACTGTGTTCAATATAAACTCTTAAGAAGTGCCTGAAAAGTTTTATCTAAGGCGTGAAACTGTAGAAACACATTGATCCAGTTCTAGGAATGAAGTGAAGCCTCCCAAGTGTTTTTCAGACAACACTTAATTTTCACTAGTGCCAGGTGATCCTCTTAATACCTCCAGTCCCCCAAAATGTTCTGAGGCAGGAGAAATCATGTTAAAAAGAATATCAAGGGCAGAGATGAACTAAATTGATGAAATAATAGCTGCTACCATTTAATGAGAGTGGGACGAGAACTATACGAACAAAGGACACAGAGTTCACAGTCCTGAGGAGCAGGGGTTTATGGAATGGCCATGTGCAGGATGGGGGGCCCTTGGGAATTCTAGCTAATCAAAGTACAGGCTTACCCAATCATTTGAGAAATTCTGCTTTAACATTAAGTAATTGTGGCAGAGGTCAGGGAACCGGATAACACATTTCTTAGTAATCAAGTAGACATTTCTTAGTACCAAGTGGAGTTGAACTTGCAATATTTCTTACTGAGCAAGATCAGGATCTCTTCCATTCTCAAGGATCTTATTTTGGAAAACTATCTTACTGTCCTCGCCTTATAGTGAAATTTCTACTTGACTTTCATTTCATTTAGAAACTACTCATTTAGGGACTTCCCTGGTGGCGCAGTGGATGAGACTCCATGCTCTCAAAGCAGGGGGCCTGGGTTCGATCCCTGGTCAGGGAACTAGATCCCACATGCATGCCGCAACTAAGAGTTCCCATGCCATAACTAAGGAGCCTGTGGGCCGCAACTAAGGAGCTGGTGAGCCACAACTAAGAAGCCCACCTGCTGCAACTAAGGAGCCCACGTGC
This sequence comes from Mesoplodon bidens, assembly GCF_964165515.1. Classification (NCBI taxonomy): domain Eukaryota; kingdom Metazoa; phylum Chordata; class Mammalia; order Artiodactyla; family Ziphiidae; genus Mesoplodon; species Mesoplodon bidens. The sequence continues at coordinate 6,459,948 of NC_138179.1, forward strand.
TACAACTAAGAAGCCAGCAAGCTGCAACTAAAGGAGGCCTGGAGTCACAACTAAGACCTGGTGCAACCAAATAAATATTTTTAAAAAAGAAACGACTCGGGCTTCCCTGGTGGTGCAGTGGTTGAGAGTCTGCCTGCTGATGCAGGGGACACAGGTTCGTGCCCCGGTCCGGGAAGATCCCACATGCCACGGAGCGGCTAGGCCCGTGAGCCATGGCTGCTGAGCCTGCGCTCCCCAGCGGGAGAGGCCACAACAGTGAGAGGCCTGCGTACCACACACACAAAAAAAGAAACTACTCGTTTAGTCAACAACAACAATAATACTATGGAACAATTATTGAGCATTTACTAGTCACGCACTGTACTAGGTGTTTTTTACATTATCATCTCATTTAATCCTCACCACATAGATCCTCTCTTTTGGATCCATTGTACAGAAAAGGAAATGAAACTTGAAGTAATGTGCCCAAAGTTTCATACCTACAAAGTACTTACTCCATGCTATAGATTGAATGTTGGTGTTCCCCCAAAATTCATATGTTGAAATCCTAACTCCCAAGGTGATGATATTAGGAGGTAAGGCCTTTGGGATGTGATTAGGTCATGACAGTGGAGCCCTGATGAATGGGATTAGAGGCCCATGAAAGCTCCTTTGCCCCTCTGCCATTTGAGGACACAGCAAAAAGACACCACCTATGAACCAGGAAGTTGGTCTTCACTGGACACTGAATCTGCCGGTACCTTGATCTTGGACATGCTAGCCTCGAGAAACACAAGAAATTTCTGTGGTTTATAAGCGACCCAGTCTATGCTATATTTGTTATAGCAGCCCAAACAGACTAAGACACTCCAGATCCTGCCTAGTGTTTTAACATTATATTATCTGCTTAAGGTTAGGAAAGGTTTGTAGATTTGTTTTTTACTTACTTTGAAGCAAACATATTCCATGCTTTGCCCACAATCATATCAAGTGGTTTTACTAAGAACTGGCTATTGCTGACCAACGCTGCAGACTTCTCATATTTGCTAAAGGCTCGCTGGGTTTTCCACACACTGAAAGCATGAACAGGCTCTAACCAGGAAGTATAGAGAGCTGGATCTTTAAATGTTCCTAGGGTAAAATAACAAGGCACTGTTTACATCATAAATCATCAGTTTTTGAAACAAATTAATAAACATATTTTCATATCCATTTCACCAGAAATCCTTTGTTTTGCTCTTTGAAACTAGCTTTATATTGCTTTTGGATAAATGATCCATATTCATCATAAAAAAAATTCACACCATTCAGAAAAGTATTTATTAAGAAGAAAATTTTAAAGTCAACTGAACAGCTGAAATGCTACCACCCAGAGACAGACTATGAACAGTCTCCTGACCCTCTTTTGTACTATAATTTTACATACATGCCCTATGTAATATGCATTTTTTCATTCACCAATATGTTGTAAACCTCTTTTCTTTGTCAGTAAATATCACTCATATTTTAAAAAGCTTCTATGAATATACCATAATTTCTTTAACACATTTCCTACTGTTGGGCATTTAGGTCGTTCCCACATTTCTGTTAGTGTGAAAGATGTTGCAATGAATATCTTTGCAAGAACACCTCTGTGTACCTGCATCATTTGCTGTGGGTAAATTTTTGGAGGTTAGATTACTTTTATATCCTTTTATTAATTTTCTCATTTTAAAATCTAAAATGAAGAATATGAAGAAAGTACACCATCTGATTGACTTGATCTCTTTTCAATTATTACTCGTTTTTTTTTTTTTTTTTTTTTGCAGTACACGGGCCTCTCACTGTTGTGGCTTCTCCCGTTGCGGAGAACAGGCTCCGGACGCGCAGGCTCAGCGGCCATGGCTCACGGGCCCAGCCACTCTGTGGCATGTGGGATCTTCCCGGATCGGGGCACGAACCCGTGTCCCCTGCATCGGCAGGCGGACTCTCAGCCACTGTGCCACCAGGGAAGCCCTATTACTCGTTTTTTATTTAAGAGGTATTACAGGGATGAGATTGATTTTCTTTATATCACAGCTAGAAGCAGCCAATTGGATGCTGCTGGAATCATCAGACAAGGCTAATATAATCCCAGAGACTTGCCATAGAAACACGAAGAAAGCTAAGAGTACTGCTCTTTCAACCTCCTGAAAGTGTTGTACCAACGCTTGTCACAAAGACCATTCGTTGTCCTGCGATCCCTGTTCTCCCCTTCTTCTTTAGTAACAGAACCACCACATTTTAAGTGGGCTCACAGCCACCCCTGCAGCTAGATGTGGCACATGACTCAGTCCCAGTCAAAGGGACATAAACACAAGTGTGGTGTGTGACCCTAGAGGACCAGGCCTGCCCTTCTTTGCTTATTCCTATGTGATTTTTTTTTTGTGGTATGCGGGCCTCTCACTGTTGTGGCCTCTCCCGTTGCGGAGCACAGGCTCTGGACGCGCAGGCTCAGCAGCCATGGCTCACGGGCCCAGCCGCTCCGCAGCATGTGGGATCTTCCCGGATCGGGGCACGAACCCGTGTCCCCTGCATCGGCAGGCGGACTCTCAACCACTGCGCCACCAGGGAAGCCCTTCCTATGTGATGTGATGGCTGAAGTTCAAACAGATGTCTTGCACTAAGGACAGAGCCACAAGGTGAGGACGACACATCACCCAGATTCGGGAAGAAAGAATTAAACTTGTCCTCTTGTTTACACCACATCTATTCTGGTATCCAGTCACACACTTACTGATACCATGGTTACATTTTGTTACTAAAATATGGAGTTATTATTTTCCTTTCTTTAAGAATAAATTCAGGGACTTCTTTTTTTTCTTTCTCTTTTCTTCTTTTTTTTTTTTTTTTTTTTACCATGCGTACCATGTACATGTGCAAAATGTACATCTTAATTTTCACCTTAACTTTGCTTACCCAGCTCCGCACTATGTACATCTTTCCCACGAAGGATGACCAAGTTAGCAATGGAAGTGTTAAAATGAAACTCCTTGTTGAGAGACATTTTACCAAGCGTAGGAAGTCCTGATAAAGGAGGCCGTACCTGCCAATCAATACCTACCAAAAGAAAAAAAAGATCAAGAGATTTTATAAATCGCCTTGAACAAGAAGAGAAAGATGTATTATAGTATGTGTATTTTATATAAATTTCCATTTGATAAGTAAAAGTTGTGGCAGGGTGGGGTTCTTCCAAAAATTTAAACATTCTTATCTCGTTGACCTAAAGTGATTCAAACTACTCAGTCCTGAGAAAGGCATGAAATATTCTTCATAGAATATTAAAGGACGGTGGTAGGTGCAAAGGATGCAATTCTACAAAAGTAACTTCTGACACACGTAACAATGTGGATCAATATCAGAAGCCTGATGCTAAGTGAAGCAAGCCTGACTCAAAAGATTACATCCTGTTTGATTCCATTTACAGGACGTTCTGGAAAAGGCAAAACCATAGGAATAAGATTCAGATCAATAGTTGCTAGGGGCTTGGAGTGGAGGAAAGAGACTGTCTACAGAGGGGTGTGAGGGAACTTTTTTGGAACATGGAAATACTCTGTCTCAATTGTGGTGGTGGTTACACCGTTTAAGTGTGTCATAATTCATAGAACTATCCACCTATAAAGACTGAACTTCATTCTGTATGTCTCTATGAACAAATAAACAAAATACATAGAAAAATGTTAAGGGATGTAGAAACACAAAGCAAAAATAAGATTGAAAATTGAGGGCTTCCCTGGTGGTGCAGTGGTTGAGAATCCGCCTGCCAATGCAGGGGACACGGGTTCGAGCCCTGGTCCGGGAAGATCCCACATGCCGCGGAGCAACTAAGCCCGTGCGCCACAACTACTGAGCCTGCGCTCTAGAGCCCGCAAGCCACAACGACTGAGCCCATGTGCCACACCTACTGAAGCCACCGCACCCAAAGCCTGTACTACACAGCAAGAGAAGCCACTGCAATGAGAAGCCTGCGCACAGCAACGAAGACCCAATGCAGCCAAAAATAAATAAATAAATTTATTTTTTCAAAATATACATGATCAAAAACAAAAATAGAGGGGACTTCCCTGGTGGCGCAGTGGTTAAGAATCTGCCTGCCAGTGCATGGGAAATGGGTTTGAACCCTGCTCTGGGAGGATACCACATGCCGCGGAGCAACTATGCCTGTGCACCACAACTACTGAAGCCCACGCACCTAGAGCCTGTGCTCCACAACAAGAGAAGCCACCGCAGTGAGAAGCCGGCGCACCGCAAGAAAGAGTAGCCCCTGCTCGCCACAACTAGAGCACACAGCAACGAAGACCGAATGCAGCCAAAAATAAATAAATAAAATAAATTTATTAAAACAAAAATAGGGACTTCCCTGGTGGTCCAGCGGTTAATACTCCACGCTTCCACTGCAGGGGGCACGTTTGATCCCTGGTCGGGGAACTAATATCCCACATGCTGCGCGGCACAGTCAATAAATAAATATAAATAAAATAAATAAATAAATCCCAGATGGGTTAAAATTTAAATATTAAATATAAAACTATGAAAATACTAGGAAATAATAGAGAATATTTTTATATCTTTGGGGTAGGCAAGGCTCAGGATCTATAAAGGAAGATTTACAGGTTAGCTCACATAAAAATGTAAAATTTCCATATAGTGAAAAATACCATACAAAAGACAAAAGTGATGGACAAAAATATTTACAATCCATGTAACAAAAAAGGGATATAAATCCACAATATTATATTTCCTTCCATCCAAGTCACCATTGATTAGAAAAAAAAACTGAATTAAATTATGCACTTAGATTATTAAAGTTTACACTTATTGAAGAGTTCTTTTAGAGTAAATTAGGTTTATATTTTTAAAAATCATATATCATTCTTGAGCATATATAAAAATATATATGTAACAAAATAACTTGATTAAGGTTTTCCTAAAACTTTTTCACATTCAGTGACTTTATCACTCTTTGATTCAGCATTAATGATGCCTATGTGTTTTCACATTATTGTGCTCTGTGCCTGCAAAAAGTAGGTGGTGCGGCATTCCTTAAGGGAATCCATGAAAAACTAAGTCACTGGCTCTTAAACTGGCTTTGCAACCATGTAAAGCACATCTACCTTTGACTCCTGCTTAAGGAATGTTGCTAAACTTGTCTGTTTATCATGACGACTGCCTCTTCCCCACCCCAGCAGAAAACTAAAGGTTTACTTTCTGGAGAGGATATGACTGAGAGACTCTAGTCTGGAGAACACCAGGCAGAGGTAAGGGCAGGAAACATACCAAACCAGGAAAACCATGGCCCCTCCCTCCTCTTCCCCCAGATCACTGGGGCTTTGTGTAAACCCTCTGAGCAGAATATCCAACACAACAGACAGGCAAATTGAATATCCATAAGGACAAATGTACACTGGCTGGAGAGGGCAAAAAAAACTAGATTGAAGCAGGTCAGAAGGCTCTAGGGGAGATTTCTTAAAGAAGATGAAACTGATAGAATACTTGAATACAGGCAAACCTTGGATATTTTGCATGCTTGGTTCCAACCACCGCAATAAAGTAAATTATCACAATAAAGTGAGTCACACAAATATTTTTGGCTTCCCAGTGCATATAAAAGTTATGTTTACACTATACTGTAGCCTATTAATTGTGCAATAGCATTATGTCTAAAAAGAAATGTACATACCTTGATTAAAAAATACTTTACCGATGCAGGGGACATGGGTTCGTGCCCCGGTCCGGGAAGATCCCACATGCCGCGGAGCAGCTGGGCCCGTGAGCCATGGCCGCTGAGCCTGCGCGTCCGGAGCCTGTGCTCCGCAACGGGAGAGGCCACAACAGTGAGAGGCCCGCATACCGCAAAAACAAACAACAAAACAAAACAAAACAAAACAAAAAAAATACTTTATGGCTAAAAAATGCTAACCATCATCTGAACTTTCAGCAATAGCAACTTTTTGCAATAGTAACATCAAAGATCACCGATCACAGATCACCGTAACAAATATAAGGAAAAAGTTTGAAATATTGCGAGATTACCAAAATGTGACACAGATACGTGAAGTGAGCAAATATTGCTGGAAAAACGGCGCCAATAGATTTGCTCAATGCAGGGTTGCCACAGACCTTCAATTTGTTAAAGAACACAGTATCTGCAAAGTGCAATAAAACAAGGTATGCCTGTATATCAAGAAAAAATTTAGGTAAGTAAAGAAACAGGGTTGAATAATTGACAGGTACATAGAAAAACTAAGCAAACAAGAAAACAAGGTAATTATTAACTCCAAAGAAAACAAAAAAAATTATACAGGAAGGGAAAAGTAATCACAGGATATTTTGTTGCTCAGCTGTGAATAGCATTTACTTGGTTATGATCATGTAAAGCTGAGTATCGATTTAACCCAATGATGACACTTACTACCATATCAGAAGGATGAGCCTGTCTAGAGGGTGTTTTAGAGCTTAGGGGCCAGTGTTGGAAAAAAGCTAAATCCTAACCCTCCATGGTGGGAAGTAAATAGGTAATACCTAAATCACTGAAAAATCTGTAAATGGCAATAGATAAAAACAGTAAAAGAAACAGCACAAGAGTTTTGAAAAATGGTTACCTCTGGGAAGGAGACAATAGAAGAAGGTTATGGACTGAAAGTTTTAACAACCAGCTTCGTAGAATTACCTGACTCTTTAATCTATGTGCATATAATAAGTTAGGGCTCCTATATGGTAGAAAACTATGTAGCTACTAAAAAGAATAAGGCATGTCTAAATGAATGAATTGGAATGAAGGCTACAAAATACTATGTCGAAAGACAGTTGCAGAACAAAAAATACATATAATGTGATGCTAGTTTTATTTTTTAAAGTGTGTTTATATACACCCTTAGAACTCTGAATCTCTAGTCCTCACATGAATAAATTGATCCAAACTAGAAAAAATAAATCAACTAATAAATTTAAAAAATAAGGTGTTGTAAATAAAACTTAAAAATAAATAAGTAAAATCCTACACCTGTTCCACCATGGTCTGTTGGGGGTGGGGTGTACTTAAAGAGCTATACCCGGGAAATCTCACCTGAGGAATGTAAATCCACACCTGCACCTGCTTTTAGATGACAAGATTCTGGACTTTAGGCTGATGTGCTAATGGAATGTGCTAATAGGCTGACGTGCTAACTCTGGGGGGGCTTGGGAAGGGTTAAGTACATTCTGCAAATGGGAGGACATGATTCATTAGGGGACAGAGGGCAGAGGATGGTAGCCAGCCTCCAAGATGAACTCCAGTGATCCTTGCCACCCGGTATCCAGGCCCTTGTGTGGTCCCCTCCCCATGGGATAGGGCTGACCTTAACAACCAAAAGGATGGTGCAAAATGATGCTATGTGACTTCCAAAGCTAGGTCATAAGAGACTTTGTAACTTCTGCCTTGCTCCCCCTTGGGCCACTCATTCCTCCTGTTGCTAGGACATGTAGAAACAGATACACTGCTGATGGTGATCTTAATGGGGTCAGTCTTCATATAGAGCATTCTGATACCATATGAAGAGTTTTCAAACTATATCCTTCAACCTGGTTAGTGACATAAATATATTTATTCATATGTTCATATTTATATGAAAACATTTAAGTGTTCAAAACTCTATAACTGTGAAAAAATGGTGACACTCTAAATTCCTATATGGGAAAATGACTAAACAAACTGTGGTTTATCGACCTAAGAGGGCTCAGAGCACCACGTCTTACAGTACCCTGAGGAACACTGTGTTCCTGGATAATAGGTATTGCCAGAAAAACGGGTCCTGTGGCCAAAAAGTTCAGGAAGCATTACTTAAGATGTGAACTTTCTACTTAGCTCCAAACGTCAGGCACTACGATCTAAAATCTGTAAGGTACTACAAGTAAATGTAGAGGAAATCTACTTTCATAGTATTGAAACCTAACTTACTGTAATTTGTGGTAAAATATATGCTCCCAAAATAGTACATGGTAGTGACTTCCAGTTAAATGCGACAGACTGAACATACCAGTTTACTCCCCAAATCTCACTAACAACACAGGGATTTTTTTTAAAAGGCATAAACAAGAAAAAATGGAAAGAATATAATGGCAACAAAAATTTGGAAGCTGGAAAGCAAATGAATTACTGGTTACTGACTTAGTAACCGGGGAAATCTGAAATTTCTGCCCACAGTGGAGGTCCTGGAAGCAGGCCAGGCGCTTCTAAAGGAGGATCAGTTAAAAATCTGTATGAGAAGCAGTGAGAGCCCCAGACCCTTCCCCACTCCTGCACTAGGGGGAGTGCCCCACCCTCTATCCGAGAAGAAGGTTTCTGCTCAGGAAAGGCTAAACCAGTGAGGCTCTGAAAATACAGCAGTAAACAAAACAAAAATCTCTGCCCTCATAAAGTTTACATTGTACTGAGATAAATGAAAGATCCACACTAGGGAATTCCAGAATGCTAGAGACAAAGAGAAAATCCTAAAAGATAGAAGAGAGAATAAAACAGGGTTAGGAGTCAGATTGAAGTGGGACTTCTCAGCAGTAACACTGGAAGCTGGAAGATATCGAGCAGTGCTTTCAAGACACTGAGTAAAAATGATTCCCAGCCTCGAATCCTATACCTGGCCAATCAAATATAAAAGTAGGATAATGACATTTGCAGCCTTAAAATTTTTACCTTCCCTGTACTCTTTCTTAGGAAGCTCCTGGAGGGTACTATCCATATGAGGGAATTAACCCAGAAAGAGGAAGATTTGAAATCTAGGAAATGGGCTAGAATAAAGAAGGAGGCAGAGATGCCAGTGCTGGCTGCTTATCAAGCCTGGAGAGTAACCAGTGCAGACTGGAACAGGAGGGTGAAGTCCTCCAGAAGGGATATCTCCAAGCAGGTAATGGAAGTAATAAGATTACCTGATAGGTCTGAACATGCTGAGAAGGATTTCATTTTTATGGAACAGTTTAGGGGTAGATTTGTAATAGGTACAAAGAATATCGACCAAATAAATTTAACTATTAACTCTAGGAGGAAAAAATAAACTGTACACGAAATAAAATGTAATCTGTGTATACAGTACATGGCTCAACTATGAATAATATTTACATAGCAAAAATAACACAAACAATGAAAACTGATCTAACCCAAAAGTATGTTGTAACTAGATTGGGAGGAGGGAGGGAAAGGTGTGTGGGTGTGTATATAGGGGGTGTTAAGAAGATCCAGTTCTCAACTTCATGCTAGGAAGGCAACTGATAATATCTAAACCTGGAAAATAAAACAAATAGAGGAATATGCAAGATATTTAGAAATGTGGGGGCAAATTCCAGAAGAAACATCTCAAAACACTGAAAGCAGTTCTGCTGGGCTGTGGGGAAGTGTGGAATAGGCTGTTCTCTTCCTCATTATAAACCCATACTGGACAATTACTTGACTTTTTTTAAAAAATTGAGATGTAATTTACATACAACGCAATGGACAGATTTAAATAGACACTTAAGTGAGTTCTGACTACTTGATTAAAAAAAAAACTATGTTCATATATTACTTTGATAAAAATAAAATAAAATAAAAATAAATGTCACAATCATCTGAAATTTTTTTGAGAAATGAAACTGTGAAGTGATTAAGAAATCCTCCCAGGATGTTCTGGTGAGTTTTTTGCAGGAGCCTCCCTGGTCAGAAGAAGGCACCATTATTTCAACTGAATCAAGCCAGTTTATATTGAGAACTCCAGTACAGGCATTTTTCCCAGCTTGTGGGCTGCATATTTTTAAAATACCCTTTACCTTCTTCCATTTTCGCATTAGAAATGAGCATCTGTCTCAAATGCTTGAGGAGGCCAGCCCAAGTAAATGTGCTGTATGCCAGTGAATTCTCAGACATTTGAGGAATGTTACGAACACCCAGCATCTTGAATTCTGGATGGGGAACTAAATTCTCCATTAAGTCTCCTGCAAAGAAAAAAAATCTGAACTAAATTTTTAAATTCCACGTTGTTTCCACTGACTCATACACAACCATGATTTGATGGCTTGGCGGAACCAAATGTGTCTTCTCCTCCAAGGCCAAAATTGCTTAAATTTTAAAATATAAATACAATTTCAGAGACGATGTCTATTAAAGACCACATATTTGCTTGATTTTGGCACCTATTTTAGCATGAGTGAAAAAAACACACTTTGCCAAAAGGAAACGAGAATTTCTTTTTAGCTAAGAAACTGGAAATGTGAATGAAATATTTAGCTAAACCCCAGGAAAACAAAATAAGCATGAGACCTAATATGCTTTTATTGTCATTCAGTGTTCACTAAATAGTCCCTTAGAAATTTTCCTAGATCTCTTATTTATTTTATCTGGTTAAATAATAATCAGAACCTCTTAATATCAAACTTTACTGGGAAAGAAGACAGGATTAGTAACTCCTGAACACAGGAACACACCTATTTTTAGAACCTTGTATTTGTAATGAAACAGAATTAAGGAGAAAGGCTAATTTGTTTTTCATTCAGAGCTTATTTTATATGCTTTTAAAATATTTTTATCTTTTTAATATGTCATATATTTTATGTATTTTATATATTTTTTATATATTTATAGAAAATACCTAGAGGAGAAAGAAAAGTCTTCTACCATAACATGAAATTTAAATTTTATAATAATGTTGAGTGCAAACTCCTATCCTACGTCCTAATGTTAAGAACAAATTTTGACACAAACATCTACAAAACGTTGCACAAATTGATCCTACGGCTAATGGAGTTTCCTCTAAACATAAGACTCCTTTTCTGTAAAATACCTAGAGCTGAATTCTGTTGCATAGCGTGCATAAACGAACAGCAGTCAGCAAATAATTCCTGAGGACTAACGCACAAATTAATTGTTAAAATCTGCTTTCCCCCCCAGCTTTCTTGTTTACCTACTCTCATCTCAACCATTCTTGACTTTGTCAAACCCTGTTATGGACTGACAGTTTGTGTCCCCCAAAATTCATATACTGAAATCCTTACCACCCAGGTGATGGCATCAGGAGGAGGTGGGGCCTTTGGGAGATGAGGTCTCTATAAAAGAGACCCCAGAGAGGTCTCTTGTCCCTTGTGCCAGGTGAGAACACAGTGAGAAGATGGCCATCTGTGAACCCGGAAGCGGGCCCTCACCAAGCACTGAGTCTACTAGTGCCTTGATCTTGGACTTTCCAGCCTCCAGAACTGTGAGAAGTAAACTTGTGTTGTTTATAAGCTGGTCAGTCTATGGAATTCTTGTTATAGCATATTCCTACACAGCTTGCGGGATCTTACTTCCCCAACCAGGGATTGAACCCGGGCCATGGCAGTGAAAGTGCTGAGTCCTAACCACTGGACCACCAGGCAATTCCCTGGACCTAAGTTTTTTTTTAAATTTATTTATTTTATTTATTTATTTTTGGCTGTGGTGGGTCTTCGCTGCTGCTCTAGTTGCGGTGAGCGGGGGCTGCTCTTCGTTGCGGTGCGCGGGCCTCTCACTGTGGTGGCTTCTCTCGTTGCGGAGCACGGGCTCTAGGCACACGGGTTTCAGTAGTTGTGGCACGTGGGTCAGTAGTTGTGGCACACGGGCTCAGTCGCTCCGTGGCATGTGGGATCTTCCCAGACCAGGGCTCGAACCCGTGTCCCCTGCATTGGCAGGCAGATTCCCAACAACTGCGCCACCAGGGAAACCCCTGGACCTAAGTTTTTAAAACTGAGCAATTGAAGGATCGAGGAGGAAACAGGCTTCTTCTGGGGGAAAGCTAAGAGATCTATTTTAGACACATTATGTTTGGGACGACCATGAAATGTGTACACATAGATGTTGGGAAGGCTGCTGGATATAGAAATCTAGAGCTTAGGGAATTGGTCAGAGTTGAGAGAAACTGGCCAGCTGGAGAACACAAATGGTGTTGAAAGCCATGGGACTGGGTCAGTCACCTTCGGAGAGGGATCAAGACCAGCATTTAGAGCTTAGGAAAAGGAGGAGCCAAAGAAGGAGGAAGAAAACGGGAATAAAAGGAGTAGTCGTTGAGATAAGGAGGGAAATCAGGAGAGGGGCTGTCACAAAAGACGAAGAGGAGACTCGGAAGACAAGGCATCGGCCATTCCAAATTCTGAGATAAAATAAGGACCGTGAACGGTCCAGTGAATTTGACAGTGTGAACATGCTTGTGACCTATTAAGAAAAGCAGTTTTAGAAAAGTGATGGAAGAGAAACTAGATCAGAGTGGGTTGAAAAGTGAATAGATGGTGTAGAAATGAGGACAGGGAGAATGGAGGCCCCTTTGAGGACAGTTGTTCTAAAGAATGACAGATAAGTGGGGAAATCACGAGAGGTGATGTCAAGGGAGGGCTTCTTCGGTGTGAAAGATGCCAGAGAGCCGTTGTAAAGGCAGTGACCCAGGAAAGAGGGTTAATGACGTGAGGATGAGAGATGAGTAAGGAATTAAGTCCCTGAGAAGAGAGAGGGAATGGGACCCAGAACCCAAGCGAGAGGCTGGCCTTTGATAGAAGCAGGATACTTCTCCCACTGTGACACAAGGTGAAGGGCAAATGTGGACCCAGTGCCCTCTAGTTTGTACATGGTAGTGGGAGTCAAGAGAGCTCCCATGGAACTGATGGCTTGGATTTTCTGAGGGCAGTTCACCGAGTTCATCACCATCTCCCCAAGGAACAACTGGACCAGCCTGCAGACTCCACCTCCAGCCAGCTCTCCACAGGCAATGGAGTTTTCAAAAATAAAGGTGATTATGCCAACGACCTCCTTAAAATCCTTCAGTGGCTTTCCCCTGCTCTGAGATTAATGAGGAGGCCTTTAAATGGCTTACAAGGACCTGCAAGGTCGGCCCCTGCTCACCGCTCTAGCCTCAGGTTTCAATCATCCCCCACACCATTCTCTGTGCTCCAGTGACACTGGATTTCTCTCTTCCGAAAGGGCCATGCTTCCTTCTGCTGTAGGGCCTTTGCACATGCTATTCCCCCAACATGCTACTCCCTTCTCCCTCCCTTTGCTTCGTCAACTCCAAGTCTTCATCCAGCTTTTTGCTCAAGTGTTACTTCCTCAGGGCAGCCTTCTTTTGCCTCGTCAGCCTAAGTCTGGTTCCTTCATGACCCATTCTCTTGGATCTGTATTCCTTTCCTTCAGAGCATTTAACTCAGTTTTTAATTATATGTTCTTAGTGTAATTATTTGTTTAATGTGAACACAATGTCTGCATTGGTTCCCCACTGGATCCCCAACATGTAGCATAGTGCCTGGCACATAGCAGGAAGCCAATAAATACTGGTTGAATGAACAGATGTGCAATATGGTAAGTACTGTGGAATGCAGAGACATGAACAAGACACGTGTCCCCAGGGAAGCTGCAAATTAGTAGGGACTATAAAACATGCATATGACAGATCCTCTAAGGAAACACATGGTGCAGCATCTGGGAAGGGGCCAGAGGGAGACTTAACGTTTGATTGCATATTCTTTTGTACTCCTTGAATAAATGTGTGTGTGTTACTTTTAAAGATAAGCAAACACACTTAAAGAAATAATAAAGGCAAAAAACATTCAGTGACATAAAAGAGATACAGAATGCCATGGGAGTTCAGAGAAAAAGGGTTACTTTAGGTAAAGGTCTCAGCAGGAAAGCTTTATGGAAAATTTATCCCTTGAATTGGACCCTACAGGAAGAGTAAGGTTTCAGTAGAGGTGACGAAGGGAAGGAGGAAGTGATTTCTAAGAAGAAGGAACACTGAGCAAAGGGACCAAGGCAGGGAAGTACCAGACTGAAGAAAAAAGTGGAGACAGGATGAAAAGTAGGCGGGGAATCTATACAGAGGCAGCAGAAGGCGATGAAAACGGGAAGTTAGGATTCAGGGCATAAGGAATTAGGACAAATCTGGCAGGTAATGCATGAGCCATAGAATGAGGGTTAAGTAAAGTACAGGATTAGATCTGTGCCCTGGGGAGGCTCATTTGGGGCCAGTGTGCAAGATGGATTGACTGCAGGGGGAAGGAGCAGGCAACAGGAAGGAAAGCAGGAATAGGACCACCTTAAGCCAGGAATGTCCACGTAGATGTGAGCTTCGGTTTTCATGAAAAAAAAAAGGAGAGAAAGGGAGAGGAGAATAAAGAGAACGTTGTATTCAGGGGGAGTATGCAATATTAGCTGAGAGATACTGACCAAGTGAACCAATATCAGAGAGAGGGAAGTAGGGAAGAGTGCAGACAGCTGGCAGAGATGGCACCAACGGGTCTGAGCATACTGATGAGATACGAGGACAGTGGGAGAGATCCAGGTGACAGGAATTGAGGAAGAGGGGGCTGGGGAGTGAAGACAGGGAAAAAAATGATGAATCCATTCAGAACATGCTAAATCTGACGAAGCAGATGGCAACTAAGAAAACTGGGATAGGCAACTATTTGGGAAAGAGAGTAGGACTGGGGGTATAGATTACGGAGTCCTTTGCATCTAGATGATTTGAATTGATAAAGCACCACTTGACAAATAACCTGACAAAAGAGTCACTTCTTAGGGCTTCCCTGGTGGTGCAGTGGTTGGGAGTCCGCGTGCCGATGCAGGGGACACGGGTTCGTGCCCCGGTCCGGGAAGATCCCACATGCCGCGGAGCGGCTGGTCCCGTGAGCCATGGCCGCTGGGCCTGCGCGTCCGGAGCCTGTGCTCCGCAACGGGAGAGGCCACAACAGTGAGAGGCCCGCGTACCGCAAAAAAAAAAAAAAAAAAAAGAATCACTTCTTTACGGAGTGATGAAAATGATGGTTGTGCAACTTTGTGAATATGCTAGAAAACACTGAATTGTACACTTTAGATGGGTGAGTTGTATGGTATGTGAATTATATCTCAAAGTTATTTTTAAAGAACAAAAAAAGGGGGATTTCCCTGGCGGTCCAGTGGTTAAGACTTTGCCCTCCAATGCAGGGGGTATGGATTTGATTCCTGGTTGGGGAGCTAAGATCCCAGATGCCTCACAGCCAAAAAACCAAAACATAAAACAGAAGCCATATTGAAACAAATTCAATAAAGCTAAGCTGCTCTTTGGGAAGGTTTTCGAAATGAGGGAGACCTGAGTATATCTTTAGGCGGAGAGGAAGAGCCATAGAAGAACAACTTTCAGGCTTTGAGAACATCAGACTTCTCTACAAATAACACACAGGAGGACAAATACCTAGTGGATTTCTTCTGTAGTGAAATGAGCCTTCCCCAGAGTAAGTAGGCTGGAACACACTTCCCAGCTGATGTGCGAGGACTTGATTTATATCACGGAAGGAGATCTGCTTGATATTCATCAGTTTTGCACAGATCTTATGAACAGCATCATTCTCATGAACAAGGAGGGCATCTGAAGATCGGTACAAGTGAGAAAGTGTCAAAATGGAGTTGTAGTTCTGAACAATAACCTGGAGGAAAAAAAGGTCAAAGATAAGAAAGGCAGGAGAGTACAGTGGTTAAGAGGGTAGACTCTAAGGGCATCCTGCCTAGGTTCAAATCCTGGCTCTTTCACTTTCTAGCTATAAGGTCTTTGACAAGTTATTTAATCTCTCTATGCCTCAGTTTCCTCGTTTGTAAAATGGGGGAAATAATTATACCAGCCTCCTAGAGTTGTAAGGATTAATGATAGAATGCAAGTAAAGCACTTAAGAACAGTGCCCTGTGTAGAGTAAGGGCTCAATAAATATAACTATTACTATCACACTTTCTTCCTACATCATTTCCTATACTGACTTATTTCACCTCTGTTTTATTATTTCTCCTACTAGGGTGATCAATAGGAAATTGGCCTATACAGAAATTTCCTTTCAATGGAAAGAAATGAAAATTCTTTGAAGGTTGGCAACAGCACGATGAGGCCAAGGTCCCTGCTTTACATGCTGTAGCCAGAGGGACTGAACCAGGAGTGGGTTTCTGAGAGAAGATGCACAATTGTCTTCTTCGGAATTTTTATGAATAAGGACACCTCATTTATTTGGCAAAGTTAAATGAATTGTACATTAAAGTACCATATTGTATAATCATTCCTTACACAGTAACTTAACATTTCCAAAGAAAGGGTAAGATCAATCTTTTACCTACATTTAACTGCAAAGAATACAAAATATTAATTTTTCAATTGACATGTTCATACCTCACCAGTTCCATAAGGCCATATAATCTGATTCATTTTCAAAGAGTTTGAGTACTGATCTTGTAAGTTCTGTGTAATGAAGGCTCCTAGCCCTGATCCTGTGCCTCCGGCCATACTCATTATGATGAAAAAACCATTCAGAGAATCACATTTCTCCACTTCCTTCTGGATTAGGTTCATTATAGATTCTTCATGCCTAGGTCCATGAACAGAGTATCTATGCAATGCAAAAGAAACAAACACCTTTCAGTTTAACCAGAGATGGAATGCAGAGAAAGATATAGGATAGCAAAGGCTTTTGAAACCTATGGAAGTGAACTAACTCCTTTTTTTTTTTTGCGGTACGCGGGCCTCTCCCTGTTGCGGCCTCTCCCGTTGCGGAGCACAGGTTCCGGACGCGCAGGCTCAGTGGCCATGGCTCATGGGCCCAGCCGCTCCGCGGCATGTGGGATCTTCCCGGACCGGGGCACGAACCCGTGTCCCCGGCATCAACAGGCGGACTCTCAACCACTGCGCCACCAGGGAAGCCCGTGAACTAACTCTTAAGAAAGGTACAGGTACCTGATTGACGAAATTTAAGATACATAAGTTAAATTTTTTTTTTTTCGGTATGCGGGCCTCTCACTGTTGTGGCCTCTCCCGTTGCAGAGCACAGGCTCCAGACGTGCAGACTCAGCAGCCATGGCTCATGGGCCCAACCGCTCCGCGGCATGTGGGATCTTCCCAGACCGAGGCACGAACCCGTGTCCCCTGCATTGGCAGGCGGACTCTCAACCACTGTGCCACCAGGGAAGCCCAAGTTAAATATTTTCAACAGGAGAATAGGACTGCTAGGAGAGTAAATTTACTGAGAGTAGAAAATTCTCTTTTATAGTCCATTCCTTTGGCTGGAGACTTCAATTACCAGGTAGTTCTGCAAGTTTACGGTACAACATAATATTCAGTATTCATAACAATACTCCTAAAGCAGTGGTTCTAACTTTGCTGCACATTAGAATCACCTAGGGAAGCTTTGAAAAATCCCAACATTCAGACTTCATCCCAAACCAATTAAGGCAGAATTTCTGGAAGTGAACCCTAGGCATTGGAATTTTCCAAAGAACCCTAGGCAATACTACGGCCTTGGCATATTTCCTATTAACTGGAACACCTGCCAGACAAAGATATTGTATTGACGATAAGTTAGCTGGCAGAACAACAGTGAAGAAGTGGAAAATGTTGCTGCAAGAGATCCTTGGTCTCATCATTACCTGAACCTGAAGCATAGACATACACGAGACAGAATGAGCATCTTCTGGGTGAAGTCACACGCTACATTTTAAAACAGCAATTTCAAAACTATGTGTTTGGTATATCAACTGTGCAGTTGTAACTATACTATTAATCAACTATGCAGCTGTATCTAAACTGAAAATCATGAGGAATTATTCTTACCCATATGCCCAGTTGTTTCCAGAACCTTGTTTTTGACAGAAGCATGAATGCTGGCCATATTTCCATCGGCCAGAATGGGCAGCCTTTGACAGTGTTTGATTGATAACTTTAGGTTCCATGTCAACAAGTACAGCACGAGCAATTGGAACTAGAGAGGGAAAAAAAAATCAAAAGAAAAATATTGCACATGGCTTATTTGGGTTAACTCAGAGCATAAACTTGTAGGTCCGAAAAAAAAAAAAATCAAAGATTGAGGATAGGAAGAACTTTCCTTCTGCTTAGAAATTCAGGTGGGCAGCAACAGGTATATGCAGATGTGTCATAATGCCTAGCATTGTGCTAGGCAGGTTGAATAAACATGGGCTAAAATGATGACTGGGTCAAGTCTACAAACATCTGTTGAGTGCTTACAATGTGCTATGTACTGTGCTGGGAACACAGAGATAAAGACAACATCAATCCAGCCCTAGGAGGACCAGTGGGAGAGATAAAACACATCAACACTTAATCACAGTATGATGTGATATGACCCACAGCAAATCCACACTAACAGAGTAGTATTTTTATTCAGAGGTATAAAAATACCAAGGGCACAAAAAGCATTTCAGGATTATTGAAGCAGAAGATGGAGAAAGAGGGGGTGTAAGAAGTGATGGATGGGGAGAGAAAGCAGGCAGGGCTCAGATCTTGGAAGTCCTTGTATGCAATGCTAAAAACCTTGAAATTTACTTTTTAGGCAACGAGAAACCACTGAAAATGTTCAAGCAGGGGAGGAATAGTCAGATGTCTTTTTTAATACAGTAGTGTGGAGGATAGATGTGATAAACACAAGAGACCAGGCAGGAAAACTCAGGAGGATTGTCTTGAAACAGTCCAGGTGAGAAAGGACAAGAGCCAGAACTAAGGCAATGACAGTGAAGATGGAAGAGGGAGAAGAGTTTCAAGAGATGTGTAGGAGGTACACTAAGCAGATCTTGATGTTTGATGGTATGTGGGCAGTCAGAGCAAAGTTTTAAAGGAAAAATAATGAATGCCCTCGGGTATGGATATGTTGAGTCTGAGGGACACATGAGAGACGCAGGTGATGTTCACTAATGGGTCTGCAGCTTGGAAGAGATGCTAGGCTAGAGGTTTTGAGAGTCACTAGTATAAAAGATGTAGCAAAATTTGAGAGTCACTGAAATTGCCCAGAGAGAACTATACAAGTGAGGACAGAAGAGAGGGTGAGATGCAACCACTGGAGAAGAAAAGTTCAGAGCCTAAGCAGAAGGAGTTTCAAGGAGGGAGTTTTATAGTTAATGTTATCAAATCCGGTAGAGAAGTTAAGTGAATTAAGAAAAGAAAAACAGTTACTGGCTCTAGGAATTAGGAGATCATTGGGAATTTTTCATAGAACAGCTTCAGTGGTATTGTAGAGCAGAAGTAGGATTACAGTTGGTTAAAGAGGGTTCTCCTTTGAGAATCTTAGATGAGAAGGCAAAGAGATGAGGAAGGAAAAAAGCTATAGTCAAGAGCTAAGTTTTGTTTGTTTGGTTGGTTTTAGATTGGCATGATCTGAGCATGCTCATGTGCTGAGGAGAAGATGTCACTGGAGAGGCAAACGTTAACATAGAAACAAAGGGCTGAGAGCAAAGTCATTCTGTAGTAAGATGGAAGGGGATGGGGTTCAGACACCATGTGGAGGGCCTGGCCTTGAAGAGGCTGGTTACGTCAGAGTAAAGGAGAGGTCTGTGGACCACACATACCTCCATTTTCCTCCTCACTGAAGAATCTTTCTTTGCAAGATGCTTGATATGCCGCATTCTCCCTTTTAGAGCAGAGTCCCTGGGAACAGTGTGAGTCACTAAATAAAGCATCAAACACTTCAAAACCAATCTGATTGCCACATTGACCAAGCTGCACTGTTACTATTGACATGCTGAGACACAAACCAGGCTTACTCCCTCAAAACAGTGAGCAACCTGTAATAGAAAAAATAGTCTTTGAGAGCCACTACATTACCAATAAAGAACAAATAAAATGCCATATATGTGAATATACATCACTAAAAATATAATTTGTAAGTACTATATATGTCTATGGTGTTATAGACACAATAGCTATGTTGTCTAAGGAGCCAATCATTCAAGGAAGTTGGTTTCGGGAATCAGGATTACTGTACCCAAAACCATTCATACACAGCTCAGTAGTTTCCAAAATCTCATTTGTAATCGCTATCTTCCTAAGCATGCATTTAAAACAAACAAAACAAAACAGATTCTGGTTAAAGGAATTCGTAGTGTACACTTCACACCACAGGGACAGAGGGAATGCAGAAGTGAGCTCAACAGTAGCACATTTAATTAACATTAATTTTCTCTCTTCAAAATAATGACTTTCTCCACCAATCGCCTTTCTGTTCTGGTAACTACAGTAACACAAGAAAGTCTTTGTATTTAGCTCAGATAGGACAGCAAGGACGACGAAGCTTGGGGGAAAAAAGATCAGATGAAATAGCAGAGGAAGTATCCACTACTTTTAACACTGAAAAGAGACAATTTTTGGTAACGACCTCACACCGGGTCTGTGCAGCACTGGAAAGAGCCGTGGCTTGTAAGCCAGACTCTTTACTTAACAATTATCAAACAACCTTGCAAAAACAGGTATCGTTATTTTCAATTTACAGAGAAGGAAACTGAGGCTCTGAAAGGTTATGCGACTTTCGCAAGACCACTGCACTAGTAAATAGCAAAGCCAAGTTCTCCCTTTCTACACCGCCTCAGGAGTTCCCCATTAACCCCACTCACCGACAGCCCCAGGATCAGCCGTTTCCGTTCGGTTCAAACTTCAGAGTGGCAACCCTCTCATCATGCGCATGCTCACTTTCAATACCAAAAAAATTACAGAGAACGAATGCGCATGTTCCAAAGACGACGAGATTTGTTGTGGGTTTTTTTATTTTTTCCTATTCCGAAAGGTTAATTACGCATGTTCAGTTTCAATTTATCAACTTCAGATATGGTACGCATGCTCACTGTCCATCAGACGCTTTAGCTGACAATGCGCATGCTCTGGCTTCCGAGCGAGGCTTCGGCTGCGCTTCTGCGCATGTTTCTGCCAGTACCTGGCTTCCCAGCGATAGTTCTACGCATGTTCATTGCCCACGGTTCGGCTTCACAGAGTCCTGTACGCATGCTCCAGCGCTGAACTTGAGGAGCCAGTCTAGGGCCTAGGCGCAGACGCACTGAGCCCAAGCAGCCGGTGATGGCGGCAGCTGCGGTGGTGGCTGCGGCGGGTCCGGGCCCATGAGGCGACGACGGAGGCGGGACGGCTTTTACCCAGCGCCGGACTTCCGAGACAGGGAAGCTGAGGACATGGCAGGAGTGTTTGACATAGACCTGGACCAGCCAGAGGACGCGGGCTCTGAGGATGAGCTGGAGGAGGGGGTGAGGCCCGGGGTCCCGGGGGGCCCGAGGTGACAGGGCCGGGGCGGCGGCCCGCGCCCTAGAAGCGCGGCGCGTCCTAGAGCGCGGAGACCCAGGGGGGCGCGAGCAGTCTGCAGGAGGAGCCGAGGCGCTGCACGGCCAGAAGCTGGGGGGCGGGTGGGCGGGCGGTGCGGACCTGGCCGTAGGTGCGATGTTGCTGCGGCGCTTGCAGGTGCGGCTTGTGCCCTTACAGCCCCAGACCGGTGCAGCCGGGAGCAGTCTGTTTGTGGAGGGAACGAGTAAGGGCGCGTGGTCGATTCCTGGAGCTACTGGACTTGAGTGTGCGGGGTGCGAGTGTTGGGGGGAGGGGACTGCACTTGCTGGGTGGCCCGTAAGTACAGGTGAAGTGTGGCAGGGTTCCCCTAAGTATTCCATCTTCAGACCTCCCACAGCCACTTCTCTCGGCCTGTCGCTTCTCTCCTAGGAAGCGCTCAGCTGTTAGAAGTGACAGCTGAAAACTTCTGTCGGGAGTAGCGCTGCCGCTGCTGTTATAGCCACCAGGAGTTTTATTTCGGGAGCAAGGGGGCTCTGCTGCATCTTCCAGGGTTTGTTTGTTTGCTTTTTTTTTTTTTAAACCCCTTCCGTGTGACTTTTTTTTAAAAAAGCATTTATAACGGCACACGGCATTTGTAACTTACTTTTACCCCAGTTGACGATGTCTACATTTTTTCAAAATACTTGATGTAATTTTGGGGTGGAAAAAAACCAGCGTTGACAGCTGTGATTTGGCTTGCCAAAAATAAATTGGTTGCACTGAGACTTGTGAATGGTGGTGTGAGGGCTTTTCTTGCTGTAATTTAGGGTGTTAAATTTAGAATTGTTCTTCCTAATGCATAGCTTGGTTTTACCTTTGCTGCCTTAGTAGTTTGTTATTCTTTATTCAAGATTATTTTCTCAAGATAAATTTATTGAAAAATCACAGATTGTACCTGACGTTCAGAAATGGTGTTGTCATGCTGAATCACTGATTCTGGGTAAATGACCATCAGTGATAACCTCACGGTAATTTAGATTCTAAATTCCATTGCCTAGATGAATACGTGGGCTAATGACTGATGTCAGATGTTTGTTCTAACTACAGAAGGGGCTTCCCTTTCTTTTCCTCACCCTGTTTTCCTCCTCTGGCAAGTAAGTTGTTGCCTGCTTGTTGACCAAAGATTGAGATGCTATATATAAAAAATTTTGAACACTTTAAGAAACTAAGTGGGCTAAAGTAATACTCCTAATCAAAGGAGTCTAAATCAAAATCAGTTTGGAAGGTGGGTGTTGAGAGGTGTACTTTTTAATATGTTTGCATATGGAATTCCAGTTAGCCTCTTTTTTTTTTTTTCCAGTTAGCCTCTTAATGGAACATGTGATAACACTGAATACAATTTGAAACAAACGTAGGATTACTTTCATTACAAATAACATACTCATCGATTATATTGGCCCCATATAGCAGTGGCTTTGAAGCAGAGTAGGGGAGACAGTGATAGGAAGGGTATTTTATAAAATCTTCCTCAGTTGAACTTACAGAATTTCCAGACCATGGTTTTATTAGGAGTTGGAAGTAAAATACTATATTAAGATTCCTGTGATGAACTGGGACCTCTCCTGGACATTTGTTTTGCTGGGTACAAGCAAATAGGATTTTGAGAATTTTGAACGGGTGTGGAAGAGGCCAGAGAAATTGTTGGGAATAAGAAAGAGCAAGAAACGTGGCCACCACCCTGGGGAGAGGAGCTCTGGGGAAAGAGCAAAGGTAATTAAAGAGGATTTTGAGGGAGAGCCTTCAGCAAAATATATCTTACTTAGCAATGCTTTTGGAGTTGAAAATGTTTCTTTTGAGTGTGTTATTCTAAGAGGTGCAAGCTGGACAAGCAAAAAGAATTGGGGTGGAATTGGGTTGGCCACCCAAGGAGATTCAGTGACATCCAGGTTTCTCTAAAGTAAGATTTAAAATTCTGAAAAATGAGAGAAATTTAGATTCTTGGAAAATCTGACCACTGTGAATTTATAATAATATAATTAATATTCTGGCTACTTGTGAATTTATATCCAAGCTTTTTAAACATCGGTGCATATCGGAGTAGCCTCACTCCTTCATTTTATAGTAAGGAAACTGAGGCATTGGCCAGAGAGATGATTGCCCAAGACCACAGAGATAACTAGTGGTAGTATTTTCTTGACTCAATTCAGCAAGCTTCGTTGCATAGCTTGTTCATTGCATTTACTAGTTTTGTTTGTAATGTACCTGTTTGTGGTTTGTCAAAGTGAATTCTGATCCCTCCAGCCATGCTCACTGACTGTGTGATCTAGAATAAATTGCTTAATCTCCCTGACACTTTTTTCTTCTCCATAAAATGAAGCTTGCACGCGATAAAGTATATAAAGTACTCTCAAAATATCCTGGCACATTATGTAGTTAGCTAGTTTATGGAAATATAGCTTGTCAGTGTTAACTCATTGCCAAGGAACCAATCATTCAAATTTACCCTCATCTTTGCCTAGAGACTTAATAAATACAGTTATACTAGAGGGGCTGCATTTTTAGAACTGTAGTTTGTTTGTTTGTTTCCTTTTTGTCATTGGTCCCATTTAGAGAGATATACCTTTTTAGGTATGTGACACTGAGTGACTCTGTATTAGTAAATATATGTGTTTACATAGCATAGTTAATTCTTCAGTGAGTAAAAGATGAGGAGATTTAATACATTTTAAATACTGTATTAAAACCAATGGGTGAAAGGGTTTTTTTGTTTGTTTTTCTGTTTCATTGGTGATAATATAATTTGGGAACAGAGTTGAAACTAAGGGAAAGTTTTCCTCTAGAGATTTTCATTAGATTATGAAAATGTTGGAAACGTCTGCTTTCTGTGGAGACACAGGTTAAAAGAGTAATAGATAATTGTGAATGCAACTTTAAAAAATCCTTTTTTAAAAAAATAAATTTATTTATTTTGTTTATCCATTTTTGGCTGTGTTGGGTCTTCGTTGGTGGGCGCGGGCTCTCTCTAATTGCGGTGAGCGGGGGCTATTCTCCGTTGCGGTGCAGGGGCTTCTCATTGCGGTGGCTTCTCTTGTTGCGGAGCACAGGCTCTAGGCACGCGGGCTTCAGTAGTTGTGGCACGCGGGCTCTAGAGCACAGGCTCAGTAGTTGTGGCTCATGGGCTTAGTTGCTCTGCGGCATGTGGAAGATCTTCCCGGACCAGGGATCGAACCCGTGTCCCCTGCATTGGCAGGCGGATTCTTAACCACTGCGCCACGAAGGCAGCCCAAAAAGCCCTTAATTTTTGCTCTGCTAATTCAAAATTTGAAATAGTCACAGCGGCTTACTAGTAGCATGAATTTCAGATTGGGATATTAAAGTTTTATAGAGGAAAAAGTTTAAAACTTTTTAGTGTTTTGAAAAACAGTGCTATATATTCAATAGATAATATGTATTCAGATATTCACGATTGTGCATATCTCATTATCAATGCTTATCTTGAATTTAATAGGTACTTACCTTTAAGTATATTTAAGTAGCCCAAGATTTGGGGCCAGCTTTACTCCTTTTTCCCAATGTATCTGAATTACTGAATCTTATTTTATAAGGAAATATCTGTGAACAGCCAGGAAAGTCGATAAGTGATTTAACGAATGCTTGGATTAAGGATAGTTTTCACCCACTCTGTAACAATTTCTTTAAGTTTTTATTAAATGTACTCTATTTCATTGGGACTTAAGGCATATTAACTTGAAGTTATATACAATTTTAATTTAAAACTTTGTGAATAGTCATTCTGCTGTGCTACTTTGAAACAGTGTGTCTTGTATAGTACCTTAGATGAGGAGGATTCTACTTTGTCAATCATAGTGGCACACCCCAAAAACAGTGGATGGGCCATAAAGCTTAAGGCAGGAAAAAAGAATCTGAATAAAGTTTCCTGCGAAGGAGAATTGTCATTATGTCCTATATGGTAGCTTGATGTTTGCTGTAAGACTTCTAAAGATAACATTGAGTAGTAGGAAAGAATTGTGCCTCAAAATGCTTCTGCTCCAGAAGGTAACGGTAGGTAGTTACAAGACCAGATGCAGGTGGTAAGACAGGCCTGGCTGCCTCCGGAAATGAAACATAGCCACAGGGCATATCTTTCTAGGTGGCTTCAAAGTTACAGTTCAGTGTTAACTACTCTGTGGGCTTTAATTTAGAATTAAGTAAAGCGAATATTAAAAAAAAAACAATTACATAATATCAGTTTTATAGAAGTTAGCCTTTTGTCTTTAAAGTGAAGCCATCATAGGTGATTGTATGAAGCACCAGAAACCAAAAAAAAAACCCCTTTAACCATAACCACCCCTGTCTGCCCCTCCCCACACACAGAAGAAACTGTATCAAGTTGAAACTGCAAGAATTTTTTCCCCTTGATACTGCCCTTTCCATTTGCCTAGGTCTAATCATAAAACATACATCCTTGGTGTTAGACTTCATCGTGACTTGTTTACACTGTGAGCAAGTTCTGACTAAAAAACTTGTGTTTTGAGGGGTCATTTGAACATCCATTGTGTAAGAATACTGTCAGTTTTCTTTGTGTGTCTTGACTGTGTGCTGGTATCTTTGAAGAAAGATGAGTTCACTTAAATATTTTTTGAATTATTCTAAAATTTTTAATAAAAACTTTAAACTTCTAATTTTTTAGAGCCTACTTTGTTAGGATTAACCACATTTATCATTTCACCAGTTGATGTTCATTTGAGTTGTTTCCATTTTTTGGCTATTGTGAATAACGCTTCTATGAACATTTGTGCCTAAGTCTTTGTCGAACGTGTATTTTCATTTCTCTTGGGTAGATACCGAGGAGTAGATTTGCTGGATCATGTGGTAAGTCCATGTTTAATTTTTGAAGAAACTGCCAAACTGTTTTCCAAAGTGGTTATACCATTTTACATTGCTGCCAGCAGTGTATGAGGGTTCCCAGCTTCTCTACATCCTTGCCAAACTTGTTACTTTTTGTCTTTTTAATTATAACTATCCTAGCTGATATGAAGTGGTATCTCAGTATAGTTTTGGCTTGCCCTTCCCTAATGGCTAATGATGTTGAGCATACTTTCATGTGACTATTGGCCATTTATATGTTGTCTTTGCAGAAATGCCTATTCAGATCCTAACCCATTTTTTTAAATTTTGGTTATTTATTTTTTTATTATTGAGTTGTAGAAGTTCTTTATATGTTCTTATTATGTGGATTTTCTTTTCACTTCATAATATCTTTTGAAGTGCAGAAGTTTTTTTTTTTTTTTTTTTTTTTTGCGGTACGCGGGCCTCTCACTGTTGCGGAGCACAGGCTCCGGACGCGCAGGCTCAGCTGCCATGCATGGCTCATGGGCCCAGCTGCTCCGCGGCATGTGGGATCTTCCCGGACCGGGGCACGAACCCATGTCCCCTGCATAGGCAGGCAGACTCTCAACCACTGTGCCACCAGGGAAGCCCTCTTCTAAGAATTTTACAGTTTTAGTTCTTACATTTAGGTCTGTGGTCCATTTTGATGTATGGTGTGAAGATAGGGGTCCAAAGTAAATCTTTGCATGTGGATATCTGATTGTGCCAACACCATTTACTGAAAGACTGTCTCCCATTGAATTTTCTTGGCATCTTTGTAAAAAAATCAGTTGAAAAAAAAAAAACCATCAGTTGACCGTAAATGGAAGGGTTTATTTCTGGGCTCTCAATTCTATTTCATTGATCTATATTTCTGTCCTTATGCCGGTACCACACTGTGTTAATTGCTGTTGCTTTGTAGTACATTTAGAAATCAGGATGTGTCAGTCCCCCAACTTTGTTTTCCTTTTTCAAGACTATTTTGGGCCCCTTGTGTTTCTGAGTGAATCTTAGGATTAGCTTGTCAGTTTCTGCAAGAAAGGAACCTGGGATTTTTATAGGATTGAGTTGAATCAGTAGACCAATTTATTTAGTATTGCCATCTTAACAATGTTAAGTCGTCTGATCCATGAACATGGAATGTCTTTTGACTTATGTAGGTCTTTTAAAATTTCTTTCAGCAATGTTTGAAGTTATCAGATATACAAGGCTTGCACTTCTTTTGTTAAATTTTTTCTAAGTATTTTATTCTTATTGATGCAACTGTGAATGGAGTTATCTTAATTGCATTTTTGAATTGTTCATTGCTAGTGTACAGAAGGTTAATTAAGTTTTGCACTCATTTATACTATGGTCAGAATAAATGTTTGGCCAGCATGACTCCTCACAATTTGAGAGTGTTGCTTAATTGTTTTGCTTTGATCAGCCATATCATACACTACAATATCTTGGACTGGTTGTGGTTACTTTAGGCTTAGTTAGGCTGTAGTTACATAAGGTTTATAGCATTATGTTAGTCTTATTATCAGAAGCATATCACAATAGCACTTTTTGTAAATCATTTGATTAACTCATACTTAGAATGTAGTACCTTTAGTTTCATAACATACAAAATACATATTTTGAATAAATGTAATTATTGAAGGGAAAAAATCACCTTTTTTATTTTTAATAAATTTATTTAAAAATCTTTGGCTGTGTTGGGTCTTCGTTGCTGCTGTGCGGGCTTTCTCTAGTTGTGGCGAGCAGGGGCTACTCTTCGTTTCGATGCACGGGCTTCTCATTGTGGTGGCTTCTCTTGTTGCGGAGCACAGGCTCTAGGTGCACAGGCTTCAGTAGTTGTGGCACACGGGCTCAGTAGTTGTGGCTCCAGGGTTCTAGAGTGCAGGCTCAGTTGTTGTGGCGCACGGACTTAGTTGCTCCGTGGCATGTGGGATCTTCCCGGACCAGGGATCAAACCCGTGTCCCCTGCATTGGCAGGCAAATTCTTAACCACTGTGCCAGCAGGGAAGCCCAATCTCCTGGTTTTGTTTGTAGATCTTTGATGAGTAGCATCTGTAGCTTAGTTATCACATAAAAGTGAAATCCCATAGTATTGTTTGTGCACCTTATTTTGTTCATCACCACATTTACCTGTTATTAAAGTATAGAGAATTTGTAAGCTGGTTTATTTCGTTCATTTTCCTTCAGTAATGGGGTGAAGCAGTAAGTTCTTTAATTTCTTGTTTATGAGGTTATTTATTTTTAAAACTTTAACATATTTTTCAGGGTCAGTTAAATGAAAGCATGGACCATGGGGGAGTTGGACCATATGAACTGTAAGTTTATATGAAAAGGTTTCACTGTGCTGTCTTTCTTTTATGTAGTTTATAGCCATCATGTGATTTCAATAACCTGTTTTTAAATATTTAGTCATATATACAGACTTGATTTACTGAGTTTGGCACCAATATAATAACATATCTGGGGTTTTGAGATCATGCATGCATTTTGAGAAAAAGATTATTCAAATTTAGAGTATACTGAATATGAGTCTGCGTGTGTTAGGAACTTTTATTAGTTTAATATAGAGAACCACCTTTTCCTACTGAAAAAATAAAAATTTTAGAAATTCTCCCCAAATCAAATGCTTTTTTACAAAAATATTTATTTACTTGGCTGCGTCGGGTCTTAGTTGAGGCACACAGGATCTTCATTTCGGCACGTGGGATCTTTAGTTGCGGCATGCGAACTCTTAGTTGCGGCATGTTCCCTGACCAGGGATCAAACCCGGGCCCCCTGCAGTGGGAGCGCGGAGTCTTAGTCACTGGACCACCAGGGAATTCCCTCAAATGCTTCTTATTTTGCTTGTAATACATCATCCAAACAGAGATCTGTTCAATCTTATGTCATTTAAGGCAAGCTTCATTAGGTGAGTATGGTGTTTAGTCCGCTTTGTACCTCATCTTCAAGTAGAAAGCCTTGGACTGTGGGCAGACTGAGAAGATCACTCATATAGAAAGCATTTAAGTGACAGATAAACTGCCTCCCTTTTTGGAGTCTTTAAATTAAGCAGATGTGGAAAGATGCATGGATATAATTTATTAGCAAGAATTTTTAGCTAAAGACTTGAACTGATTGGGTACCTTTAGAAAGCTCTCATTTTCTGCTGAATTTGCCAAATGAAGTTGGATAACAGCTGATCTCATAGACATTTTGAATGAACCAAATTTGAATAACTAGAAGACTTTTTTCCCTTTGTCAGCTTAATAAACGTGTTCTAATTTATCTTAGTTTGGGGATGCTTGATGCTTATGAAAATAAATAATCAATAGCATGTTCTGTAAATAAGCAGATAAGCAAACAGTTATCAAGCCACCCTAATCTTGACCTACCGTGTCATTGAATCATTAGTTTACTTAGAGCACAGATACTATATTTGTTATCATGCACCTTTTTCCTTTTACTTAATTGGATTATAATTCTCCTTCTAACAGTATGCTAAAGGTAATTTAACTTTTTGCAAATTTACTTTTGGTTTTGCTTTTCTTCCCAGTGGCATGGAGCATTGTGAGAAATTTGAAATCTCAGAAACTAGTGTGAACAGAGGGCCAGAAAAAATCAGACCAGAATGTTTTGAGCTACTTCGAGTACTTGGTAAAGGGGGCTATGGAAAGGTAGGAAGTATTTTGAAATGAGAGCTGTTGTCTGTCTTGTGTGGATTAATTTTTATACCCTGATTCCAGCAGTACTCTTCAATATTTGTTAGCTATCAGCAAAGGATATGATCACTTACTTGGTATTATTTGAGGGCTATACAGAAGTTCTCCTTTTCCTACCACCATTCACATAAAAGCCTGGCACATTGTAGGCACTCAGTCAATATTTGTGGAATAAATAAATAGGCAGCTGTGCCAGGCAAAGTCTGCTATTAGAGGATTCATTCCTTCCTTTGGTTAAATGGTACCATCTATTGGTATCCTTTAAAAAACAAACAAACTACTGCTTACTTTCAAGAGGCATGGCACATTAAATTGGTATCTGTTACTGAGACCTTAATCTAAATTAGTTTTCTTGGACTTGCAGTATTTGGAGCAATAGAGTTAGGGAAGCTGAAGAATATAAGAGGGGAGAAGAAAAATGAAGAGAACCTCTTAGTTTCATAGTTTTGCCAGAGGCTTTCTAATTTAAGACCTCACCTCTGTGTGTTCTGCCCAAGAAAATTTATACCTTGCCATTCTCTATCAAAAGACAGAATTTGGATAACATTTTAGAGTTAGGATTAAGCTTGAGAACTATTTATGCTATCGTGTAATGTTCATTTTTGCAAAACATGACATTTGTTGTTTATTCTTAGGCTTAAGGACATATTCTAGTATGTTCTAATCATCTTGAATGTGTAACACATGCACTGTGAATCAGACATTTTAGCTGTTGCATGAAAATGTATTATAGCTAGTCGTTTTAAGGAATAGGTAATTGCTGTCAACTATTATTAAATAGTTACATGTGAAGCATCCCTGAGAATTTGTGAAATATTTTATAATTTCTGTGTGTCTGGGAAACCTGATTATAGCTTTTTCTATGAAAACTTGGATTTTTTAAGTAACACCGAGTGCTTGTTATAGGATGGTCATTGCCCAGTTTTGCCACCAGATGTCAGCAGACCAGACAGGAAAGTCCCATGTTGTGTAATGCTTTTCACTACTAAATCTTTAATATAATCTCTTAGCTCATCATTTTTGTACACAGTCGTTCATGGTACTAGTTTTTGTAAGAATACAGACTGCTATATCATTTGTTTTTATAAATAGGAATTAAGGGATTGTGACTAGCATAGTTTAGCTTTTAATAACACACACTTTTATTTTTCATCTAGGTTTTTCAAGTACGAAAAGTAACAGGAGCAAATACTGGGAAAATATTTGCCATGAAGGTGCTTAAAAAGGTGATTTCTCCCCTCCCCAACTATATTCTTTTTTTTTTTTTTTTTTTTTGCCGTATGCGGGCCTCTCACCGTCGTGGCCTCTCCCGTTGCGGAGCGCAGGCTCCGGATGCGCAGGCTCAGCGGCCATGGCTCACGGGCCCAGCCGCTCCGCGGCATGTGGGATCTTCCCGGACCGGGGCACGAACCCGTGTCCCCTGCATCGGCAGGCGGACTCTCGACCACCGCGCCACCAGGGAAGCCCCTCTTAGTTTTATTGAAGATGGATTATGTGTGTTTGGTTTCTTGTTCTTTTTGTTTGGGATTGATTTCTGAAAAGAGCTCACTGTCTTAAAACAAATCTTAGTAGAAAACTATATTAAAAGACAATCAAAATGACTTTTTAAAAAAATTATAGAGTTTGTAATATTTTGGTCCTATCTTCTTCCTGATTTTTACTTAAGCGGTACAAATGATTTCCTAATTTAATTTAAATTTTTTTTTTTTTGGCTGTGTTGGGTCTTCGTTGCTGCATGCAGGCTTTCTCTACTTGTGACGAGCGAGGGCTATTCTTCGCTGCGGTCCACGGGCTTCTTGTTATGGTGGCTTCTGTTGTTGTGGAGCACGGGCTCTAGGGTGCGTGGGCTTCAGTAGTTGTGGCATGCAGGGTCAGTAGTTGTGGCACACAGGCTCAGTAGTTGTGGCTCGTGGGCTCTAGAGCACAGGCTCAGTAGTTGTGGTGCACAGGCTTAGATGCTCTGCGGCATGTGGGATCTTCCCGGCCCAGAGATCGAACCCGTGTCCCCTGCATTGGCAGGAGGATTCTTAACCACTGCGCCACCAGGGAAGTCCCGACTTCCTAATTTAAA
Organism: Mesoplodon bidens; assembly: GCF_964165515.1. Taxonomy (NCBI): domain Eukaryota; kingdom Metazoa; phylum Chordata; class Mammalia; order Artiodactyla; family Ziphiidae; genus Mesoplodon; species Mesoplodon bidens. The sequence goes on from NC_138179.1 coordinate 6,491,582, forward strand.
AGCTGAGGAACAAATACTATGACCACAACTTTATTGGTGATTGTCTTAAAGAAGCAATTTAGGTATTCTCAACTTCAGTTTCTATATGGCTTTTCCATTTGGAATAATTTGAGATTAATGATGTTTTATCTGTAAAATATGTTAAGTCTAAAATTAGGGCTTCCCTGGTAGTGCAGTGGTTGACAGTCCACCTGCCGATGCAGGGGACACGGATTCGTGCCCCGGTCCGGGAAGATCCCACATGCCGCGGAGCGGCTAGGCCCGTGAGCCATGGCTGCTGAGCCTGCGCGTCCGGAGCCTGTGCTCCGCAACGGGAGAGGCCACAACAGTGAGAGAGGCCCGCGTACCGCAAAAAAAGTAAAATAAATTAAAAAATAATAATAATAATAAAATTAAAGACGGTATAATAATGCTTGTTCTAGAAATGTTGACAGAAGTACTGGTCAAGGTTCTTAGAATAATCCATTCCTTTTGATATGTTGCTTATACATGCCTGATAATCAGGGCTGAGCAAAATTAGTTATAATATCTTTTTAAAAAATTAATTAGTTAATTAATTTTTGGCTGTGTTGGGTCTTCGTTGCTGCATGTGGGTTTCTCTAGTTGTGGCAAGCGGGAGCTGCTCTTCATTGCAGTGCGTGGGCTTCTCATTGCCGTGGCTTCTCTTGCTGGGGAGCACGGGCTCTAGGTGCATGGGCTTCAGTAGTTGTGGCTCAAGAGCTCAGTAGTTGTGGCTCTCGGACTCTAGAGCGCAGTCTCAGTCATTGTGACGCACGGACTTAGTTGCTCCACCGCATGTGGGATCTTCCCGGACCGGGGCTCGAGCCCGTGTTCCCTGCATTGGCAGGTGGATTCCTAACCACTGCGCCACCAGGGAAGTCCCCATAATTATATCTTAAGTGAAGTATGTTTCTGGCACTGGTATCTTTAATGGAAAGAAGAGGGTGTTGGATTTTTTTTTTATACTGATGGTGAGCGGGTGTGGTATATTGGGAAATCCATAGACCTAATTACTTGTAATTGTCAGGCTTCCTTTTTGTGCCCAGGCATCTAAAACCTAACTTGCTTGCCTCTCCTTTTGCTTAGTTACCATCCCTTCCCACTGTTGGTTTTTGCTTTCCCCAAGCCTGCCTGGATTCTTGCCTTGAGCAAAGAGCGCTGTCTCATTCTTTCCTTGCTGTTCCTGAAAACAAGCTTACAGCAGAAAATAATGAAAGTGACAAGGTTGCTAGGGTTAGGTCCAAGGATTTAATTTCCAAATCGCTAGGTAAGATGACTGTGTACTCCTGTTGAGTTTCTTCTTTTGATTTTGTTATCCTTAAAGCAGAGTACTAACCCTCTTGACCTGAGTATGGGTAAGAATATACCTCTTTCTAGCCTTAAAGATGAAATCAGAATAAACCAGATGTCCCCTTGTCTTAAATGAGTTGCTTACATCTGGACAATCTGTCTGGATTTAGCACTTCTGGGATTGTTTACTCACTATGGGAATGGCCCCATTTGGGTACTTGTCCATGGTGGAAAGTTGAGGAAAAGACTATTTCCAATCACTGTCTCTCTACCCTACCAGCTGCAACAAAAATGTACTCTGGAAGCAAAATACTACTGCCCATGGCATTAGTTCAGCTCACACTGTAAATTTTAGAACCTTTGGCCAAAGGCTTGTAACTCACAGATTGGTCATACTTTTTCATTCCTTCTTTTATTGAACCAACTGAGACTCTCCAGTGTGCCAGGCATTTTGCTAGACATTAGGATTTATCACTTGAGACAAACGTAGTCTCTGCCTCTCGCTCTGCTCACTGTGTAATTCAAGGGAAGAACTGATAAGCTTATCCTTGCAATTTCTCGTCTACTCTGGTCAAAACCTTTTCTACTTTGAGGTTTAAGCCTATGCTGCTTTCTTATCTTTTATCAGTCTTTTTTCCCCCACTCCCAAGTCTTACTGCCCTGGTGTCTTCCGTGTCCTTGTACTAAATGAGTAATCAATTGCCTAGCTTTCTAATTCCTTGTTGATCCCAACTCTGTCAGCATTCACCTCCATTCCACTTCACCAGCCCCCATAGCTGTATCCTCCACCCCTGAAACATTGGACTATAAAGAGCAGTAACATTCTCACTTATTTATTCCCACAATGCCTGGTCTTTGGCCCTAAGCCCTTTTAGTGCTTTGATCTTTCTGTTTTTTCTTCAAGTTCTTAGCCCCGTTCTAATTTCGGTTTATTCCTAATCTAGCCTAATCAACATGATCTGCCACTTCAGTCACCTGCTATCCCATTGACGTTATGTTCAGGAAAGTTCTAATCTAATCAGTTTATTTGTTGATGCTCCTTTACTCCTGTATCTCAGTTACTGAACATCACTGGCAGAAATCACGCAAACTTTTAAATGGCTACTGGGACAAATTCATAGTCCCGAACTCATGTGGACGCTTAGAACTCACCAAATGTCCCTAGACAGCTCCTTCCATTCTGTACAACTATTAGAGCCTTTACTGTCAGTCCCACTATTCTTCTTTAGCAGACTGCCTCTCTTTCTATTTGAGGCTGTCACATATGATTCCCTTCAACTTCCTGTTCTAATCCTTGTTCCCAGTACCATATTGTCTATATTTTCACCTGTCTTTACTTCCCTCTCTCCAGGCTTAGTGGGAGATGTGTTCCTCCTTCTTTCCAAGGCTAAACACTCTCTTTTTTTTTTTTTTTTTTTGCGGTACGTGGGCCTCTCACTGTTGTGGCCTCTCCCGTTGCGGAGCACAGGCTCTGGACGCGCAGGCTCAGCTCAGCGGCCATGGCTCACGGGCCCAGCCGCTCCGCGGCATGTGGGATCTTCCCGGACCGGGGCACGAACCCGTGTCCCCTGCATCGGCAGGCGGACTCTCAATCACTGCACCACCAGGGAAGCCCTAAACACTCTCTTTATGTTTGGATCCCATCACTTTCTGCCTGTTCAGGGTCTCTGTCACTTCTGCCTCTTTCTTCCATCCTCTATCCTAACTTCTTTCTTTATATAGATATATTCATGTCTTTGCCATATTTAGAAAACAAATCCTTTCTTCACTCGAGGTCTATTGTAGCTTCCAGTCTCTGCCTTTCATAGCTGAATTTCTTGAGAAGTCATGTTTTATTATTTTTTTCACTCGCTATATTTTGACCTCACAACTCTCCTATTTTGATGAAATGCTTGTCCCCTGCATCTCCAGTGATCTCCTAATTGCTGGATCCCGTGGTCTTTACTTAGCTCATCCTTCATTTACCTCTCTGTTATATTGAAGCTATTGACCACAGCATGTTGAAACTCCGCTCCCTTGACTTCTGTGATTCTTCTTTACTATTTCTTCATCTTCTCTTCTTGGCCTCTTCTCAGACTTTCTCAAAATTATTTATTTAAAAAATGTAAACCTCCTGAACAGTTAAAAACTAATGCATCTTTGAAATTTTTCGAACTTTCCAAAGAGTTACAGGAATAGTACAATGAGAACCAGTTGTTAAGTTGCCATATTTTCTTTGTGTGCCCCTCCCTCCGTTTCTCCTCTCTCAGTATGTACATGTGTGTATATTCAAAGTTTTAATTTTTTTGGTATACAATTTGAAAGTTATTTGTAGACATGGCACTTCGCCCTTAAATTCTTTAGTATGTATCTCTTAAGAATAAGGGCATTACGTACACAACTACCATGTAATTGTCACATTTGGGAAATTTAACATTGATATACTATACTGTTTTCTAGTACATCGTCCATACTCAGACTTCCCCAGTTGTGTCAATAATCTCCTTTATAGCTATTTTGGTTTGTTTTTAACAGCCAGGATTTAATCAACGATCACACATTGCATGGAGTAGTCCTGTGTCTTTAGTTTCCTTTACTGTAGAGTACTGTGTCTTTAGTGTCTTTTACTTTAGTTTCCTTTACTTTATTGTCATTCATGACCTTGACATTTTTTGAAGACTCTGGGCCAGCTGTTTTGCAGAGTATCCCTAATTTGGATATGGTTCATTGTTTCCTCATGAAAACACTTAAATGTTACATTGAGGTTAAATGCTTTTTTCTGCAGGAATATTTTACAGGAGCGTTGTGTCCTCGGTGCATGGGCTCAGGAAGCACATAATGTTGGTCTGTCTCATTATTTGGTGAGACTGGGTTTGATCACTTTGTTAAGGTGGCGTCCACCAAACTTCCCATTCTACTGATACCTTTTTCCCTCTGTAGTTAAAAAGTATCTATGGAGTGAAAGTTAGAGACTGTGTGAATATTCTGTCCTAATAATCTTCTACACCCAATGGTTTTATTATCCATTGTCTCTTAGCCAAATCAAATCATACTCTGGTGATGATAAAATGGAGACTTTTCTATTTTTATCATTTTTTTCTATATTGTCATTCTTCTGTAAAGAAGAGCTTTTCATACTTGCTTTTTTAAATTTAGTTTTTTAAAATAGTATGAACATTTTTTCAGTGTGTTATCCATTTCTCTCATTATTCAAATTTTGGTCCGCAAATTTACCCAGGTTTTGCTAGAGAGAGCTCTATTAAGATGGCTTCAGTGTCCTTTTAACATATCCCTGTTAGTTTTTGAGTAGTTCCTTACTTTGTGTATAATAGCGTGCTCCAGGTTTACCTTGCACTTTCCCTGATCCTGGCCTAGAACCATCTGATTCTCCATGGAACCCTGTTTTTTTTGGTAGAGAAACCAAGATCCTGGGTGCCAAGCTATACTTTTTGCTACTGAAGTCTCATTGTTTCTGGCTCTTTCAGTACACAGAGCTAGGAAGTTTTGTTTTTGTTTTAAATCATGGCTTCCTATTGATATTCCTAATTTCAGTCCACTTCCGTAGGGTTCTTCTTTCCTTGGCCTACATTTGCATCTCTGTTTTCCACAGTGAGAAAAGCCTGGTAACAACATCAGTACATTTACTCATTTGCTTAGTTGTACAGTATATGCATAATAGTTTGAGAATTATAATACCAATACTATGAGTAGCTGCAAACCTACTAAGTATGGTTTAAGATTTTTTTGCAGTTTTTTTAATGCTTACATATATGTCACTAAGAATGTTCAGTGTAAAGTTATTTAAATATCTTTTTTTTCCTTTTGTGGTAAAATTATCAAAGTAATAGTTAAATTTATGTATTTCTGTTGTATTCAATTTTATTTCCCTCCCCCATCCAGATTTAATTTTATTTTTGAAATGTATAAAACATTAACATGGTTCAGAATTTAATGATCATAATAATGATATTTGATTTAGGTAAGAAAAGAAATGAATGATAAAACCCTTCAGGTTTTACTCAGAGGTCCCATTCCCTTTCCTGCCTTTCCACTGTCATTAGCTTTTTTTAAAATAGGTTTCTTGTTGGGATGTTTTATGTTACGTTATGTTATTTTTTTGGACACGCCACATGGCATGCGGGATCTTAGTTCCCCAACCAGGGATTGGACCTGGGCCCTTGGCAGTGAGAGCGCCGAGTCCTGACCACTGGACTGCCAGGGAATTCCCTGTATCATTAGCTTTTGGCTTAATTTAGGTGTGCTCATTATTGCAGATATAAGCATGTGCCTATCATATATATTCTTATTTCCACTGTTACACAAAAGGTAGCATACTGTGTTACTGCTGTGCCATATATGCTCTTTTGCACCTTGCTTTCAGAGATGTTCCTCATTCTTTTTACAGCTTTTTTACACAGGGTTTTCATGCAGTATCCTATGCATGGACATTTAGGTTGTTTCTAATGTTTCACTTTTACAAATAATATTGCAACTAATGGCCACGTATATATGCTTTTTCATGTTACTAGAGATGTACAAGAACTTAGAATTTAAGACTTAGCACGTCCAAAGCAATATATCATTTTCCCAAAACTTTTTTCTTTGTTTCCATTTCCTATTTTGAGTGACACCATTACTTACACAGAAACCATGGTATCATCATTTCTTCTCATATCTCTTTAGTCAGCGAGTGCTAATGATGCACTTTTACCCTTTTTTTCCCCACCTTCACTTTCTTAGTTACAGGTTTTACTTCTGGCTTAGTTTACTAGCCTTCTAACTGGTGTCATTTCTTCCCTAAAACTTCACACTGCTACTAGAATTGTCTTTCTTAAAGCCAAAGGTTATTCATTTACCTTACCTCAGCATTTCTCCTCTGCCTCTAAAATAAGATTCAAATGCCTTTGCCTAGATGCCCAGGCCTTCCATTTCCTATATGTCCAGCCTAATACATGTCCTAACCACTTCTAACCATACTGAACTACTTTTAGATCCTCGAGACGTGTCCCGTCCTGTCAAGCCTCTTCTGCACTGGGAATGCCTTTTTTTTTTTTACCCTCTACATTTCATCTTAATAACTTTTTATGATACAGCTTAGGTATCTCCACCTCCAGGAAGACTTCTTGCCAGGTCAGATGTAGTTCCCATGGCACCTTGTGCTTAGCTCCATTGACTCATCTCTCTTCCCTGGGACTTTGGGCTCCTGTGGGCTAGAGACTCCTTCTGTTGGTTCTGCTTTCTTGTTAAGAGCCTATAAAATAGTAGACATTCAACAGTTAGTGAATATATGAATAAATTTGATCTGTTTACATTAAAACAGATTATTTAGGTTTTCATTTACATGTTTACTACAAAAAATCCAAACAGTGCAGATGTATATAAGAAGTGAATGTCTTCCATTACCCCATCTCAGTCTCCAGTGGGAACTATGATTAATAGTTTAATGTTGGCAAGAAAAGCACAAAATAGATTTTCCAGTTACTATAGGATAAAAATGTCTACTACTTTGTTCTTATAGATCATCTCTTTTCCTTTAGGCAATGATAGTAAGAAATGCTAAAGATACAGCTCATACAAAAGCAGAACGGAATATTCTGGAGGAAGTAAAGCATCCCTTCATTGTGGATTTAATTTATGCCTTTCAGACTGGTGGAAAACTCTACCTCATCCTTGAGTATCTCAGCGGTCAGTACACAGCTTGGTGTAATTATTTGCATTAGCTCCAGAAACTTGGTCAAAACATTATTTTCCAATAGAAAAATGCTTTTTCTCAGTGTGACCAAATAGTTCTTAAAATTGACAAATACCTTGACGTAAGGAATTCAGATGTGACGAAATGTTTCTTTTTGCAGACAAATGTGAAGGAAACTTTAAAGGTTAAGTCTTTTTCCCCATCTGTAATATTTTATCTTAATCCCATTGTAATCAATTAAAATAGCAAACAGCTAATTGATAGCTATCAAATTGACTACACTTGGGTAAGATAATATAATTCAAATAAACCACTGATTTATTTTTTTCTAAACTGACATGGAAAACTTAGAGTGTTGTTTAAGGTAATGAGTATTTTTGGTATTGCATCTTTAAACAGAAAAGTTTTTTGTTTAATGTCTTATTGATAGATTTTGCAGTTTACATTGGAAATCACCCACCTTTTCCAGGGCTTACCCCCTCCTAGGAATTTGTGGTACCCCATAGCATTTCAAGATCACAGGTATCTATTTCCAGCAAACACACTTGAGTTTTCTGAAAAACAGATTTCACAAGAGCCTGTAACATGGAACAGAAAGTTGCAGAATTTAGTCACTTTTTTGTGACTGTTGTATTTTTCTTGTACCTTTATTTTAACATAGTTTCAGATTTCTGCAAAAAAGTTGTAAGAACAGGACAAAGAATTCCCAAGTACTCTTCACCTAGATTCCCCAAGTGTTATCATTTTACCACATTGTTTTGTTTCATCATTCTCTTTCTCTCCCTCTCTGTATATGTACGTGTGTATATAGATGTATATATACACACACATATGTGTATATATATTCATAATTTTTTTCCTGAACTCTTTAAGAGTGTCACAGACATGATTTCCCTTTACCCCTAAATACTTCAATGTATATTTTTCTGAAATTAAAGACAGTATCTTACATAACTGTACTAAAATTATCAAAATAGGAAATTAACATTAATACAATAATCTCTCTCAGTTTCCTTTAATCTGGAACAGTTCCTCAGTCTTTCTTTGTCTTTCATGACCTTGACATTTTTGAAAAGTACAGTTTAGTTACTTTGTAGAATGCATCAATTTGGGCTTATATGGTGTTTCCTCAGGATTAGGTTCAGGTTATGCATTTTTGGGAGGACCATCGAAGTGACATTGTATCCTTCTCTGTGTATCAGAGCAAGAGGTACATGATATATGTATCTTTGTTCCATTACTGTTGATGTTAACTTTGATCATATGTATAAGGTGATGTCTGCCAGTTTTTTTTTTTTTTTCTGGTGAAATTTTCCTTTTGTAATTAGTAAGTATCTTGAGGAGATACTTTGAAATTATTTAAATATCTCATCTCTCATCAAGCTTTCACATACAGTTTTAGCATCCATTGATTCTTGCCTGAAACAATTAACTATGATGATTGCCAAGTGATTTTTCTTATTCCATCATGGCTTCTTCATTTATTATTTGGCATTCTGCTATAACGAAGAGCTTTCCATTTATCTATTCACTGATTTACAGCATTGTGGACTCATGGATTCTAAGATTTTTCAGTAGGATATCACACTTTATTATCATTGTTTATTTTGGTATTCAAATAGCGCCATACTATTTACAAGGACATTGCCAAATTCATGCAGTTTAAGAGTTCTAAAAATGTGGAATATGGGCATTCACTAATTTGCAAGGACGGTTTAATTACATACTAACATTTTTCTATATGCCGGTAAAATGTTAGAGAAGCTTTAATCAAGATTTTTTTTTTAACCGCAGGTCTGGAATCTGTAAATATTTTGAAGTTCATAGATGTAAAACGTAGACTTCCAAAACTTGTATATTTCACATAAGAATAAGAACACTGCTAAAAATGGAATCCTGAGGACTTAGTTTTAAACCTGTAATTTTTAGGATCTGTTTTTTATTTTTAAAGGGTTGATGTCTTTTAATTATGGCTAAGAGGAAAGCACAAACCCTCTCATTAGAATGGATTGTTGGGGAAAAAAAGATAGCTTTGTTTCTAATGTCTTTTTCTTTTCTTTACAGGAGGAGAATTATTTATGCAGTTAGAAAGAGAAGGAATATTTATGGAAGACACAGCCTGGTAAGTGAAATTTTTGTGGTTGTATGGATTCAGGTAATAATTCATATAATTTAAAGCAAAGTCCTGTTCCCACTGTGGGCAGCCAGATGATTCAATAAATTGTTCTGGAGCCAGTTGGTCACTCAGGACTCTAAGAGGGAGAAGCAGCTTTGGGACTTGGCCGCCATTGGAGGTCACACCATTCCTTTGCCCCCAGGCTTTGGGTGGAACGTTCTTCACACCAGTTCCTAAGAGAACCCTTCTCACTGGGGCTTTCTTTCCTTGAATTGGTGAGCTGCCTGCCTTGGCTCTGGGTGAGTGTGGTTTCCCAGTGAAACTTTATGTGTGGAGCAATGGGAAGTGTCAGAAATCATCTCCTCTTTTTTTGTAGACTTCCCAGTTCCCAAGGTGCAGTCTTAGGGAGGTGATAAGCCCGCACACATCATCTGTGGATTGATTCAATGGCCAGGATGGGATCTACCCTCATATTTCTTAAGATGGCATCTGCTTCAGATTAAAGATATACACACCCTTTTGTGAGATGACAGTATTGGGGGACAATAAATCAGTGAATCCTACACATTAATTGAATAGAAAACACCTCAATGTTTTTTCTACCTTAATTACCAAACTGCATTCCATTGTTTAATTTCAGGCCTTTTCTAACACAGAAGCTGCATTTAAGAGCCTTAGGGATGAAGTGCCCTTTTTGGAGGAGGCTCTCTGAGCCATGTTGGAGGCTGTGTTTGTGGTCCTGCTGGCTGTGAAACTGCCTCAGTCCTCTAGGACACACCCTCTCCATCCTGGAGTAATCTGCAGGATTGCAACATTGTTATGCAGCCAGTATTGCAGTGCCTTGTGCTTTTCGAATCCAGACAGGGTTGACTCAGCCCTTTATTCTTTTGAGGTAGATAAATTTGAGTGTCACACAGTTTATAGTTGTGGGCTGGCTGGCAAGAGGGAGGGCAGATACTGTGGGCATGCGCTGTATATAAATATGCAGCTGTATTAAGTAAGGGATGTGTGGGCTTCTAAGGGTCAGGTTATAAGGTATTTTTGAAACTAAGACTTGATCTCTGAGAACGACAAAGTTCCTATTTCCTATGGGATTTAAAAATTGGGGGTGGGTGGGAGAAATTTGCTTTGATCTGAATGACTATTGGCCTAGTTCCTGCATAGAACAAAACATGACCAGTGGGAGTTTGGCATATTCTGGACTTCTTTGCAATTTTAGCAATATGTTCTAATGATGAAATAAAACATTTTATAGTTTCACTAAATGAGTGAAACGTAAATGTCTCCATGCCTTTTGGCAGCATCCTATGCCATCTCTTTTCCCCATACCCACCCCCACTCCCACTAATTTGGGCTTTGGTGCATGTCTGTTTCTTTCAAGGAATTTTGCTCCATACATAAACTGCTTTGAGTAGATTACTCTTTTTAATTTTATTAAATCACTTTTGTTTCCAGCTTTTACTTGGCAGAAATCTCCATGGCTTTGGGGCATTTACATCAAAAGGGGATCATCTACAGAGACCTGAAGCCGGAGAATATCATGCTTAATCACCAAGGTGGAGATATACTGTAAACAATTCTATAGTAAATAATCATCTTAAAATCTTCCCACACAGGTCATGGTCATTTTCAAAGCCCCATATTTATGCGTCAGTTATCATACATTCCTCCCTCAGAACTTATAGCATCATGATACTTGTACTTACGGTGGATGAGATTAAAGAGAATTGAGGATAACTGGCCACAACTACCTTTTCTAGTTTAATCCTTACTCTTTATAGCTTGTCGTTCTTTTGTAATCCTTACGTAAAGTGTGGTGAGCCAGAATCCAGTCCAAATACTAATTTTGGTTGGTTCCTTAAATTGGAAAGTGAATCTTAACTTTATAAATTGAGTTTTCTTTACTGATGAAATACATAAGTATTAGAAGCAATATTTTTTATGATAAATTTTATTAATGCGATAAAAAAGGAAAGGATTAGAATTGAACCAAAATATTTGATATAACTTTGGAGGTAAAATGTTTAGTAGGCATCAGTTTATTCTTGCTGTCTGCAACAACAACAGGCATAAAAATCAGACAGACTAATATTCTGTGCAGCTATAGCTACAGCAAAGTGAGCCTTGATCATTACTGCATGCTGCTACAGACAGTTCAACTTAGGTGAGAGTAATCTGGGCTGGCTAGACTTGGCAGTTCACTCACATCCCAAAGGAGCAACCAACCAACTCGGGTATCTGGGGGCTGGTGGCAGCTGCTGATCCTTGGATGTCTATCGAATGATGCAAGAGGTAGTTAATGGTTTTAAATTCTTGTACAGAAAATGGTTTATGGACAACTGATGCCAGAATAAATGTTTCAGATAGTGGGGGTTTTCTTGCTTTCCTTTCTTTCCCCCGCCTTTTTTTTTGGAGAAATGTACTTAACCACATACATCACGGGTATCTGTGTATCTCTCTCTCTCTCCCAGTTCTGCCCCCACTGCCACAAATTTAGATTCTGATTGTGAATTCTAAGGCAAGGGATAGAATAGGGAAGTGACTAGTTAATTTCTTTGATGCATAACCTGAGTGTATCTGGTGGCTCTGTGAAAATAAAGGTCATATTTCTTCTTCTGCGTCAGAGTAAATACACACCCACATTTGAGTTAATAGTCCATTGCCTTTTCTTTTCTCGAAATAAACTTGGAACAGTAGGGTCCCTGGGGTTGCTAAACCACTGGATAGCTAATGACAGTTCATTAAAGCTAAACTTGAACTGAGATGTTCTTTGTGTAAGGTGGTGAGTTTTTCACTTTCTGGAGCAAAGGTGATGGTTCCGTGCCATACAGCAATTTCATTTTTGTTTCCAGACTGCATTGGCAGACTAAGCTAACTGGTTACAGTGCCGAGGACTCTTCTAAGAACTGGCAGGTCACAGTTCATGGTGATAAAAGCTGCATGTTTGAAGTACAGTGTCACACCTTTCTTTAACATGCAGAAGATCTTTTTTATGGTCTGTGTACGTAATCCAGACTTCATCAGGTTTTCCCAGGACTTACTTGCTCAGGATGGTAAAGGATTCTTGGTATAGGTAAAGCTAGAGCCTTAGACACGCTGTTGTTCACCTTTGTCTCATCCTTCTTTTACCTTTACTAGATAGGTTATATCTTTGGCAAAGATAATTTTTTTTTAGTTTGGCTGCTTTGGGTGTTCGTTGCTACGCACGGGCTTTCTCGAGTTGCGGCAAGCGGGGGCTGCTCTTCGTTGCGGTGCGTGGGCTTCTCATTGCAGTGGCTTCTGTTGTTGTGGAGCGTGGGCTCTAGGCTCATGGGCTTCAGTAGTTGTGGCATGCGGGCTCAGTAGTTGTGGCTCACGGGCTCTAGAGCACAGGCTCAGTAGTTGTGGCGCACGGGCTTAGTCGCTCCGCAGCATGTGGGATCTTCCCGGACCAGGGCTTGAACCCGTGTCTCCTGCATTGGCAGGCGGATTCTTAACCACTGGCCACCAGGGAAGTCCCGGCAAAGATAATTTTGCCCTACCCTTAAAGGGTTATTTAGCATCCCATTTATGGATGGAACCTTGCTAGTTCTTGATGTCTCAAAAAATAAATTTAAGGCAGAAAAAGTAAAATGGAAGGATAGGATATTGTCTTGTATGATACATTCAAATATTGCACATAGAATTCTCAGAATAACCATCTATAATCTTTCATTGTAGGTCATGTGAAACTAACAGATTTTGGACTATGCAAAGAATCTATTCATGATGGAACAGTCACACACACATTTTGTGGAACAATAGAATACATGTGAGCTGCATGTTCAAAGAAATATTACTGGTTTGGGGATAATAGCTAACTTTTACCTGGTTTGAATAATAGTGTGCTAAATTTTCTGTAGCAACACTTGGTTCTGTATATTGTTTTAAAAATTTTAATTCAGATGACAGGCAAATAGTGAATGTTTTAGGCATATTATTTTTCTCCTTGTAGGGCCCCTGAAATCTTGATGAGAAGTGGCCACAATCGTGCTGTGGATTGGTGGAGTCTGGGAGCATTAATGTATGACATGCTGACTGGAGCAGTAGGTGCACAGTTAAAAGCTGCATGTATTATGGTCTGTGCTGAGTAGTTATTAAGTCATTACAGCAAGAGATCTTTCCTGTGCTTTTTGAAAATGTTACCAATGGAGTTATTTTTTAAAAATCTAACACTACTGTTGCTTTATTAGTAGTATTATGGGCCTCTGTACTTTTATAAATATTTTCACTTAGGTGATCTATCTCATGGCCTGTGGTCCTGTGAAACAGAGATAAAACAGATACTGCCCTTATTTTATAAATGGAGAAAGTGAAGCATAAAATCAAATGGCTCACCCATTATCACACCAGGTTAATGGTGGCAACCCAGTTCCTTCCAGGACGTTGCTATTTTCTCTATGCCGTTGCTCAAAAACTACAGGTCTTTAGCAGTCATCCCATATCACAACATACATTTCTGATCTCTATGTGTAACTGACTAATTCAGGAAGTGGATAATTCTGTTATTTAAAATTTGATTTTTTCTATGCTAATTTTTCTCACTCTCTTCTACTCTTAGCCCCCGTTCACTGGGGAGAATAGAAAGAAAACAATTGACAAAATCCTCAAATGTAAACTCAATTTGCCTCCCTACCTCACACAAGAAGCCAGAGATCTGCTTAAAAAGGTAGGGTTCTAAAATAGGCACTCAAACCATAAGCTTCAACTACTAGGATTTAAATAGATAGAACTAAATATACATTTTGACTACAGAATCATACACAGGTGTTGACAAAAAAGCCTACAGTTTTTGCAGGCAAAGGACAAATTTGTTTGTTTAAAGATTTTCTTTTTATTCCCAAACAATATTTAGAAGTAATTAATAAATCATACATTTGCAAGGCAAAATAGACGTGCAAATTCTATAAAGAAAAATAATCAATTTGACTAGGTAAGGTTCATCAGTGTGTTTCTTTTCCTCCCTAAAGCTGCTGAAAAGAAATGCTGCTTCTCGTCTTGGAGCTGGTCCTGGGGACGCTGGAGAAGTTCAAGTAGGGATTGGCATGTCTGGTAGTTTGTGGGGAAGATAATGCTATTTTATGTATTTGTGAAGGTTATATGTAGTTGCTTATAAGTATAGTTTATTTTGTGATTGGTAACTTCAAATAGGCTGATGAGTCAGTCCAGTGGAGTCTGTTCCTCTTAACCTTTCTTCCTGCTCTTTTGTTTTGTTCTTCCCCAGGCTCATCCATTCTTCAGACATATTAACTGGGAAGAACTGCTGGCTCGGAAGGTAGAGCCCCCCTTTAAACCTCTGTTGGTATGTATTCATGAAAGCATACAATCTGAGGGACCTGGCACTTTTTTACAATAAGAAAACATCAGACCATTCAGAAACATTTATATTTATTAATAGTTCAAAAACTTTGGTCTATCCTCTCTTCAGGATCTTTATTCTGTGCAGTTGTTTTTTTTTTTTTAATTAATTAATTTATTTGGTTGCACCGGGTCTTAGTTGCAGGAGGCGGGCTCCTTAATTGCGGTAGGCGTCTCCTTAGTTGTGGCATGTAAACTCTTAGTTGCAGCATGCATGTGGAATCTAGTTCCTTGACCAGGGATCAAACCCAGGTCCCCTGCATTGGGAGTGCAGAGTCCTACCCACTGCGCCACCAGGGAAGTCCCTCTGTGCAGTCTTTTCAGGAACTACTGCCAGCAGCAATTGATGGCTATATTAACTAGTTTAAAGTTGGTTGCCTAAGATGATTAAATATCTGAAGTACTTAGGACTTTTGTGTTTTTTGCTTTGTTTTGTTTTGCTTAAACCCTATTTTGAATTTGCTTTCCTATAACAAAGTATCACAAACTAGGTGGCTTAAACAGAAATTTATTATGTCACAGTTCTAGAGGTTAGAAGTTCGGGATCAAGGTGCTGGCAGGGTTGGTTGCTTCTGAAGGCTGTGAGAGACTGTTTCATGCCTCTCCCCTAGCTGTTGGTGGTTTGCTGGCAATCTTTGGCATTCCTTGGCTTGTAGGCACATCATCCTATCTCTGTCTTCGTGTTCATGTGGCATTCTCCTTGTGTGTAGATCTGTGTCCATATTTTCCCTTTTTTGTAAGGACACCAGTCATATTGGGTTAGGATCCCTCCCTACTCCAGTATGACCTTATCTTAACTAATTACGTCTGTAATGGCCTTCATTCCAAATAAGGTCACATTCTGAGGTACTGGGGGTTAGAACTTCATTATAGGACTGTTGGAGGGACATAATTCAAACCATAACAATAGGCTTATGAGTAAATGAGTTAGCGTATTAGTTCTTGTCTTTTTCCCATCTCAAAATTTGAGAAAAGATAGTTTCTTTTTCTATTTCTTGAGATGATGGTGGAGGAGAAGGAATAGGATAATGATGATGATGATTTGGTCCTGGAGCACAAGGTGACTTGCTTTAAAATTTCAACATACATAACTGTAAGGATAATTAACACTCATATACCAACTATCCAGCTTCAAAACTTATTAAGTCATCTTGTTTAAACATAAACGCAACCACGGTGCTATCATCACTACTAAAAAGCTGGCAGTTTCACCAATTGTTTCTTTTTTTTCCTGTTGGTTTGTTTCGATAAGGATTCAATCAAGACCTATATAGTTTGGTTACTATGTCTCTTAGGCCTCTCCATCTATAGAAATCCTCTCTCAATCCCTCCTTTGAGGACTTATTGAAGAAACTGGACCATTTGTCCTGTAGGGTTCCTCACATTTTGATTTTGCTGATTTTAACCCCAGGTTGTCCTCAGCCATGTTTATCTGTTCCTTGTATTTCTGGAAATTGATAGTTTAGGTTTAGATTAGATCTGATTCAGATTAAACTTTTGGTACTATATATTTTGATCAGAAGATATAATGTGTACTTACATTAAAAAAAAAAAAAAATGTTAGTGGGGGCTTCCCTGGTGGCGCAGTGGTTGAGAGTCCGCCTGCCGAAGCAGGGGACGCGGGTTCGTGCCCCGGTCTGGGAAGATCCCACATGCCGCGGAGCGCCTGCACCCGTGAGCCATGGCCACTGAGCCTGCGCGTCTGGAGCCTGTGCTCCGCAACGGGAGAGGCCACAACAGTGAGAGGCCCGCATACCACACACACACACAAAAATGGTAGTGGTCATTGATTATTGCCTGTATCAGTGGTTCTCAGCCAGGGTTGATTTGGCAATGTCAGAGACAAGTTGTCACAACTTAGGGAGGAGTGCCACTGGTACTTAGGGGATAGAGGCCAGAAATGCTGCTAAACATCCTATAATGCACAGGACAACATCCTACAGCAAGAATCATCAGGCCCAAAATGTCAATAGAGCTAAGGTTGAGAATATATAGCCTAGTTCCAAGATTTCATTAGGGGTTTGCAAAATTGTCTTACTCTAATACTGTTATTCATTCTTTATTTATTAGGTGGAATTGTTCTGTAAAAAGATACTCTTGTATCAGTTGTTTGGTTACCTGAGGTGCAGTTTATACAGGAAAGGCAGGATAAATGTTTCTTTCCCAGTTTGCAAAATAATGAATTAGTTCCCTAACATCTTCCAAAATTGGCCAATGAATTGTGGGGTTTTTTGGTATAATTATGAACTCATGCTGTTTAACATATTTGTGTTTCAATTAATTGCAGTTATTTTTATTGATGTTCACTTTTTCCCATCTTTAGACACTGGGTGCTTCTTTGTGTAGGTTCTTGAGTTCTTTTTTTGGGGCCGTGCAGCATGCGGGATCTTAGTTCCCCGACTGGGGATGGAACCTGTGCCCCCTGCAGTGGAAGTGCGGAGTCTTAACTGGACTGCCAGGGAAGTCCTGGTTGCTGGGTTCTTTTGACATAACCACATGGTCTGATGTTGTACCAGAAAGAAGAAATTAAAGAAACAGATCTGGTGGTTAGATCTGGGTGATAATATTCCTCCACGAGAAAATATACTCATGCAGAGTAGAATATTACTTTGCTCCTTGAGAAATTTAAAGGAATGAAATAAGGTATGGGAAGAAACTTCAACTAGAGCATATTATGTGCTTTGTGTTTAAACTCTGCTTCAAGTTTATTACAAATTTGCCAACTGCGCAAATTGTCTCTAAAAAGGGATTTCACCAGTGGGCTAGCCACACTGAAGCTTTGTGAGAAGGGAAGATATTCAGATTATTATTATTATTTTTTTTTTTTGGCAGTACGCAGGCCTCTCACTGTTGTGGCCTCTCCCGCTGCGGAGCACAGGCTCCGGACGCGCAGGCTCAGCGGCCATGGCTCACGGGCCTAGCCGCTCTGCGGCATGTGGGGTCTTCCCGGACCGGGGCACGAACCTGTGTCCCCTGCATCGGCAGGCGGACTCTCAACCACTGCACCACCAGGGAAGCCCAAGCCCCAGATTTTTAATAGGAATGATAACTGTGTACTAAAGATGTAGTTTGACCTTTGATACTTTTCACCTGTATTTATTTTTCAATCTGTGCCTGCTAAGGCTATTTTGCTACTTTATTACAGTCAAACCCTGAGAAAAGAGGTCTATCTAGAGCCTTCTCTAATGTGTGTAATGCATTTGATTGATATGTGTAATGTAGTCTGTTCACCATTTTCTAATCATTTTGTTTTTTATAAAGCAATCTGAAGAGGATGTGAGTCAGTTTGATTCAAAGTTTACACGTCAGACACCTGTTGACAGCCCAGATGACTCAACTCTCAGTGAAAGTGCCAACCAGGTCTTTCTGGTAAGTGAAAGAATTTCTGATGTAGCCATGGGAAATTTAAGTATGAGGATGGGCCCTTTTCAGTAAGAAATGCCCTTTTTAATAAGAAAATTTCAGTTTGCTTGCTTTATAGTTCATGTAGATAACCTGAGGTGCTTTTTTTTTTAAAGTTATCCCCTTATAACTTGTTGATAAGTTCGAAAATTCATTCTCATAATCCAGCATTCCATTTTAGCAATTAGAGTCAGAGTATATGATTCCTTTTTTTGAATAGCCCAGTGACTTAAAATGTTTGGCTCAGCATCTTAACTGAAATCCACACAGTCATAGCAGTAGGAGAAGAAGAGATCATAGTAACTATTTTATTCCTGAAACAGCTAAAGATTTTTGTCTCTAGGGAATTTTTAACCTGTTGATTGTGAATATTTGACATCAAAATATATTGGTACATATGTGATTGTAAGCAAATTAATCCTAAGGAGGAGGTATCTGTATTGATTTATACCTTGTCTCCTCAGATAGAAAAACAAAATTTTAGATTTTGATTAACAGAAATGATAGGTTTATATCTGATGGTGACCATCATTGCATATTATTTGCCTAGTGCTTATTTTATTACTATAATTACATGTCATGTGAATATCTACCCGATTTTATACCATTTGTTTCCTTTGTCATTTGTCATTATCCTTTGTCATTTCTTTTTGGATTATCCCTAGGCAGAATAGAATATGGGCAAAGTAATCATTTGGAAGTTTTTTTTCTTCCTTATTTGTTTCTGAGTTCACTGGATTTGTCGCTAACTTAATTTTCAAACTTTAAAAAAAAATAATGCTCTCAGTATAACACACCACAGTAGTGTTGTATCTTTGGGGGTGGAGGGTCAGTTCTGAAGTTAGCATGGAATACAAAAATTGTGTATGGGCAAAATAACACTAAGGTCACCATAGTACAGTATGCTTTTGAGTAAACAACATTGAATAGTAATAATTCTATAAATGTATGATTATATGGTGATATAAGAATATACATGCAAAATATAATTTTATAGCATTTTAATTACATAAGAGGGAAAGATGAATGCATGTTGTTAAATTTATGTCAGCATGATGCAAAGTTACTGTATCCCCCTTAGTACAATCTCTTATCAGTTAGGGAAGTAGGCATGATTCATTTTAATTGTGTCATTGCTTTATTTTTTTCTCTCATGATGTGGAATTTTGTTTTCTACTGATGTGGAATTGATACCTTTGATTTAACATACAGACATTATACAGACATTATAGAGTTTTAGCTAGTTTGACAATTGTTTTCCCCCATAAAAAAAAAAAGTCTAGAAACACCTTACTACAAAGAAATCTAAAGTTGTGGTGGCAAAAGTTATATATCTAAGCTTTCATTCCGGTTAAAGTATTGCTGATCTTTTTATTTGTTTGTTTATGGCTGTGTTGGGTCTTAGTTGCGGTATCTTCGTTGAGGCATGCAGGATCTTTCATTGTGGCATGCAGGCTCTTCGTTGTGTCATGCAGGCTTTTCTCTAGCTGTGGCGTGCGGGTTTTCTCCTCTCTAGTTGCGGCGCGCAGGTTCCAGGGCACGTGGGCTCTGGAGCTGTGGCACGTGGGTTCCAGAGTGCAAGGGCTCTGGCGTTTGTGGCACGCAGGCTCTCTAGTTGAGGCGCACAAGCTCAGTAGTTATGGCACGCGGGCTTAGTTGCCTGACAGCATGTGGGATCTTAGTTTCCTGACCAGGGGTTGAACCCTCATCTCCTGCATTGGAAGGCAGATTCTTTACCACTGGACCATCAGGGAAATCTGTGTTGAGCTTTTCTTAATTACTTAAATTGGCTAACTAATGAATACAAGAACAATTCATTTGTTAGGTTGTAGCCAGAATTCTGTACACAAAGTGTATCTGTTTGAAAATTAATTTAAAATAGTAACAGCCCACTTATCTGGAGATAGTGGCTGTAGTAACTTCAGTTCAATTAATATTTCAATTCCTATTAGAATTCAAGGAAATTCAAAGACGATTAAGGCACAGTCTGGTCCTCTTGGTAGTTTTTAGCCCACAAGAACATGCAGGGAAATGGCCTTTGTAGTCCACATGTAGCTGTCACAACAAAGCATATGCTCTACAGAATTGCACCTTACTCTTTAGGACTTCACCCAGAGCCTTATTGAGCCTTTTTATTATAACTCAAGTGCCTACTCATAAGTGACAAGAATAATAAATAGAAGGGAAGATAGGTATAGGATTAACTGTTAAAGGAATGAACATGAACAGCAAGATAAATGATAGCTGGTAGCCTAATAGCAAGGTCCAAGAAAGAACTAAAGCTAACAAAATTGCATTACTGTCTGTTAAAATTAAGTTTTCACAGTGCTGACCCTTATTCATCAGGAAAATCTGAATTTATCCATTCATTGGTATAAAATCAGAAAGATCACACGTGCCAAGTTAGAGAATTCTATTTTTACTTTGGCCTAATAATGAGAAACTGTTTGGGGGTGATAATGTTAGTTGCTTATATGCATGTGGCTAGAAACACTAGAATTTTCTTTGCATTTATCTTTGTATTTAACATCTTAATGTAGAGCCTACATTTTCCTGTTTCGTTCTCCTCCTTTCAGTAGAGTGCAATTTTGTTTGCTGGCATATGGGGCTCAATAGAATTCTGCTCTCTGGAGGTCTGTGCCTCCAGAAGTGACTGGAAAGAAGGTAACGGGTGTGAAATGAGGTTGAGGAGACTGGACAGTATCCACACTGGTGATTTTAGGTGTACATCATTGTCTTGGTGTGTCAGAGATTGAACCACCACATTTTCTTGATGTACATGACAAAATCCTATTCTGTAGTCCACTGTTACTGTCTTTCAGGGTTTTACGTATGTGGCTCCATCTGTACTTGAAAGCGTGAAAGAAAAGTTTTCCTTTGAACCAAAAATCCGGTCACCTCGAAGATTTATTGGCAGCCCACGGACACCTGTCAGGTATTCAGACTTTGTTATTCTTTTTTTTAACCTGGAAGAGCATTGCTTAAGAGATTTATGCCAAGTTACATAAATGGAAGCTCTGTCACTCTCTGTGACATAAGCACAGCATCGACACCTTCTAATATTGCAAGTGACTAGTCTGTGACTAATCAATGATAACATGCTATGTAGTTTACCTCCCCTCCTGAAAATAAGCCGTTGCACTGGAAAGTGTACTCGTTAACCATTCATTCAACATTTATTGTGTGCCAGGGGTTGTGCTACCTTCTGGGGACACGTGATTAAGACAGGAATTGTCCTTGTCCTGATGAAGCTTACAATTTAGTGAGAGAGAGTCAAAATAAACAAAGAAGGAAATAAAATATGTAATTACAAGTAGCGCCAAATGCTATGCAAAAAAAAAAATAGAGTGTGGTACTAGAATGCAAAAAATAAGAAGGGGACTCCTATTCATGGAGGAATAGCTAGCCGTATAAAACACAGAAATACAAGGATGTTGCAGGTAGAAGAACAGCTCATGCAAAAGCCCTAAGGGAGGAAAAAACTTGGCCTTTTTCTTGGAAACGAAAGGCAGGTCAACATTCCTGAAGTGTGGGGAGCGAGGAAGAGAATGGCAAAGGTTTGGAGAAATATTTTAAATGCATTGAGCCGCTGTTTGAAGTGGGGGAGAAAATGATTTTTGTAAAATAAGTATCATTGACGGTTTTATGAGGGCAAGTAGAGAGATAAAGAGACCATTTAGGAAACTAGCAATTAGTCTAAGGGAGAAATGGCTCAACTTCTGCTTTTGTGCTAATCCACACAAAAATGAAATTAAATGAAAAAAAAAAAAGTCACATTACCCCACTCCCTTTAAATGTAAGGGAAATGTTCCTTGTTGAGATAGTACTTGAGACGAATGATAGCTCTTCCTTGTCTTAAAGCCCTGTCAAATTTTCTCCTGGGGATTTCTGGGGAAGAGGTGCTTCAGCCAGCACGGCAAATCCTCAGGCGCCTGTGGAGTACCCAATGGAAACAAGTGGAATAGAGCAGATGGATGTGACGACGAGTGGGGAAGCTTCAGCACCACTTCCAATACGACAGCCGAACTCCGGGCCGTACAAAAAACAAGCTTTTCCCATGATCTCCAAACGACCAGAACACCTACGTATGAATCTATGACAGAGCAATGCTTTTAATGAATTTAAGGCAAAAAAGCTGGGGAGGGGATGTGTGAGCATCCCCCAGGGTGAAACAAGAAGACTCAAAATGACAGTCTCGAAGAGTCAGTGTCATTACATAGAACACATTGGACAGAGGAAAAATAAACATGGATTTTAAAAAATCAATCAATGGTGCAAAAAAACTTAAGTGAAAATAGTACTGCGGAACTCTTAGGCACATCAATTAATTGATTCCTAGCAACATCGTCTCAACCTATCAAGGATTTCATGTTGATGGCTCGAAACTGACAGTATTAAGGGTAGGATGTTGCTTCTGAATCACTGTTGAGTTCTGATGGTGTCGAAGAAGGGTTATCCTTTCATGAGGCAAAGTATGAGTTTGCCTGTAATACTTGCAACTAAGGACAAATTAGCATGCAAGCTTGGTCAAACTTTCCAGCAACATGGAATCAAAGACGAAAGAAACTTAACAATTGATGTTTTACGTGCAAACAACCTGAATCTTTTTTTATATAAATATATATTTTTCAAATAGATTTTTGATTCAGCTCATCATGGAAAACATCCCGAACTTTAAAATGCGAAATTATTGGTGTGAAGAAAGCCAGACAACTTCTGTTTCTTCTCTTGGTGAAATAATAAAAATGCAAATGAATCATTGTTAACCACAGCTGTGGCTCGTTTGAGGGATTGGGGTGGACTTGGGGTTTATTTTCAGTAACCCAGCTGCAATACCTGTCTGTAATACTAGAAAAAAAAATCTATTTAATCATTTCTACTTGCAGTACTGTTATGTGCTAAGCTTAACTGGAAGCCTTGGAATGGGCATAAGTTGTATGTCCTACATTTCATCCTTATCCTGGGCCTGCATTGCACTGGAAAAATATCGCCACCTTATACCAGTATTTGGTTCAAGACGTCAAATGTGTTCAGCCTATGGCTGAAGAAGCACAGAAGAGAGGATAAAATGCATATCGAGGGCGGCAAAGTGAGAGAGAGAGGAGGGAGGTCCAGGGGAAGAGGGTGTTGCCACGGTCCACCCTCTATGTCTAATCTCTTTACAGCAAATTGGTAAGGTTTTAAGTTTTACTTCTTTTTACTGTTTTTGGTGTCCGCCTTCCTTACATTTTTTTCCTTGATGGTTTTAAAAGGAAAAAAGGTATTTTTTTTTCCTATATTGGGGCTACATTTTTTGATTGTAAAAGTATTCGATGGCCTTTTGATGAATGTCTTCCACAGTGAATAAGAAAACTCAGTGGCTTAATTTAGGAAACATGTTAACAAGACACTATGTTTTGGAAAATTGTAATGAAGTCTACATAAGTGACTTACAGGTACAAAGAATAAAAATAAAGGTAACTTTACCTTTCTTAAATACTTCCTGCCTTAAAGAGAGCGTTTCCATGACTTTTAGCTGGTGAAAGGGTTTAATATCTGCAGAGCTTTATAAAAATATTATTTCAGTGCATACTGGTATAATAGACGATCATGCAGTTGCAGTTGAGTCTTACCACCTTTTTGTTTGTCTTTTATAATGTCTTCAGTCTGAGTGTGCAAAGTCAGTTTGTAATATTTTGCAACCCTATGATTTTTTTTTAAATAGATGCTGCTTGCTATGTTCTCCAAACCTTTTTGAGCCATAGGATCCAAGCCATAAAATTATTTATGCATGTTGAATTCAGTCAGAAAAAAGCTTTGCTTATTTAAATGGCAGTTCGAGTGAGATAAGATGAAATCCTATGACATTAAGCAAAAGTAGAACCATGAAAAATGATTGGAAATATACCTTTTCAGTTGTGGCAATAAATGAAACAATTGATAACAGCTCATCTTCGGACAGAAAGCCTTTTTTTTTTTTTTTTTTTTTAATCACTCCCTCTAGACCTCCTTTTCCCTTATTGCAGCAGTCTACTGAGAACTTTATAACTGTAGCTAATAAATTAGAAACTAAATAATGGTAAGGGCAGAAATTGTACTTAAAGTGCAGGTCTTTGTTCTCTGGCAGTTTATGATGTCTGAAAAACAGAACCCAAAAAGCTATGGTGATTCGTACAGGCTTCATTTCAGACTGTAACTGGCTTGTACTACTCTGATACTTATTTTCAAATGAGTTTACTAACTATAGTGTTGACTGCCTGACCAAATTCCAGTGAAAGTTTTACACCAGAATATTCCTCCTCAGTCCTATTTGCTAGTAACATTTGCACTGTGATTGGCTGGCTATAACCACCCCATAGTTAAACCAGTTTCATAATCAGTACTGCCAGCAATAGTGGCAAACACTGTAACTTTCTGCATAAAAAGTATTAATTGCACACCTACCATCCACACAAATAAGTTTCTCAGACTTAACATTCAGTGAAGTTAATTTTCTATACTGTGGCAAGTTTATTGAGAAATTGTTTCATAAATGGATATTCCTACTATGACTGTGAAAACATGTCAAGTGCCACTTTAGTGTCACAGACAGAAAGCACACACCTATGCAATATGGCTTACCCTGTATTTATTTGTAAAAACCCAAGCATAGTTTAAAAATATATGTCAATAATACTAGTCTTGAGTTTCTAAGAAGGTTCTTTATGATTATTCCAGGTAAGTGTATAAAGAGATTAAGTGTTTTTCTTTCATCACTTGATTATTTTCTTTAAAATCGGCTATTACAGGATATTTTTTTATTTTATACATGCTGTTTTTTAATTAAAATATAATCATTGAGAACTGAAGTTTACTAATTTTGATTTTATAAGGTTTGTAGCATTACAGAATAAACTGAGATTTATAAACCAGCTGTGATTAACAATGTAAAGTATTAATTATTGAACTTGAACCAGATTTTTAGGAAAACTGTTATTTCTTTTTCCCCTTTATGGTCTTAACTAATTTGAATCCTTCAAGAAGGATTCTTCCATACTATTTTTTGAGATAGAAGGTAATTGGGGGGGGAAGAATGCATGTATGATACTCCATAAATTCAACATTCTTTAAGAAATAAATGATTATAAATAAGCTGCATCTTCAATAGTATTAATATCCCAAGCCTTGGATTTTATATTTAATATAGGACCTAACTATTTTGGTTACTTAGTCATATGGTTCCTAGCTTATAAGGGCTAGATCTAAGATTCTTCTCATGAGAAATGTTCGATTTACGCAGAATGGATTTTGAGGCCGTGGAAATGGTTAATTCCTCAAGTAAAAACATCAATGTCCAAACATCTACCTTTTTTCATAGGAGTAGACACTAGCAAGCTGGACAAAATAATCATAAAGTATTTGTTCCACCATGACCTGTGGTCTGTTGCTGATTGATACAAAATTCTTCATGTGTGATTCTTAATTTACCACTATAGCACAAGTACTAGTGGATAATCAGTGGATTATCTAAAGTAACATTTGAAAGATGGGTTCATCTGTGTTTGCTCTTTAAACTATTAGTTTTTTTCCTACCCCAAGTTGGCTTTGCATCTCCCAGAGTAAATTCTTCAGCTGCCTTATTAGGAGTGCTTGGAGGGTAACACCTTTTCTGCTTTTCATCTTGTGTTTAGTTTACTGTATTAAGTATTTGATTTCAGATTGAATGAATGTAAATAGAAATTAAATGCAAATTTGAATGAACATAAAATAGAAGTGATTTTCTTTTAATTATTATCCTAAGATAGGAAGAAATAACTACCAGGTACACATGTGGTTTCAATAATTTTTCCCATTAACATGCCAGATGTGTTCAGATTCTCATATTTAATAAACTATTTATATATGTGAAGAATGACAGTCATAAAACTGTTTTTGTGGAGGAATTGAAGCAATTTAAATTTATAACAAGTTTTAGTACTGATTTTATATTAGGTGTTAAACATCTGTGATTTCCAAGTTCTGTCAAATAGTCGAATTGAATTGGTTGTTTAAAAAAAAAAGTTCATGTGAAAAGTTATGTGAAAGCCAGCTTCACATAAAAACAATGGAAGACTTTCTTGTGCTAACATACAACAGTTTTTCCAGCCACATTTGTCAACTACATTACCTGATGTGTATGAACAAAATAACATAGTGGACAAATCTGTTTTTAACTAATGTCTCCATACATCTCCCGTCAGATGGGTGTTTTGTGTAAAACCACCTCTTATTTATGAGGTAATTCTATCACACTTGCCAAGGTGGTTTCTCTACAGAAGTTCTCAAACGTACTTCTTTTATAAAACATAGTAGTGATTCTTGATGTTGATAAAACAGTCTTTTAGAGGATGTGATCTGAATTCACAGAATAAATGGGGTTTGGAATCCCTATTCCTGTTTTTGAGGTGAAGGAATAAAAATAGAGAAATGCTTCTAGTTCATCAATGTTTCTAGTGAATGGCAAAGCTCTCCTGTTACATTTCCCTCCTTTTAAATTCATATGTGAACTGCTTTCTTGTTTGTTAAAAAAAAACAAAAACAAAAAACCCCACTGTCCACCAGGGACTTCTTTTGTTATTCAGTCATATTAAGAAACAAAGCTATCCATATGGCCATAGGGTAAGTAAGTGTGGTAAGTAGGTATCGAATTAGGGCTGAAGTAACCCATGTGGTTACGGTGTTATTCTTATGTCTTTATCAAGAAGTCAGCATATCCTTCACACCCAAATTCTAATCTCAAATTGTCTTTCTCACTCGTCCCCTGCTGCATACCTAAATAACAACTATTAGCTTCACCACAGAGTTAGGAAGGTGATTTTTAAGGCCAAGTAAGCTTGTTTTTTAGTATTTGCAGTGGTTCTCAAAGTACGTAACATAGTTAAGTATTTCATCCTGAATGAACAGCAACAGTTGCACTTATAATCTAGCAATATTTACCTGGGGAGAAAAGTTACAGGCTAATGTTCTTTTGTCAATTTGGGTGGCCATAAGGCATGAAAAGTGGTTTAACCTGTATCTGGTTGGTCACTATCCTTATTAATCCAGGTTGGTTTAATCTTTGTCTTATCAGCACTGCAAATTTGTTGTCTACCTCTACCTCGTAACTTCTACTTCTCACCACTATCTTTTTCTTGTGTGCAAACTGATGGACGGTAAAAGAGAAAATGGGAGAGGCCTTGCATCTAAATATATATAATAACCAGTCCTTTGGATTTCTGGTATAGATCCATCCCCCCTTAAAGGTTTCATAGTGAGAGAGAAAGTGCCTCATTCTCTTTCCACCACCCTGCACAAATACCTGTAGGCAAACAAACCACACTCTCCTAAAGCTTTTTTTGGCCTGAGTGCAAGCTTTAATCTTCCAAGTAATGGTGATTCAAGCATGAGACTCCAAAAGTCTTCTGGAGAAGACTAGTTATACAGGGAAATCCTTTTTTTTTTTCTTTTTTTTGGCCATGCACCATGTGGGAGCCTAGTTCCCCGACCAGGGCTCAAACCCACACCCCCTGCATTGGAAGTGCGAAGTCTTAACCACTGGACCGCCAGGGAAGTCCCGAGGAATTCTAAGTGTTTGAGTTGGTCTTGTTTGTCACTCTATTCAGATCATCAGTGAAGCCAGCTGTTTGTAATCCATGTGAATTATTTTAATAATTCAAGAAAGTCCATGGCACTTTCCAAAAAGCAAGATCGTGAACATTAAAGCTGATGGCAGGATTGTATGTATGAAGTCCACAAAGAAAAGGAATTTAAATCATCTGTTCTCAGTGACTGCTAGTCACAGCTAACCACACTACAGAGAATAATACAGTATTAAAATACTTCATCCTCAGTAAGTTAATCTTCCTTAGAAAAATCTGATTGTACAGGTAAAATATAGCACTCAGAGCTTTCATTTAAAAATACAAATTTTATGAGAAATTTTAGAATTTTTAGAATGGGAATTATAAAAGTCAATGTTAAAGAAAATTCTACTTTCAGGTAATGTGTATCTTAAAATATTATGAAAAATATTCTTTATTACGAAAACAGTGTCAGGAAAGAATCTGAATTCCTCTAAAACCACTAGTTCTAGTTATCCAGTTGTCATTTTGGTAACATTAACAAGAAAACACATTTACAATTTAACACTGCAATCATCTGTCAAATAATTAGGATAGAATAAATGTTGCATATGCACTATGTTGAACATTACTTATATATTTTTTTAAATACAGGGTTCTTTCATTTAATCTTTTGATAAGCTGGACTACACACTTATTATAATATTCTAAAACCATTTGGAAACATTTTCCTTAACTTCCAGCCCTGAAAATCCATTCTAATGTCTTTACCAATAGTCACTGTAACCAAATAAAATTAGTGTTTTGTGGCCTTAATATTAAGTTTAGAACTTAATATATTTGAAGATGTGATGAAGTGGCTCCATCTTGCCATTTGTTTATATGGTCTGAAATCACAGTTCTGCACAGCGGACATGTTTTCTCTCTGTTAAACCATAAGGTAATGCACTCTTCACAAAATATATGCTGTAAAGGAATTAAGAACTAGATTTTATAGTTGATAACATTTCAATTTTAAATTCATCACATTGCAGAGAATCATACTCTATAGAGCTGAAAGGGGATTTGGAGAACACTAATCCCTTTATCTTACAAGTGAGAAAACAAAGTATAACATTCAAGAACACCTCGGTGTTCGTGGTAGAGGCACAAGTATTATTCTGACTTGTACTACCCATTTAACCATTTTTAATAAGATACAAGCTATCCTCAGGTGATAACTTTAAGATCAAGTATAATGACTAACAAACAGCTTAATAAAGTTTTTGAGGGTTACTGAAATGAAGTACAGGAAAGGGCCTTATACAATCCAGTAACAAATGCTGGTATTCTAAAAGACTAGTATTCAATTATTAAAAATAGTCTGTTTCCCAGTCACTTTGGTATCCAGTCTGCCATTTGAATTTTTTTTCCCCCTTTATACACTCCTCTACATAAAAATCATTAGAACTGGGCTTCCCTGGTGGCGCAGTGGTTGAGAGTCCGCCTGCCGATGCAGGGGACACGGGTTCGTGCCCCGGTCCGGGAAGATCCCACATGCCGCGGAGCGGCTGGGCCCGTGAGCCATGGCCCCTGAGCCTGCGCGTCCGGAGCCTGTGCTCCGCAACGGGAGAGGCCACAGCAGTGAAAGGCCCGCGTACCGCGGAAAAAAAAAAAAAAATCATTAGAACTAAGGGACAAGATTTAGCTAACCTACCAAACCCCTAATCACAAGTAAGAAATTAGTAATATGTGCCCTGAAGCTACTTTCTGCTGAACAGTGTCTAATATCTTTCCCTATAAGTAACATTTGCAGATCACAGAGAAGTGTTGTATTGAGGTTGCTTAAAGATACAGTTACCTGACAGGTGAGAAGAATTGGCTTTTGAAATTCAGCTTGACATATTGAACAAATATCATCCACATCTGAACACTGTCTCTTGCTGGCAGCCACTCCGTAACTCTATAAAGATAAGAAGTTATGTTCCTACAAATTTCTTTTTTGTTCCTTAAATACATTGATGGTACTGTATTTCTCAAATCTCCAAGGAACTAGGCATTTGAAAACTCTCCCAAAGGATATAAACATTTCAGAGCTGAACTATGTATGCAGAACGATGCCTGGATGGATCGCATCAAGGTTAACTCACTATGTAATACATAATAGGATATTGGAAGATTGTTAGATTCATTGGATTCCCAAATAATGACAGTGCTTCAAATTCAAATGGCTTAAGAGACTAAGTGATCTGAAATATAATACAGCATTATGCAATCTATATTCATGTACTATGTGACCCAGTACTGCCAAATTGAGCCCACTTATTACCTATGACACTTTTCAAAAAAGTCAATCCAGAGCTTGGCTGGCTGAATGTAACTCATGTAGAGACTACTTTAAAAATAGGTTTCTGTGCTCCACACTGGAGATTTGATTCAGGAGGTCCAGACATACCAGGATGTAACCCAGGAATCTAATTCTTGAAGGCTCTCCACATGAGTTCAATGTGAAGGAGGTTTGGGGACCACTGAACAGTATCCTGCCACTAAATCTAAAAATAATTATCATCCTTACTTATCACAAAAGTCGGAGCATTTAAGTACTAGGAAAGAATGGTAAAATTTTACAGAAGAACTGTAATTGCAAAATGTCACTTGGGTAGAGTTATACTATCAAACTGAATAATAACACAAATCTTTGAATTTCCTTTTCTTCTTAAGTCCTAAAAAAAAAGTTTCTGATCTCTTTAAGATCTTAATAACTTCCTTACCAAATTCAGCAGAATTTAGTCATTAACTAGATGTGACAAAATGTTACAAATGAGATCAGCTTTCTGTAGAAATGATGTGGAAAATGTGGCTGAGGAAAAGAAAGAACACCCAAGTTTCAGTCATGGTAATGACAGCAAAAGCATGACTTGACTCAGCAACCTGAAGCTGTGACCTAAACTTCTTGTTATCGAGGGTTAACAAAATCAAACTAAGACTCAAAGGATAAAAACATTGAAAATTAAGATTTTTTGACAGTGGTCATGTTAAAGATTCCAGAAACAAATTGAGATACTGATGGATGATCTTGGTGCCAATTTCCCTTCAATAAATGTCATTTAGCAGAGTACACTGCAGATATGTATGCTGACAAGCTTTTAAAATAGCACTCCTGTCTGGCACTTTGCAGACCCCCTTCAGGTGAAGACATCCTGATGATGCTTGCCATTTTCAGGGCAACATTAAGGAACATGAGAATCCCAGGAATAAAACAGAGTGGACTGTGATAGTCTCTTTATGCTTCACAGAGAAAGAATATCAAAAGTATTTCAGCTCAAGCCTTACTAGATTAATTGCTACGGCAAAGTGGCCGATACATAATCAACTGAATAAACTCAAAAGCTGAAGTCTCAATTTTATTGTATCTTATCTAAAGAAAGAAGTCTGAATAGGATGCAGCAAAACTTAATACAGTACTGTCTTCAGGAAAGGGTGCCCTGGCCAGTTAGTTTACTCCACTTTGTTGGTATAATCCTGTTTTTTTTTTTAAACATATATTAGATGGGCATTCTTGTAGGTCAGATCCCCCTGAGTCCTGACCACATAATTGTTAAGTACCTAATGGACTGCAAAACTGAGAATCAAACTCTGAAATCTGGTGATCACACTTATATACTGAGAACTTCTGAGGCTACTAAATAGCAAATGAGCTATTTATCATTTGGGCTATGACACCCTTTTTCTGCAGTTTGTAACATCAGTAGAATAACATAATAAAGTTACAGTTGACATTGGAGTCTCAATTTATTGTTAAAATTGTTTTGTTATTTTTAAATGTACTGTTATTGTCATGAACTTATTTGTGCATACAGAAATGCATACTGGGGAAATTTTTCCAGTAAGAAAATTTCAAGGGACATGATTTTTGGTAATGAGCTTTTTTCATATACACAAAAAATTACAGTATAAGCACTTTCACAGAAGTTGAATAGGAGTTAATGAAAATACACAAAGCTACTATTTGTGGATTAAAAAAAGGAAGAGAAACAAAAGTTCGTAAGATTTTTAAGGGAATGTTTATAAACCCTTAAGAATGTCAAGTGATTTGAAAGGGCAAGAGGCAAACTCAAATATATAAGTACTTCATCAACTATCAGGTGGTTGTCAATGTGCAAGTTAAACTTATCACAGAAACAAAACCTCTATATCATCACAGCCCCAAGTGCCAAAGTACAAGAAGTTTTTCTAAAAAAACACGTAATTATGAAATCTGCATTTGTACAACTGCTGAACTAAAACATTTTTATAATGAAGAAAGAAAGATAAAAAGTGTTTTTTCTGATTAAAAAATACTTACTGGTCGTGTAAAAAATATTCGCAAGACCCGTCTGAAAGTTCTCAGATGTCCAAAAAAGTCCAGAAGCTGAAAGAGAAAATAATTCATTTATTCAAAGAGCCTTACCTGCTAAACTCAGAGATCAAAGCTAATATCAAATACTGATATTAATTTTATGCTCATTGCATATCACAACTAATCATTTCATTCTAAATATATTTAAAGTCCAATTATGGAATGTTTTACTCAATTTATCAATTTCAGCCAACTCTTAACCAAAATGAAGTACATCTGAATGCCTAGAGTTACAATTTGGTCAAGATAAATATAAACTTAACTAAATCAAAGGCAAGGCAATTTTATCTGGTTCACATGTCCTTAACCTATTTAACGTTTCATAAAGTGATTAAGTTGAGGGGAACAGGCATAGAGGGAACAGGACAAGATACTCCACTAGTTTGAGAATTATGTGTATGACAGATGCTACTGTAGGGGATGGGTATGTTCTATTCTGCTTGTTCCCCTCCACCTTAGATAATCCATGCTTAGAGGTCCACTCCCCCAATAAAATCTGAGAACCACTGGATTAAGATACTTATTTCCATTTCTCCATTTCTAAGTAGATATAGAATCTGCCATTACTTCAAACTAGTGATATGAAGATACACTATAAAATATATAAAGAGAAAAGCAGTCCTACGTAAAATATGTAAACAGTATTATATGAATCATTATAAATGATAAGATTGATTATGTTACCTACTTTTAGTATGAGGTACAGTAAAGCCAGCAATATCCCAAGACTCCATCTAGTTACATGACCAAACTCCCCATAGCTTATAAGGTAACGGAACCAAACTGGTACGGGGACAAAAGTTCGGTAATACTGACATAATTCTTCTAAAACCATATACCAATAACCCTAAAAAGGAAGAAAAAAGAAAACAAATAGAGCCACCCAAGGTACTAACATGCACAATGCAAATACTTCATATTGGGCTGAGAACATCATGGGTATATGGCACAATAACACAACTATAAAATTAATCTTCATAATGATAATGGTTATGACGGACAACCTCAACTTGGTTCTTTAGATATTACAGTCACTGAGTGGTCTGTTTTCAAAGAATTTCTAAAGAGTGACTGAAAATGTTTTATGTATAATAAAACATTTTGCTGATTTTAAAAATTTAAAGTTTTCAGTGAATATGAAAAAACACTGAATAACTGCCTAAGTCAGTTATCAATTATCAATTAATAATGCCCTGGAGGAAAACAGAAGTATAAATGTATATTTTCCCATATATGATGTGGGGACTCATTTTTAGATTATTCCAAAGCAAATATAATTGATTTTATTGGAATAGATTAATATTTAGGTTCAAGTCTTTGACCAAATAGCTGCCAGTCTGAGATAATATAGATAATTAAAATTAGGTTATTGAGCAAACTGAAAAATTATAGAAGGAATCATTTAAGCAAAGACTAAATAGAATTAATATGGTCTGCTAACATCTTTCCAATAAAACATATTACTTTCTTACCTTGGATTTAAAAGGCATGATGAAAGAAGGCACCAATAAAATAAGGCATTTTAAGCCCATGAAGAGGAATTTCAGAATGAAGTCTGTAATTCCAACAATCCAAAGTACATCCCAGAAGCTCGAATAGTCCAAAGTAGGATTTAAAAAAATTAAGCTACCAAGAGAAAAACATCAAAACTTAACAGAGCAACATAAAAAGATAAAAGTGTCGATGGGGGTTCTAAATTTGCTACCAAATATTTAATGTGTAAAAATAAAGAGTTTGGCAAGATGCTAGAGTTCATGTAAATAGAATGGAAGATCATTTTGCTTATTTTAAAGAGACCTTTTAGGGCCTTCCCTGGTGGCACAGTGGTTAAGAATCTGCCTGCCAATGCAGGGGACACGGGTTCAAGCCTTGGTCTGGGAAGGTCCCACATACCGCAGAGCAGTTAAGCCTGTGCACCACAACTACTGAGCCTGCGCTCTAGAGCCCGCGAGCCACAACTACTGAGCCCGTGTGCCACAACTATGGAAACCCACACGCCTAGAGCCCATGCTCTGCAACTAGAGAAGCCACTGCAATGAGAAGCCTGCGCACTGCAAGGGAAGAGCAGGACCCGCTCACCACAACTAGAGAAAGCTCACATGCAGCAACGAAGACCCAATGCAGCCAAAAATAAATTTATAAAAAAAACTTCTTAAATGTTTGAATTTCAAATCTCCCCTCCATAAAGAACGAGTCTTCCTAACTTGTCATGATTGATATCTTTCTAGCCTATAATCTGGAAAACTCACAAATACTCCGTATCTGCCAATCTGTCTTCAGCCAACTCGTCAGGAGTCTAACCCCTCCTTTCCGCTGAACTGTTTTGGTCAAGATCGCCAACTCCCTCCCTCTTGCTAAATTCGAAGTTCACTTTTTCCCCCTCTTCTCTCCTTGAAATACTTTCTTCCTAGACTTCTGATACCACTCTCTTCTAGTTGTTCTCATGTGACTGATGGTTCCTTTTTTTAAAATATTTATTTATTCATTTATTATTTTTGGCTGCATTGGGTCTTCGTTGCTGCGCACGGGCTTTCTCTAGTTGCGGTGAGTGGGGGCTACTCTTTGTTGTGGTGCGCGGGCTTCTCATTGCGGTGGCTTCTCTTGTTGTGGAGCACAGGCTCTCAGCACAAGGGCTCAGCAGTTGTGGCTTGCGGGCTCTAGAGCACAGGCTCAGTAGTTGTGGCGCACGGGCTTAGTTGCTCCGCGGCATGTGGGATCTTCCTGGACGAGGGCTCGAACCCGTGTCCCCTGCACTGGCAGGCGGATTTCTAACCACTGCACCAGCAGGGAAGTCCCTGATGAACGGTTCCTTCTTAAGTCTCCTTTGCTGCTCCTCCTCTGGCTAATTGTGGGCATGTCCAGTCCTGGGCCCTCTCCTCTGTCTATACTTTCTTTCCCTGGTTAGTCTTGTCAAGTTCCTTGGTTTTTAAATATCAACCATATGCTGATAACACCAAAATTTACAGCCCTAAACTCTACTCTGAGCTCATGACAAATATCTATAATCACTTTAACAGTTCTACGTGGCCTCTCAAACTTAACATGTTCAAAACAAAATTACTGATTTTCCCTCAAAACCAGTTCCTTCCCCAGTCTTCCCCAGCCCAGTAAATGGCACCACCATCCAGGCAGTTGCTTAGGCTAAAAAAAACCCATATCACCCTTGATTCTTCCCCCTTACCTACTCACCCAATCCAATCCGAGTGGTACTGGCTACACCTACAAACTATATCCCAGATTTGTCCACATCTCTCCAACTCCACTGAAACCAGGACTTCTAATTATCTGATTAAAGCTGAAAATTCAGAACACTTCCATCTGACATGGAAACTTATCAACTACTGTCCTTTAGCAAGTCTTCTTCTAGAGACAAAGATCAAGTGTTCTTATCACACATCACACAAGAAGGTAACTAAGGGAGGTGATGGATATATTAGCTTGATGTGGTAATCATTTCACAATGTATACATATATCAAAACATGTTGTATATTTTAAATATATACAATTTTTATTTATCAAAAAAGATCACCACCAACAACCTAATGGTATTTAGTAACTACTGATTATTTAAGTAAAAATTTAAGTATCAAAAATTAAGTATTTATTGAGCACTTGCTATGAGGCAAGGCACTGGGTATAAAAATGTGAGTAAGTCACTTTAAGCTCTCAATCTTGGAAGGAGACAGATAGGTAAAAATTGAACTCTAAGTATGTGCAAGTAAGATATATGCAAAGTGCTATGGAATATACGATTACATAAAAATGTGATTGTGCACTTGGACCTCTAATTACCTGTAATAAAGTGACTGAGAATGAAAGGTGTAATATAAAAGAACAGAAGATCCTGCTAAGAATACCAGTAACCAAGCACACTGAATCTTTGAGCACCTTTCCTGAAAAATAAACAATTTTATAATTTGTTACTTTGAATTATGCCAGAATTTTAAATATCATTAAACTATTTTAATGACTAATTTATTAACTTAGAACATTTTAATAGATTAATTTATCTTAATAAAAATACAGAATATTTGTTAAATTGTACATCATCACATTCTATTTTATATACCTTTAGTGAAGAAAACAAAACACATGAACAGATTTTTAAAATACAAGTTTCCTCACTGTGTAACAACATTACCTATGTTTCAAAGCCAAATAAATCTTCTACAGATTGACATAAAGGACCTACGTAAATAAAAACTTCACTTCTGCAGCTTCCTATTTTTACCTTCCCAACAAAACAGACCTTTAAAAACTGCATTTATGTTACCAGGGTTTATAAATATAACTTTAAACATTCTCAATTCAATAAGAATTTAATAAAATAATGTTTTTAATCTGTTTTATAATTGTTTTAATTACTAGTTTAATTAAAAATTTTACTAGTTTTAAACCCTGAATTAAACTTTTATGGTTTGACAGGTTCTAACTACGAATTTTCAGGTCAAAATGTCTGATCCTTTACACAGATATAACCCTTTAAAGTTGCTTGAAGGTGAAATTTTATACACTAATCCTGTTTTCCCAATAATTTACATGAATAGGAATCTTTTATAATTTCTTATGGAAAAACTTCCTGGGTTTAGTTTTCTTTAAATAAGAGAAACCTAAATAAAGAGTTCAATACCCATTTATTCAGTGTACGTTTTATTTAACTATTTTAAGTCTTATAGTACCACAGCTGAAGTTTTTAATGATGATTATATTACTTAGCTGGTCAAACTAACTTAAAACATGATAGCACTTGACAAATCAGATCAAATAGCGTGTTCTAAACCTTTTAATCCTTCTATCTAGTTTTTCTTTATCAGGAACCCAATATACAAAGAAAATAAGGTGGATCAATTCAGTATTAGGACAGATCATTTATTCCAGGTCATTTAGATAACATTTATTATATCATGGATGGTACATTATGTCTATTTAAATTTATCAGATAAACTATCTTATCTTTATTCCTATGTCTCTCAAAAATGAGTATATAATTCTACAGGGAGAAACATTTAATGATCTTTTAGTTGCTGGTTATACTTACTCTTAGAAAAACCTGATTTACAATGCTTTTGTTTGCATATATAAAAGTTGTAAGCAGCCCAATTCCAAGAGAAATTCCTGTTAGAAAATAAGGTCCAGTTAATTGAAAAGAAAAAAAAGAGCTAACATGACATGAATTTAAAGGAAGCATATACAATTTTTAAAACTAACAGAAAATAAGAAACTGAAATACATAGGTTAAAGTAGATTACCAATAAAGAAAGAAAATTAGCTGCATATGGTAATGAAACAGTTCAATGTTTTCTTATACCCTACCTGTTATATGCTGCATAACAAGTTTGACACCCAGAATCAAAATATATGGAAGACCTTTTTGCAGCCACTTGAAGAGATATCGGAATTCTGAGAAGGAGCTACTACCATGATCTCCAGACTCCGTCTCGGTATCATCAGGTTGCCTTGCTTCATTGTGGGAGTGACTCCGTAAGCGACTGTGTACACATCCATGGGTACAGCTGTGGACACCTGACCTTATATTTCTGGAGCTTGGATTTTCAGCACATTCTTTAGGCATGGAGTTTATCTGAATATGAACATCTCCAGGATAAAGACAGGAAGCTTCTCCTGTCAATCTTGTTGGGACACACTGGGAGGCTGAGGCATCCTCACTGCCTGCAGCTCCTGAAGGGCTGTGCAGTTGGCTACAGCTGGCTTGCATGACCCCTGAATACTTCTCTGTGATCCAGATTTCTTTGCTTCAGGACTCTGTCTCCTAAAAATCAAAGCGCAGAAAATATTCTAAGTGAACACTTAAGTACAGGCAATATAGTGCTCACTAGGAATAATGTATTCACTAAAGGAGAGGCTGATAGTCACAGTACATGAATTATTTCCAGGTTATCTACTGCTTATTACTAGAATCCTCCATCTTCTCCCTTTATGCGAAGGCTCTGCTGCCCTAGGCAGACTATCCTTTAGGGAACATCTGCTACCAAAAAAGTTTAGCTTCAGATGCCTCCAGTTCTCTAATGACAGAAGGAACTGGCAAAACAGTCAAAGTTTGGGTGCTCGGCAGACGTTAATGAGTACTAGTACTCAATCATACTAGAAGACTTAAGTCCATTTACTTTGTTAACTGGAACAGTTTCATCTCTGATGTAGATTCTACATCTAATGAGTATTTTTCTAATGTGTGGAAAGGTTAGGAAGAAAAAAGCATCAAATCTTAACTCATTAAGTATCATCATGGAGAACTAATAATAAACATTTCATTTAGGTGACCTACAAATTTCGTTTTATGCTGAAACAGCTTTCCCAAAGCTAATAAAAAAGTTTCCAATAATTAATACCAAGAGTATTACCTTTTCCTGCCCCCCGCAAGGATCTTACCTAAATACCTTTAAAATAGGAAGACTTGGGGAGTCACCATGTAATTGCTAAGTGACTCTTTATTCTGAATAAGGATAATTATGTAGTCTGCACATTAAAAGTGCCACCTTGGAGGGGAGGGGCGTCGGGAAAGAGAACACTGGCACGGAAAGATCCCTAAATGACGAGTGTGGGTAGACGTCGAGGATCCAGCTGACGAAACACAGAGGCTTTCTGCCGTTTCTGTAGGAGGAAGCTGGGGTTAACGTCAGGGCATGTTCTGTGTCATTCTATTTCATTCCTAGGTTTGGATTTTTTTTTCTTTTCTTTTTTTTTTTTCAGTTACTGTTGGGCGGTTTGGTTTTTAGTGCCATTCACTAGAGGCTTTCACTGATGCTCCAACGCCACGACTGCTATTTATTTCCTCCAACCTCTGAAGACCGACGCTGGACGGGAGAATTTCAGCGTCTTTTTCCACAAATAAAAACAGAACCCTCCCCCTTTCCTCCAAGTACGAGCAAGAAAGGGGAGAAAAGGGAAGAAAAGTAAACGCAAAGGGCTCTTCCGGAATCTCCAGGACAGATTTTTCCTCCCACGTTCGACCTTCGAGTGCCTCAGTTATTCTACCCAGAGCCCATTTCGCCGCGGCCCCTCGCCTCCTTCGCCCGCTTCCCCCAGGCCTGACCTCTCATGACGATGAGCGCACCGAGTCCCGGGCAGCGACTGCAGAAACAGCGGGAGAAGCCGCCTCGCGGCCTTCAGTCAAGGGCATCACCTTCAGACCCACCGCCAACAACTACCGCCCAGCTCGGCGGCGGCGGCGGCGGCGGCGGCGGCGCGCGCGCTCCCGGACGTCCTCACGCGCGCGCGCCTCGCCCCCGCGCGACGCGCCGAGGGACTGGCAGCGACGACGGGGCGGGGCAGAGGCCGTCTGGGGGTGTTGGCTGTGAAGAGGCGGCTGTGGTCGAGAACCGCCCGCAGGCGTCTGCGTTAAACAATAAGCGAATGTGCGTAGGTTTGTGTAACCCGCCGCACGCCGGTTAGAGGTCTGGACGTTTTGAGGTTAAAAATGTTTTAGCCTCCGGAACCTCCCCTCGAGGGAGGAGCGTGCTGTTGGGTGCTCACCTGGTCCTGCCCCCGGCGCGCCCGGCTTCTGGAGGCTGCCCAGCGCTTTGGTCCCGCTTGGCTCGCGTCTCCCGGGGCCTGAGTTGGAGGAGCCACGTTGGCGAGGGGTCGGAGCGCCTCTGAGAGAGCTGGGCGGGGCGGGAGTGTTCTGGTGTCGGCTAGCTCAGCTGACCCAGTTGTGGCTGGGCGGTGAAGTTTGAACTGAACTGGGTTTCCGTTACAATCCTAACGTTGCACTGTGAGAACAAGGCCCTGCCGAAACCTGAGGAGATCAGAATCGGAGAGAAGTGGGGGACGGTTTGGGTGGGGGTGGGGGTGGAAGTAGAAGTTAGAGTTTAAAAAACTTGTTGTGTATGGGGTATAGGGGACGCTGTACTGTCTTCGCTATAATTGTTCACCGAAAACTGTTCTAAAGTAAAAGGTTTATTAAGAAAAAGTTTAAACGAAAGAAACAAAGAACCTTGCCTCTTGGTCTCTAGCCAAAATATATTCTAAATGATACTTAATTGTATTCCATGCCCCATTCCCACAACCACCAATAGCCTTTCTATTTTGAACCTCAAGTTTTTTACCTTTAATTTCTAGAAATTGACGTGAAGTAAGTAACTCTTGGTGGTTAGGTCTTGAAATTAAAAATCCGTGCCACGCTCGAAGTGTGCAATCTTCCCTCACTAGAGAGGGTAAATTTTCATATGTATACACACGTCATGAGTTGAATATCTAGTGGGAAAAGTGATACTTTGTCTTTTTACTGGTCACTGATTTAAAACCATACACAACTTTGCGCAAGTTAGTTTGCTGGTGTGTGAATTTTGAGGCTTCTTAATCATGAAATTGTTTGCACCTTATTTTCTCCTATTTCAGAGTACAACTGAATCCACTGTTTAACCTGAATTAACCACTTTGAGGTTGTACTTAAATCATATTAATTTTATTACCAAACCGTTTCCCTTGGTTAGAAAGGCACTCCCCCAGTCCCCACCCACCGGTATTAGATCTGCTTCCCCTTGAGATATTGCAAGATACTTGCTTTTGTGTGTGTATACGTCTCCATGAGCTTCACTAATGTAAGTCTTCCTGAGAAATTAGGTTTCTGGGTCAGTAAGTCTGTCTTAGTCTGTTTGGGCTGCAGTAAGATATAGCCTGGATGGCTTATAAACAACAAATTTATTTCTCACAGTTCAGAAGCCTGGGAAGTCCAAGATCAAGGTGTCAGCAGATTTGGTGTCTGGTGAGTCCTGC
Organism: Mesoplodon bidens; assembly: GCF_964165515.1. Lineage (NCBI taxonomy): Eukaryota > Metazoa > Chordata > Mammalia > Artiodactyla > Ziphiidae > Mesoplodon > Mesoplodon bidens. The sequence goes on from NC_138179.1 coordinate 6,532,106, forward strand.
TTCCTGGTTTATAGACAGTGTTGTCTCCGGCTGTGTCCTCACATGGTTGGAGGGTGGTGGAGCCCTTTAGAAACACTTTTATAAGGGCACTAATCGCCTTCATGAGGGCTCTGTCTTAATGCCTTAATCACCTACCCCCACCTGCTTACACTATCACATTGGGGGTAGAATTTCAACATATGGATTTTGTGGGGGACACAAAAATTCGGTCTGTAGCAAAGGCTGAAGCCAAGCTCTGGGCTGTAATGAATTTTTCAAGGAGACTTAATTTGTATAATATTGATATATTGTATCATTCCAACTACAACATGGATATTTTTATTTTATATATATATATATATATATATATATATATATATACAGACAGACACACACACACACACACACACATATATATGAGACTGTTTTACGTTAATGATGTCTTAAGTTCAAACACATTCTAAAAATTCACTACTTTTACCCCGTCTTCATGTTTAATGTTTTTGACATCATATCAACATCTTTTTGTTTTGTGTATCCCATAACTATTTATTGTGGATAAAGATGATTTTACTACTTTTGTCTTTTAACCTTCCTCGTAGTTTTATAAGTGGTTGATCTACCTTTTCTGTATGTTTGCCTTTACCAGTGAGTTTTTTTGTTTCATAATTTTCAAGTTTCTAACTGTGGCCCTTCCTCTTCTGCTTAGAGAAGTCCCTTTAACGTTTCTTGTATAGCCAGTTTAGTGGTGCTGAACTCTTTTAGCTTTGCTTGTCTGTAAAACTCTTTATCTTTCCTTCAAGTCTGAATGATAACCTTGCTGGGTAGAATATTCTTGGTTGTAGTGTTTTTTTCTTTGTTGAGTAGAGTATTCCTGGTTGTAGTTTTTTTCCTTTCATCACTTTGAATATAACATGCCACTCCCTTCTGGCCTGCAACGTTTCTGCTGAAAAGTCAGCAATAGCCTTATGGGATTTTCCTTGTATGTAACTATTTACTTCTATCTTGCTGCTTTTAAGATTCTTTCTTTATCTTTAATTTTTGCTATTTTAATTATAATGTGTCTTGGTGTGGACCTCTTGGGTTCATCTTTTTGGGCCTCTCTGTACTTCCTGCACCTGGATGTCTGTTTCCTTCCCCAGGTTAGGGATGTTTTCAGCTATCATTTCTTCAAAAAAGTTCTCTGCCCCTTTCTGTCTCTCTTCTCCTTCTGGGACCCCTATAATGCCAATGTTAGTACACTTGATCAGAGGTCTCTTAAACTATCATCAATTTTTAAAATTCTTTCTTCTTTTCTCTGTTCAGCTTGGGTGATTTCCACTACTCTGTCTTCCAGATCACTGATCCATGTCTCCTTATTATCTAATCTACTCTTGATTCCTTCTGGTGTAATTTTTATTTCAGTTATTGTATTCCTCAGCTTGTTTGGTTGTTCTTTATACTTTCTAACTCTGTTGAAACTCTCATTGTGTTCATCCATTCTTCTCCCAAGTTTGGTAAGCATCTTTATGATCATTACCTTTAACTCTTTATCTAGTCGATTGCTTATCTTCATTTCGCTCAGTGTTTCTGGGGTTTTAACTTGTTTCTTCATTTGGAACATATTCTTCTCTCTCTTCATTTTGTCCAATTCTCTGTTCATTTCTACACGTTAGGTAGGTTGGTTATATTTCCTGATCTTTAAAAAGTGGCTTTATGAAAGAGATGTACGATGGGACCCAGCAGCATGCTCTCCTTGGTCACCAGAGTTACATGCTCTAGCAGTGCCCCCTTAGTGGGTTGTGTGCGCCCTCCTCTTATGGTGGGGCTGACTGCTGTAAGCGTGCTAGTAGGCGGGGCTGGGCCCTCTCCAGTTGGCTATGAGGTCATCCCTTGTGCTGTGGCTTCAAGGCCTGCTGGAAGGTGAGGTAGGCTTCCAGTGTGGTTGGCTATGTAGCCTGGGGAGGTGCAGGACTGGTACTGGCCTGCTGGAGGATGGGGCCAGGTCCCTGTGCAGCTGTTTGCACAGCCTGGGGGCTTGAGGGCTGGTGCTAGCCGCTGGTGGGCGGGGCGGGGCCCCTGGCTCTAAATAGGCTGGAGGGAGGATTCCAAAATGGCGCTTGCCAGCATAGTGTTATCATGGTAGGAGGAGCTCCCAAAACTGTGTGGCCACTGTCTCCAGCCCTAGGGTGAGTCCCAGTTGCCTCCTGCCTCTCTGGTAGGCTCTTCAGGATCAGAAAGTAGGTGTGACCCAGGCTCTTTTCAAAGTACTGCCTCTGTACTGGGACTCAGAGTGTGCGAGATTTTGCATGTGCCCTTTAAGGGCGAAATCTCTGTTTCCTATAGGCCTGTGGCTCTCCTGAACATAAGCCCTCCTGGTTTTCAAAGCTAGATGTTGTGCAGGCTTGCCTTCCCAGTGCAGAGCCCCTGGGCTGGGGAGCCTGATGTGGGGCTCAGACCCCTCACTCCTTAGGGAGTACCTCTACAATTGTAGTACTCTACCCAGTTGTGGGTCACTAACCCCCAGGGTGTGAGTCCTGACTATACTGTACTCTATGCTATATCTCTGCCCCTCCTACTCATCTCATTGTGTTTCCTTCTTTATGTCTTTAGTTGTGAAGATCTTTTCTGCTAGTCTTCAGGTTGTTCTCCTAGATAGTTGTTATGTAAGTAGTTGTAATTTTGGTGTGTCTGTGGGAGGAGGTAAGTTCAGATTCCTCCTACTTCAGCCTCTTGGCCACCTCTTATATCAGTCTCATTCCTGTTCATCCTAAGATTCCTTCTTAACACAAAATTCCAAGCATTAACTATAACTCAGTTGAAGTTGGTACAAGTTGGCCATGTTTCCTAAAATGAGTGCTTTTAGGAAAAATGTCATAGAGCAATCTGGTTGTAGAACTTGTGTATAGGGAGGCAATTTTTGTCTCTCTCCCAAAATAAAAATATCTTTCGGGAATTGTTCCAAGGAAATTAGTTGTATGAAGTTGATTATCTTTTTTTTTTTTTTTTTTTTTTTTTTTTTTTTTTGGCGGTACGTGGGCCTCTCACTGTTGTGGCCTCTCCCGCTGTGGAGCACAGGCTCCGGAAGCGCAGGCTCAGCGGCCATGGCTCACGGGCCCAGCCGCTCCGCGGCATATGGGATCTTCCCGGACCGGGGCACGAACCCGTGTCCCCTGCATCGGCAGGCGGACTCTCAACCACTGCGCCACCAGGGAAGCCCGATTATCTTTATAACCTTAAAAAGTATGTTTCTTTTGCTTTTTTAAAGCTAGAAGTCCAAAGTATCAAAGTAGATACATGCCTTATATAAAAATTTATTTCCATCATGTGGCTCACTCTTTTACCTCCAGGAAAATAAAGATATGGATTTATATTTTTATTTCTTTTTCTTTTTCTTTTTAAAATTTATTTATTTATTTATTTTTGGCTGTGTTGGGTCTTCATTTCTGTGCGAGGGCTTTCTCTAGTTGTGGCAAGCGGGGTCCACTCTTCATCGCAGTGCGTGGGCCTCTCACTGTCGCGGCCTCTCTTGTTGCGGCGCACAGGCTCCAGACGCGCAGGCTCAGTAGTTGTGGCTCACGGACCCAGTTGCTCCGCAGCATGGGGGATCTTCCCAGACCGGGGCTCGAACCCGTATCCCCTGCATTGGCAGGCAAATTCTTAACCACTGTGCCACCAGGGAAGCCCAGATATGGATTTATTAACCTATTTTCAATTTTTTTTTTTGCCACTTCACAACTTTTGTTTGTGGTCCCTGTGCTTTGTCTTGAAAATACCTTCTCCCTCTGCCCTAACAGTGGGTGGCTAGGGGATAGCATAAGATAGAAGACATCCCTCCCTATTGCACATGGACCCTATATATAGGGTCCCCTGGCTAAGGCTGGGGGGACTCTTGGTACATTCTCAGATCCCTGTTCAGGAGGGGGATGGGTGACTGGGGTAGCATTACGTATGAGAGCAGGACCTCCAGGGCAGCCACTCTGGTCCTGTGCTTCCTGGTCCTTTGTGGCTTCCTGGTCCCACCTCTAGCCCCAGTCTTCCCTCAGTGACATCCCCAATGCATCTTTTTTATTTTTTTTGCAGTACGCAGGCCTCTCACTGTTGTGGCCTCTCCCGTTGCGGAGCACAGGCTCCGGACGCGCAGGCTCAGCGGCCATGGCTCACGGGCCCAGCCGCTCCGCGGCATGCGGGATCTTCCCGGACCGGGGCACGAACCCGTGTCCGCTGCATCGGCAGGTGGACTCTCAACCACTGCGCCACCAGGGAAGCCCTCCAATGCATCTTTTTAAATGTATTTATACTTGATCCTAAAGTAATGTGGTTTAGATGGAAGAATTATTCGGATTTATCAAACCTAGAGATTTTTGTCACAGATCAAAGAAGGTTCAAAACCAGAAATTCGTTAACCTTCTAAAGTAGAAGAACTTTACAATAAACTTTAGATGCATCATATGTCCAAAGGAAGCTCTTCGTGTTTTATAAAGGGCAGTTCGGAATAGAAGATAGGAGGGGTCTATTGGTTTGTTTAATGTTTTCAGAGCTCTTGATATGTACCTAGAGTAATTATCAGAAACATCATCTGTAGTGCCAGACTCCCTGAATTCAGCTTGGAGAAGTTGCTTAACCTTGCTTTTTCTTTGTTGCCTCATTGTAATGAGCTATTGTAAGGAATTTTTATTTATTAATTTACATAATTGTGAGCATTATACACTTACATATATGCATGTATGTCCGCATACATAATACACACTCATATATAGCACTTTAGTCTAAGAAAATGGTAAGCACTGTACATCTTATTTATTTATCATTACAAATTAAACTTAATACCATTCCTTAAATGTTTACCAGCTTCAGATCTTTTCTCATGGAAGAGTATTAAAATTTATGTAGGGCTTCCCTGGTGGCGCAGTGGTTGGGAGTCCGCCTGCCAATGCAGGGGACGCAGGTTTGTGGCCCGGTCCGGGAGGATCCCACATGCTGCGGAGCGGCTGGGCCCGTGAGCCATGGCCGCTGAGCCTGCGCGTCCGGAGCCTGTGCTCCGCAGCGGGAGAGGCCACAGCAGTGAGAGGCCCGCATACAGAAAAAAAAAAAAAATTATGTAAATGTTTATATATCATAATTACCTATTTTTTCTTTTTGTAAATAGGTTTCTTGAAAAAGCTGTTTGATCAAGAAAAGAAACTCTCAATTTGTTCAGATCCAGAAAGAATAGATCAATTTGAAATATTCTTCATAAAATGGCTATAAACGGCAGCAGTGCTAAGAAACACGAATTTATGAATATAGCCACATGCTTTTTTTTCCTTTCAGTTTGATTTAAATTTAATATCTTCCAACAATGGAAAATGATTTACAATAAAGAGATGAACTGGAAGGAGTAGGAAAATGGAAACAAGATGTCATTGCTTTTTACTCTCCAACAGATTTACCATCTGTTTTAAAATGATGTTTGAAAAATAAAATGATGTTTGACCATCCACAGTAAATGAAACAAAATGCTTTTTAAAAAATAAAGTAAAATAATGTAACACTTTAAACTATTTTTACTACCAGACTCTCCTTTCCCTGTGAGCACATTCATCTTACTGAGCAAAGGTTTATTTAAGCTACACTTACATCTATGTTGTTTTTAGCTCATTTCCTTTTTAAAAAAGAAATTGGTGAGTTTATTTCCCAGCTTAGCTGTTACAATAAAATATGAAAGGCATTTCTGTTTTGGCCTCAAGTATAGCATTATTGAAAGCTACGAGAGTCACAGCAAAATATAGGACAGCATAAAATTAGAAACTGCTGGTGTTTCCTTAGCAGCAGTTACTGCGCTTGCAGTTTTTCCCCCTCTTGCTACTGGCAGAGATCTGAAAGTCACCTCTGTGTACCAGACAACAAACTCTAAGTGTGTTTCTTAAATAATAGCTTTATTGAGATATTATTCACATAGCATAAAATTTACCCTTTTAAAGTATAAAATTCAGTAGGTTTTAGTGTATTCACAGAGTAACCATCATCATTATAAATTTAGAACATATTCTTTACTCCAAAGAGAAACCCAGTGCCCATTAATAGTCACTCCTCATTCCCCCATCTGCCCTTCCACTAGCAAGCACTAATCTATATTCTGTCTCTGTGGATTTGCCTATTACAGACTTTTCACATAAATGGAATTATACAATATGTGGTCTTTTGTGACAGCTTCTTTCACTTAACATAATGATTTCAAGGTTTATCCATGTTGAAGCCTGTGTCAATACTTCATTCCTTTTTATTGCCCAGTAATATTTTATCACATGGATATGCCGATATGTTTATCCATTCACCAGCTGATGGACGTTTGTGTTTCGCACTTGTTGACTATTAGGAATAACAATGCTATTAACATTCATGTATAAGTTTTTATATTGGACATATGTTTTCATGTTTCTTGAGTATATACATAGGAGTGGAATTGCTGAGTCACATGGTAACTCTGCTTAACTTTTTGAGGAACTGCCAGACTATTATCTAAAGTGGCTGCACTGTTTTACATTCCCATCAGCAGTGTATGAGTATTCCAATTTCTTCACATCCTTTCCAACATTTGTTATTATCTGTCTTTTTGATTATAACCATTCTAATAGATGTGAAGTGGAATCTTACTGTGGTTTTGATTTGCATTTCTCTGATGGCTAATGATGTTGAGCATTTTTTCATATGCTTATCATCCATTTGCATGTCTTTTCTGCAGAAACATCTTTTCAAATGCTCTTTTTAAAAATTGGGGTTTTAGTCTTCTTGTTATTGAATTTAAAATTTCTTTATGTACTCTGGATGCAAGTTCCATATCAGATATATGACTTGCAAATATTTTCTCCCATTCTGTAGGTTGTCTTTCACTTTCTTGATGGCATTTTTGAAGCATTAAAATTTTTTATTTTGATGAAGCCCAGTTTATTTTTTTTCCTTTGGTTGCTTGTACTTTTAATGTCATATCTTAGAAACCATTCCTCAAGATTCACAAAAATTTACTTCTATTTTTTTCTAAGAGTTTTACAGCTTTATCTTACATATAGGTCTGTGATCCTTTTTGTGTGTGTGTGTGTGTGTCTGCATTAGTCTTGGTTGCTGCACACAGGCTTTCTCTAGTTGTGGCAACTGGGGGCTACTCATCGTTGTGGTGCTTGTGGTCCTCATTGTGGTGGCTTCTCTTGTTGTGGAGAATGGGCTCTAAGCGCGCAGGCTTCAGTAGTTGCTCCGCGGCATGTGGGATCTTCTCGGACCAGGGATCCAACCCATGTCCCCTGCATTGGCAGGCGGATTCTTAACCACTGCGCCACCAGGAAGTCCATGCAGTCCTTTATGAGTTAACTTTTATATGTGGTGTGAAGTAGGAGCTCAAGTTAATTTTTTGCATGTGGATATCCATTTTATTGAAAGACTCTCTCTTTCCCATTGAATTTTCTTGACATCTTTGTTGAAAATCAGTTGTCCGTAAATGTAAGGATTTTTTTCTGGGCTTTAATTCTATTCTGTTGATCTGTATGTCTGTTCTTATACAGTAACACACTGTCCTGATTGCTGTAGCTGTGTGGTATGTTTTAAAATCGGGAAGTGTCAGTCCTCCAACTTTGTTCTTTTTCAAGACCGTTTTGGCTATTTTGGGTCCCTTGCATTTCTATATGAATTTTAGGATCAGCTTGACAATTTCTGCAGTTGTGTGTAGCTTTCATATCTTTATCTATGCATGTACAAATATGTCCTCTTCAACACATTTTATACTTTTAAACAAAATTACAGTGATGTGTTTTTCTGCAACTTTCTTCCTTCCCCCAACATTTTATTATGAAAGATTTTAAATATGGAGATTAGTTGAAAGAATCATACAGTGAACACCCATATATCCTCCCACCCCCCAGTCTATATTCTATAAGTAACATTTTGGTATATTCACTTTTATCATATAACTCACCATTCCTATCTGTAACCAGCTAGTCCATCTCTCTATCAAATCATCTTATTATTTTGTGCATTTCAAAGCAAATTGCATATGCTATCAGTACACTTCACCTTTAAAGACTTCAGCATGTGTACTGTTAACTAGCGTTCAGTTTTTCTACAGCTTTTTAATGTAAAGTGAAATGCACAAATCTTGAGTATACATTCTGGTGAGTTTGACACATATATTCACCAGTGTAACCCTAACCTTTATCAAGGTATAGAATATTTTCATAACTCCAAAAAATTCTATATGCTCTCTCCCAGTCAATTCCTGTCCTTAACCCATTCCAAAAGCAATCAGTTTTTTTTTTTCACCATGGATTTAGTTGTTATAGAACTTTATACTCTTGTGCAAGGCTTATTTCACTCAGCATAATGTTTTTGAGATTCATTCATACTGTTCATTCATTCATACTCTTTGAGGTTCATTCATTCTATTGTATGAATCAGTAGTTCGTTTTTTTTTAATTGCTGAGTATAGCATCCATTGTATGGATTGCCCACAGTTTATTTAGACATTCTCCTGTGGATGAGTAAATTTCCACTTATCTTATCTAAAAAGTTCTGATAACTGGCTTTTGTTTATATTGAAGTTATAATTGTTGTAATAATAATATAGTAACCTGGAAGCTTTGTAAATGTAGAAGTACTTTCTGAATTAAATAAGTACATTTTTTTCAGAGTCTTTAAGTAACCTATACTAGAGATTATGAAGACTAGTTGTGTTCATTTACCACAAAGGACTAAAATTTAAATCTAAAATAGCAGAGGAGTCTTAGTAACCTCCCTAACTTTGTTTTGTTTGTTTGTTTTTGCGGTACGCGGGCCTCTCACTGCTGCGGCCTCTCCCGTTGCAGAGCACAGGCTCCGGACACACAGGCCCAGTGGCCATGGCTCACAGGCCCAGCCTCTCTGCGGCATGGGGGATCTTCCCGGGCCGGGGCACGAACCCGTGTCCCCTGCATCGGCAGGCGGACTCTCAACCACTGCGCCAACAGGGAAGCCCCTCCCTAACTTTATTGCTTTCTCTTCCTTTACAGCAGGACTTCTCAAGCTTTCATGTTTATATGAATAACCCCAATCACCAGGGGATCTTGTTAAAATGCAAATTCTGATTTGGTAAGTTTGGGGTAGAGCCCAAGATTCTGCATTTCTAATAAGCTCCCAGGTTATGCCAGTGATTCTCATCCATGGAGTAGCAAATGTTTCCAACCGAACTGCACTGCTTATCTTTCTCTGAATCCATCATAAATTTCCATTATGCCATGTCTTAAAATAACTATGTTTAAATTATTCAAGGTCTGAAAGGAAAAGAATCCACAAGGCAAGAATAGGATATTGTGAACAAAGAACAGGCAGATTTTTACAAAAGCATCAGGTATTCTATAAATGAAAAACATTTTCATTAAAGTTAAAAAATAATACTTCGATAGAAGGGATTGAATCTTCTCCATTTATTTATCCATATTGCTCATTTAGGACTTAACATGTTACCTAAATGATTACATAATATTTTAATAAATCTGTCCTCATTAATTAGATCCTAAGACCCTTCAGAGAAGAACAATGGTTTATACCTCCTTTCTTTCTCATTGCCATGTATAATGGGTATTAAATAATGTTTGATGAGGAAGATGAGGTTGTTTTAAGCTGCAAATAACAGAAAATCCACCTCAAAGTGGTATAAACAATTTGAGAATTTATTATCTTACTTATCTTACATAAGAATTCTAGAGGTAGAGTTCATGGAATATTTGACTGAGATACTGGCTCCGTTTCTTTGCGTTTCTCCTGGCTTTTGCCCTCCTCAATTTGTCAGCTTTGTCCTCATGCTTGCTTTCTTCATGGTGGTGAGATGGCTTCTAGCAGCAGCTAAAACTGCAATTTTCCTTGTTTATGTCCCAAATGACATAAAAACCTCTCCTCTAACCATAGAGTAAAAATCTTTCCCTGTAGTGTAATTAGTTTTAATACACAGTTGCTAGGGAAATGCCATGCATGGCAATAGGATGGATCATCTTTCCCTCAGTTAGTGTGCTACATGGGGGAAAGGAGTGAATACCTGAACAAATAAGTTTTCTTTTAGGAAGGGAAGTAGAGGAATGAATGCTCAGTATGCAACCAATAATGCCTCAATCATGAATAGGCAAATTTCAGATTCAATAAAAATTTTGAAAGTTGTATAATGTCATGCTAGAATACAAATGGAAAATAGGAAAAAAAAAACCCCAACTGCAGTCATTATACATTTGTCTTTCTTTGTATTTGCTAGAATTATTTGGTTGTACGTTAAAAAAAAAACCCAATTTAAACTGGCTTTAGTTGTAAAAGCAGTTTTTATTGAAAGATAAAGGGGTCACAGACAGAAAAATAATGCTGAAGGCAGAATAGAGATATAGATCAATCTGAAAAACCTGGCATCAAAGGTGTAAAAGTCATGAGAGCTCACTTTCTATCTCTTCTCTTCTCCTTTCTGAGCAATTCTCTTTTCTTTCTGTCTCTGCAGATTAACTGCCTTTGCTTCCCTATTCCACCCAAAGGGAAACAAGACTGCTGATAGCTCCAGAATTTTTTACTTATAGCTTTAGCAGCTACTGGAGAGTAACTGGCTCAACTCTTTGGATCCAAAGTCCACATATTCTTAGATGTGCTCTGATCCACCCAGATGCCCACTTCCAGAAGTAATTATGGCCAGGGGTGCAAGGTTACATTTTGCAAGATGCTTGCTCCCACAATAACAATATGGATGCTGGGCAAATAATACTAGAGGTGTCCTGTACACTAATGACAAAAGATTTAGGATATTCATTATCTTCATATTATGTACCCCATAAAGAAATGACACTTAGTGCTGAAGTAAGGCAGGAGTTAGGAGATTGCATTTTTGGCTACTAAGTAACATTAGGTTTTTAAGTGGCAAGCTGATCCCATATATTTCACTCCCTGATAGAATAATAATTGGCAGTAGGAGATTGACCTTACATGGAATGAGAAAGAAGGAGCACCAAAAGTTCTCCATGTTCAAAAATATTTCCCACACATTCTGTAACTTAAATATTGTTGTGCCTTAATGAGTCTGGGCCTATCAGAGCTGATGCTTAATAAATATTTAGTAAGAGGAATTAAATATTTAAAATAAATCCTTATTTTAAATAAAAATGAAACTTTTAAAATTGTGAAAAAGTAAGGTGTGGTTGTGGTTAAAATTTAAGAAATGCAAGGACTTCTCTGGTGGTCCAGTAGGTAAGACTCCGCACTCCCAATGCAGGGAGCCCAGGTTTGATCCCTGAGCAGGGAACTATATCCTGCATGCATGCCACAACTAAGACTCCCCATGCTGCAACAAAGATCCCGCATGCTGCAACTAAGACCCAGTGCAGCCAAAACAAATAAATAAATATTAAAAAGTAAAATACAAATAGTGCAAAAATACCTATATTGGGACTTCCCTGGTGGCACAGTGGTTAAGAATCCGCCTGTCGATGCAGGGGACGTGGGTTTGAGCCCTGGTCTGGGAAGATCCCACATGCCATGGAGCAACTAAGCCCGTGCACCACAACTACTAAGCCCGCACTCTAGAGCCCTAGAGCCACAACTACTGAGCCCATGTGCCACAACTACTGAAGCCCATACACCTAGAGCCCATGCTCCTCAACAAGAGAAGCCACCGCAATGAGAAGCCCATGCACCACAACAAAGAGTAGCCCCCACCTGCCGCAACTAGAGAAAGCCCGCACACAGCAACGAAGACCCAACACAGCCATAAATAAATAAATAAATAAATAAATTTAAAAAAAGGACCTATATTAAAAGTAAAATTCTTTCTTCATACTGACTCCAGAAAGTAACCTCAGTTAGGAGCTTTTGATGTGTCCTCCTTTTTATCTCATTGTTTTTGTTTTATTTTATTTTATGCCTTTTAACTTGTAAAAATAATTTTAAAATTAATATACCTTTATAATGAAGCTAAACAATACAAGAATGTATAAAGAGGTATAATCTCCCTTTCCTTCCAACCTCAATTGGCTGGCTGGCAAAACAGTTTTAACAACTTGGGTTACATCCCTCTATCCCATTCTGCATACTTATGTACACTTATTTGGCTTTTCTGTTAAAAAATAATGGGGGGGGAGCTGTGGAGAGAATCACATATTTGAATCTGTAACTTCTGTGCATTGTGGTCTGTCCTCTAGACCTTTGTCATCAAGTACTGTAATCACTAGCCACGAGTAGCTTTTGAACACTTGCAATGTAGCTAGTCTGAATTAAACTGACTGAAGTATAAAATACACACCAGATTTCTAAGACTTAGTACAAAAAAAGAGAATGTAAAATATTTCACACAAAAGTTTTTTATTAATTACATGTTACAGTGATAATATTTGGGGTATATTGGATTAAACAAAATAGATTATTAAAATTAATTTCATCTATTTCCTTTTACTGTTTTTAATGTAGCTACTAAAAACTTAAAATTACACATGTGTCTCACATTACCTTTCTACTGGACAGTGTTGCTCTGAATAGATGAAGATCCTAACACTTTAATAGTTGCGTAATAGTCTGTAACAGGGATGTGAAACAATTCATTCACCATTTCCCATTGATTACATCCAAATTTTTGGTAGCTCGTTTTATCTGTGTGTTTCACTACTGTATCAATTATTTTTTTCTGTGAAACAAGTCATCTAAATTAGTGACTTAAAGCAACAAATATTTATTATTTCTTACAATTCTGAGAATTGGCTGGTCAGTTCTAGTCTGGGCCAGCTCAGCTGGGACTAGATGGTTTAGGATGGCCTCACTCATATCTGGGGCCTCAACTAGGATGGTTGGGATAACCAGGGCCTTCTCCACATGATTTCTCATCCTCCAAGAGGCTGGTTATTAGCAAGAATGAGCAAGCTCCAGTTTGCAATTGCTTTCTTTTTTTTTTTTTTTTAACATTTATTTATTTATTTGGCTGCCCTGGGTCTTAGTTGTGGCAAATGGGATCTTCATTGCCATGTGCTGGATCTTCATTGCAGCATGTGGGATCTAGTTCCCTGACCAGGGATCGAACCCGGGCCGCCTGCATTGGGAGTGCGGAGTCTTAACCACTGGACCACCAGGGAAGTCCCTGCAATTACTTTTAAGCTTCTGTTTGTGCCACACTTGTATCATCCCATTGGTGGAAGGAAGTCACATGGCCAAGTCCAGGATTCAAGAGGTAGAGAAATAGACTTTAACTCTCAATGGGAGGAGCAGCAAATCACACTGCAAAAAGGGCAAGCATACCAGGAGGTGTGAACAAGTTAAAGGCAGTTAGTACAACAATCTATGATAGCCACAATAAGTAATACCCAGTGTCCTCAGTGTATTTATCTTGCATTCTGATGCCTTTATTTCTGTAGGATAGACTCCCCAAAACTGAGACTGTTAGCTCAAATATTTTCCAAATTTGTTGAAGTAATTTATATTCCCACCAGCATCTGAGTGTCCTTTACTCATCCTTTTCAATACCAGATATTATCACTCTTTATGATTTTTGCCAATCAGTGTCAAGTGATATCTTATTCTTGTTTTTTTATTAATTTTATAAATTTATTTATTTTATTTTATTTTTGGCTGTGTTAGGTCTTTGTTTCTGTGCGAGGGCTTTCTCTAGTTGTGGCGAGCAGGGGCCACTCTTCATCGCGGTGCGCGGGCCTCTCACTGTCGCGGCCTCTCTTGTTGCGGAGCACAGGCTCCAGACACACAAGCTCAGTAGCTGTGGTGCACGGGCCCAGTTGCTCCGCGGCATGTGGGATCCTCCCAGACCAGGGCTCGAACCCATGTCCCATGCATTGGCAGGCAGATTCTCAACCACTGCACCACCAGGGAAGCCTCTTATTCTTTTTGCTTTTATTTACATTTTCCTGACTAGTGAGGCTGAACATCCTTTCATATGTTTATTGAACATTTGAATTTCCTCTTTTGCAACTTGCCTATTTGTATCCCTTTTCCATTTTTCTGTTGGTCATTTGTTTCTAATTAGTCTGTAGAAACTTTTTGTATGTTAGGGACTATAACTCATATGTTATAAATATTTTCCCAGTCTATTGTTTGTTTTGATTTTATTTATGCTTCCATGATAGAAAAAACAATTTTCAAATAGTGAAACACTTTCCTTTATGATTCTTCTCCCCCTGCCCAGGTAATCTATCTATCTATCTACCTATCTATCTTACTGTCTAAGTTTTTTTTTTATTGAAGTATAGTTGATTTACAATGTTGTGTTAATTTCTGCTGTACAGCAAAGTGATACGTATATATACATCTTAAAATATTCTTTTCCATTATGGTTTATCTCAGGATATTGAATATAGTTCCCCATGCTTACATGTTGTTTATCCATTCTATATGTAATAGTTTGTTTATCCATTCTATATGTAATAGTTTGCATCTGCTAACCCCAAACTCCCATTCCATCCCTCTCCCATCCCCCTTCTCCTTGGCAACCATGAGTCTGTTCTCTGTGTCTGTGAGTCTACTTCTGCTTCATGGATAGGTTCATTTGTGTCGTGTTTTAGATTCCACATATAAGTGGTATCATAGGGTATTTGTCTTTCTCTTTCTGACTTACTTCACTTAGTATCATAATATCTAGTTTCATCCATGTTGCTGCAAATGGCATTATTCATTCATTTTTTATGGCTGAGTAATATTCCATTGTGTGTGTGTGTGTGTGTGTGTGTGTGTGTGTGTGTGTATACACACCATATCTTCTTTATCCATTCACCTGTTGATGGACATTGAGGTTGTTGCCACGTCTTAGCTATTGTGAATAGGCTGCTATAAACATAGGGGCGCATGTATCTTTCTGAATTATTGTTTTGTTCAGATATATGCCAAGGAGTGGGATTGCTGGATCATATGGTAATTCTATTTTTAGTCTTTTGAGGAACCTCCATAATGGCTGCACCAATGATTCTTCTTAATTAAAGTCTCCCCACACACACCTCCATACTTTTATTATTTTATATTTAGATATCTAATTCATTGAAGTTCATTTTTGTACATGATATGAGGTAGAGGCTGAGTTTATCAAAATTTTCAATCAGCTATACATAATATAATCCCTGCTACAATGTCTTAATCAGATAGGGTTTTTTGTGTTTTTTTTAAGTATTTTTTAAAAATTTTTATTTATTTTATTTTTGGCTGCGTTGGGTCTTTGTTGCTCCGTGCAGGCTTTTCTCTGGTTGTGGCAAGTGGGGGCTACTCTTCATTGCAGTGCGCAGGCTTCTCATTGTGGTGGCTTGTTGTGGAGCACAGGCTCTAGGCACATGGGCTTCAGTAGTTGTGGCACACGGGCTCAGTAGTTGTGGCTTGTGGACTCTAGAGCACAGGCTCAGTAGTTGTGGTACATGGGCTTTGTTGCTCCATGGCATGTGGGATCTTCTCTGTCCAGGGCTGAAACCTGTGTCCCCTGCATTAGCAGGTGGATTCTTAACCACTGTGCCACCAGGGAAGCCCCAGATAGGTTATTTTTATTTTTATTTTTTTCATGTAACATGAAGAATAGAAGCAAAAGATCAGGACTGGTGTGTGGCTCTACCATGCCATCAAGGATCTAGGCTGCTTCTCACTTTCTGTTCCACAATCCTTAGATTATGATTTTCTTTCTCATGAAATACAGTTTCTATACTCTAAGCATCACATTTATGTTATAGACAGGAAGAATTTTTCAGGGAGAAGGGTAAGAGGCAAGTTCTTTTTTATCAGAAAACAATAGCTTTCCTGGAAGTCCTACCCATTAGACTTAAAATTATGTCTCATTGAGTAGGGCATGGCCACCCTTATTTTCAAGAGAGTCTAGAGAGGTGAACAGTTTTGCCTGGACACATTGCTGCCCTAAACAAAGTCAGGGTTCTGAATGGAAATTGTGTAAGCAGCTATCAGTGTCTGCCATAAGAAATAGGTTTATTTTCTTCCAAATGTATACTCAGTTATTCCAGCACCATGTAATATATAGAACCATCTTGGTCCTTTGGTGGATTCTAATGTATAGTTTAATCAATTTTGGACTCTCCATACTTTCTGCTGATCTATTTGTCTATTCCTGTGCCAATAGCATACTCTTGTTTACTATAGCTTCATTTTAAGTTGAATTATGGTAAGACATGTCTTCCTTTGCTGGTCTTCTTTTCCAAATATTCTTAACTATTCTCATGTATTCTTCTATATGAATGTTAAAGTTACTGTCCAGTAAAATCAATGTATCAATCAGTACATTATTGATGTAAAATCCGTGTATTCTGACTGGAATTGCATTTTTATGTTAATTTTTAAAAATAAATGATGTATTCTGGTTGGATTGTTAATTTGGAAACAATTGACATCTTTATGATTTTAATTCTTCTTATTCAAGAACATGGTATATATCTCCTTTTTTTAAAGTAGTATTTTATGTCATTTTAAAAGGTCTAAGTTTTTATTTTTATGTAGCCAAAAATTTATAAAAATTTTTTCTTTATACAGTCTGAATTTGGTAACGCATGCTTGAAAAGGCCTTTTCCACTCCAGGATTATAAAAATATTCATCCATGTTCCCCTTAGTATTTTTATACTTTCATATTTTATCTTTAAATTTTGATACATATGGACTTTATTTTGGTATAAAGTAATGATTCAGCTTTTTAAAAAAGTCTAACCAGTTGTCTCATTACATTTATTGAATAAGTCATCTTTCTCCCACTGATCTGGAATGCTAGTTTTATCATATATTGAATTAAATATGTATTTGGGTCCAGATTTGGTTTTGCACTTTGTCCTGTTTCTATACTAATATAGTAAACATTCAGCCTCTTTATAGGAGTAGGTGATTTCATCAAGATGATTAACCTTTAATTCCCTGTGAATTCAGTATTTTTCTTCCATTTTGAGATAAGGAAGATGAGCCTAGCAAAGGTTATTTCTCATATGTTTGGATTTGGCAGAGAAGTCACTTGTCCTTTCCCCAGGGATGGCAGCTAGTCTTCATTACCTTAGGGTAGGGATGAGCATCTATATTAGAGGACACAGATGACGTTCTGAGGTATTTTTACGGTATTAACTCAGAGACCAAGGAATGCCTGTGTCCCCTCCTCCCTTTAATGTCCCAGATTGAGGAAGCTTTAGGGAGCTACATACAAGGATGAGAATGCAATAACTCCCACTATGGAGCTATTATGTCTTTTTCTCCCTTTTCCAAAACTAACATGGCACAGTCTTCAGAGGAGACCCCAGTAACAGGCAGAAAAGAAGAGAGACCTGAGCCAGGAAGAAGAAGCAAATAGGCCCAATAAATGCCTTGGACTCTGACCTGTCATATTAACCACTCATCCTAAGAGCTTATGGGGGACTTCCCTGGTGGTGCAGTGGTTAAGAATCCGCCTGCCAATGCAGGGGACAGGGGTTTGATCCCTGGTCCGGGAAGATCCCACATGCCACGGAGCAACTAAGCACAACTACTGAAGTCTGCATGCCTAGAGCCCATGCTCAACAAGGGAACAAGAGAAGCCACTGCAATGAGAAGCCCGTGCACCGCAATGAAGAGAGGAGTAACCCCAGCTTGCTGCAACTAGAGAAAGCCCGTGAGCAGCAGTGAAGACCCAACGCAGCCAAAAGTAAATAAATTAAATACGTAAATTTAAAAAAAAAGAGCTTATGGGCCCAGGAAAGCCTTCTGGGGTTGGTAGCATGAGGAGGTGGAGCAGAAGTGTTCCCTTCCCTGAAATCTGCAAAAGTAAACCATATACCTCCAGTGTAACCAAAATGTTCCAGAGATTAAAAGTGAAGGTGGGGTTGGTAGTAGTTGTGGTTAGAGCCATTGTCCCCTTAGTCTTCTTGTGTTCTCAGCCTGTGCATTTTCACACCTTTTACAAACCCCAGTTCCTCAGAATTTCTCACTAGAAAGTTCAAGAATTACCTTTAGGGTATTAAAAAATTTTTTTTTTCTTTGCGGTACGCAGGCCTCTCACTGCTGTGACCTCTCCTGTTGCGGAGCACAGCCTCTGGACGCGCAGGCCCAGTGGCCACGGCTCACGGGCCCAGCCGCTTCGCGGCATGTGAGATCCTCCTGGACCGAGGCATGAACCCGTGTCCCCTGCATTGGCAGGCGGACCCCCAACCACTGCGCCACCAGGGAAGCCCCACCTACTTAGGGTATTTGACCTCCTAGTTGCTGGTATCTTCCATAGCCTTTCTGAAAATATCATTATTTCAAGATCTTTTTTGAGGTGGTTTTGCTAGGACATAATTCTAGGTTGACAGTTATTTTCCTCCCAGACTTTAAAGATACTATTCCACTGGCTTCTGGCTTCCATTGTTGCCTCTGAGAAATATCCTGTTATTTTCGTTTGTTCCTTTGTAGGTAAGCTGCATTTCTCTCTAGTTGTTTTAGGATCTTTTTCTTCTCTTTGGTTTTTTGTAGTTTCACAATGATGTGTCTTGGTGTGGATTTCTTTTTATTTAGATTGGGATTCACTTAGTTTCTTCGAACTCAGAATTTGAATTTCATTAATTATGGAAGATTCTCAGTCATAATCTTTCAAATATGACCTCTCCTCTGTTCTCGCCATTTTCTCCGTCTGGCTCCAGGTGTACGTTGGACCTTTCCACTTTATCATCTATGACCCACAATTTTTCTTTCATCCTTTCCGTTTCTTTGTCTCTATGGTACATTCTAGGTAATTTCTTTGGGACTATCTTCTAGGTCACTATTCAGCTGTTTAATCTTTCCATTGATTTTGTACTTTTAAATATTATATTTTTTGTTTCAAAAATTCTGTTTGATTCTCTAATTACTACCCACTCTTGTGCCTTTTTTGTTTGTTTGTTTTTTTGTTTTGGACATGCAAGATCTCAGCTTGAGCAGGGATTGAACTCAGGCCACAACAGTGAAAGCTTCAAATCCTAACCCCTAGAACACCAGGGAACTTCCACTGTTATGCTATTTTAACCAAGTCGAAATGCTTTCAGTTTCCCATATGTTGACAGTAGTTAAAGCTGGATGATGGGTATGTGGGGGATTCATTATACTTTTTTACCTACTTTTGATATGTTAAATAATTTCCATAGTAAGTTTAAAAATTGGAGGAGAGGAGGATGTCATCAAACTTTAAAAGGTTGGAAACAATTGAATAATAGGCCACATGAAACCATGGGAATTTATACTGGGGCATGGAGAAGACAGAATTGTGGGACATGGAACTTTTTTTTTTTTTTTTTTTTGGTACACGGGCCTCTCACGGCTGTGGCCGCTCCCGCCGCGGAGCACAGGCTCCAGACGCGCAGGCCCAGCGGCCACGGCCCACGGGCCCAGCCGCTCCGTGGCACGCGGGATCCTCCCAGACCGGGGCACAAACCCACGCCCCCTGCATTGGCAGGCGGACCCTCAACCACTGCGCCACCAGGGAAGCCCTGGAACTTTGTTTTCAATGCAGTGGTGGATTCTGAGTGGGTGGAGGACAGCAGGAAGGAAGGCTGTGGTATGTGGGAGGTAGGAAAGGGGAAGCTGGAGGTAGGAAGTGGGTTCTAACCCTTGGTGGGAGGACCCCAAAACAGTCTATTCAATTTTCTACAGGGCCTAGAATCAGAGAATCACTAAGAATCATATCACATACTACCTACAATTGTACATCATGGTTTTGCTGGTGTTCTTGGTTTCCGGGATTTTGAAAAGGTGAAAATGCTGGCTCTGCCAGGTTAGCATCATTGCTCCATTTTGGCTAGTCTGGTATAGCCACTCTGACCTCTTGACTTAACTGATATCCCAACCAATCCATGCCCTGCCTTATAAAGAAAAAGCAGGTAAGAGGCAATGAGGAAAATAATAGTTCAGACTTCTTTTCTTAGGTGACACAATTCTCTCTTCCCACTTTCTCTCCTGTCATGAAAATTTGAAGAAAAATTTTAATTTAAAAAAGTCAGTAGAGGGACTTCCCTGGTGGTCCAGTGGTTAAGACTCTGCGCTTCCACTGCAGGGGCATGGGTTCAGTTCGTGGTTGGGGCTAAGATCCCACATGCCATGCGGTGCGACCACCCCCCCAAAAGAGAAGTCAGTAGAGCCTCACGTTCAAAGATTTTCCACACGCAAAGCAACCCCTAAAATATGTCCTTGGAATCACCAAGGTTTCTCTTGCAAACATTGTAATAACATTTCTCTCTTTTAAAAGATGTGGTTACATATGTTATTAGATCTTTACAGTAACTCTCTTGGGTGAGGCATTTATTACTAAGTCATTTCATAAAAGGAGAAAAAAACAGTACTTTTTGCTTTACTTTAGTAACTTTGGGTTCCTCAGTTTGACGTCTCATTCCTAGCACATAATGGGAGCCCTCAATAAATACTTGTTGGATAAATGCCATTTAAAATATTATCAGGTTTATGAGATTTTTTATTTTACATACAGTTCCAAAAAATGAAATTCTCTTTTGGCTCCCTCCAATACAGTCTTTTTGAGTAGAAAGAAATCTCTTTGCAATGATTTAGACAAGTAAATTTTTATTTGGAAAAACTGAGTTAGGCTCCTTGAGCTGTTATCCACCCCTGAAAATGTATAGTCAGGCTATCACATATAATTAATAACTTAATTGGCTACATGTTTTCATTCAGGCATGGTAATAAAATAACATTATAGTGAAAAACTTATCTTAGAAGTTTTAAGGAAAAAACGCTTTTAAGTCATTAAAATTTGAACCGAGACAGATAATAACTTCATTACTTTAGAATAATATTTGGCATATGAAAAGTTTGATAGTGAACTATCACACTCTTTAACATTTACTGAGTGATACTTGAAGCCGTTATAAATGGGAAAACAATTTATGATTGTATTGCTGCTGAGATTAATACTATCTTTTTCAGATATCTAAAACATTACAACAAAGACACACATGAGGGCGCTCTAATCAGTCAGAAACTGGAAGTGCATAAGTATTTGTTACCAGGAATTAGAATTTTAAGAAGTTAGGGACTTCCGGGTAAGATGGGACTTCCGGGTAAGATGGCGGAAGAGTAAGACGCGGAGATCACCTTCCTCCCCACGGATACACCAGAAATACAGCTACACGTGGAACAACTCCTACAGAACACCTACTGAATGCTGGCAGAAGACCCCAGACCTCCCAAAAGGCAAGAAACTCCCCACATACCTGGGTAGGGCAAAGCGGAGAGATTCCCGCACAGAAGATCGGTGCCGAGCGGCACTCACCCGCCCGAGAGGCTTGTCTGCTCGCCCGCCAGGGCGGGCGGCGCTGGAAGCTGAGGCTCGGGCTTCGGTCAGAGCGCAGGGAAAGGACTGGGGCTGGCGGCGAGAACTCAGCCTGAAGGGGGTTAATGTGCCACAGCTAGCCGGCAGGGAGTCCGGGGAAACTCTGTAGCTGCCGAAGAGGCAAGAGACTTTTTCTTCCCTCTTGGTTTCCTGGTGCGCGAGGAGAGGGGATTAAGAGCGCTGCTTAAAGGGGCTCCACAGACGGGCGCGAGTCACGACTGAAAGCGCGGAGCCCAGTGACGGGCGTGGGACGCTGGGGCTGCTGCTGCCGCCGCCAAGAAGCCTGTGTGCGAGCGCAGGTCACTGTCCACACCGCCCTTCCGGGAGCCTGTGCAGCCCGCCACTGCCGGGGTCCCGGGATCCAGGGGTGGCTTCCCTGGGAGAACGCACGGCGCGCCTCGGGCTGGTACAACGTCACGCCGACCTCTGCCGCTGCAGGCTCGCCCCGCACTCCGTGCCCCTCCCTCCCGCCCGGCCTGAGTGAGCCAGAGTCCCCGAAGAGGCTGCACCTTTAACCCTGTCCTGTCTGAGCAAAAAACAGACGCCCTCCGGCGACCTACACGCAGAGGCGGGGCCAAATCCAAAGCTGAGACCCAGGAGCTGTGAGAACAAAGAAGAGAAAGGGAAACCTGTCCCAGCAGCCTCAGAAGCAGCGGATTAAAGCTCCACAATCAACTTGATGTACCCTGCATCTGTGGAATACATGAATAGACAACACATCATCCCAAATTGAGGAGCCCCGAGTCAGTGCTGTGCCTCTGAGGTGGGAGAGCCAACTTCAGGACACTGGTCCACAAGAGACCTCCCAGCTCCACATAATATCAAACGGCAAAAATCTTCCAGAGATCTCCATCTCAACACCAGCACCCAGCTTCACTCAACGACCAGCAAGCTACAGTGCTGGACACCCTAAGCCAAACAACTAGCAAGACAGGAACACAATGCCACCCATTAGCAGAGAGGTGGCCTAAAATCATAAAAAGTCTGCAGACACCCCAAAACACACCACCAGACGTGGACCTGCCCACCAGAAAGACAAGATCCAGCCTCATCCACCAGAACACAGGCACTAGTCCCCTCCACCAGGAAGCCTACACAACCCACTAAACCAACCTTAGCCACTGGGGACAGACACCAAAAACAACGGGAACTACGAACCTGCAGCCTGCAAAAAGGAGACCCCAAACACAGTAACATAAGCAAAATGAGAAGACAGAAAAACACACAGCAGGAGAAGGAACAAGATAAAAACCCACCAGACATAACAAATGAAGACGTAATAGGCAGTCTACCTGAAAAAGAATTCAGAATAATGATGGTAAAGATGATCCAAGATTCTATTTCCCAGATCCAAAATCTTGGAAATAGAATAGACAAAATGCAAGAAACAGTTAACAAGGACCTAGAAGAACTAAAGATGAATCAAGCATCGATTAAAAACACAATACATGAAATAAAAAATACTCTAGATGGGATCAATAGCAGAATAACTGAGGCAGAAGAACGGATAAGTGAGGTGGAAGATAAAATAGTGGAAATAACTGCTGCAGAGCAAAATAAAGAAAAAAGAATGAAAAGAACAGAGGACAGTCTCAGAGACCTCTGGGACAACATTAAACGCACCAACATTCGAATTATAGGGGTTCCAGAAGAAGAAGAGAAAAAGAAAGGGACTGAGAAAATATTTGAAGAGATTATAGTTGAAAACTTCCCTAATATGGGAAAGGAAATAGTTAATCAAGTCCAGGAAGCACAGAGAGTCCCATACAGAATAAATCCAAGGAGAAATACGCCAAGACACATATTAATCAAACTGTCAAAAATTAAACACAAAGAAATCATATTAAAAGCAGCAAGGGAAAAACAACAAATAACACACAAGGGAATCCCCATCAGGATAACAGCTGATCTATCAGCAGAAACTCTACAAGCCAGAAGGGAGTGGCAGAACATAATTAAAGTGATGAAGGAGAAAAACCTGCAACCAAGATTACTCTACCCAGCAAGGATCTCATTCAGATTTGATGGAGAAATTAAAACGTTTACAGACAAGCAAAAGCTGAGAGAGTTCAGCACCACCAAACCAGCTTTACAACAAATGCTAAAGGAACTTCTCTAGGCAAGAAACACAATAGAAGGAAAAGACCTACAAAAACGAACCCAAAACAATTAAGAAAATGGGAATAGGAACATACATATCGATAATTACCTTAAATGTAAATGGACTAAATGCTCCCACCAAAAGACACAGATTGGCTGAATGGATACAAAAACAAGACCCATATATATGCTGTCTACAAGAGACCCACTTCAGACCTAGAGACACATACAGACTGAAAGTAAGGGGATGGAAAAAGATATTCCATGCAAATGGAAACCAAAAGAAAGCTGGAGTAGCAATTCTCATATCAGACAAAATAGACTTTAAAATAAAGACTACTAGAAGAGACAAAGAAGGACACTACATAATGATCAAGGGATCAATCCAAGAAGAAGATATAACAATTGTAAATATTTATGCACCAAACATAGGAGCACCTCAATACATAAGGCAAATACTAACAGTCATAAAAGGAGAAATCGACAGTAACACAATCATAGTAGGGGACTTTAACACCCCACTTTCACCAATGGACAGATCTTCCAAAATGAAAATCAATAAGGAAACACAAGCTTTAAATGATACATTAAACAAGATGGACTTAATTGATATTTATAGGACATTCCATCCAAAAACAACAGAATACACATTTTTCTCAAGTGCTCATGGAACATTCTCCAGGATAGATCATATCTTGGGTCACAAATCAAGCCTTGGTAAATTTAAGAAAATTGAAATTCTATCAAGTGTCTTTTCTGACCACAATGCTATGAGACTAGATATCAATTACAGGAAAAGAGCTGTAAAAAATACAAACACATGGAGGCTAAACAATTCACTACTTAATAACGAAGTGATCACTGAAGAAATCAAAGAGGAAATTAAAAAATACCTAGAAACAAATGACAATGGAGACACGACGACCCAAAACCTATGGGATGCAGCAAAAGCAGTTCTAAGAGGGAAGTTTATAGCAATACAATCCCACCTTAAGAAACAGGAAACATCTCGAATAAACAACCTAACCTTGCACCTAAAGCAATTAGAGAAAGAAGAAGAAAAACACCCCAAAGTTAGCAGAAGGAAAGAAATCATAAAAATCAGATCAGAAATAAATGAAAAAGAAATGAAGGAAACGATAGCAAAGATCAATAAAACTAAAAGCTGGTTCTTTGAGAAGATAAACAAAATTGATAAACCATTAGCCAGACTCATCAAGAAAAGAAGGGAGAAGACTCAAATCAATAGAATTAGAAATGAAAAAGGAGAAGTAACAACTGACACTGCAGAAATACAAAAGATCATGAGAGATTACTACAAGCAACTCTATGCCCATAAAATGGACAACCTGAAACAGATGGACAAATTCTTAGAAATGCACAACCTGCCAAGACTGACTCAGGAAGAAATAGAAAATATGAATAGACCAATCACAAGCACTGAAATTGAAACTGTGATTAAAAATCTTCCATCAAACAAAAGCCCAGGACCAGATGGCTTCACAGGCGAATTCTATCAAACATTTAGAGAAGAGCTAACACCCATCCTTCTCAAACTCTTCCAAACAATATCAGAGGAAGGAACACTCCCAAACTCATTCTACGAGGCCACCATCACCTTGATACCAAAACCAGGCAAGGATGTCACAAAGAAAGAAAACTACAGGCCAATATCACTGATGAACATAGATGCAAAAATCCTCAACAAAATACTAGCAAACAGAATCCAACAGCACATTAAAAGGATCATACACCATGATCAAGTGGGGTTTATTCCAGGAATGCAAGGATTCTTCAATATACGCAAATCAATCAATGTGATACACCATATTAACAAGTTGAAGGAGAAAAACCATATGATCATCTCAATAGATGCAGAGAAAGCTTTCGACAAAATTCAACACCCATTTATGATAAAAACCCTGCAGAAAGTAGGCATAGAGGGAACTTTCCTCAACATCATAAAGGCCATATATGACAAACCCACAGCCAACATTGTCCTCAATGGTGAAAAACTGAAACCATTTCCACTAAGATCAGGAACAAGACAAGGCTGCCCACTCTCACCACTCTTATTCAACATAGTTTTGGAAGTTTTAGCCACAGCAATCAGAGAAGAAAAGGAAATAAAAGGAATCCAAATTGGAAAAGAAGAAGTAAAGCTGTCACTGTTTGCAGATGACATGATACTATACATAGAGAATCCTAAAGATGCTACCGAAAAACTACTAGAACTAATCAATGAATTTGGTAAAGTAGCAGGGTACAAAATTAATGTACAGAAATCTCTGGCATTCCTGTACACTAATGATGAAAAATCTGAAAATGAAATCAAGAAAACACTCCCATTTACCATTGCAACAAAAAGAATAAAATATCTAGGAATAAACCTACCTAAGGAGACAAAAGACCTGTATGCAGAAAATTATAAGACACTGATGAAAGAAATTAAAGATGATACAAATAGATGGAGAGATATACCATGCTCCTGGATTGGAAGAATCAATATTGTGAAAATGACTCTACTACCCAAAGCAATCTACAGATTCAATGCAATCCCTATCAAACTACCACTGGCATTTTTCACAGAACTAGAACAAAAAATTTCAAAATTTGTTTGGAAAAACAAAAGACCCCGAATAGCCAAAGCAATCTTGAGAACGAAAAACGGAGCTGGAGGAATCAGGCTCCCTGACTTCAGACTATACTACAAAGCTACAGTAATTAAGACAGTCTGGTACTGGCATAAAAACAGAAAGATAGATCAGTGGATCAGGATAGAAAGCCCAGAGATAAACCCACGCACATATGGCCAACTTATCTTTGATAAAGGAGGCAGGAATGTACAGTGGAGAAAGGACAGCCTCTTCAATAAGTGGTGCTGGGAAAACTGGACAGGGACATGTAAAAGTTTGAGATTAGATCATTCCCTAACACCATACACAAAAATAAGCTCAAAATGGATTAAAGACTTAATTGTAAGGCCAGAAACTATCCAACTCTTAGAGGAAAACATAGGTAGAACACTCTATGACATAAATCACAGCAAGATCCTTTTGGACCCACCTCCTAGAGAAATGGAAATAAAAACAAAGATAAACAAATGGGACCTAATGAAACTTCAAAGCTTTTGCACAGCAAAGGAAACCATAAACAAGACCAAAAGACAACCCTCAGAATGGGAGAAGATATTTGCAAATGAAGCAACTGACAAAGGATTAATCTCCAAAATTTATAAACAGCTCATGCAGCTCAATAGCAAAAAAACAAACAACCCAATCCAAAAATGGGCAGAAGACTTAAATAGGCATTTCTCCAAAGAAGATATACAGACTGCCAACAAACACATGAAAGAATGCTCAACATCATTAATCATTAGAGAAATGCAAATCAAAACTACAATGAGATATCATCTCACACCAGTCAGAATGGCCATCATCAAGAAATCTAGAAACAATAAATGCTGGAGAGGGTGTGGAAAAAAGGGAACACTCTTGCACTGCTGGTGGGAATGTGAATTGGTACAGCCACTATGGAGAACAGTATGGAGGTTCCTTAAAAAACTAAAAATAGAACTACCATATGACCCAGCAATCCCACTACTAGGCATATACCCTGAGAAAACCATAATTCCAAAAGAGACATGTACCAAAATGTTCATTGCAGCTCTATTCACAATAGCCCGGAGCTGGAAACAACCGAAGTGTCCATCATCGGATGAATGGATAAAGAAGATGTGGCACATATATACAATGGAATATTACTCAGCCATAAAAAGAAACGAAACTGAGCTATTTGTAATGAGGTGGATAGACCTAGAGTCTGTCATACAGAGTGAAGTAAGTCAGAAAGAGAAAAACAAATACCGTATGCTAACACATATATACGGAATTTAAAAAAAAAAAAAAAAAGTCATGAAGGACCTAGGGGCAAAACGGGAATAAAGACACAGACCTACTTGAGAATGGACTTGAGGATATGGGGAGGGGGAAGGGTAAGCTGTGACAAAGCAAAAGAGAGACATGGACATATATACACTACCAAACATAAGGTAGATAGATAGTGGGAAGCAGCCACAGAGCACAGGGAGATCAGCTCGGTGCTTTGTGACCGCCTGGAGGGGTGGGATGGGGAGGGTGGGAGGGAGGGAGATGCATGAGGGAAGAGATGTGGGAACAGATGTATATGTATGACTGATTCACTTTGTTATAAAGCAGAAACTAATTTAAAAAATTAAATAAATAAATAAATAAATAAATAAATAAATAAATAAATAAATAAAAAAAAAACGACATCATCATCTAACCAACAATTTACAGATTATCCAGCTCTGAGCTAGAGAAAGAATTCTCACATTCTGGGTAACATTTGTATTCACAAGAATAAATCAATTTGGGAGCTTCTATAAAAAAAAAAAAAAAAAAAAAAAAAAAAGAAGTTAAAGCCACTACTATACTTTTAGAGATGGAAAAATTAAGGTGCAAAGAGATTGTGAGTCTAAATGCCCTGTTTAGAGTAAATACATTGAGTATTAAAAATTTTAAGAAGCTTGTACAGCAGTCCCTTGTTGGTGAATTTATGCTAGAGAATTTTGACTCTCATACTGGCAAGTCTTTATTTAAAATTTTTATGCATGGCATGGGTAAAGATTTATCTATAAGGTGTAAGAAGAAACAATTAGTTAGAATATTTATTTTTATGAATTTTTGCTCCACAAAATGTTACTTGTGCTTTATTTATACTTGAAACTCAACTGATTTCTTTGGTTACGATCCTTAGTCTTTTCCCCATCTCTGATATGTTCCTAGTTTGTTCTTTGGCTTTCAGATAAATATAAAGTTACCAGGCTGCCCACAGATTTTCCAGAGAGAAGGCCTATAAACATCCACAAATATTTTATTATAAAGAAGCTATAATGAGAATATAGAATGTAGGTATCTTTCACCCCTAAAGCAGTAAGTATATGGCAGGATTTGTTTTATAGGCAAATTTTCTTCAACTTAAATACTACCATTGTCACAGGAGGATTTGTTTCATTAGGCGCCCCACACAGCTTGGCCAGTTCCACATTTCAACTTTTTCAAAGGAGTTTCTTTTCCTTAAATAATAAACTAATTTTTTAAAAAACAGAACAAAGTAAAAAAAGAAAGAAACAAACAAAACAAGACTCAGGGCTCTGAGTGAAAAAGATTTCTCCTTTACGGTGCTAGGTGATGGGAAAGAAAGTATATCATGAATTTTATTTTCTGATTTGTCTTTGTTAATAACATATATATATTTCAGTTCGAGACATGGCTATACATTTGATCACCTGAATTTATTTGTATTTTACAATCAGAAACTAAGCCTTTTCCTGTGCTTGAAAGTACTTGACAATCCTACAATACAAAGCATAAGGTTTTTAAATCAAGGATGCAAATAACAGATTATATTACAAATACTGAATGTTGTGTTTTTATTCATGTTTTGTCTATATTTAGTTAAATATATCAGACAAGTAAAAATATAATAGTATGCATAAGACTCTGTATGATCTGGCCCTGCCCACCTCTTCACTTCCTTTCTTATTACTCACCCTTGAGTCGTTCCACATTAGTCACACTGGTCTTTCTACACAACAAACATACCAACCATCTACCTGGAACAGCACCATTGTACTTTCTGTTCCCTCTGCCTGGAATATTCTTATTAATTTCTCTTCTTTGATCATCGGAATGAAAACTCTAAGCTAGCAGAGGTCTTGTCTGCCTGGTTTAGTAAAGGTCTCAATAGAAAATAGGTTATATGCTCAGAATAATTTTAGGAAGATTTATTTACAAAGTGGTTATTTATTTACTAAGGGGTTATTTACAAAGATGTGATATAGGGAAACCACAAAGACTCCTACAGTATTCTGGGGCTGGTAGCAGCTGTGATGTTACCATCTTTAGGCCCAAAATGGCTAGAGGAAGAGTTATAGTAGTTAGTAGAACCTAAAAGAGACAGCATGTAAAGTTGCCTCTCTTGGAAGATCAGTGACTTTCATTGGAGAGACACAGCAGGCACAAGGTGCCCTCTCAGTGAGGGAGCTGAAAGAATAAATATCATGATCCCACTTTCCTTCCCACTCTGATCTCCTGCCTGGGCTCCCTGTTGGCCAAACTCAACCAAGGCCTGAGAACCCTTCTGATGTGGTCTGTTAGATCAGCCCCTATGGGCAGAGCACATAATGAAGAAGGGTGGAGAGTGAATCTGGAAGGGTAAATGGAAAACATATGTCAACTGCTGTATTTGTAGCGCCTAGAACATTGCGAGACATTATTTTTTTCATTTTTATTTTTTGCGTTACGCAGGCCTCTCACTGCTGTGGCCTCTCCCGTTGTGGAGCACAGGCTCCGGACGCACAGGCTCAGCGGCCATGGCTCACGGGCGCAGCCGCTCCGCGGCATGTGGGATCTTCCCGGACCGGGGCATGAACCTGTGTCCCCTGCATCGGCAGGCAGACTCTCAACCACTGCGCCACCAGGGAAGCCCAACATTTTTTTTTTTTTAAATGTAACAGCTTTTTTGAGGTATAAGTCACATATCATACAATTGACCTATTTAAAGTGTATAATTCAATGGGTTTTAGTATGCTCACATACTAAAGAGTTGTACAACCATTATCATAATTAATTTTAGAACATTTCATCACCCCTAGAAAGAAACCCCATGCCCATTACTAGTCACTCCCATTTCATCCACTTCCCGGCCCTGGGCAACCACTAATCTACTTTCTGTCTCTATAGGATTTGCCTGTTCTGGACATTTCATATAAATGGTATCCTAAAATAGATGGTCTTTTATGACTGGCTTCTTTGGCTTAGCATGTTTTCAAGATTCATCCATATTGTAGCATGTATACATACTTCATTCCTTTTTATTGCTTAAAAATATTGCATTGTATGAATATACCACATTTTATTTATTCGGTCATCAGTTATTGGGTATTTGAATTGTTTCTGCTTTTTGGCTATTACGAATAATGCTGCTATGAACATTCATTTACAATTTTTTGTATGACTGTGTTTTCTTTTTTTAATTTTATTTATTTATTTATTTTTGGCTGCATTGGGTCTTCATTGCTGCACGCGAGCTTTCTCTAGTTGCTCTGAGCAGGGGCTACTCTTCATTGTGGTGTGGGGGCTTCTCATTGCGGTGGCTTCTCTTGTTGTGGAGCATGGGCTCTAGGCGTGCGGGCTTCAGTAGTTGTGGCGCAAGGGCTCTAGAGCGCAGGCTCAGTAGTTGTGGCACACGGGCTTAGTTGCTCCACAGAACATGGGAATCTTCCCAAACCAGGGCTCGAACCCATGTCCCCTTCACTGGCAGGTGGATTCTTAACCACTGCACCACCAGGGAAGCCCTATATGTTTAACATTTTAAGGAACTGCCAGGCTATTGTCCAAAACGGTTGCACCATTTTACATTCCCACCAGCAATGTATTAGGATTCCAGTTTCCCCACACCTCTCCAATACTTATTATCTTTTTTATTATAGCCATCCAGTGAATGTGAAGTGGTATTTTACAGTGGTTTTGATTTATATTTCCCTGATGGCCAATGATATTGAGCATCTTTTCATATGCTTTAGGCCATTTGTATATTTTCTTTGAAGAAATGTCTATTCAGATCTTTTGCCTACTGTTATATAGGGTTATTTCTCTTTTTAAAATTGAGTTGTAAGTGTTCTTTATATATTCTAGATACAAGTCCATTGTCAATATATGATTTTAAAATACTTTTCCCATTCTCTGTGTTGTCACAAAAGTTTTTAATTTTGATAAAGTCAAATTTATCTGTTTTTTCTTTTGTCACTTGTGTTTTGGTGTCATATCTAAGATGTCTTTGCCTAACCTAAGAGCACAGAGACTGACTTCTGTATTTTTTACTTCATATGTTTGGGCTGCTATAACGAAAAGATCATAAAGAACAATAGAAACTTGTGGGTGGCTAATCAACAACAGAACTTTATTTCTCACTCTTCTGGAAACTGGAACGTCCAAGCTCAAGATGCGGGCAAATCTGTTGTCTGGTGAGGACCTGTCTCCTTGTTCACTGACTGCTGTCTCTCGCCGTGCCCTCACATGGCAGGAGGGGCAAGCGAGCTCTCCGGGTTCTCTTTTATAAGGGCACTCATCCCGTTTATGAGGACTTCACCTTCATGACCTAGTCACTTCCCAAAGGTTTCACTTCTAAATACCGTCACTTTGGGTGCTGGGATATAACATATGAATTTTGAGGGGTACAAACATTCAGTCTATAGCAGTTTTCTTCTATGAATTTTACAGTTTTAACTCTCACATTTAGGTCTGTGATCCATTTTGAGTTAATTTTATACATAGACATTCTAATAAATATTGTTGAATAAATTAATAAATAGCATTGTTAGATTTAAACTGTTCATTATATCCAGTATTGGTGCAGATATCTAAGAAATAAAAACTCTCACACCATATTTTTGGGAATATAAACTGTGGCAACCTTTCTGGAGAACGATTTAACAATAGCTGTATAAGTTTCAAGTGCATATACCCTCTAATCCACTGATTTCATGTCTAAGAATTTATCTTACAAATCTATGGTAGAAGTTCTCTTAATCAGTCTCCACTTAAACAACTCCCCAGAATAACCAACACTATAATTCCCTCTCTAAAGTACACTAACAGATACTGAACTTTACACTGAACTTTACACTGAAAAAACGCTGAAGTGGGGAATTGAAAAACTTGTGTTTTGGCAATGGTTTATGCAAGAAACTTGGTATAAAACTACATGTAATTAGTGAACTCATTCTCAAAATAACAGCCCCTGAGCATTTGTCAAAATGTTGGAGAAGAGCACATTTATGTGTCTTAAGTTAATCTAAAGCGTTTAAAACGTGTTGTATCAATGTTTATGATTCCTTGCTTGAACTGATTAACCAACCAACTACTGGTCCCAGTGGAGTTAGATGAGATGGCTTCTACTCTACTCATTCAAGAATATTCATTGCAGCATTACATAAAGTAGCAAAAGTTTGGAAATAACCAAATGTCCCACAGTAGGGGTTTGGCTAAATAAATTATGAAACACTTACGTAATGAAATGCTAAGTGACTATAAAACATGATGTAGATCTATGTATACTGACATCCACAGATGTTTAACATATATTAAATGAAAAACAAATCACAAAGCAGAATGTATAATATAATCTCATCTTCCTTAAAATAACTCAAAAAACTCTTCATATAATAGATAAAGCCACACATGTATGATAAGGAAAGAATGTTAAATTATGAGTATTTTCCATTGCTGCTCCTGCCCTCCTTAATCTTTCTGAGGAGGAAAAGTCCTTGATTTACTTGACTAATTAATAATGGGATCAGTCTGACTGAAAACTAGAAAAGCCTACAAACTGCTTCACTTGAGAAAAGGGAAATATAAGAGACAGGGAAGAGGAAGGAGTTTTGAGAAAAGGTGGCTATGAGTTTGGAGGAAGAGACACTGAGAGAGAGAGAGCAGTTTTGTGAGGTGGAGGAACAATAACTAAAGTGAACACTTTGGAAGCTTTACAATGGCATGCAATGTAATTTTCATGTTATTCATTTTCTCAAAGATGCAGTAAAGCTCTCTGTTGCTCTCCAAGACTTTTGGAGTTGGTATTGTGTTTGTTAAACACAGATAGATGCTGATCTCATATTTGGATAGAAAACAATTTTGAAAAATTATGTACCATATTCCTGGTAGTGATAATCTCTGGGGAGATAATTTTATGGGGGAACTTTCATTTTCTTTATTGTGTATTTCTTTAAGGTTTCAATGTTCTGTAGTGAGCATGCATTCCCTTAGTTAATAGGAAGCAAAATGTAAAACTGTGGGGTTTGTCCCCTTATTTCAGGGCAAAAGGTTAAAGTCGTGAAATAAAAATGACTTAATTCTAGCCAGTGCTTTTATTTTATTTAAAGATTTTCAATTTTAAAAAAATTATTTATTTATTTATTTTTGGCTGCATTGGGTCTTTGTTGCTGTGTGTGGGCTTTCTCTAGTTGCGGTGTGCCGGCTTCTCATTGTGGTGGCTTCTCTTGTTGCAGAGCACGGGCTCTAGGCCCACAGCCTTCAGTAGTTGTGGCACACGGGCTCAGTAGTTGTGGCGCATAGGTTTAGTCACTCCGCGGCACGTGGGATCTTCCAGGACCAGGGCTCAAACCCGCGTCCCCTGCATTGGCAGGTGGATTCTTAACCACTGCGCCACCAGGGAAGTCCCATATGCAGTGTTTTTAGATCAAAGCTTTCTCATTGATGATATTAAAACAACCAGCTGGGGGCTTCCCTGGTGGCACAGTGGTTAAGAATCCGCCTGCCAATGCAGGGGACGCGGGTTTGAGCCCTGGTCCTGGAAGATCCCACGTGCCATGGAGCGACTAAGCCCATGTGCCAAAACTACTGAGCCTGCACTCTAGAGCCCGTGAGCCACAACTGATGAACCCGAGAAGCACAACTACTAAAGCCCGTGCATCTAGAGCCCGTGCTCCACAACGAGAAGCCACCACAATGAGAGGCCCATGTACCGCAATGAAGAATAGCCCCTGCTCGCCGCAACTAGAGAAAGTCCGCGCACAGCAACGAAGACCCAATGCAGCCAAAAATAAATAAAATAAAATAATATAAATAATTTTTTAAAAATACAAAAATAAAACAACCAGCTGCCTTTATTTTTTTATTTTTTATTTTTTTGCGGTATGTGGGCCTCGCGCTGTTGTGGCCTCTCCCGTTGCGGAGCACAGGCTCTGGACGTGCAGGCTCAACGGCCATGGCTCACGGGCCCAGCCGCTCCGCGGCATGTGGGATCCTCCCGGACCGGGGCACGAACCCGTGTCCCCTGCATCGGCAGGCAGGCTCTCAACCACTGCGCCACCAGAGAAGCCCAGCTGCCTTTCTTTTTTTCTTTTTTTTCTCTCTTTTTTTTTTTTTTTGCGGTATGCGGGCCTCTCACTGTTTTGGCCTCTCCCGTTGCGGAGCACAGGCTCTGGACGCGCAGGCTCAGCAGCCATGGCTCACGGGCCTAGCCGCTCCACCGCATGTGGGATCTTCCCGGACCGGGGCACGAACCCTTGTCCCCTGCATCAGCAGGCGGACTCTCAACCACTGCTCCACCAGGGAAGCCCTATTTTTTTTATTTTTTACTTTTATTTTTTTTATTGAGGTATAGTTGATGTACAATATATGTTCCAAGTATACAACACAGTGATACAAAAGTTTTAAAGGTTCTACTCCATGTATAGTTATTACAAAATTATAAATTATAAAATATTGGATATATTCCCTTTGCTGTACAATATATCCTGTCAGCTACCTTTATTTTTGAAGGCATTGACTAAACTTAATTTTCATTACAGATATTTGTTCAAGTACTGTAGCACTTGGGATTGTCAGCTATGTAAGGGATGTGTGTGTATGTGTGTGTATGTGTACCTAACCACATATGGTTGAACAACTTTTATCAACTTTAGTTCATAAGCCTTTTGCAAACAGTTTCAATGACTGCTTGCTCATATATAATTTTTTCTTCTTTTAAAAATAGACTATTTTTTAGAGAAGTTTTAGGTTCAGAGCAAAATTGAGAGGAAAGTTCAGACATTTCCCATGTACACCCTGCCCCCACACATGCATAGCCTTCCCCATTATCAATATCCCCCACCAGAGTGTTACATTTGTTACAACTGATGAACCTACACTGACACATCATTATTGTCCAGAGTTCATAATTTACATTAGTATTCACTCCTGGTGTTGCACATTCTGTGGGTTTGAACAAATGTGTGATGACATATATCCACCATTATGGTATCATATAAAGTAGTGTCACTGCCTTAAAAATCCTCTGTGCTCCAACTAATTATGCTTCTCTCTCTCCTAAACCCTGGCAAATACTGGTCTTTTCACTATCTCAATAGTTATGTTTTTTTCCAGAATGTCATGTAGTTGAAATCGTATAGTATGTAGCTTTTTCAGATTGGCTTCTTTCACTTAGTAATATGCATTTAAGATTCCTCCATGTTTTTTTCATGGCCTGATGGGTGGCTCATTTCTTTTTAGTGTTGAATACTATTCCATTCTCTGGAGGCACCACTGTTTACTTATCCAGTTACCTACTGAAGGACATCTTGATTCCTTCCAAGTTCTGGCAATATGAATAAAGCTGCTATAAACGTTCCTGTGCACATTTGTGTGTGTGTGTGTGTGTGTGTGTGTGTGGACTTAACACACAAAACTCCTTTGGGTAAATACCAAAGAGCGTGATTGCTGAATTGGTATGGTAAGAGTACATTTAGTTTTGTTAGAAACTGCCAAACTGTCTTCCAAAGTGGCTGTACCATTTTGCAGTACAAATAGCAGTAAACGAGAGTTCTTTTTTATATTTTTTAATATATTTCTTTATATATTTCTTTTTTTTTAATGGTATGATCTTTTTAAAAAATATTTATTTATTATTATTTTTGGTTGCGTTGGGTCTTAGTTGCAGCATGCGGGATCTTTTGTTGCAGCATGCGGGCTGTTTGTTGCAGTGCGTGGGCTTCTCGCTAGTTGTGGTGCACAGGCTCAGTAGTTGTGGTGTGAAGGCTCTCTAGTTGTGGCATGCGGGCTCCAGAGTGTGTGGGCTCTGTAGTTGTGGCATGCAGGCTCAGTAGTTGCGGCTCATGGGCTTAGTTGCTCCACAGCATGTGGGTTCTTAGTTCCCCGCATCCCCTGCATTGGAAGGCAATTCTTAACCACTGGACCACCAGGGAAATCCCTATGTGGGTCTATTTCTGCATTCTGTTCTCTGTTCCACTGATCTATTTGTTCTTTTATAGATACCACAGTCTTGATTACTGTAGCTTTATAGTGAGTCTTGAAGTCAGGTAGTGTCAGTCCTCCAACTGGGTCTTTCTCTTTTAATACTGAGTTGGCTATTCTGGGTATTTTGCCTCTCCATATAAACTAAAGAACTTGTCAATATCCACAAAATAATTTTCTAGGGTTTTGATTGGGATTGATTGACTCTATAGATCAAGTTGGGAAGAACTGACATCTTGAAAAAACTGAGTATTTCTATCCCTGAACATGGTATCTCTCCATTTATTTAGTTATTTGGTTTCTTTCATCAGAGTTTTGTAATTTTCCTCATGTATATAATTTTGGACGTTGCAAACTGACCTTAGAAATTGTAACAAATAGTTCACCATATTTACATGGTAGGTCCAGGTTCAAATAAGCTGTGGGAACTGGGATCCAGAAAGCAGTACTAAGGAGCTCTCAAATTTTCTTGTTTGAAAGGGCACTTCTTCTTGGACTTTCATGTTTTAATGGAGAAAGCAGTAAAAAGTTACGAAATTCTGTACTTACTCTGCACTGAGGTCGTATAACATGGTGTTTATCATAACAGCTCTTAGTTTCAAATCCTAGTTTTGTGACCTTGAGCAAGTTAGTTCACCTGTCTGTGCCTCCCGTTTTCTCATATATAAAATGAAGAAATCATACCCTACTTCATAAAGTTGCTATAAAAGTTAAATAAGGAAATACATATATAGCACCTGTTATATAGTTTGTACTCAATAAATGGTAGCTAATAGTAGTTTGCCGTTATTGAATTTTCTCTCTCTAGGATTTTTAAGCTGTGTCAGAAATGACAAACAGCTATCAGTTTTACCAAATTGTACACTGAATTCAATCTGATGTAAATCTAGTTGTGATTATGATAAGGTAGTAATGTAAAAGGGTTTTGTTTGGTATTTGGTGTTTTTAAAAAATATTTATTTATTTATCTATTTATTTTGGCTGTGCCGGGTCTTAGTTGTGGCATGCGAACTCTTAGTTGTGGCATATGGGATCTAATTCCCCGACCAGGGATGGAACCCAGGCCCCCTGCATTGGGAGCATGGAGTCTTATCCACTGGACCACCATGGAAGTCCCTCGTATTTGTTTTTTAAATTAAGTTATGAAAGGAGTTCACAGGAGCAACAGAGTCAAATATATATTTAAGTGGTGGAACAATATTCCCTTCCACCTACTTCCCCATTCCCCTGCAGTCATCAGAATTCCGTGCTTTGAGCAAAGGATGATACAAGTGAAAAGCTTCTGAGTTACAAGAACCTGAACTTTTAAGTTTCAGAAACCCAAAGCCTAAAAGATTCAAAGTATAAAGGTCTTGCCATGAACAGTGTATTTGGTAGAATAGATGCAGAACCAGGCTGCCTACTCCATTCTAGACTAATAGAGTGTTTATGGGCCCCAAAGGTTGTGGGAACAAAGGAATGTTATTCATGAGTATGAACATGGATTGTGAGGCAATAGGCCTGAGAGAGAGCCTACCTCAGCAAAGGGGCCAGCAGACCCAAAAAGGTCAGAAGGAGGAAGGCATCCCAATACCTAGCAGGGCCCAGGTAGAAATGAACACATGTCAGCTTGAATAGATGGCAACTAGAGGCCCCAATATCATGTCCATCTCTGGAATTTAGGTGCAGCTCAGGAGAAGTAGGAGAGGGACATTCTACTTTCACTGAGATTAAGTGCCTTCCCATTGGGCAGAATGGTAGCTCAAAATAGGAATTAAGTGTAGTGATATAAAAATAAAATTAGGGCTTCCCTGGTGGCGCAGTGGTTGAGAGTCCGTCTGCCAATGCAGGGGACACGGGTTCGTGCCCCAGTCCGGGAAGATCCCACATGCGGTGGAGCGGCTGGGCCCGTGAGCCATGGCCGCTGAGCCTGCGCATCCGGAGCCTGTGCTCCGCAACGGGAGAGGCCACAATAGTGAGATGCCCGTGTACTGCAAAAAAAAAAAAAAAAAAAAAAATTAATTAATTTCTTGCACTTCTGAGTTAAGCTCTTAAATCTATAAAAATCTAAATATGCTCCCAATGTCTTACTAGAATGTTTTGAAATGCAGTATCTTTCTTGGATCTGAAAACCTGTCTGCTGCCTTCCAAACATCATGACTAGAAAAAAGGTGTCATTGTCCATGATGCTGAGTACATAATTATATAAAGAGTAGATGTATTAACCATACTTTTGTAGAATTAAAATAGTACCTAGATATATACTCAACAAAAATGTGTACTTATATTCACTAAAAGATATGCTCCAGAATATTCATAGCAGTATTATTTGTAATAGCTAAAAATCTAGAAACTAACCAAATGCCCATTGATAGTATAATGGAGAAAGAAATTGTGGTATGTTTAAAAAATGAAATAGTATGTAACAATGAGAAGGAGCAAGCTATATATGACAGTAAGACTACATTTCACAAATCTAAGTTGGGTGGAAGAAACCATTCACAAAAGTACTAATGTATTATCCCCTTTATATCAAGTATAAAAACAAGAAAAACTATAAGTTAGCAGTGCGGATAGTAGTTATCTTGGGGGGTGTGGTGGCTAGTGACTAGAAGTGAGTCTGAGTGCTGCTTCTGGGAAGTTAGTAACATTCTATTTCTTGATCTGGTTGAGGATTATATGGATGTGTTTGTTTTGTGAAAATTCATTCGTCTGTACTTATATGTGCCTTTAAAAAATGCTGTGGCTATTATGTACATGTTCTTCCTTATGTAAGTCAATTGTGCAGTTTCCAGTTTATGATTTGTCAAAAGCAGATAGTCAGGTAAATGAATAAAAGTTAAGGACTTCGCTGGTGGCACAGTGGTTAGGAATCCACCTGCCAATCCAGGGGACATGGGTTCGATCCCTGCTCCGGGAAGATCCCACATGCCTCGGAGCAACTAAGCCCGTGCGCCACAACTACTGAGCCTGCGCTCTAGAGCCCGCGAGCCACAACTACTGAGCCTGTGTGCCACAACTACTGAAGCCCACGCACCTAGAGCCCATGCTCCGCAACAAGAGAAGCCACCGCAATGAGAAGCCCAAGCAGCACAACGAAGAGTAACCCCTGCTCTCTGCAGCTAGAGAAAGCCTGCACGCAGCAACGAAGACCCAACGCAGCCAAAAATAAATAAATAATAAATAAATTTATATTAAAAAAGAATAAAAGTTAAGCCCTGAGAAATAGGATGATCAAAATTTAAAAATTCTTTTTACTTTACATTATATTGATAGGTATTTTCTTCCACTTAAAAGATGATAGATTGCTCAATATAGTAGAGCAATTTTGGAAAGACTCCTGAATTTTAAAGAAAACTACATTTTGGAATACCTAGTAGTTAAGATGATTTCTATGTATGGATGCTAAGGGGTCTAAAGTTACTTTATGAAGATGGACTTTCTTGAACACCGCCACTCAGATAATACAGCATTCACAGCATCAGTGAAATCTTAGCACTTTAAATCTGGCTGGATTGTAGATAGAGACTGTCATGTTAGATTTAGTACAACTGTAGAATTAATACTCAAAACCCCCATGCTGCACAGTTTTCCCATATGCTACATAAAAATGCTATATAGTTTTACACTCACAAGCTGCTATATTAGAGTGCTAGCTGATTTTATGCCTTCAGCTTGCTTAATGTGTTCATTTATATACAACAGAGTTTTACGCCACATTGGTCAAACAATCTATTGCAAAATAGTTTACAGTAAAACTATAATAAATTTGTACAAAGTATTGGTTTAACATTAATTTTCAAACTATGAAAGTCAATGAACTATAAATCTGTAAATAAATTAGTAAAGCAAAAGACATAAATGACAAAAAATTGGTCACTGTGTTGTGTATGTGCTTTTTAGATAGCTCCATGGGGAAAATATATAGGAAGAAGCTTCATAAAATTTAAAATTAGTAACATAAAAATAACGTAATGCACAAAGAAGTAGACTATCTCAACAAAATTGTGAAGAAAACCCCCCAAGAATCTGGTTCATAATCTTGACATACTGGCTTCACAATTCAGTTGAATGATACCCCACAAAGGAAAGCATCTTCACACTCTCGCGCTTCCAAAGATTTCTGGAGGCAAATTGATAGCACAGTCTATTTAATTCTTAGAATATCATGTTTCTGTTTGTGTGCATATGTTTGAATATCTTTACTATTTGAAAGACCACACTGAAGACATCACCCTGGGAATATGATAGTCCAAGCCCCCAGTGGATGTTTGAATCCCCTCTACTACATGCTTTAAACGGTCACTCAGCCTGGATTTGATCACCTGCGGTGATGGAAACTCACTACCTCCAGTACATTTTGGTCCATTTGTTCTAGCCTTGACTGGTTACTTAGGGATTATGGCAATGCCAGATCAGTCTCATTTTGTCAGACAAAACTTTTTTTCTAGAAGACCCTTTGAAACCCGATCTCAGTGATGTCAGCTGGGCACAGGAGAGACCAAACAAGAGAGTCACTATGTTAATGAGGATACCATCATCCTTGCTAAGAAAAAAACATAAGTCCTTCATTTTGACACATTTAATTGATAGCTGCTGTCTTCATTAGGGACTATTAGTGAGAAAAAAAAAGTTGGGGTTTTCATTTGGAAAATTATAAGGATGTACATTCCCAAGGATCCCTGAGATCCACTCTGATTGGACTAGTTTAGGTGTAGTTCATGTGCCCACCACTGACCCAGGGACCAGGGGAATGCGATGTACTAGGCCTGGGCATGTGCTCTAACTCTAGGGTGATATCCTGTCAGATCATGTTAACTGTGACAGGGTGAGCAGTGAATCACAAAGGAAAGTTACGGCTGTGGCTAGGTCTACGTTGAATGTCGTGCAGGTTGTGTGCTGCACAACTCCCAGGGTGACCTTTCACACAGTCTGCAATGTGATTGGCACCCCCTTAGAGTTGTGTGGTGCACAACCTATGCAGCTGTATGCCGTAACTCTGGCTGTGACTTGGAAAAGGAATTATTATTATGCTGGAGAGGCAAATTACAAATATCCACTGTTCTGATTAACTGTATTTGCTTATCTATTTGTTCCCAAAAGGCTTAAGAGGGTACTTTTTTGAAAAAAAAAGGTAAAAATTATTTTATTATTATTTTTTAAATCTTTATTTATTTATTTTTGACTGCAATGGGTTTTTGGTGCTGTGCGCAGGCTTTCTCTAGCTGCAGCGAGAGGGGGCTACTCTTCCTTGGGGTGTGCGGGATTCTCATCGCGGTGGCTTCTCTTGTTGTGGAGCATGGGATCTAGGTGTGGGGGCTTCAGTAGTTGTGGCACACGGGTTCAGTAGTTGTGGCTCATGGGCTCTAGAGCGCAGGCTCAGTAATTGTGGTGCATTGGCTTAGTTGCTCCGCGGCATGTGGGATCTCCCCGGAGCAGGGATCAAATCTGTGTCCCCTGCATTGGCAGGCGTATTCTTAACCACTGCACCACCAGGGAAGTCCCCTATTTTATTTTTTAATCTAATTTTATTTTTTTAACATCTTTATTGGAGTATAATTGCTTTACAATGTTATGTTAGTTTCTGCTGTATAGCAAAGTGAATCAGCTACATGAAAACGTGTATCTCCATATCTCCTCCCTCTTGCGTCTCCCTCCCACCCTCCTTATCACACCCATTCAGGTGGTCACGAAGCATCGAGCTGATCTCCCTGTGCCATGCAGCTGCTTCCCACTAGCTATCTATTTTACATTTGGTAGTGTATATATGTCAATGCTACTCTCTCCCTTCGTCCCAGCATACCCTTCCCCCTCCCCTTGTCGTGAGGTCCATTCTCTACTCTGTGTCTTTATTCCTGCCCTGCCCCAGGGTTAATCAGAACCAGTTTTTTTTTTTTTTTAGATCCAATACATATGTGTTAGTGTACAGTATTTGTTTTACTGTTCCTAACTTACTTCACTCTGTATGACAGACTCTAGGTCCATCCACCTCACTACAAATAACTCAATTTCGTTTCTTTTTATGGCTAATATTCCACTGTATATATGTGCCACACCTTCTATATCCATTCATCCATCACTGGACACTTCGGTTGCTTCCATGTCCTGGCTATTGTAAATAATGCTGCAATGAACGTTGTGGTACATGTCTCTTTTTGAACTATGGTTTTCTCAGGGTATATGGCAAGTAGTGGGATTGCTGGGTCATATGGTAGTTCTATTTGTAGTTTTTTAAGGAACCTCCATACTGTTCTCCATAGTGGCTGTACCAATTTACATTCCCACCAGCAGTGCAAGAGTGTTCCCTTTTCTCCACACCCTCTCCAGCATTTATTGTTTCTAGATTTTTTTGATGATGGCCATTCTGACTGGTGTGAGATGATATCTCATTGTAGTTTTGATTTGCATTTCTCTAATGATTAATGATGTTGAGCATTCTTTCATGTGTTTGTTGGCAATCTGTATATCTTCTTTGGAGAAATATCTATTTAGGTTTTCTGCCCATTTTTGGATTGGGTTGTTTGTTTTTCTGTTATTGAGCTGCATGAGCTGCTTATAAATTTTGGAGATTAATCCTTTGTCCATTGCTTCATTTGCAAATATTTTCTCCCATCCTGAGGGTTGTCTTTTCGTCTCGTTTATGGTTTCCTTTGCTGTGCAAAAGCTTTGAAGTTTCATTAGGTCCCATTTGTGTATTTTGGTTCTTATTTGCATTTCTCTAGGAAGTGGGTCCAAAACGATCTTACTGTGATTTATGTCATAGACTGTTCTGCCTTTGTTTTCCTTAAGAGTTTTATAGTGTCTGGCCTTACATTTAGGTCTTTAATCCATTTTGAGTTTATTTTTGGGTATGGTGTTAGGGAGTGTTCTAATTTCATTCTTTTACATGTAGCTGTCCAGTTTTCCCAGCACCACTAGCCTTATTGAAGAGGCTCTCTTTTCTCCATTATATATACTTGCCTCCTTTATCAAAAATAAGGTGATCATATGTGCGTGGGTTTACCTCTGGGCTTTCTATCCTGTTCCATTGATCTATATTTCTGTTTTTGTGCCAGTACCATACTGTCTTGATTACTGTAGCTTTGTAGTATAGTCTGAAATCCAGGAACCTCTTTCCTCCAGCTCCGTTTTTCTTTCTCAAGATGCTTTGGCTATTTGGGGTCTTTTGTGTTTCCATGAAAATTGTGAAATTTTTCGTTCTAGTTCTGTGAAAAATGCCAGTGGTAGTTTGATAGGGGTTGCATTGAATCTGTAGATTGCTTTGGGTAGTATAGTCATTTTTATAATGTTGGTTCTTCCAATCCAAGAACATGGTATATCTCTCCATCTGTTTGTATCATCTTTAATTTCTTTCATTAGTGTCTTATAGTTTTCTGCATACAGGTCTTTTGTCTCTTTAGGTAGGTTTATTCCTAGGTATTCTATTCTTTTTGTCGCAATGGTAAATGGGAGTGTTTCCTTAATTTCTCTTTCAGATTTTTAATCATTAGTGTATAGGAATGCAAGAGATTTCTGTGCATTAATATTGTATCCTGCAACTTTACCAAATTCATTGATTAGCTCTAGTAGTTTTCTGGTAGCATCTTTAGGACTCTCTATGTATAGTATCATGTCATCTGCAAACAGTGACAGCTTTACTTCTTCTTTTCCAATTTAGATTGCTTTTATTTCTTTTTCTTCTCTGATTGCTGTGGCTAAAATTTCCAAAACTATGTTGAATAATAGTGGTGAGAGTGGACAACCTTGTCTTGTTCCTCATCTTAGATGAAATGGTTTCACTTTTTCACCATTGAGAACGATGTTGGCTGTGGGTTTGTCATATATGACCTTTATTATGTTGAGGTAAGTTCCCTCCATGCCTACTGTCTGGAGGGTTTTTATCATAAATGGGTGTTGAATTTTGTTGAAAGCTTTTTCTGCATCTATTGAGATCATCATATTGTTTTTCTCCTTCAGTTTGCTAATATGGTGTATCACATTGATTGATTTGCATATATTGAAGAATCCTTGCATTCCCAGGATAAACCCCACTTGATCATGGTGTATGATCCTTTTAATGTGCTGTTGGATTCTGTTTGCTAGTATTTTGTTGAGGATTTTTGCATCTGTGTTCATCAGTGATATTGACCTGTAGTTTTCATTCTTTGTGACATCTTTGTCTGGTTTTGGTATCAGGGTGATGGTGGCCTCGTAGAATGAGTTTGGGAGTGTTCCTCCCCCTGCTATATTTTGGAAGAGTTTGAGAAGGATAGGTGTTAGCTCTTCTCTAAATGTTTGATGGAATTCGCCTGTGAAGCCATTTGGTCCTGGGCTTTTGTTGTTGGAAGATTTTTAATCACAATCTCAATTTCAGTGCTTGTGATTGGTCTGTTTATATTTTCTGTTTC
This sequence comes from Mesoplodon bidens, assembly GCF_964165515.1. Classification (NCBI taxonomy): domain Eukaryota; kingdom Metazoa; phylum Chordata; class Mammalia; order Artiodactyla; family Ziphiidae; genus Mesoplodon; species Mesoplodon bidens. The sequence continues at coordinate 6,576,617 of NC_138179.1, forward strand.
TTCCTGGTTCAGTCTCGGAAGGTTGTGCTTTTCTAAGAATTTGTCCATTTCTTCCAGGTTTTCCATTTTACTGGCATATAGTTGCTTGTAGTAATCTCTCATGATCCTTTGTATTTCTGCAGTGTCAGTTGTTACTTCTCCTTTTTCATTTCTAATTCTGTTGATTTGAGTCTTCTCCCTTTTTTTCTTGATGAGTCTGGCTAATGGTTTATCAATTTTGTTTATCTTCTCAAAGAACCAGCTTTTAGTTTTACTGATCTTTGCTATTGTTTCCTTCATTTCTTTTTCATTTCTGATCTGATCTTTGATTTCTTTCCTTCTAACTTTGGAGGGTTTTTTTGTTCTTCTTTCTCTAATTGCTTTAGGTGTAAGGTTAGGTTGTTTATTTGAGACGTTTCTTGTTTCTTGAGGCAGGAGTGTATTGCTATAAACTTCCCTCTTAGAACTGCTTTTGCTGCATCCCATAGGTTTTGGGTCATCGTGTTTTCATTGTCATTTGTTTCTAGGTATTTTTTGATTTCCTCTTTGATTTCTTCAGTGATCTGTTGGTTATTAAGTAGTGTATTGTTTAGCCTCCTTGTGTTTGTATATTTTACAGAATTTTTCCTGTAGTTGATATCTAGTCACATAGCGTTGTGGTCAGAAAAGATACTTGGTACAATTTCAATTTTCTTAAATTTACCAAGGTTTGATTTGTGACCCAAGATATGATCTCTCCTGGAGAATGTTCCATGAGCACTTGAGAAGAATGTGTATTCTGTTGTTTTTGGATGGAATGTCCTATAAATATCAATTAAGTCCATCTTGTTTAGTGTATCATTTAAAGCTTGTGTTTCCTTATTTGTTTTCATTTTGGATGATCTGTCCATTGGTGAATGTGGGGTGTTAAAGTCCCCTACTATGATTGTGTTACTGTCGATTTCCCATTTTATGGCTGTTAACATTTGCCTTATGTATTGAGGTGCTCCTATGTTGGGTGCATAAATATTTACAAGTGTCGTATCTTCTTCTTGGATTGATCCCTTGATCATTATGTAGTGTCCTTCTTTGTGTCTTATAATAGTCTTTATTTTAAAGTCTATTTTGTCTGATATGAGAATTGCTACTCCAGCATTCTTTTGATTTCCATTTGCATGGAATACTTTTTCCATCCCCTCACTTTCAGTCTGTATGTGTCCCTAGGTCTGAAGTGGGTCTCTTGTAGATAGCATATATATGGCTCTTGTTTTTGTATCCATTCAGCCAGTCTGTGTCTTTTGATTGGAACATTTAATCCGTTTACATTTAAGGTAATTATCAATATGTATATTCCTATTACCATTTTCTTAATTGTTTTGTGTTTGTTTTTGTAGGTCTTTTCCTTCTCTTGTGTTTCCTGCCTAGAGAAGTTCCCTTAGCATTTGTTGTAAAGCTGGTATGGTGGTGCTGAATTCTTTTAGCTTCTCCTTGTCTGTAAAGGTTTTAATTTCTCTGTCGAATCTGAGTGAGATCCTGCTGGGTAGAGTAATCTTGGTTGTAGGTTTTTCCCTTTCATCACTTTAAATATGTCCTGCCACTCCCTTCTGCTTGCAGAGTTTCTGCTGAAAGATCAGCTCTTAACCTTATGGGGATTCCCTTGTATGTTATTTGTTGTTTTTCCCTTGCTACTTTTAATATTTTTTCTTTACATTTAATTTTTGATAGTTTGATTAATATATTTCTTGGCATGTTTCTCCTTGGATTTATCCTGTATGGGACTCTCTGCGCTTCCTGGATTTGATTAACTATTTCCTTTCCCATATTAGGGAAGTTTTCAACTATAATCTCTTCAAATGTTTTCTCAGTCCCTTTCTTTTTCTCTTCTTCTTCTGGGGCCCCAATAATTTGAATGTTGATGCATTTAATGTTGTCCCAGAGGTCTCTGAGACTGTCCTCAATTTTTTCCTTCTTTTTTCTTTATTCTGCTCTGCAGTAGTTATTTCCACTATTTTACCTTCCTGGGCACTTATCTGTTCTTCTGCCTCAGTTATTCTACTATTGATTCCTTCTAGAGAATTTTTAATTTCATTTATTGTGTTGTTCATCACTGTTTGCTCTTTAGTTCTTCTAGGTCCTTGTTAAACATCTCTTGTGTTTTCCCCTTTCTGTTTCCAAGATTTTGGATCATCTTTACTATCATTATTCTGAATTCTTTTTCAGATAGACTTCCTATTTCCTCTTCATTTGTTTGGTCTGGTGGGTTTTTACATTGCTCCTTCATCTGCTGTGTGTTTCTCTGTCTTCTTATTTTGTTTAACTTACTGTGTTTGCGGTCTCCTTTTCACAGGCTGCAGGTTCGTAGTTCCTGTTGTTTTTGGTGTCTACCCCCAGTGGCTAAGGTTGGTTTAGTGGGTTGTGTAGGTTTCCTGGTGGAAGGGACTAGTGCCTGTGTTCTAGTGGATGAGGCTGGTTCTTGTCTTTCTGGTGAGCAGGACTGCATCCAGTAGTGTGTTTTGTGGTGTCTGTGACCTTATTATGATTTTAGGCAGCCTCTCTGCTAATGGGTGGGGTTGTGTTCCTGTCTTGGTAGTTTTTGGCATAGGGTGTCCAGCACTGTAGCTTTCTGGTCGTTGAGTGGAGCTGGGTCTTAGCGTTGAGATGGAGATCTCTGGGAGAGCTTTCACCATTTGATATTATGTGGTGCCGGGAGGTCTCTGGTGGACCAATGTCCTGAACTCAGCTCTCCCACCTCAGAGGCACAGGCCTGACACCCGGCCAGAGCACCAAAACCCTGTCAGCCACATGGCTCAGAAGAAAAGGGAGAATAAAAGAAAGAAAAAAATACAAATAAAAATAATAATGTTATTAAAATAAACAATAATTATTTAAAAATTTTAAAATCAAAAAGTAATTTAAAAAAGAGAAACAAAAGAAAAGAAGAGAGAAACCAAACCAAAAAACAAATCCACCAATGATAACAAGCACTAAAAACTATACTAAAAAAAAAAAATGGACAGATAGAACCGTAGGACAAATGGTAAAAGCAAAGCTCTACAGACAAAATCACACAAAGAAGCATGCACATACACACTAAAAGAGAAAAAGGGAAAAAAATATATATCATTGCTCCTAAAGTCCACCACCTCAATTTTGGGATGATTCCTTGTCTATTCAGGTATTCCACAGATGCAGGGTACATCAAGTTGACTGTGGAGATTTAAACCACTGCTCCTGAGGCTGCTAGTAGAGATTTCCCTTTCTCTTATTTGTACACGCTGCTTCTGGGGTTCAGCTTTGGATTTCCCCGTGCCTCTGTGTGTAGGTCGCCTGACGGCATCTGTTCTTCACTCAGACAGGACGGGGTTAAAGTAGCAGCTGATTAGGGGGATCTGGCTCACTCAGGCTGGGGAGAGGGAGGGGTATGGAATGCAGGGCGAGCCTGAGGTGGCAGAGGCCAGTGTGACATTGCACCAGCCTGAGGCGCGCTGTGCGTTCTCCCGGGGAAGTTGTCCGTGGATCACGGGACCCTGGCAGTGGCGGGCTGCACAGGCTCCTGGGAGGGGAGGTGTGGATAGTGACCTGTGCTCGCACACAGGCTTCTTGGTGGCGGCAGTAGCAGCCTTAGCGTTTCATGCCCGTCTCTGGGGTCCGTGCTGATAGCCGTGGTTTGTGCCCGTCTCTGGAGCTCGTTTAGGTGGTGCTCTGAATCTCCTCTCCTCGTGCATCCCGAAACAGTGGTCTCTTGTCTCTTAGGCAGGTCCAGACTTTTCCCGGACTTCTTCCTGGCTAGCTGTGGCGCACTAGCCCCCTTCAGGATGTGTTCACGCAGCCAACCCCAGTCCTCTCCCTGGCATCCGACCTCCGAAGCCAGAGCCTCAGCTCCCAGCCCCCGCCCGCCCCAGCAGGTGAGCAGACAAGCCTTTCGTGCTGGTGAGTGCTGGTCGGCACCGATCCTCTGTGCGGGAATCTCTCCGCTTTGCCCTCTGCACCCCTGTTGCTGCGCTCTCCTCCGTGGCTCTGAAGCTTCCCCCTTGCCCACCCCCTGTCTCCACCAGTGAAGCGGCTTCCTAGTATGTGGAAACTTTCCCTCCTTCACAGCTCCCTCCCAGAGGTGCAGGTCCCGTCCCTATTCTTTTGTCTCTGTTTTTTCTTTCTTCTTTTTCCCTACCCAGGAACGTGGGGAGTTTCTTGCCTTTTGGGAGGTCTGAGGTCTTCTGCCAGCATCCAGTAGGTGTTCTGTAGGAGTTGTTCCATATGCAGATGTATTTCTGATGTAATTGTGGGGAGGAAGGTGATCTCCACGTCTTACTCTTCCACCATCTTGAAGGTCTCTCTCTTGAACTTTTGAGTGTCTAAGAATAGAGGAAATACTGACTCTCCCCCACCATCTGCTTCATCATCTGCCCTTGCCCTAGGTTGAAGGGGCTGTACTGGCCAGAAAAGCTGAGTCATATCCCAAACACAGAGGAATGACCAGCTCTCTAGGAAAACTAATAGAATTGGGGAAGCGGTGGCCAAAGGAGACTTTAGCCATAATTCTAGTGCTTGCTTTTTTGCAAAGAGAATGTATTTCAGTATTGCTCATATAATTAGAAATACTGGGCTAAACAAAACCCATAAGCACCTGAGTACATTTTACTATATTTCCCACTAACCTTTAACCTTTATTTATCACTTAACAATCTTTTGCTGGTTTTCTTACTGGGCTTAGATGGAATTCTGTTTTCTAACTCATCTTAAATACTTGTCTCAGAGTAATGTCCTTTGCAAGGTTCACATAGAAACTTCAGGACTTGAGGCTATTTTACCACCAAATGTCTACTCTGGCTTGTCCTGTCACAGTCACTACCCATCAAGTGACCCTGTTTGGGGGTTGGGTTAAGTAATGAGGTGTCCTGCCTCAGCTTCCGCTTCTTGTTTCTTCCCTCCTTCCTCTGTATGGTCCTGTAAGGATATCTCCAAACAAGGAGCCTCTGAGAAAAAGAGCATTTCACTGAAGAATCCAGCTACCCCAGCTATTAGTTTCTCATACAGCATAGGATCACCCCTTTAGCAACTGGTAATCTGCCTCTGAGAGAACAATTTATAAAATCTTCATTTAATCCAGAAACTTTTTTCTAAAAGGGTCAACATATCTAGCAGAATAAATGCTATCTTTAAGTCAAAATCCAATATTGAAGCCAAAAACATTTTGAAAAAGAACTATGTAATGTCTTTTTATCACAGTTCACTAAGAAGAGAGCAAACGGAGATGGGTTTAGGTCTAGGTTTGCTAAAAGGAAGGACCTTCTCAAAATATAGATTATATATCAAAACAGGTTATTAGAGATTGCCTTCCTTGAGGATCTTTAAAAATAGAATAGATAATTATTCTTCTTGAATGATTTAGGTGCAGACATTAGAAGCAAGAACTGAAATAAATGCTCTCCTTCAGTCCCCTATGGTTTGTCTAACCTATGATTTCTGACCACCCTTGTCCCCACCCACTGACTTTATCCCAGGTCATCGTGGCATAGCAGAGATGTGGAAGTTGATGAGAAGTAGACACTGGTAATGACATTTGGGCTACTTCACCACCAGAATTTAGAAGAAATGATTACGGTGCTCTGTCGGTCCACCAACTGAGCCGTTAGTGTAAGCTAGCAGTACAGCATAATCCTTCACTTATTTCTAGAATCTTGATGAATCCATCAATCCATTCTTGAACAAACGAAAGAAAATAGGTAACCCATCCCCAAAGAAATATGGTAAAGCTGGGATTCCAATCTGAGCATAATATTGATCAGAACACAACAATGATATTCTTTTCTTCATACTCCTAGATGATGTCCAACTCTTATTCAAAGTGTAATACATACGACAGTTTTAGAAAGGTGTTTGGTTTGTGGTGTACATTTATTGAAAATTCTATAGGATGCATGTGATCAGCATAAATCTCATAATATGAATTAGTTTTTCAAGAAATGTACCTTTCTTCATTTTTATTTTTATTTTTTATTTTTTATTTTATTTTTGGCTGCATTGGGTCTTCTTTGTTGCACGCAGGCTTTTCTCTGGTTGCGGCGAGCGGGGGCTACTCTTCATTGTGGTGCACGGGCTTCTCATTGCAGCGGCTTCTCTTGTTGGGAGCACGGGCTGTAGGCGTGCAGGCTTCAGTAGTTGTGGCACATGGGCTCAGTAGTTGTGGTTCGCGGGCTCTAGAGCACAGGCTGAGTAGTTGTGGACACAGGCTTAGTTGCTCCACGGTGTGTGGGATCTTCCCAGACCAGGGCTCGAACCCATGTCCCCTGCATTGGCAGGCGGATTCTTAACCACTGCACCACCAGGGAACCCCCTTCTTCATTTTTCTACAACTTAATTTCTCTCTTTCTTTAGTATCATTCTGCCAAGTGACAGATACTAAATCCTAGTCAGTTTAGGGTTCCCACTGCTCTTTTCCTCTGACATCTGGGGCCTTATATAGTGCCACAGCATCAGGGTGGGGATGGGTAATGTCTTGCTCTTGTTCATCAGTCTATGCTAGCATCTGCTGGAGTGTACCACACCCTGTCCAGTTCCTCTGTCTTTGGCCCAAGTGGCAGTTCCATTGTCTCTCTTCCTGACTGCAGAGCCTCTCTGGATACACTCTCTTTCCCTACTTCCATGTTCCCTCACCATTCCTGGACTCAGAAAACTAGGTGGGGTGTCTAAGCTTCTGCCCTAAGTCTGTGTTATTCTCAGGTGTGTGGAAAGCATTATGCTTCTCTCCACACCACACTGAGGCCCGAGGGATGCTTCAAGGCTGCCTCTGTCCCACCTGCCAAGGCACAGATATCTCCTCTATGCCCTCACCGTGCTGGGTGAGGAGGACTCTGGTATCTTGAAACCTCCTTGGGCTCTATCTGGGGATGCACCACAGGTTTCCTCTACCCCGTTCCTCACGCCACACGGGGAGAATTGGAAAAGGACCCCGAACTCTTTCTTAGGAACCCACCAGTGTCTAAACCTTCTTTTTTCCTTCGGATTTTCTCTCTTCATCTTCCAGTCCACGTAAACTTTATTTAGTTTCAGAGGTGGCACCTACAGATCTTCCAAATTGTCCATGCTCAGAGAGCCTCAGGGTTTGGGTTTGTCATATTCAAAAACCTTTTCTGCTGTAACAGCTCTTCTCCAAGGTAATCAGTGCTTCACAGTGTAGCTTTCAATGGGGGTATAACTGAACTAGCAGGAATTATAAACATATCTGTCAATATATCAAAATATGGTGCCCCACTATACTGTTATAAAAAAATTAATGACAAGAGGCAGTGAGAGCTGGAAGATTTCAGTGCCAGGTAAGAAGTAGAGCATCCCCTTCTCTCTCTTTCTCTCTGTCTGTCTCTCTGTCTGTCTCTCTCTCTCTTTCCCCCTTCTCCCCACCTCTGGTACCCAGCTGTTTCTTTTGGTTCAGTCTGATTTTAGTTTTTACTGCACTCTCAGGCAGGTATCTATTACTACATCAGTTGAGGTATACTTGATTGGCATCTGGAAAACCCTCTCCTGGGAAAAGGAGAGTATATTTCTCTGCTACTTCAGGGTTTGAGTTAGAGCCTAATCCTAAATCTTGAGAGGGGGTGTCCCTCAGTGGGTGCATGATGGCTGCCCACATACCCTTAGATAGGAAAACTGGCAAGAAAAAAGTAGAAATAAATGAATCTCCCCTTGGAAATTAGTTCTTTCAACAGATTGCGTTAGCACTTGGAATCACTGCCTTAACTACTAAAATTGATTAAATTAGCAGCTCTGTATTTTGCCAAGATTTTTATAGGCTTTTTTCCCCCTTCTCAACAAATTAAAACCTGGCTTGGAGGGGAGTGTAGTAGACTGGAGACATTTCTCCTCCTGTTGCTGGGGATGCTGGTGTAGCAAGCTTTTGACAGTTTTTAAAGAGAAACATTTAATTCTTGATTACTACTCCTTATATGTCTTATATCAGGACTGCAGTATGGGTATGTGGGAGGAAAACTGATGTAACATTGAAGAGTTTAATAAATATTTGTAATTTGGGGTTTTTAAATCATTGATTCACAGAAGTCTATTATTATTCTTATAAAAAAGAGAATTATTTCATGTCAAAGGTTATGCTAGATCTTTTGTAATATGTTAATGAGTTGAATAAAATATTCCATGATATAAATGTCAGACCTAGTGCAATCTAACAAATTTAAAACATTTTTAATTTGTCATAAAATATAATAACTGCTAACAATCATATTCACTGTGCAAAATGATAACACTCTCCAAAATTTAGAAAAGATATAATGTTCAACTTAAATAATGTAACAAAAGGATGTGGTAGAATGAAGAAGTATGTATTACGATGTTCAAAGTGATGTTATAATCTTGACTCCAATTCAAATGAAACACATATTTTTACTACTGTACTCGCAACATTTGAAGTATGCATTTTTGCTTGTGTTATAATTGGAAGTGAAAATAGGACACACACACACTATATATATATATATATATATATATATATACATATATATATATATATAAAAAATGATCACAGGGCTTCCCTGGTGGCGCAGTGGTTGAGAGTTCGCCTGCCGATGCAGGGGACACGGGTTCGTGCCCTGGTCCGGGAAGATCCCACATGCCGCGGAGCCGCTGGGCCTGTGAGCCATGGCCGTTGAGCCTGCGCGTGCGGAGCCTGTGCTCCGCAACGGGAGAGGCCACAACAGTGAGAGGCCCGCGTACCGCAAAAAAAAAAAAAAAAAAAAAAAAAAAAATGATCACAGCAATTTTTTTTTTTAAACTGACATGAATAAAAGCCCGAAAGGAAATCCAGTGAAGTATTATTAATGTTATCTTTTGGATGGTGGGTATATAAACACGATTTTTTATATCTTTCTCCTTTTTGACACTCTCAAAATCTTCTATAATGAGGATGTATTTCTTTTATATTGACCAAATGAATAAAAACTCTACTTTTAAAAGTAAGTATTTATTTCCCACACTGTCACTTTTGTTTATTAAGTACAATCTTTTCCTCCTTTATGCTCCTCATGATTGTTTGGGAAGGTGGTTTGAGCAAGAATTAAAGGCTAAAGTGGACTCTGAGATGCATCAATCTGCTCCCTACAGTGTTACTAGGAAGCAGGTATCAGAGCAAGGATCAAACACACTTTGGTCTTCAAAGTAATAAAGACACTGAATAGTCATAATTTCAGTTTAACTCTCCTCCCTCTTTGAGTAGATAGATGGCTTTGCCTTTGAACTGCCCACTGTAAGGATCCAGGTGTGTAAATGCTTAGATCTTTCTAAGGTTGACAACTGCTTCCCCTCACATTTCATTTGACACAATGATTTCAGTGTAGGAATGTCATGGTGTAAAGGGGTAGGGAAATATAAAGTGCTAAAATACGGTAAAGCACTACAGCTAAAAAGCTGTGGAGTTGCCTGTTGATTGCTGAGGTTTCTGCAGATTTTATCTGTACACCCAGTGAATTCTACTGATGAGGAAAGTAATAGAACCTGAACAACTAGGATCAAAAGGAGAGGATGTCTTTGATCATCCATTTGACTGAAAGTAGTAGTCACAATTTACTTGAGTATTTTGTAGGTGCTAAACTCGTCCAAAATAACTCTTTCTCATCTACTTTTAATGCAGTTGTTGGCATTGGTTTGTACAAAAAAATGTGTTTAAGAGTCTAGGAAAACAGGGACTTCCCTAGCGGGCCAGTCGTTAAGACTTCGCCTTCCAATGCAGGGGATGCAGCTTCAGTCCCTGGTCAGCTAAGATCCCACATGCCTCAGGGCCAGAAAACTAAACATAAAACAGAAGCAATATTGTAACAAGTTCAATAAAGACTTTAAAAATGGTCCACATCAAAAAATCTTGAAAGTAAAAGCATCTAGGGGACTTCCTTGGTGATGCAGTGGTTAAGAATCCGCCTGCCAATACAGGGGACATGGGTTCGAGCCCTGGTCCGGGAAGATCCCACATGCCACAGAGCAACTAAGCCCGTGCGCCACAACTACTGAGCCCGTGCTCTAGAGCCTGCGAGGCACAACTACTGAGCCCACGTGCCACAACTAATGAAGCCTGTGCGCTTAGAGCCTATACTCTGCAACAAGAGAAGCCACTGCAGTGAGAAGCCCGTGCACCACAGCGAAGAGTAGCCCCCGCTCGCCGCAACTAGAGAAAGCCCGCGGTCAGCAATAAAGACCCAACGCAGCCATAAATAAATAAATAAATAAATAAATAAGTCAGTCAGTCAGTCAGTCAGTCAGTCAGTCAGTCTAGGAAAACAGGCAAATGCATACCTTCTATTTCCCTACCACTATTTCTTCAGCCTCTATTCTTCCCCAGCCCTATAACTCTAAGAAAAATCACTATTTTATTAAACTTGTATTGAGAGACTTAGGGGAAATCCCTAGTGCTGTCTCTCAAAGACCATCTTTAAAATTTTATAAATAAATTATTTAAATGAATCTCCAAAGCTTGTTTCATTGTTTCCCTGTCAGAGAGGAGACCTTGGGTAATTATTTAAGATGTTAAGTAAAAGAAAGATCCAATGTATACAACAAGATGTAGAGTAGAAATCACAAAAATATAGGTTTCCAGGACAGAATGAGCCTTGATGGGTGCCCCACTTGAGAGTGTTCAAAATATGATATAGCTCTGAAGCCTGCCAAAAAAGACTCCCACCTATTTTTTTTTTTTTTTTTTTTTTTTTTTTTTTTTTTGGCTGTATGTGGGCCTCTCACTGTTGTGGCCTCTCCCCTTGTGGAGCACAGGCTCCGGACGCCAGGCTCAGCGGCCATGGCTCACGGGCCCAGCTGCTCCACAGCATGTGGGATCTTCCCGAACCGGGGCACGAACCCGTGTCCCCTGCATCGGCAGGCGGACTCTCAACCACTGCGCCACCAGGGAAGCCCCCACCTATTTTTTTTTACACTAACACCTTCTGCACCTCACAGAGTCCATGTGTTAGGACTAATTGACCAGGGCAGCAAGGAGGGAGAGGACAGGCTGGAATATTGGCTAAATGGGAAACTTTCTAGGTCTGGACCATGGTCAGGAGTGGATAATGACCCCCAAGTTCTGACAGGTGCAGTCAGTCAGGCCCAGGCAGATGGAGGTACAGGAATGGAACCAAGAGTAAAGAAATGGTAAAGAGTTGGATAATGAGTCTACCTGTAAGAAGGATTCTAAGAGCAGAGAGAGACCTGGTAGCCAGAAAGGGGTGGAGGGTTGGAATGGATAGACAAAGACAAAGTCAGGATCAGTTCCTCCTGTATAAAAGGGTGATAGTAATAAAACCACCCTCAAGATATTGTTGAAAGAATTAAATGAGGAAATGCCTGGAGAAAAAAAATAAACCAAAACCTCACCAGGTAACCAAAAGTGGATCCAGAGCAAGAAAGAGCATAAAAGAAATAAGCAAAGTAGATGCCCAGAGTGGATGTCCAGGATTCTTTGGTTTTTATGTGCCCAAGTTTTCTAATTAGTGCTCCTTCTCATTTCTAGAATCTCAAAGCCTTCTGAGACAGGTATGTGTCCTGTCATACCTTCCAGCTAACACCAACTCTACAGAAGTATGATTTCATCACCACAACTAAAGTCAGGTTCTACATAGCAAAGCTATTAATGCAGCCCCCAAATAATGTATATCAATGGCAGTTTGTTTTCATCTGCTTACTATTAACTCCCCATAGGGGAATAATCTTTTAAGCAAGTACATCGTCTCATACCTGTTCATAGTTTCTCAAAGCCAAAGGGATCATAAAAGACAGAATAGTCCAACACAATACCTGAACCATCTATAATATCCCTGTATTTGTTGTCTGGTGCTACATAAAAAATTACCCCAATATTTATCGACTTAAAACACAATTATTATCTCACACATTTCAGAGTGTCAGGAATCCTGGAGTACCTTAGCTGGGTGGTTCTGTTAACCAAAAACTGCATTCGCCCCTTGGTGGGTGTTGAACCAAAAGATACAACCAAGCCAAATATGGGAAGAAGGGACTTCTCTGGTGGTCCAGTGGCTAAGACTCCACGCTCCCAATGCAGGGGGACTGGGTTCGATCCCTGGTAAATAGATCCCATATGCCGCAACTAAGAGTTCGCATGCCGCAACTAAGACCTGGTGCAGCCAAATAATAAATAAATAAATAAATAAATTTAAAAAACCAAATAACAAATGGGAGAACACTAGGGGGATCTTTCCCAAAGCAGTGCCTCCCCAAACAGCAAAATTGGGGAAGTTTTAAGCTAAGGTACATGCATATTCATGAAAGGGCTTGGGCAGTCAACAGAGTCCAAGCTTGAGTTGATTGAAATCACAAGGGTCAGAAAAGGTCAACATCATCCATCCCTTAGGTTCCAGTTGATCTAGTGGTTGAGCACTTCAGGCTAATCTTTACCATTGAAACAGAACTGAGAGTCTTTACAATTGATATATTATCTTAGCTGTTGTTACTTCTCTTCCCTGATAATAGCCATTTGCTTCTGCATTCTTTTGTTCCCTTAAGATCATTAATTACTGAGACCTGTTCAACGGTAGCATTGTGGCCAGGCTTAGATCACAAAATGGCTTAGGCCAAAAATGGCTTCTCTTATGTCAAGAAAGCCTGTGTGATGAAGGTTCCATAAAAATGCCAATAATTTGGGGTTCAGAGAGCTTCCAGGTTGGTGAACACATCCATGTATGTGGAAGGTGATGCACCCTAACTCCACAGAAACAAGCTCCTGTGCTCAGGACCCTCCCAGACCTCTTCCTATGTATCTCCTCAGCTGGCTGTTGTCTGTATTCTTTATCATATCCTTTATTATGTAATAAACCAGTAAATATAAATGTTTCCCTGAGTTCTGTGAGCCATTCTAGCAAATTATCAAAGCCAAGAAGGGGGTCATGGGAACCCTGATTTATAGCCAATAGCCAGTCTGTCAGAAGTACAGGTGACAAGCTAGGACTTGTGATTGGCATCTGAAGTGTGGGGGGAGGGCAGTCTTGTGGGATGGAGCCCTTATCTTGTGAGATTTGATGCTAACTCCAGGTAGATAGTTTCAGAATTGAATTATAGGACACCCAGGTGACGTCACAGAAGATAGCTTTGTGGTGGAAAAACATCCACACATTTGGTGACTAGAAGTGTAAGAAGTGAAGTGTTCTGTGTGAGTAGTAAAGGAGAAACACACAGGAGGGAAGGGTGAGTTTTTCCTACTCACATGTATAGACCATTATCACTCACTTTAATTCTTAGGTTGTAAGTAGAGGGCTGAACCTAACTTTCTTGGATTTCCTAAACATTGGAAATTTCCTAAATTCCTGCATCTATATATCTATCTATCTAACTACCTACAACTTTATTGAGATGTAATTCACATACTATACAATTCAGCCACTTAAAGTGTACCATTCAGTGGTTTTTAAGCATATTCACAGATTTATGCAACCATCATCACTATTAATTTTAGAACATTTTTATCACCCCAAAAAGAAACCTCATACCCATTTAACCCAGTAAGCACTCCCCATTGACCCCAACCCCCTAGCAGCCCTAGGCAACCACTAATGTACTTTCTGTCTCTATAGATTATCTGTGCTGGACATTTCCTATAAATGGAATCGTATGGTCTTTTGTGATGGCTTCTTTCACTTAGTGTAATGTTTTCAAGACTCATCCATGTTGTAGCATGTATCGTTTTTTCATTCTTTCTTATTGCTGAATAATATTCCGTTGTATGGATATACACATTTGTCCATTCATCAGTTAATGGACATTGTATTGTTTCCATTTCAGGGCTATTATGAATAATGCTGTTATAAACATACATATACGAGTTTTTGTGTGGATGTATGTTTTCATCGCTCTTGGGTGGAATTGTTGGGTCACATAGTAATTCTATGTTTAATCTTTTGAGGGACTGCCAGACTGTTTTAAAGTGGATGAACCATTTTACATTCCCAACAGTAGTGAATAAGGGTTTTAGTTTCTCCACATCTTCATCAACACTTGTCATTATCTGTTTTTTGACTCACATAATGATGGGTGTTAAGTGGTATCTCATTATGGTTTTAATTTGTATTTCTCTAATGACCAATGTTGAGAATCCCTACGTTATGAGTATGTTTACATAATGTTGAATGTTCCCTAATGACGAACATCTTTTCATTTGCTCTTGGCCATTGTATATGTTTAGAGAAATGTCTATCCAGATCTTTTATTCATTTTTAGGTTGTTGGTTATTGGTCCTTTTTTCCTTTTTTTTTTCTTTTTTACTCTCTTAACTTTCATATATAACATACAGCACAGTTAATTATATTTATCATCTTGTACATTACATCCCTAGTATTTATTTATCTTATAACTAGAAGTTTGTACCTTTCGACTGCCTTCATCCCATTCTCCCTTCCAACACCCCTACTGGTCTTTTATTATTGAGTTGTAAGCATTTCTTAATATATTCTGGATACCAGTCCATTATCAGATATATGATTTGCAAATATTTTCTCCCATTCTGTTTGTTGTCTTTTGTCTTTCTTAATGGTATCTTTTGAAGCACAAAAGTTTTTAATTTTTGTGAAATCCAACTTACCTTTTTTTTCTTGTCAGTTGTGCTTTCAGTGTCATACCTAAGAAGGCTTTGCCTACCCCAAATCACAAAGATTTATTCTTGTATTTTCTTCTAAGAGTTTAATAGCTTTAGCACTTACATTTAGGTATATAATCAGTTTGAGTTGATTTTTGTGTGTGGTGTGAGGAAGGGGGTCCAACTTTATTCTCTTGCATGTTGATATTCAGTTGTTCCAACATCATTTGTTGAAAGACATTTTTCCTTTTAAATTGTATGTTATTTTGGGTAAATATTAATACTGTCTAAAATTTGTTGAGCACTCTGTATGTGCTAAGCACTGTCCCAAGGCTTTTACATATGTTACCATATTTAACCCTTACACTAATCTAAGGGACTTTATCTCCCTATGAGGCAGTGATTGGGGAAACAAGTATGGAGAGAAGAAGGAAGCTGGATGTTAATTGCTTCTCAATGGCAGAAGGAAGAACTAGAAAAAGGTAAACCCAGCTCTTTTATTCTTTTCCTTGCTTTTAATAACAATGGCAGTGACTAGACTCCCTGATGTGGATGGAATAATGTTAAGGGAAAAGCAAAAGCGAAGGATGGGATCTATTCAAATTCTACTTTGCTGCCATCAAGAAGAATGGTATACTGATCAGAAAAGGTGATAAGATGTTTAAGAGACAAGCAATGGTGGTGGTGATGCTTAGAGAATACTGTATGATCTCAATGAGTTTAAAGCTCTTGGCCCAGAGGGATTATAGCTAAGAATGAAAGATTTTACAGGTGCAGTAACTTAGTTGTTGGCATCATTTTCAGTGAAATGTGAACAACAGACATGCTGGAAGACTGAAGACTTGCTGGTTTTCAAAATGAATCAGGTGCTCAATTCTGTCAATCCTAGAAAAAAGGTTGGCAGCCAGTGCAGACAAAATCCTCGAATGGCTTTTAAAGTGGATGGTTTGTGATTATTTAGGAAGAGAAGTGGTGACCAGTGGGAGATGGCATGGGTTCACCATTCAAGTTGACATCAGTTCGTTAGTAATCCTCTATCTGTATGTGTACTAATAAGGTGTAATAGTTTGCAGTAACAGCTCTCCATAAATTATATTTTCAGGTTGAAAAACAATATTTGAAGGGATAGGATTGGCAATAATTTGAAGAAGTAATACTTCTTTTCCAACAACGATTTGGCACTTTAAATTTGAATAAGGTTTAGAAAAAGATTTTATTTCTGTGTATAACTGCATTCCCTTGTTGACATGATTAATTAGATCTGTTTACATAAGAACATAAATATTTTAGAGTAAAATCCAATTTAATAAATGAACAAACTTATTAAGATGTAATTACTTTTCTAAGTTCTGTGTTTTAAAAGTCATAATTAAAACGTGGATTGCAAACTATTCTACATGGAGCCTTCAGAGAGGTTTGGCTTATATTTCTGTAATTTTATTTGGTTTAAAGCTAAACATGCATTAATCTGGAGTGTAAGATTTATAATTGGAGTCATTTCATACTGATAAAGTAGAGTTTTATTAAAAACAAATTATTGGGACTTCCATGATGGTGCAGTGGTTAAGAATCCTCCTGCCAATGCAGGGGACACAGGTTCAGTCCCTGGTCCAGGAAGAGCCTACATGCTGCGGAGCAACTAAGCCCACTAGCCACAACTACTGAGCCTGCGCTCTAGAGCCCACGTGCCACAACTACTGAAGCCCATGTGCCTAGAGCCCGTGCTCCGCAGTAAGAGAAACCACTGCAATGAGAAGCCTGTGCACCATAACGAAGAGTAGCCCCTGCTCGCCGCAACTAGAGAAAGCCCACACAGCAACAAAGACCCAATGCAGCCAAAAAATAAAAGAAAACAAAAACGAAAAAACTGTTAAAACGAAAAACAAATTATTGTTTAAGGTGGGGAAATGGGGAAGAAAAGCATCTCAAGTGGAAGGAATTTCTGATTGGGCTTCATGTTTCCCCACACATAAACATATATTATTTATGGACGTAAAGTATGGATGTAAATATGGATAGTATGAATATAAGTAGAAATAGTACAAAAGTGTGCATGGAAGTAATATAAGTCAGCTTTAGGATTGTGATTATCTCTGGAGAGATAGGAAAGAGGAAGGGAGAGTTTAGGGCTTTAGTTTTACCTATAATATTTCACTTCTAAGAAGAGTAAGAAAGAGGGTGGGTTTCTCTTTTTATTTTCTGTATGTTTGAAATATTTCATTAATTGAAAATTTGAAAACAAAAAAGAAAAAAAGCAGCTTAGTTTTGATTTTCTAAAGGATCAAAGTGTCTACCTCCTGTTGATTTGAAAATATGGTTAAATAAGGCTTAAAAGGTGCCTAGAGAGTTTATTTTTGTAATCTTAGTATATACTACTAATAACAACAGCTGCCTTTGATTAAGTACAGTATAGTATGCCAGGCATTATGTGAGGTGCTTTAAATAAGCTCTCTATTGCTCTAACAGTGACTGTGTGAAGAAGGTAGTTCCTTCATTCACATTTAACAGATGGCAAGGTGAGCTATAGTTCCAATCTATTACTGATGATAAAATATGCTAAATGAAAATTCAGACTTCCAAATGTCAAGTTTAATATCCCAAAGATAATTTCTCATGTAATAGTTTTCTTTTTCCCAAGTATTATCTCTACATTTTAATATGTTTACTTGAGAAAAATAAATATGGATGGGAAAAAGAAGATAAAAATTGCCTATAATTTCACTGTCACTGAGAGAAAATTACTGCTAGATCTTGGTAGGCGCCCTTTCATATGTTTTCCATGCATAAATTTGTATGATCTTTCAAATGCTTTGAGAGGGAACTGTGTCAGGAATTTATTATTATTGCTTAATGGCATATAATATATTGGGTTGGACAAAAATCCCCAAATAGAATAAATTTTAAATCTGACTTTTTATTCCATACATGTTTATATTTTTAAAAGCAGAGTTTAGGGCTTCCCTGGTGGCGTGGTGGTTAAGAATCTGCCTGCCAATGCAGGGAACATGGGTTCGATCCCTGGCCCGGGAAAATCCCATATGCCGTGGAACAGCTAAGCTCGTACGCCACAACTACGTTAGACTGCACTCTAGAGCCCGCAAGCCACAACTACTGAGCCCAAGTGCCTAGAGCCTGCGCTCCACAACAAGAGAAGCCACAACAATGAGAAGCCTGCACACCGCAACGAAGAGTATCCCCCGCTTGCCACAACTAGAGAAAGCCCGCACACAGCAACGAAGACCCAACACAACCAAAAATAAAAACAAATAAATTAATTAATTTTTAAAAGAAACCAGAGTTTAAAACTAAAAAAAAATTTTTTAATCTATAAAACATATGAAAAACAAATTAGATAGGTTACTTTTTTTTAAATCCTCGCAGGGAATTCCCTGGTGGTCAAATGGTTAGGACTTGGCGCTTTCACTGCCGGGGCCCAGGTTCGATCCCTGGTCCGGGAACAAAGATCCTGCAAGCTGCATGGTGCGGCCAAAAAAAAAAAAAAAAAAAGAATAAATAAATAATCCTGGCACTTACTATAACAATATATCTAATGCAAAGACCAACTGGACAATTAGTACATTATATCTGCCAGTAAATTTTGGAATCAATAATGAGGATGTTACTTACTGTGGATAGTTTATTTCAAAGGGCAGGTGGCTCTTCATTTTAAGAAAAAAGGAAAATGGCTGTATAAAATATGAAAAGCAGTATTTCTAAATTTTAAATTTCAATCTTGCAGTTGTAATCCAAAATGCTCAAAAGAGAAAAGCAAAAGTTAAATTGAGAAAAGGTACAACTTATATATTGTTTCTAAAAATCCATATAGAGGGCTTCCCTGGTGGCGCAGTGGTTGAGAGTCCGCCTGCCGATGCAGGGGATGTGGGTTTGTGACCCGGTCTGGGAGGATCCCACATGCCGCAGAGCGGCTGGGCCCGTGAGCCATGGCCTCTGAGCCTGCACATCCGGAGCCTGTGCTCCGCAATAGGAGAGGCCACAACAGTGAGAGGCCCGCGTACCACACACACACACAAAAAAATCCATATAGATATCTTATATATTCCCCAAATTTCTTTGCTTAATTCAAGAAATGTGCCATAAAGATTAACATGACATTTCTCTGCTCTTCATTCCTGGAGAATATCCCCATAAGAAATGAAACATTCATTAACAAATATTTATTAAGTACCCTCGTATTCAAGGTATTATGCTTTCATCAATTACATAAATCCAAAGTAACAGTGCAGTTTTAGACCACCCAGGTAGGATTTGTTATGTGTCATGGACAGGAAACATTGATTTCTACTTTTTTTTTTTTTTTTTTGCGGTACGCGGGCCTCTCACTGTTGTGGCCTCTCCCGTTGCGGAGCACAGGCTCCGGACGCGCAGGCTCAGCGGCCATGGCTCACGGGCCCAGCCGCTCCGCGGCATGTGGGATCTTCCCAGACTGAGGCACGAACCCATGTCCCCTGCATCGGCAGGCGGACTCTCAACCACTGCGCCACCAGGGAAGCCCGCCCTCTACTTTTTTTTCCAATTTTTTTTATCATGGTAGTGTAGATATAGCATAAAATTTACTGTTGTAACTGTTTTTGTGTATAGTGCAGAGGCATTAAATACAATGATATTGCTATGCAGCCCTCACCACCATCTATCTCCAGAACTCTTTTCATCTTGCAAAAGTGCAACTCTAAACGCCTTAAACAATAAGTCTCCATTCCCTCCTCCCCTAGCCCCTAGTAACCACCACTCTACTTTCTGACTCTATGAATTTGGCTAGTCTAGGTATCTCATGTAAGTTGTAGCATACAGTATTTGTCTTTTTGTGACTGGCATTTCACTTAGCAAAATGTCCTCAAGGTTCATCCATGTTGTAGCATATGTCAGAATTTCCTTCCTTTTTAAGGCTGAGTAATATACCATCGTATGTATATAGCATATTTTGCTTATCCATTCATCTGCTGATGGACACTTGAGTTGCTTTTATGTATTAGCTATTGTGAATGATGCTGCTATGAGCATGGGTGTACAGATACCCCTTCAGGACCTTGCTTTCAATTCTTTTGGTTATATACTCCAAAGTGGAATTGCTAGGTACGTGGTAATTCTATTTTACTTTTTTTAAGAACTTCCATATTGTTTTCCATAGACACTGTACCATTTAATATTCCCATCAATGCACAAATGTTCCAATTTCTCCATATCTTTGCTAACACTTGTTTTTTTTTTTAATTGTGGCCATTCTAATAGGTGTGAGGTGGTATCTCTCTGCAGTTTTGATTTATATTTCCCTAATGATAAGTAATTTTGAATATCTTTTCATGTGCTTATTGGCTATTTATATATCTTCTTTGGAGAAATGTCTAGTCAAGTCCTTTGCCCATTTTCGTGTGTGTGTGTGTGTGTGTGTGTGTGAGTTTTAGGAATTCTCTATATATTCTGGATATTAATCCTTTATCAGACATATTTACAAATATTTTCTCCCATTCTTTGGGTTGATCTTTTACCGTCTTGATTGTGTCTTTGCACGTAAAACATTTTTAATTTTTATGAAGTTGTCTCTTTTTCCTTTGTTGCCTGTGCCTTTAGTGTCATATCCAAAAAAAACATTGCCAAGTCAAATGTTATGAAGATTTTGTCCCATGTTTTCTTCTAAGTGTTTTACAGTTTTAGGTCTTACCTTTAGGTCATGGATCCATTTAGAGTTAATTTTTGTACATGGTGTTAGGTAAGGGTCCAACTTCATTCTTTTGCATGTGGATATCCAGTTGTTCTGTTCATTATTGAGAATGGGATATTGAACTCCAGCTGTTATTGCAGAACTACTTCTCCCTTCAGTTCTATCAATCTTTGCTTCATATATTTTGGTGGTCTGTTATTAGGTGCATGAATTTCTATAATTGTTATATCTTGTTGTATTGAACCTTCTATTAATATATAATGTCCTTTATCTCTTATGAGTTTTTTTGATTTAATATCTATTTTGTCTGATATTAGTATAGCCATTATACTATTGCATGGATTTTCTTTTCCATCCTTTCACTTGCAACCTATTTATGTCTTTGTACCTAAGGTGAGTTTTGTAGACAGCATATGGTTGGATCATGTGTTTTTATCCATTTTGCCAATCTGTCTTTTGACTGGAGAATTTAATCCATTTACATTTAAAGTATCAATAACTACTGGTAAGGAGGGATTTACTTGTCATTTTGCTATTTGTTATCTATATGCCTTATAGCTTTTTGGCCCTCATTTCTTACATTACTGTCTTTTTTGTGTGTTTAGTTTGATTTTTTTTGTAATGAGACATTTAAATCATTTCCTTTTTTTGTAAATTCTTTAGCTGTTTTCTTTGTGGTTACCATGGGAATTACAGTTAACATCCTGTAACTTTAGTTATAACACTCTAATTTGAATTTATACCAGCTTACCTTCAATAACATACAAAACTTCTGCTCCTTTAACAGTTCCATCTTTATCTCATTCAGTTGTTGATGTCAGAAAATTATACCTTTATACATTGTGTGTCTAAAAACATAAGTTAATAATATTTTAATGTATCAGTCTCTTAAATTGTGTAGAAAACAAAAAGTGGAGTTACACAATATTAACTTTTTTTTTTTTTTTTTTTTTTTGCGGTACGCGGGCCTCTCACTGCTGTGGCCTCTCCCGTTGCGGAGTACAGGCTCTGGACGCGCAGGCTCAGCGGTCATGGCTCACGGGCCCAGCCGCTCCGCGGCATGTGGGATCTTCCCGGACCGGGGCACGAACCCATGTCCCCTGTATCGGCAGGCGGACTCTCAACCACTGCACCACCAGGGAAGCCCAATATTAACTTTTTTAACTGCCCATGTTTTTACCTTTACCGAGATCTTTATTTCTTCATATAGCTTTGAGTCACTGTCTAGTGTCTTTTTGTTTCAAGCTGCAGGACTCATTTTAGTATTTCTTGCAGGCAGGTCTAGTGGTCACAAATTCCCCACAGTTTTTGTTTATTTGGGAATGTCTTAATTTTTTCCTCACTTTTGAAGGTCAGTTTTGCCAAGTATAAGCTTCTTGGTTGACAGTTTCTTCTTCTAGCACTTTGAATATATCAGCCCACTGATTTCTGACCTCCAAAATTTCTGATGAGAAATCTGCTAGTTATCTTTACTGAGGATCCCTTGTATGTGACGAGTTGCTTCCTCACTGCTTTCAAAATTCCCTCTTTGGCTTTGGGCAGTTTGATTATAATGTATCCTGGTGTTTGTCTCTTTGAGTTCATCTGGGAGTTCATTGAACTTCTTGGATGTTTATATTCAGGTATTTCATGAAATTTTATAAGTTTTTAGCCATTATTTTTGCAAATATTCTCTCTGCCTTTTTATCTTTTTCTTCCTTTTAGGACTTCCATGATGTGTATGTCAGTCTACTGGATGGTATCCCGTAATTCCCTTAGGCTCTGTTCACTTCAATCTTTTTTCTCTCTGTTTCTCGGATTCAATAATTCCATTGTCCTGTCTTAAACTATGCTGATTCTTTTTTCTGCCAGCTCAAACTTGCCTTTAAATCTTTCTAGTGAACTTTTCATTTTAATTATTGTACTTTTCACCTCCAGAATTTCTTTCTGTTTCTTTTAAGGTTTTTATCTCTTTGCTAATATTTCCATTTTGTTCATACATTGTTTTCTTTTTTTTTACTGAGGTATAATTGACATATTAATTTCAGGTGACATCATAATGATTCAATATTTGTATACACTGAGAGATGATCACAATAAGTCTAGTTACCAGCTGTCACCATACAAAGTTACAAAAAGATTTTTTCTCGTGATACGAATTTTTAAGATTTGTTCTTATGGCAACTTTCAAAAATGCACTATAGGGCTTCCCTGGTGGCGCAGTGGTTGAGAGTCCGCCTGCTGATGCAGGGGACACCGGTTCGTGCCCCGGTCCGGGAGGATCCCACGTGCCGTGGAGCGGCTGGGCCCGTGAGCCATGGCCGCTGAGCCTGCGTGTCCGGAGCCTGTGCTCCGCAACGGGAGAGGTCACAACAGTGAGAGGCCCGCGTACCGCAAAAAAAAAAAAAAAAAAAAAATGCACTATATTACTGACTATAGTCACATGCTGCACATTACATCCTCAGGAGTTATTTATTTTATACATTGTTTTCTTGACTTTCTCCACATATTTCTTTAGTTCTTTGAGCATCTTTAAGACAGTTGTGCTAAAGTCTTTGTCTAGTAGATTCACCATCAGGTCTTTTTCAGGGACAGTTTCTGTTTTTTGTTTTTTTCCTTTTTTTTTAATAAAGTTATTTGTTTACTTATTTATTTTTGGCTGCATTGGGTCTTCACTGCAGCATGTGGGCTTTCTCTAGTTGCAGCGAGCGGGGGCTACTCTTCATTGTGTTGCGCAGGCTTCTCTTGTTGCAGAGCATGGGCTCTAGGCACGCGAGCTTCAGTAGTTGTGACATGCGGGCTCAGTAGTTGTGGCTCGCGGGCTTAGTTGCTCCACAGCACGTGGGATCCTCCTAGAATAGGGATCGAATCTGTGTCCCCTGCATTGGCAGGCAGATTTTTAACCACTGTGCCACCAGGGAACTCCCTGTTTTTTTCCTGTGAATGGGCCATCTTTTCCTGTTTTTGTATACTTTGTGGGTTTTTTGTTGAAAACTGTACATTGAATCTTATACTCTAATAATTAGAATCTAATAATGTGATAACTCCGGAAATCAGGCTCTTCCTGTTTTTGGTTATAGTTTTTGGTTTTTTGATTATTGCAGGCTCTCTCTGTGCCAAGGATTAGCCTGAGGTGTAAACTTTAGGTCTGCTCAGGTCTTTTCTGAGCATGGGGCTTCCCCTGGCCATGCATAGTGACTTTCTAATTTTTCCTGTATTTGTGGTTGCTTTTTTTTTTTTTTTTTTTGCGGTACGCAGGCCTCTCACTGCTGTGGCCTCTTCCGTTGTGGAGCACAGGCTCCGGACGCACAGGCTCAGCGGCCATGGCTCACGGGCCCAGCCGCTCCGCGGCATGCGGGATCCTCCCAGACTGGGGCACGAACCCGTGTCCCCTGCATCGGCAGGCGGACTCTCAACCACTGTGCCACCAGGGAAGCCCTGTGGTTGCTTTTGAATGTCCTAGTCTGGCCCTTTAGATCCCCTGAAAATCACTTCACTTGGTGGGGGGCATTTACAACAAGGGGTGTGGTGTGTCCAACAACAATGGCCACAGCCTCTTTATCTTCATCTACGGATTAGAAGCAGCAATCAGTGATTAGAGCACAGATCCCTGATATTTGGAGGACAGGGTTTTTTTTTGCCCACTCTGGCTTCGGAAATCTGTGTACAGTCTGCTTCAGAAACACATGCATAGCTACCTGCAATGGGGCTGAAGTGTGGGGGATGCTTAGCTGCTACTGTGCTAAGAGCTGAAATTGACAAAAATTAACCACAATTTACCATTCACCTTTCCTCTGGAAGTTGTGAGCCTTCCTCTAGAGTTCCAAAATTACATCAGACAGATTCTTCCAGTACCATTGTTGTCTAGATGGGGAGACATATTTCTGTTGCTTTCTACTCTGCCATCTTCCCAGAATCCACTCTCTTAATTTTTTTAAAGCTATTGAGTGCTTACTATGTACCAGGCACTGTTCTAAACATCTAGTAGTTTATTGTAATTTTTTTCTCATTTTAAATAAACATATACTTTTACACCTAAAAGTGTTTTTTTTGTTCTTGTAACTTTGCATTCTTTTTCTTTGTTTTTTTAAATGTAGAGTGTATCTTTATATATATATATATATATATATATATATACATTTATTTATTTATTCATTTATTTTGGCTGCACTGGGTCTCAGTTGCAGCACTCGGGATCTTTGTTGTGGTATGAGGGATCCTTAGTTGCAGTATGTGGGACCTTTAGTTGTGGCATGCAAACTCTTAGTTGTGGCATACATGTGGGATCTAGTTCCCTGACCAGGGATCAAACCCGGGCCCCCTGCATTGGGAGCTCGGAGCCCTAGCCACTGGACCACGAGGGAAGTCCCTGCATTCTTCTTCTTAAAGAGCATCCCCAACATTTTATAGATTTCAGGATACACAAAGCTTGAATCTGCCCCTGCTGTGGCATCAAGAAAGTGACATGCTTTAATTCAAAATGATCCCTAAATTGTCTAATCTTCAGCGTGGGCCCTGACTTTCATTTTTGCTTCTTGAACACATTATTATCCCTATCCAACTCTCTGCCAATAGAAAAGTGTTACAAGATCTGGAAGGCAAGCTCACTGAAACACATTACCTTTTCCCTGCTGATAGAGTAAACTTCTAGGGTTGCCAGAATTAGCAAATAAAAATATAGGATTCCCAGTTAAATTTGAATTTCAGATAAATGTTACATGGGACATACTAAAAAATGTTGTTTATCTGAAATTCAGATTTAAGTGGCAACCTGTATTTTATCTGGCAACTCTATGAATTTCTCAAAAATAGTCCCTCCAGTACAAGAATTAAGTTTTATCTTTCTATAGAACTAGAACAGTTCTCAGATCAATGACAGTGGTGTTGAATACTAACATAAGTGGCTTTTCTTAACCTTTTCTGAGAAATAAATATCTAATGCAATTTATGTATCTTCTTCCCAGAAAAATGCACAAAAACAAAACACTTTGCCCACAGTTTCAGAGCCCTAAGCCCAACTTGTAAACTGTGCCCTCCTGCCCTCCCCCAACTCAGATCCCTTATGTAGAGCTCCTCGTTTGTATAATGTTTTATGATTTACAAAGTACTTTTATCTTTACAACAGTCTTCTAATAAAACTAGCCCATTTTGTAGATGAAGAAACTGAGACTTGCATACCCAGTAATTATGATTAGAGCTTAAAGTCAGTTCTTCCCATTTCAGTTCATGGGCTCTTTGCACCATGCTAGCCTGCCTCATAAGTCTTCCCTCTTAAAATGTTCTGCTTTCTGCCAGTTTTTTTTTTTTTTTTTTTTGGCTGCCCTGCACAGCTTGTGGGGGATCTTAGTTCCCTGATCAGGGGTTGAACCTGGGCCCACGGCAGTGAAAACACCGAGTCCTAATCACTGGACTGCCAGGGAATTCCCTTTACCAGTATTTTTTTATGAAAGCCAGAGTGAAAGAGTGAAAAGGACATTCGGATGAGGAGTCCTGGGTACTAGTCTTAGTGCCTTCACTAAGAAGCTATATGACTGACTCCTGGTTTCCAGACAGCCTGCTCTCATCCTTTCTCGAGAGCATATTTCCCCTTTTGCTTAGTAAAACTGTTGCTACTTAATACTGCAAAAAACAAACAAACAAACAGAAAAAGAAGCTATATGACTTTGGCCGAGACACTTTACCTTTCTGGGCCTTAGCTTATCTATCTGTACAATAAAGGGGCTGGACAACATTCTCTGAGAAGTGCTAATATTCTGTGATTATAAAGGCCCTTCCATTGTCCCAATTTTCCTAGCAGGCCAAAATAAAACCTACTTTTTATTATTTTATTATTTACTCTGACCTTCTAAGGTGCAGAGATTGCAGATGTACTCATAGGAATTTGGGGTTGAAAAGGCTTAGGAGTCAGAGAGATATGAAGTTGCTCTACTTGGGGGCGGTTCCAGGAACTATAGTATAAAAAGTTCTGTCTCCACCCAGTTCTGTTTCCAGCCAGGGTATGAAGGGAGTCTCAAGGCACAGAGGAGTGGGATGAACCCCCCATGCAGACCGTTGGTTTGCAGTGGGAGAAGAGCATTGCTATAGTTAAATTCTAAGCTTTGCTTTTACCATCACTCTTTGGCTCAGAGCCTAAGTGCTGGGAGATCCCACTCAGATCATCAGCCCTGTTCAACTGTCCTTGACTACGTTACATGGAGCAAAGGACTTAGAGCCACTAGTACTTCAGGTACTTTCCCACTTCAGGATTTAAAGGGAGGCTCTTTCCTTGTGGTTCAAGGGGAGAGGATCCTGGATTCTCTTCCCTGGTACCCCAGAGAGCAACAAACTAAATTCCTGTGCCAAAGGCTGTATTTTCTTCCCAAACATTGGTCCAACATGGCTGAGCCTAATAAACATTTGATACCTCATGGGAATCCTAACTAATAACCTTAAGTAAAAATAACGTGTCAAGAAATATCTTGGCAGCCATCTTAGTGGGTTTTCCAATTTGGAAAAGTTTCTAAGAAATCCTTACGAACCAAATTGCTATGCCTCACCTTCATGGTGGTGAAATGGTCAGAGTCAGGAAATGCCATTCCAAAGAGAGAACACAGCATAAGAAATCAGAGACCTGCTTTGGAAGTTTTAGCCATGGCAATCGGAGAAGAAAAAGAAATAAAAGGAATCCAGGGCTTCCCTGGTGGCGCAGCGGTAGGGAGTCTGCCTGCCAATGCAGGGGAAACGGGTTTAAGCCCTGGTCTGGGAAGATCCCACATGCCGCGGAGCAACTGGGCCCGTGAGCCACAACTACTGAGCCTGCGCATCTGGAGCTTGTGCTCTGCAACAAGAGAGGCCGCAACAGTGAGAGGCCTGCTCACTGCAATGAAGAGTGGCCCCTGCTCGCCGCAACTAGAGAAAGCCCATGCATAGAAACAAAGACCCAACACAGCCAAAAATAAATAAATAAATAAAATTATAAAAAAAAAAAAAAAAGAGGAATCCAAATCGGAAAAGAAGTAAAACTGTCACTGTTTGCAGATGACATGGTACTATACATAGAGAATCCTAAAGATGCTACCAGAAAACTACTTGAGCTAATCAGTGAATTTGGTAAAGTAGCAGGATACAAAATTAATGCACAGAAATCTCTTGCATTCCTATACACTAACAACGAAAACTCTGAAAGAGAAATTAAGGAAACACTCCCATTTACCATTGCAACAAAAAGAATAAAACACCTAGGAATAAACCTACCTAAAGAGACAAAAGACCTGTATGCAGAAAATTATAAGACACTGATGAAAGAAATCAAAGATGATACAAACAAATGGAGAGATATACCATGTTCTTGGGTTGGAAAAATCAACATTGTGAAAATGACTATACTACCCAAAGCAATCTACAGATTCAATGCAATCCCTGTCAAACTACAAAGGACATTTTTCACAAAACTAGAACAAAAAATTTTACAATTTTTATGGAGACATAAAAGACCCCGAATAGCCAAAGCAATCTTGAGAAAGAAAAACGGAACTGGAAGAATCAGGTTCCCTGACTTCACACCATACTACAAAGCTATAGTAATCAAGACAGTATGGTACTGGCACAAAAACAGAACTATAGATCAATGGAACAGGATAGAAAGCCCAGAGATAAACGCACGCACATATGATCACCTTATTTTTGATAAAGGAGGCAAGAATATATAATGGAGAAAAGATAGCCTCTTCAATAAGGCTAGTAGTGCTGGGAAAACTGGACAGCTACATGTAAAAGAATGAAATTAGAACACTCCCTAACACCATATCCAAAAATAAACTCAAAATGGATTAAAGACCTAAATGTAAGGCCAGACACTATAAAACTCTTAAGGAAAACAAAGGCAGAACACTATGACATAAATCACAGCAAGATCGTTTTTGACCCACCTCCTAGAGAAATGGAAATAAAAACAAAAATAAACAAATGGGACCTAATGAAACTTAAAAGCTTTTGCACAGCAAAGGAAACCATAAGCAAGATGAAAAGACAACCCTCAGAATGGGAGAAAATATTTGCAAATGAAGCAATGGACAAAGGATTAATCTCTAAAATATACAAGCAGCTCATGTGGCTTAATATCAAAAAAATAACCCAATCCAAAAATGGGCAGAAGACCTAAATAGACATTTTTCCAAAGAAGATATACAGATCGCCAACAAACACATGAAAGGATGCTCAACATCACTAATAGTTAGAGAAATGTTAATCAAAACTACAGTGAGGTATCACCTCACACCAGTCAGAATGGCCATCATCAAAAAATCTAGAAACAATAAATGCTGGAGAGGGTGTGGAGAAAAGGGAACCCTCTTGCACCGTTGGTGGGAATGTAAATTGATAACAGCCACTATGGAGAAAAGTATGGAGGTTCCTTAAAAAACTAAAAATAGAACTACCATATGACCCAATAATCCTACTATACTACTGGGCATATACCCGGAGAAAACCATAATTCAAAAAGAGTCATGTACCACAATGTTTATTGCAGCACTGCACCGTTTACAATAGCCAGGACATGGAAGCAACCTAAGTGTCCACCGACAGATGAATGGATATAGAAGATGTGGCACATATATACAGTGGAATATTACTCAGCCATAAAAAGAAATGAAATTGCATTATTTGTAGTGAGGTGGATGCACCTAGAGTCAGTCATACAGAGTGAAGTAAGTCAGGAGGAGAAAAACAAATATCGTATGCTAACACATATATATGGAATCTAAAAAAAAAAAAAAGGTTCTGATGAACCTAGGGGCAAGACAGGAATAAAGACTCAGATGTAGAGAATGGACTTGAGGACATGGGGAGGGGGAAGGGTAAGCTGGGACAAAGTGAGAGAGTGGCACTGATATATATACACTACCAAATGTAAAATAGATAGCTAGTGGGAAGCAACCGCATAGCACAAGGAGATAAGCTCCATGCTTTGTGACCACCTAGAGGGGTGGGATAGGGAGAGTGGGAGGGAGGCTCAAGAGGGAGGGGATATGGTGATATATGTATATGTGTAGCTGATTCACTTTGTTATACAGCAGAAACTAACAACATTAGTAAAGCAATTATACTCCAGTAAAGACGTTAAAAAAAAGAAAAAAGAAAAGAAATCAGAGACCTTGGTATAGTGAATCTGGGGGAAGAGGAGGGAGCATTCCTTTTTCTCCTCTTCCTTCTCCCAGACAAACTTCATCCCTAGAGGTAGCCACAAGTCCCCTCCTTTGTGATGCCTTTACCATTCCATTCCTATTCTAGGGAAAGTTTGAGACACAGAGTATCCCAGACAGACTAATAATTTGGTGCCTCTTCAAAATAATGCACTTAGAATATTTATTCAACATCTATTTGGTGGGTTTAGGGAGAAACCAATATTTTTATTATTATATGAAAAAAGATGTTCAACTACTCCCACTGCCTGAAGTAGAGTCAGTGTTCTGGAAAAGAGAAATCTCATTTTTCTGTAATTCTTGTTCTCATTTCTATTTTCTTTTGCAATTTACTGAATCAGACTACTTGGGAGACATACCAAAGAATTTAAAATTTAGGCTTTGTTCAACAATTTAAAATTCATTCCAGTAAAAACAGCTTGGTGCTATGCATGACTTGATTTCAGAATTTCGTTTGACTTCATCTGCAGCTGCTCGTGGCAAAACTAATCAACAGACATAGGTCATCTCTAGAGAAGAGGTTTTTGGTTTTTTTAATTTTAATTTTTTTCATGACATTTCTTTTTTAAACTTATTCATTTGGTTGCACTGGGTCTTAGTTGCGGCAGGCAGGCTCCTTAGTTGCGGCTTGTGGGCTCCTTAGTTGAGGCTCGCTGGCTCCTTAATTGTGTCATGCCAACTCTTAGTTGCGGCATGCATGTGGGATCTAGTTCCCTGACCAGGGATCAAACCCGGGACCCCTGCACTGGGAGCTTGGAGTTTTAACCACTGCGCCACCAGGGAAGTCCCGATTTTTGGGTTTTTTAATTTCCGTGTGAAAGTGTTGTCTTTGGTGGAAGCAAAACCAAATTACTTTTTACCAGGAAGGTAAGGGGTTCTGTACAGAAACCTGAGTTAACTAGCACATTTCTGGTTTTCGTGGCATTCTGTACTGGTGCCTAAACAAGTACCTGGATCTCTCATTCCTCAATACAGCTGTGTCCCTCAAATGAACAGAGCTGTGTGCTCCCTCTGCTTTCCACAGCCCTCTACCTTGCCTTGATTAGGGATGATACTTATCGCATGATATTGTGATTGCTTTTATATCTTTGTCCTCTACTAGACTGTGAACTTGCTTAGGTCAGAGAGAGACCATATTATCTTCATGATGACTAGTGAGCCCTCAACAAATGAATGAATAAATGCCATAGGAAGCTAAGAAAGATTAACAGGCACTAGGGCTGTATGTGGGACATCAATGAAAAATCTGAAGTCTCACTGGGCAGAGCCTTCTATATGATGGTCAGGAACCCTGAGCAATCTTAAGTTGCAGAAAATTCAAAGAATTTAGTCATCCATTGGTCTTTTGTGTGTGTGTGTGCATAGTCCACATTAAGCACTCACCATCTATAATTTGATATAAAGCAAAATTAACTGTAATCCAGGTACTGACCTAGGATCTTTACACATATTTCTTGTTAAATTATCAGAACAACACTGTGAGGAGGTGTCATTCATCTCTGTTTTATAGGTTAAGTAACTGAATTCAGAAAGGTTTAGTAAGTTCACAATCACTGAGTCAGGAAGAGATGAAGCTGGCCTTTGAATCCACCTCTGCCTTCTCATTCCACCTTAACTCCTGTTATAGTCACACATTACATATCTCACTGTGGAGCTATACAGAACAAGGAACACTCAAGAGTTACATCAATTAGAACTTTCACATGATATTCAAGAAATCAGAGACTAATTCTCTCCACCCTCAGCCCTGAAGTTGAAATACAGTAATGTTAGACATAAAAATCTATTTTGATTTTCCCGCAAGGTATCTCCCTCTCTTATCCATGTAGTGAGCATTAACAATTAATGGGAATTGCTCTCCAAACCATATAACATCATTCTTAATATTTATGATGCCCACGAAACACACAAACATCTGTTCTGTAGAGTGATAGCTATGAAAGGATACTTAAGTGCCAAACACTCTCATTCATGTAGATGAGTCAAAGCTTTACGCAATTGCCCCTCTGGAGATATCTAAATAGCAAGGATTCCAAGAAGATGGGAAGAAGACAATTTTAGACTCAACTAGTCTTAAGGAGTATTAGTTCATTTTATTATGACCAAAAGCATGTAGTAATTTTAAATGGAATAAAGTTATGTTTAAATGGTGGACATGATCTTTCATATTGGGGATGACTGCAGTGTACCCTAAAGGTGAAGTTAAGATTTCCCTTTGAGAAATAAAATTAGTAGACTCGGGACTCCCCTGGTGGCGCAGTGGTTAAGAACCCGCCTGCCAGTGCAGGGGACACAGGTCCTATTCCTGGTCCGGGAAGATCCCACGTGCTGCAGAGCAACTAAGCCCGTGCGCCACAACTACTGAAGCCCGCGTGCCTAGAGCCCGTGCTCCACAACAAGAGAAGCCACCACAATGAGAAGCCCATGCACCACAACAGAGAGTAGCCCCCGCTCGCCACACCTAGAGAAAGCCCACGCACAGCAACAGAGACCCAACACAGCCAAAAAATAAAATTAAAAAAAATTAGAAGACTCAAAAGTTCTTTTGATAGATGAGATCATTCATCAGCAGGAATGAAAGATCTAAGAAATCTGCTGTTAAAGTAAGACTGAAGAATTGGGCACACCCAAAACCTGATCAAGGTGGCTCAGAGAGCAGGCTTGGCTTGAAGGATTTACTAAGAAAGAAAGTCTTGTGCTCTGCTTGTAAGGAGAATATGCTGGGCTTCCCTGGTGGCGCAGTGGTTGCGAATCTGCCTGCCAATGCAGGGGACAAGGGTTCGATCCCTGGTCCGGGAAGATCCCACGTGCCGTGGAGCAGCTAAGCCTGTGCGCTACAACTACTGAGCCTGTGCTCTAGAGCCCACGAGCCACAACTACTGAGCCCGCATGCTGCAACTACTGAAGCCTGTGCGCCTAGAGCCCGTGTTCTGCAGCAAGAGAAGCCACCACAGTAAGAAGACTGCGCACCTAAACAAAGAGTAGCCCCTGCTCCCTGCAACTAGAGAAAGCCCGCACGCATCAGCGAAGACCCAATGCAGCCAAAAATAAATAAGTAAAATTAATTTTTTTAAAAAAAGAGAAAGAATATGTTAACGGAAGACAGTGGTCAGCTTGGATTTCTGATAGCAGAGTTGAGACACTATAGCCAGTACCTTCACAGGAACTTCCTGACTATTGACAATAAATAACTATTTGTGATAAAATAACTAGTATACTTGTATACATACATACATATATGTACAAACAAGTACTGCTACCTAGCCTTTCCCAGCTGACACTTCTTAAAATTGCAATGAACACAAGATTAACATAAGAGCAGTAGCAACAACAACAATAATGGCAACTAACAATTGTTGAGTACTTATCAAATGTCAGGCATACATCCAAAGCTCTACATATGAATTACTCATTGAGTGTTCACAGCAATCCCATGAAGTAAAAGGAAAACCTGATGCACACATAGGTTCCATAATATGTGCCAGATCATGTGCAAATGAGTGGTGAAGCCTAATTCTAACCTAGGTAGGCTATAAAGCATTCTTAACCACTTGCTGGAGGTTAGAGAATGGGATGAACAATATAAATAAATTTAAATTAGATGTTCAAGCAGGGGTTCTTTTGGTTGCAAGATACAGAACTTAAACTATTTTGAATAAAATGTTGGGTGAGGCTCACCCTAAGCCTAGTAAGGTATTCTTTTCCCATAACATTTGGCATTTATCTCTGTCATTGCATTTACTGCCCTGTGTTATAATTCTCTGTTAATATGTTCATTATAATGATCCCACTTGATCCCAATAACTTCATTTCTTCCCTTTTTATTTACTGCCATATTCCTCGTACAAAGAACAGTGTCTGACAGATGGTAGGTACTGAAGAAATATTTGTTCAAATAAAAAGCAGGGTGGGACACTGGGCAGGGTCAGGGGTGTTAGTTGATTAATAATTAAAAAAAGCAAGAAACAAAGTCAGCCAGACTTCATGGGAACTGAAAATTCAGGAACAGTGCTTATTCCCTTATCCTGCACCCTACCCATGGTGTCTTGCCTCTGCACTTTTTGGCATAAATGCTCCATTTTCCTCTTTTTTAAATAGGCTTCCTTTGCTTATGTATAATTTCTTCTCCCTCATAATTTTGGCTTTTGTGAAACTTTGGATAGCCTTGGTACAAGTCTTCCAGGCTAATGCTGCAAACTTCAGCCCCCCTCTAGATGAGTCGGAACTCTTCAAGTTCTGGATCCCACTATGGACTCAATGCCTACTAATTTAGATTTTCAGGAGAAAGATTCTGAATGGTTCAGCTTAGGTCAAGAGTTTTCCAGTTGTCCAATAAGCTGTGGCTGGAGTGTTATGTGACAAAACTCGCTGTGTAGGCTTATCTTTTTGTCAAGGAGTCAAGTTTATCAGAAAGGATTGTGGGCTGGGTATGTACCCCCAAAATAGGTCTCCTACAGATGTCAAACTGATATTTCTTTCATTTTGAAATGTAGACAATTTTTAAAACCATCAAGGAGTATAGTCTAAATTACAAAGAAAGTTTATAGTCATACATTTACTATATTTTAACAGGGAATTTCTATGGGCTGCCATTTTCCAGTTGCTCACATTTTCAATTTTGTTCTTTGAGTACTTAAAACACAGATGTATTTTCTTTCTTGTCATGCAATGAAAATGTTCTATTTTGATATGATATGTGTTATTCATAGTGTTTGCATTTTCTTTATGATATCAAGAAGTTAATCTGTTCCACTCTTTCTAACTAGTGTAGTTAAGAGCTTTTGATGGTTTCTTGTGATAATTGCATTATGATTTTCACCCTCTTATGTTTTTGACTACATAATTTCTGAAGCATTAAGAGAATTGCCTGAAATTTTACTTGTAGTTCTTGATTTAATACACATGCTGAAGATCCCTAGATTGCCCTTAATTTACAAATGAATTTCAAAAGATCACTTCTAAGTCAGTTGTTTGAAACTGAAATGCATTCTCCTAGTGTTTCACAAGAGGTTATTTAACCTATAATATATTCACTCAGTTATTCATTCCATTAGGAGCCACTATTTGCCTGGCACTGTGTGTACAACATGAAAGAAACAGATATAGTCTCTGTCCCCATGAAGCTTATACTCTATGGGAGGAACACAAATTGCCAATTACATTAGGGCTCATAGTAATAGCTGACCCTGGGTGCCTAGTGCTTAATAGGTTCTCCAAAAATATTCATGGATGTGTGACTCAATAGGTTAAAACTGAGTAATGTACATTCATTATATCATTTAATCTTAACAATTCTCTGAGGACTTAACCTTTTAAAATCTCTAATCATAATTAAACTGGTTAGTAATTCCATTCAAAAGACAAATTTACAATGGATATATTTTTTAACTTTTATTGATAAATAAAATATATACAGAGAAGTGTGCCTATCTCAAGTACAACTCAATGCATTTTATTAACTGAAGCTGATCAAGAAACAAACTTTATCAGCATCCCAGAACCTTCCTTGTGACTCTTTATAGTCACTACACCCTCAAAGATAAAGAATATCATTTAAAAATTAAAATATATCGGCTTGCAGTCATTTAATAACGTATTTGAGAAGAAAGATATTTAAGTAAATTCCAATTTGTCCATTTGGAATTCAATAAAATGTGTTACTAAGCTTGTTTATTTTGTTATGATTAGATTCAGCTGAACATAATTAAAAATTCAAAATAACAGTGGCTTAAGTAAGGCAGTTCTTTTTCACATGAAAGAGGTTTAGAAGGAGATATTTAGGGTTGGCTTGGCAGCCCCAGAGTTATCAGACATCAGGTTCCTCTACCTTACAGATCAACCATTCTAGTACAGAGCGAGTGATGGTCCAAGATGGCTATTGGAAATCCAACTATCATGTCCATATTCCAGACAGGAAAAAGAAGGAAGGGCAAAAGGACTCTACCTCCCAGCTGCTTAAGTTCACCTCCGAGGAGTGTGCCCCCAAGTCCCTCATCATATTTCTGCTCTTATCTAATTGTCCAGAATTTAGTCATGAGGCCACATGGTTTTTAAGGGACACTGGGTTTTTAGCTGTGTACACTGATACCTCCAACAACATAGGGATTCTGTTAGTTAGGAAGAAGGAGAGAACATATTTGGAGTAGACAACGACTAGTGTTTGCTATAGTTATGTTAATTTTCATTATAATTACTTACCATACATCACATTGTCTAACGAAAGTTTTCCTCCTAGGAAGGAAAAAAAAAAGGAAACTTGTGTGTTATATATAAGAAAGTGAGGGATGAGAGTTCAAAATAAGTTCATTTACTATACAAAGTGATCTTCTAGCCAGATTCAGTTTCTTGCTGGAGGCCTTGGAAGCCTCTCTCAGCCCTAGACTCACTGGTAGAATGTGGACATATACCTTCCCTCTAATTACAGCACAGAGTCAAAATAGAAAGATTTCTCTAGGGGCTTCCCTGGTGGCGCAGTGGTTGAGAGTCTGACTGCCAATGCAGGGGACACGGGTTCGTGCCCCGGTCCGGGAAGATCCCACATGCCGGGGGATTCAGTGGACGTGATGGAGCACCTACTATATCGAAGTCACTGTACTAGGAGCCATGGGGGACACAGATTTAAATCAGGCATGGATCCTGCCCAAAGAGTGCTGTTGGTCACCAGCCTCCATCAAGAGAGATAAGAAAACATTTGCT
Organism: Mesoplodon bidens; assembly: GCF_964165515.1. NCBI lineage: Eukaryota > Metazoa > Chordata > Mammalia > Artiodactyla > Ziphiidae > Mesoplodon > Mesoplodon bidens. Next base: position 6,612,678 of record NC_138179.1, read on the forward strand.
TAAAGTATGTCACAAGGTTCAAGGTGATCAATGCTATGAAAGAAGGGTAAATGATGTATTTGAGAAGTTCAGGGGAGGGGGATAGAACGATAAAGTGAGGTGAGGTAGGGAGAGGGGACTGTAGAAGGTTTGAGGAGACATGCCTTTGGAGTTGGATCTTGAAGGTTGAGCAGGAGGGATAGGAGTCTTAAAGGTAAGAAGAATAGAGTTCTTGGCAATGGGAGGATAGATCTTAAGAGACATAGAGGAGCTGTGAAGAAGGCATGCTAAGAGACATGGCAGGATGACAAAATTTTATTGTCCTGCAGAGCATAGATGGGTGCCCAGGGCCTCATAATGGAGAATCTATTCTTGGGAATAGCCTCTGAAATGAGAGCAAGGAAAGTACCTGCTCTTTCCCTCAGCCTGGAGTTTCTGCTTCTCTCCTGATATCCCTGCCGTACCTCTACTTTGTCATCCCCACCTGCTGCCATCATCACAAGGAGACTTAGGGATACTGTGCTCTGTGACCTTTCAGCCTAGATGTAGTGGTTGTAGACACACCTGGAGAAGGTGGAGCAAATTAGAGAGAGACACGGGTGAAAAGAGAAAGGTAGGGGGGAGAGAGAGAGAGAGAGAGGAAGAGAGAGAATGATGATTACAACAGTTGTCGCTTCATAATAAACTTGGTGGATTTATTCACAAGATTCTCTTGATTTGTATCTTTGAAATCCTTCCTGAGGAGTAATTTCCTTTAAGGTGCAGCAGAAGACACATTCTTCTCAAGTGCACATGAAACATTCTCCAGGTTAGATCATATATTGGGCCACAAAACAAGCCTTAATAAGTTTAAGAAGTCTAAAATCATACCAAGTATATTTTCTATATACCATACTACAATGGTATGAAACTAGAAATAGGTAATAGGAGGAAAATTGGAAAATTCACAAGCATGTGGAAATTAAACAACATACTCCTGAACAACCAATGGGTCAAAGAAGAAATAAAGAGGGAAATAAAAAAGTATCTTGAGACAAGCAAAAAAGGAAACACAACATACCAAAACTTATGGATACAGCAAAAGCAGTTCTAAGAGGGGAGTTCATAGCAATAAATGCCTACACTTAAAAAAAAACCTCGGGACTTCCCTGGTGGCACAGTGGTTAAGAATCTGCCTGCCAATGCAGGGGAACACGGGTTTAAGCCCTGGTCCAGGAAGGTCCCACATGCCACGGAGCAACTAAGCCTGTGTGCCACAACCACTGAGCCCGTGCACCACAACTACTGAAGCCCACGCCCCTAAAGCCCGTGCTCTGCAAGAAGAGAAGCCACCGCAACGAGAAGCCCGTACACTGCAATGGAGAGTAGCCCCCGATCGCCGCAACTAGAAAAAGCCTGTGCACAGCAACGAAGACCCAATGCAGCCAAAATTAAATAAATAAATAAATACCTTAAATAAACAACCTAATTTACACCTCAAGGAGCCAGAAAAAGAACAAACTAATCTCAAAGTTAGCAGAAGGAAGGAAATAACAAAGATTAGAGTAGATGTAAATGAAATAGAACCTAGAAAGACAACAGAAAAGATCTATGAAACTAAGAGTTGGTTTTTTTGTTTGTTTGTTTTGTTTTGTTTTGTTGCGGTACGAGGGCCTCTCACTGTTGTGGCCTCTCCCGTTGCGGAGCACAGGCTCTGGACGCGCAGGCTCAGCGGCCATGGCTCACGGGCCCAGCCGCTCCGCGGCATGTGGGATCTTCCCGGACCGGGGCACGAACCCGTGTCCCCTGCATCGGCAGGCGGACTCTCAACCACCACGCCACCAGGGAAGCCCTAAGAGTTGGTTTTTTGAAAAGATAAACAAAACAAATCTTTAGCTAGACTGACCAAGATAAAAAAGAGGAATTAAATAAATAAAATTATAAATAAAAGAGGAAACTTATAACTGATACCACAGAAATAAAAAGGATCATGAGACGCTACTAACAATCACATGCCAACAAATTGGACAGCCTAGAAGAAATGGATAAATTTCTAGAAACATAAAACCTGCCAAGACTGAATCATGAATAGAAAATCTGAACAGATCTATAATGAGTAAGGAGATTGAAGCAGTAATCAAAAATCTCTCAACTAAGAAAAGCCCAGAACCAGATGGCTTCACAGGTGAATTCCACCAAACATTTAAAGAAGAATTAATACCAATTCTCAAACTCCTGCAAAAAATTGAAAACTCACTTTATGAGTCCAGCATTACCCTGATACCAAAGCCACTTAAGGACACTTTTCTAAGTGAAAAGAAAATTACAGGCCAAATATCCCTGATGAACATAGATGCAAAAATCCTCAACAAAATACTAGCAAACCAAATTTAACAGCACATTAAAAGAATTATCCACCAGGATCAAGTGGGCTTTCTAAGGATCCAATTTTAATTCTTCTCCATGTGATTATCTAGTTTTTCTAATACCATTTACTGTAGGAAAAGGAAACCCAGCAACTACTTTCACCAAACTTCCCTGTTAACAGCCTTGCCAAGGGGGATTTGGAAGGTAGACGGGAAGCAGAAGCCATTATTGCTTCTCCAACATCAGAGGCACATGGACTTCAAGAGACAGCAAAATGAACTTTTTCAGTGGCCACCTGAATTCCCTCTTCCTTGGCCATGCAGGTAGCTGAGAGAGCTTTTAAGATTTCCTTAGTTCCTCGGATTTTTGGTGGTTTTCCATGACCTTTGCTCCCCCAACACTTTCCTAAGAGTTATAAGCATGTTATTTCCCATATTAAATCCCCTCCTGCCTGAAACACCTACAGTGGTTTCTCTCTTCTTAGTACTTTCTGATTGATACACCTGATGGAATGGAAACTTTCAGAAGGAACTAAGTATTATAGGAAAATAAACTTACATTCTTTGCACACCTGAATTTGTGGTTGAGATACACGCATACTCACTTCACCACAAGCAGTTGAATCACGGATCTTTAATTAATAGCAACACCTCCTCCTCTATCTCCCCTCCCCTCTGATTCACAGACTAGGTCCAATGTAATCTTGAAATCCAAAAGAGTGGGGTTTAGGAAATGTGCCAGTTTCTGAACCCTAGGTATAACTGTATCTCAGGATGAACAAAATTTTGTTTCATATTTGCCCTCGTTTCCTTTCCATGTTTTCTTTTTTTTTTTTTTTAAGAATCAATTTTATTCATTTGTTGGCTGCTTTGGGTCTTCATAGCTGCTTGCAGGCTTTTCTGTAGTTGCGACAAGCAGGGGCCACTCTTTGTTGTGGGGCATGGGCTTCTCATTGTGGAGGCTTCTCTTGTTGCAGAGCATGGGCTCTAGGCACGCAGGCTTCCATAGTTGCAGCACGTGGGCTCAGTAGTTGTGACTAGTGGGCTTAGTTACTCCACGGCATGCGGGATCTTCCCGGACCAGGGATAGAACTCGTGTCTCCTGCATTGGCAGGCGGATTCTTAACCACTGTGCCGAAGTCCTCCATGTTTCCTTTACCGTTGGTCTTTACCCATTTGCTAAGTCTGGTACCACGTTCTTTCCATATTGTTTCATCTTTTCTATCCTGGCCCAACTCACCCATTATTGTTACTAATCCAACTCTACACACAACTAAACAACTCTCCAATCACCCCAGCATGCAGGTGCTGGGAGTAAGGAAAATAAGAAAGACATAATCCCTGCTCTGAGGAGCTTACAGAGTATTTTGAGACACTATATGTGATTTCAATTCTGATGTTACTAAAATGTTAATTGCAAAATGTCCTCTTTAAGGAGCTCTTGCAAAACGTAGGATTAGATAGGGTAAGACTATAATCCATAGATTTACGACTTGACTGAACTCTTGTATATCAGGTTAATTTAAAGCATGCCTACTTGGCTATTAGTGAGCTGTTCTTGATGGAAAGGAGTTGCATCAATTGATTTATTAGACATAGGGCAAGATCCAAGCTAGCACTGGTTTGTATCTAAATTTGATTCCCGAAGGGTATCCAGGTGAAAGAATCACTTTTCATATGAAAGAAGAAAATTCTGAAGAACACATGATAAAGTCATAAATACTTATGTTAGCCTGAGGCAAGCAAAGTTTATGTACTACTCTTTTTGAATATTTATTCATTCCAGGAGTGGTTTAAATTAGAACTTTCACTCAAAGTCCCAAAGGCGATATGTTTTCAGCAAAACTAAAAATCACTTCCTGATAACACTAACTGACTTATGTATGTTTTTCTTCTTATCTTGTTGATTAAGAGAAGGAAGTCATAAAGCTAAGCATCTGGTTTCAGTATTAGGTTTCAAAGAAAGAGATGGTACCTATATTGCAGAGAACTGGTATATTGAAATCATTTTACTCTTTTAATTTACCTCCGAAATCTAGTTGCACAGTATATAACCTGTGGACCACCCAAATAAGAAGGGGCCACCTTCAGTAATGGATGCTCCTTACTTGGTATGTTCACTGAGCCCCAAAATCTTGTTTGCAAAAGTCAGATTGAATCCAACCGGTTCAGGTACCATTCTTTTTTTTTTGCGGTACGCAGGCCTCTCGCTGCTGTGGCCTCTCCTGTTGCGGAGCACAGGCTCCGGACGCGTAGGCTCAGCGGCCATGGCTCACGGGCCTAGCCGCTCCACGGTATGTAGGATCTTCCCGGACCGGGGCACGAACCTGTGTCCCCTGCATCGGCAGGCGGACTCTCAACCACTGTGCCACCAGGGAAGCCCCAGGTACCATTCTTTAACAAAAGGATTCTTAACTTTATGACATCAGTAAGATATCAAAAGGATTATGTATATATATATATACATATATATATATATATATATATATATATATATATATAGTTCAGCATAAATATGTGTATTAGGACTCTTGGTGAAGGTAACAGAAACCGACTTAGGTAACAGAAACCAACTTAAAGTAGCTTGAAGCTGAAGAGGGAATTTATTATATCGGTTAAAGGTTATCTCAGGCTGGGAGACAGCCAGGTTTCAGGAAACAAGTGTCATTGGGTACAGGGGAATTATTAAGATTCTGGCTCTCTTGTAGTCTGCTTCTCTGTGCACAACTTGATTTTTCTCTCCATAGACCAAGTTTTGTGCTACTGAGTTTTACTTTTGTTGTTGTTGTTGTTGTTTTGATTGTTTTAAATGTGGGGAATCATAAAGGCCCCTGGACAAATGGCTTGCAAATGTCAAAGTCTACTCTATGTTCACAAACATATTTAAACTAATGAATATCACTTTTAAAAACTAAAAAAACTGTAAAAGGAGTGTTTGAGACCTGGCATACTAGTAAATACAGATTCAATAGGGTTGCATTTTGAGAGCTTAATTACCTATGAGAAAATCCTTTTTACTTTTCCAGGAAATTATAGTATTAATTTCAGATTGTATTACTACTCAAAGGAATGAAAAATTGTACAGAAATCTTTTAAATCATGCCTTCCAATTCGTAATGCATTAAACCACTAAGCTGGTTTACCCTTATTAAAACAAATTAATCTTCATTTTTCATGAAGGGAAAATTGCATGTATTATGTCTACTAAACCCTCTCCTGTACTAAGAGAGTATGAGATGTTGAGATTTTTCTGGTGAAATTCTTGAAGGAAGATCAAGTTTATGGACTTTGATTAGGGAAAGATAGTATGGACCTCTATTATTGCATTAAACATACACACCTATACAAAACAAGTAAACTGAATGTTGGTGGCAGGTAAGTCATCCAACTCAAAGCTACTTTAGTGGTAATCAGAAATTATTAAGGTATGCAGGAAATATAGAGAATAGGAGAAATAATTTTTAAATCGGTCTAGTGATTTTGAATTTATAGTATAAGGACTGAAAAATAAGACAGTCTCATCAATATCATTTCAAAGAGTTCTCTCTCTTAAGATGTAGCATGAAAATATCAAACTATTTTGCTTTCTAATTGTTAATTAGTGTTTTTGGCTTGGGAACTTTCCAAACATTCTGAAAAATGTTTAAATAGCAGTAAATATATTTGCATAAAACTGGCTAAAAAAAAATTTAGAACTTGATTAATATGTAAATTTAGTCCAGTGGAAATACATCTATATCCAGTTTATCTAGTAAATCTCTCTTGCTGCAATAGAAACCCAGGTGTATTTATTTACTTTAAAATTGAGCAAATTGGTTCATAAAATTTTTGATCTGAGAAAGTGAATTTGCTTTATAATCCTACTACCAAAAAAATAAATTTTTAAATTTGCTATCAACTTAATTACATGACTTCAAACACAAAATGAAACTAGCTTTCTCTAATATAGTTATCCTATAAACACATTTTTCCTATGTAGAAATTTTTCCTTACCATCTGGAATATAAGGTTAAAGATACACACACAAATGATGTGAATAAAACACCTCTTATCAGAGCTGTGTGAATAGACTGCTCCATTTGGAGAGAACATAGAAGACCAGGAATTTAAAATCCCATGCCAGGAATGACTTCCATTATTGTCTTCCAGTAATTATGTAGGAAGCCTTTTTGAGATTCACTACAAAAATTTGGCAGTTAAATTCTAGAGGCTAATTATATTCCTCACTTACCAGTTAGAAGGATTAACCAGTGGCTTTTAAATATACATTGTAAACATCCAGTTAAACATTAGTCCTTTGGCGATTTATTTTATCTTATTTTATTTTTATTATGTAACATTTGATGCATACCAAAGAGTAGAAGTGACATGTCTAAATATAATGATACTGAGTGCCTGCTACCTAACCCCCAATGTACGAACTGGAACATTACTTTTGCCTTTGCAGCATGTGCTTCTCCCTATCATATGTTTCTGCTCTACCTTCCAGGAGGTAACTACTATGCTAAGTATTGTGTATTTTCCTGTCTTGGTCTGTTCAGGCTGCTATAACAAAATACCACAGACGGGATGACTTATAAGCAACAGAAATTCGTTTCTCACGGTAACGGAGGCTAGAATTCCAAAATCAGAGTGCTCACATGGTTAGTGTCCATGTCTGGTGAGAGCCTGATTCCCAGTTCATAAACAGCCATCTCTTCACAGTAACCTCACCATGGTGAAAGGGGTTAGGGAGCTCTTTCAGGCTTCTTCTAAAGGGCACTAATCGCATTCACGAGAGCTCTGTTGTCATGACCTAGTCACCTCCCAAAGACCCCACCTCCTAATATCATCACATTGGGTTTCAACATAGGAGTTTGCGGGGGGAGCATAAACATTCAGACTATAAAAATTACTCTCTTGCTTTTAAAATAATTTAATCATGTATATGTATTTCTAAGCAATGTATTACTTAGTTTTGTTTGTGTACCTTATAAAAATGATATTCTGTATGTAGTTTTCTGCCACCTGTTTTTTTTAAACCAGTGTTGTGTTTCTAAGATTCATCCTAAGATTATGTTCTAAGATTCATATGCTGTTGTACATAGCTGAAGCAGTTTTATGACCTACTTTTCCCACTCATTCTTGTGTTTCTGAGCTACAGCCTTGTTGCTGCATATCTGAGTGACCTTGAGCTTTCCTTCTGAGCCAGAGCTTTATTACCTTAAAATATAACCAATAATAGTAACTACCTCATAGGGTTGTTGTGAGCACAATAAATTATTTTTATACTTCCTTTTTTTTTTTTTTTTTTTTGCGGTACGTGGGCCTCTCACTGTTGTGGCCTCTCCCGTTGCGGAGCACAGGCTCTGGATGCGCAGGCTCAGCAGCCATGGCTCACGGGCCCAGCCGCTCCGCGGCATATGGGATCCTCCCGGACCGGGGCACGAACCCGTATCCCCTGCATTGGCAGGCGGACTCTCAACCACTGCGCCACCAGGGAGGCCCTATACTTCCTTTTAAAAAAGTCTTCTGGTAGTTTATTGTTTGTTCCTTGTAGATGCCCTGGCTTTTTTCTCTGAGATTTTTAAGGTCTTCACTTTTGGTGTCACACCATTTCATTATCCCAGTATGTCTAGGTGTGGATTTCTCTTTATTTATCATACTTGATCTATGCTGTGCTTTATCTATGCATTTATCTTTAATGACTTCAGGAAAATTCTTGGCCGTTGCCTTTCAATTTCAATTTCAATATTGCCTTTCTCCTATTTTTTTCTATTCTTTTCTTCTAGAACTCTCATTAGCCATATATTAAACCTTGTTCTATCCTCCATGTCTTTCAATCCCTCTTTCATATTTTCCATCTCCTGTACTCTCTGTGCTGCATTCTAAGTAATTTCCTCAAATATAGTTTCCAGGTTACTAATCCTGTCTGTAGCTGTTTTTGTTCTGTTTTTAACACATTCACTGAATTGTTAATTTCAAAATCTATACCTATACCTATTGGCCAAAAAGTTCTATTTGGTTCTTTTACTGATCTTTCTGGTCATTTTTTTTTCTGGTCATTTTAATAGTCTTTTGTTTCTTTATCTATTTAATTCCGTATTTGATTTCTTTAAATAGTTCATAAATGGTTATTTAATAATCTGTAAATGACAGTTCCAATTCCAGTTCTTCAGTTCTTATAAATTTATTTTTTATTGTTTCTGTTGATCCTAACTCATGGTGGCTTATGTGTTGGTCGTTTTTTTTTAATTGTGAGCTCATATTTTATTGAACTTAATTTATGGAAATCCAAGGACCCAAGTTGGGAGTGGCTTTCCTCCAGAAAGTACTTACATTTGATTCTGAGGAGTGGTCTGGGATGCAGTTGATCAGAGATCTTTGAAGCTCCTCTTGCAGAACCAGGCTCAAAGCAGGAATCTCAGGTGTAATTCTTATACCTCACAGTGTGCCCTCATGCTTTGTCTCCCTGTCCTGGACTGGTACTGGCATTTGCCCATGGCAACTCTGACTTTTATGACTGTTTATTGCTTCCTGTTCTTATTTGAGCTCACTTTTTTTCTTTTTGAGCTCTTTCATGAAACCCCAGAAAAGCTTTTAAATGCCTTTTAGTTTTGATCCAAGTCAGTGTTTAACTGTCTCATAGCTAATAGCCCTTCAGGTTATCTAACTTTCCAGTTGCCAGAAATACATGTCTGTACAACATTTCTAGCTGAGTAACAATTCTAGGATGAAAGCTGTGGAGGATTCTTCCATTAGTATAATATTAAGCTTCTCCTTTCACTAAAGTCCCTGTCACAAAACTTAAGTTCTGTGCAAAACGAACACTCAGTTAAAAGTATACATGTGAATTATTGTCTATGTTACCTTGGGAAAAATCATTTATCCTGGATAAATTATTTAACCTCTCTGTTTCCTTTTGTTGTACTATAAAAGGGGGATATACTTACCACCATACCTATCCACAAGTTGTAAGGATAAAATGAGAAACTGTACTAAAAACAAAAAACCAAAAAAAACAAAAACACAGAAAAACCTTGAAAAATAGTGAGGTGAGAAACAAAATACAATGATAATTTATAGTAACTAACATTTACTGAGCACTTACTATGTTTGGCAGTTTGCTAATAAGCTCTTTATAGAGCTGTCATTGGCTGATTACAGCAACCCAATAAGATGGGTACTAATATCCTGACTTAACAGTTGAGGAAATTGAGACTCAGAAAGACTAAAAGTACAAGATGATGGTACTGTTATTTAGGAGCTCCTTATTTTCATCACATCCAGTTCAGTTGTTATATTAAAGGGCAGATGATTCCTCAAAGTAAGTTAAGTACTACCATATCTCAATTTTCTGGATGATTTTCTCTCAAGTAATGAGAAGTATTTTGCAAGGATGCATGCCCATAGAGATGCCTGCGATGTTAAAACTTCCACCCTGAAGAAGTGATGTGTTTTTGATAAAAGCAACTTAAGCTATGAAGACTCCATTGCAATTTGTACAGCTGTGTAATCGAAACTACTAAAAAGCAAGTTAATATATTATTCTACTCACAGAACAGCAGTTTGATTCCTATGACTTCTTGGCACATCTGTTTGGGATATAAATCCTAAGCAGACTGAGCAGTCACTTTCTAAATCTTCAAAATGCTTTACTAAGCAAAGTCTTTTGTGTGGTTAAGGGGAAAAAAAATTAATAGACTCCCAAGTGAGTGGAGTAGTCTAGCTCACTGTGGAGTGTTTAGGGTAGGTGCAGGCAGACTGGGAACTTGAAGAAGGTGCACTCTGAGGTAGAGGATGGCACACAAGCCTAAAAGCACCAGAAGGTGAACTCTCTTGCCAACTTGAGATAACTAAAGAGGGTCTTTGGGAAATGGGTTGCCCATGTTTGCAACATGTTTAATTTTTATTGTTGGCAAGAGTTCAGATTATATTCAAGTGGGCTTGATTAGAGATGCCAATTCTTACTGGCCTGCTCACATCCCTTGCTAATAAAATCCCTACCCACTGACCTTACTGAGTGGTCTGTGGGCCACATGACCATGACCATGGCTAATTGGACACCTGGTCCAAGGGCCTGACCATAAACTATATCCAGTGACATATGCCTCATGTATTTTTGTTTAAAAGGAAAAAAAGAAGTCAAATCTTCTCTCTTGGGAACTTGCAATAAGAGACACAAAGGGAAGCTACAATTTTGGTATATCCTGGAACTGGAAGGCCATAAAGGTATAGAGGCTAGAGTGGCCACTTTTGTAGACAGGTACAAGATGAGTCAGTGAAGAAGGCTGGTCCGGAGAGAGAGTGGTGCTGATTCACTGAGAGGTCAAAAAGCCCTGAGAGGGATGACGGAGTGGCTGTTGCGTACTGTCGCTACAGTTCCACCTCTTCCTTAGGCCTTCTGGTTCAGTTTACTTAAGTTTTAGCGCACGTATATGTTTTTTCTATAAACTCTCCTTTTGACTTATGTCTTAATGATGAGTAACTTATCTCTAGTAACTTGACTCAATCTCTGTTTCTTGCAAAGAAAAGAACCCAGTATGGATCAGACAGTTCATCACTATTCTGTCAAATGCTGCTCTGGGTGTTAATACCTAGACTATCCTCAAAAGTACCCTACTTGTTTCCTGTTTTAGTAGGACTCCTGCACTGCCAGTGGCAGAAAGCCACATCAAACTGACCTAAAAGGGGTAGTTTATGGGAAGAACTGAAATATCTGATGAAACTATCAAGTCTGGAGAAGGACAAGGATGTTCCTGAGCCTTAGGAACAACTGGAACCAAGGACTCAAGCCCTGTTGGAATCTAGCTCTACCTCTTGTCTCTGCCTCTCTCCCTCCTTTTTTTATTTTTTCCTCTTGCTGCAGACTAACGTCTTCTACGTGATAGAAAACATGGCCTCTGAGCATCCCAGTTTTCTACAGAGCTGTACGGTTTAGTGATTAGGGAACATGGGACCCAAGTCAGGTGGGGTGGTTTTGAATGCGAACTTAGCCATCAACTGGTAGGGAGATCTTGACCTTTAAGCTTAACCTTGACTTTTCCATAACTTCTCTAAGCCTCTGTTTCCTCCTGTGTAAAATGGAGATTAAAAATAGGTGCCTATCCAGAAAGAGAGACACAGATGTAGAGAACAAACGAATGGACACCAAGGGGGAAAGGGAAAGTGGGATGAACTGGGAGATTGGGATTAACATATATACCCTAATATGTATAAAATAGATAACTAATGAGAACCTGCTGTAGAGCACAGGGAACTCCACTTCGCTGTACAGTAGAAACTAACACAACATTGTAAAACAACTATACCCCGATAAAAAAAAAAGTAGGTGCCTATCTCCCAGCATTATTGTGAAGATTATGTGTGATAATGTATGTAAAGCATCTAGCTCAGCATCTGACACTCAATTAAGTTAGTACTTAGCAAAACCAGAAAAGGCTTTTCCTTTGAGAATGTAGATCTTAGCATCTGATACAAATACATTTACAGGAAAAAGGAAGGCAGGACCTTTGGTAACTTTCTCCATCAGCAAGTTGCAGGAGGTTGAATTGCAAGGGACCAGTCAGAAGTAAGGTTTGCCAAGATTTGGTAGTAGATTCTGATAGCAGTTCCTCTTAACTGTCACTGGAGGGCCCTAACAGGCCTGGGGGTTCTCAAGCAGGACTTCGCTCTGAAACTCCCTGCTAGCCAAGGCATAGTCATCCATGACCACCGGAGGGTGCCAGAGCATCAGGATGGGGAGTTGGCACTTCACTGGCCTAGGAGACTGTTCCTGGAGAGCAAGCTGAGAGAAGGAAAGAGCACCAATAAAGCAGTGTGTGCCTAACTGGCTTATTGGAGGTATCATGCCATCCAGGGACACTGGAAACCTAGGAACAAGAAAATCCAGAGCCTCAGGAAATCTCTGTACGTGCTTGGTCTGGGTTGAAGTCTCAAACAACCAGGTCTCAAAGAGAGCAGGCCGGAGAACCGGGGAACTGGTAAAACATCAAGACAAGAAGGTTGTGAGAGAGAAAGAATCAAATTTGAGTTGAAGAGCCTACACAGAAGGCAAGCCAAGGCCAAAAAGAAGACAAAAATGGAGCCTAGAAATATGACCTAAGGCAAAGTCAGCAGAGGGCAAGAGCATCTAGGGTGCTATCTGGTTGGGGTCTGCTGAAACTATCAAACCAGTTCAGACTAAACTGTTAGAATGATTATTTCAGTCTTAAAGTAAACTCTGCTAATTAATTCAATCATGCTCCAAGATAATAGATATTAAAACACAGTTATCTAACATAGAGTTATCTAATATATAAAATGGATTTGCCAGTTATTATCTAAGCTGCAGTTCTTTGTGCTCCATCAGAAAATTCATCATAGGATAAAGTTGTAGAAAAAAATGAAAGCGCTACTAGTCAGAAGTCCAGAGGCAATTTAAAGGATAATATTTATTGGGCTTCAAAAATATGGAAAATATAGAAAAGTATAAATAAAACAAAAGTGATTTGTACTCCCACAATTTTAGTTGGTCTTTTAGTCTTATTTTATTTATTTATTTCCGGCTGCATTGGGTCTTCATTGCTGTGTGTGGGTTTTTATCTAGTTGTGGCATGCGGGGGCTACTCTTCGTTGCAGTGCGTGGGCTTCTTGTTGTGGTTGCTTCTCTTGTTGCAGAGCACAGGCTCTAGGCGCATGGGCTTCAGTAGTTGTGGCACGGGCTCAGTAGTTGTGGCTTGCGGGCTCTAGAGCACAGGCTCAGTAGTTGTGGCACACGGGCTTAGTTGATCCACGGCATGTGGGATCTTCCTGGACCAGGCCTTGAACCTGTGTCTCCTGCATTGTCAGGCAGATTCTTAACCACTGCGCCATCAGGGAAGCCCTGTTATTCTGTCTTTTACACCTACCATCACTTTACAAGTATCTCTCTATGTAACATTATTATTATTACTATTATTATTTTTTTTTTTTGCGGTACGCGGGCCTCTCACTGTTGTGGCCTCTCCCGTTGCAGAGCACAGGCTCCGGACGCGCAGGCTCAGCGGCCATGGCTCATGGGCCCAGCCGCTCCGCAGCATGTGGGATCTTCCCGGACCGGGGCACCAACCTGTGTCCCCTGCATCAGCAGGCGGACTCTCAACCACTGTGCCACCAGGGAAACCCAACATAATTATTTTTAATGACTGCATATGGGAGCCATGAATTTCATGTGGATGTACCATAAATTACTTGAACACGCTTTCACTCTTACTGAATATTTTGTTTTCAATTATAAATTATACTATGATAAATATCTTTTGTGCATAAAACTGTGTTCACATTTCTGATTATTTCCTTAGAAGCTATTCTGGGAACTTCCTTGGCAGTCCAGTGGTAAAGAATCTGCCTTATAGTGTAGGGGACATGGGTTCGATCCCTGGTCAGGGAACTAAGATCCCACATGCCGCAGGGCAACTAAGCCTGCTTGCCACAACTACTGAGCTTGTACGCCTCAACTAGAGCCTACGTGCTGCAAACTACAGAGCCCACGCGCCCTGGAGCCCACGCGCCACAACTAGAGAGAGAAAAACCCCCACGCCACAACTAGAGAGAAGCCCATGCACCACAGTGAAGAGCCCGTGCGCTGCAACGAAAGATCCCTCATCCCTTAACGAAGATCCAGTGTGCTGCAACTAAGACCCGTCACAGCCAAAAAAATTTTTTAAATAAATAAGTAAATAAAAAATAAATCTTTAAAACAACAAAAAAGAAGCTATTCTGGAAAACAGAGTTGTTGGTTCAAACAGCCTGAGTGTTTTAAGACTCTTGGTATATAAGGTCAAATTGTTTTACAGAAATTTTGGCCAAATCTACATTTTCTTCTGCATTCTCACCAGCACTGAATGTTTTCTGCTTAAGTAATATGGTTTTTGATAAACAATACTAATAGAACTGTAGATTTTAAAATAGTTTTTATTCAGTTGTATTTCATCTGTTATGAATTATCTGTTTATGTCTTTTACCTACTCTTCTAAATTTGAACCACAGTGTTCTTCTTATGCAGTTATTTAAATAAAACATAATAAAGATTTTAAAGTATATTAACCTTTGTCATATTAACAATTGGCATTTTTAAAAACATTTATTTATTTGGTTGTACCGGGTCTTAGTTGCAGCAGGCAGGCTTCTTAGTTGTGGCTTGCCAGCTCCTTAGTTGCAGCACACGGGGTCCTTAGTTGTGGCATGCATGTGGGATCTAGTTCCCTGACCAGGGATTGAACCCAGGCCCCCTGCATTGGGAGTGCACAGTCTTATCCACTGCACCACCAGGGAAGTCCTGGCATTTTTTTTTATTATGATACCTTGGTTAGAGAAGATATTTCTTTTATTTAATTGAATTTATTTATTATTTGGCATTTCATCTATTGATTTAATGATTATAAAGTTTTTCCTTATCTGAGAGATAAGATGAATATTCTTATCTTTTTATCTTATTGCATTTTCTTTTAGTATTTTAAGATTTTATCTTATATTTAATGCTTGAAATTAGCAGGATTTCCTTTTGAGCTATGATATAAGGTGAGAATCAATGTACCCTTATAGTTAGGCAAAGTGCTTGTGACATACAGCCACTGGACCTGGTGAAGGAGCTTCATAGCACTCAGGGTCTCCCTGGCTTACTCCTGGGTGACTCTAGTTCTATGCTGGTTGCCTATGCTAGGCATCATGAACATCACACACTGGATTGCTTCTGTTAGTTGTAGCCACAG
Source organism: Mesoplodon bidens (assembly GCF_964165515.1). Classification (NCBI taxonomy): domain Eukaryota; kingdom Metazoa; phylum Chordata; class Mammalia; order Artiodactyla; family Ziphiidae; genus Mesoplodon; species Mesoplodon bidens. The sequence goes on from NC_138179.1 coordinate 6,627,712, forward strand.
GAGGATTTCCAAGGTTTTCCCTACACCCTGGTACTTTGAAATAGGGAACCCACCTGGCCATTTCACTCCCTAGTTTATAAGAGACAGAAAAATCAGAACACTCAAAGAAAGGGGTTCACTTGGGTCTATCTCAGCTGTTCCAGGCTCTAGTGGTCCAAGCACATTGTCACATGATACTGGATACCTTGTATCCAGTTTGATGCTTTCAAACCTCTAAGGTAGCAGTGACAATAAATGATTCCCATTCTTAAATTAGGTAGTTGATATCAACCAGGCCAGCTTCTTCCACGTGTATTGATTGTTGCCAGAGCCACTGTTCTCTTGTGTAATATTTGGGCAACATGGCCCTCACTGCACTGTTAAGGGCATTGGTTTCAATGGTGTAGAGCTGTTTGGATCAAGGGAAGTCAAAGTTGGGAAGGAGACAAGCAAGTCATCAACTGCTAGAATGCTTTATCTAACTCTGGATCTGAGGGAAACTTTTTCTTCCTTTTAAGAAGGTTAATTTTGGTCCAGAAAAGGCAGAGGCCTGTGAGAATTCCAGGAATAACTCAATGCCTTTGGTGAACCTGGCTGAGTAGAAAGTACAAGGCCACCACGTAGACATCTATGAGGATCTCTAACACAGTTTCTGGAGTTGGCCTGGAGTCAGTCAGCCTGCTACTTACTGCCAGTGGTCAAAGAATCTGTTTTGTGGGCTCATGTCAGATTGGGGAAGTATCTCCTGAAATTGTGCAGATAGAGCATGACCTCCAGGAAGTCGTACAAGTTGCTGTTCATAAATGATTAAGACAATGCATAGGCAACACAGCAATGCCACGTATTTAGACTTAATCATAGGCAGTCTTTCTTTCATTTCCTTCCAGATCAGGGAGAAGTTTCAGGTTCCTTAAAGTTTTTATTTTGTAAAGACCTATGCCGGATGTCAGAGATCAGTAGGAGCAGATAGTGGTCTCAGATAGAGGACTTGTAGAAGTTGTAATTCTACAGAGGCAGAATTCTGTATTTATTACAAAGGACACTGGGACTGGGATGAAGGAGGTAAAGAGACTGATAAAACTGTCACAAAAGGGAGGTGGCCAGTTACACTGCTGAACGTCTCTGACTCTAACTCTGAAGGGAATATACCTGAAGGACACTGGAACTGTTGAATGGTCTCACTTATGTAGTAGGGAGGCTCCTATACTTCTGTCTAAAACCACTTCCCTGAAGGTCTCGTGCTCATCCAGAATTCTGGAAACCGAGATCATGGGTGAGATCTGGCTTGGATGGGAGCTGGGGTGATGGGAGGCACAGACTATAATGATGGCAGAAATATGACAGTGAGGAGAGGGAGTGGGTTTTCCAGGATATGGTGGGGTCATGGGCCTCTAGTCAGAGCCAGAAATCCAGGGACAACACATACATTGAATGTCCCCAGTTTCTATCCATGCTGCAGTGGCCTTATATCAGGTGGGAGAGAGACCAGCCAGACCAGAGAAAGCTGTCTGACCCACCTGAGTCCATCATTGTTTCAATCTAAAGACTGGAACCCACAAACCTATGTTCCACTGGCATGTGAAACATCCCTTCATGAGCCTAAGAACCAGGCTACCCCATGGGCTGAGGTCCAGCAGACTATCTGGTGGGATGAATGAGACCTCTTTGAACCAGGCATCAATAGATAAAGTAGCCCGCTCTTTTTCAGACAAGCCCAGCCACCCAGCCTGCTAGCTGTGGAACGAATAGAAAATGCCAGCTAGTTGAGTTGAAACATACCTCACTTTATTTGGCCAATTGTTTGGTTTAATTAACAGACACACTTCCAGACACACTTTGTCTCAGTTGTTATTTTCAGTTTAACATTGAATCTTAATTCAGTCCTTTTAAATAATGACAAAGGAATGGCATTGCAATTGGCCTGTTTTCCTGAACATCTTTCTGTTACTGTAAATAAATATATTTATTTCTGTAAATAAATGAGATAAAACCATGGTTACTATTTTTTTTTAATTTATTTATTTCTTTTTGGCTGCTTGGGTCTTCATTGCTGTGTGCAGGCTTTCTCTAGCTGTGGCAAGCGGGGGCTACTCGTCCTTGAGCGGGCTTCTCATCGTGGTGGCTTCTCTTGTTGCGGAGCATGGGCTCTAGGCATGCGGGCTTCAGTAGCTGTGGCACATGGGCTCAGTAGTTGTGGCTCGCAGGCTCTAGAGCGCAGGCTCAGTAGTTGTGGTACATGGGCTTAGTTGCTCCACGGCATGTGGGATCTTCCCGGACCAGGGCTCGAACCCGTGTCCCCTGCATTGGCAGGCGGATTCTCAACCACTGCGCCACCAGGGAAGCCCCATGGTTACTATTGAATACAACCACTGTAATTATTATGTCGTCATGATATAGAGCATAGTGCAGGGCTAGTAATTGATAGCCTGCTCCTGGGCAATATTTATGTTAACCTTCCCTCTACCCACCCACCTTGGCCTTCTGAGGCAAAAGTGGAGCCCATTACTTCTCAATGACATGAATTATCTTTTTTTTTTTTAGTTTTTTTGTTTTGTTTTGTTTTTTAAATATTTACTTATTTATTTGGCTGTGCCGGGTCTTAGTTGAGGCATGCGGGGTCTTCATTGCGGCATGCGAACACTGAGTTGCAGTACGTGGGATCTAGTTCCCTGACCAAGGATGGAACCCGGGACCCCGCATTGGGAGCATGGAGTCCTAGCCACTGGACCACCAGGGAAGTCCCATGAATTATTATTTTTGTATGTGGGGATGACATGGTATAACTATGTCCTCAGTAGATTTATGCTTTGAGTTGCTTTACAAGTTGTAGTAGCAGATTTGCCCTGATTTATCAACGTTCTGCAGTTAGGGTCTATATTAGAGTTCCTCAATTGTACACAACAGAAACAGACTCTGGAAAATTTGAGTAGAAAATAAATGTTTTAGAAGGATAATGGGGGGCTTCCCTGGTGGTGCAGTGGTTGAGAGTCTGCCTGCCAATGCAGGGGACATGGGTTCATGCCCCGGTCCGGGAGGATCCCACATGCCGCGGATCGGCTGGGCCCGTGAGCCATGGCCGCTGAGCCTGCGCGTCCGGAGCCTGTGCTCTGCAACGGGAGAGGCCACAACAGTGAGAGGCCCGTGTAACGCAAAAAAAAAAAAAAAAAAAGAAGAAGAATGGGAAAGCTGGGGAATCTTCCTAGAGAAGGACAGGAACCAGGATATCTCTAGAGGTTTGGACGGCAGGAAGTCCTTGACAGTCTAAGGGCACAGGTGCGGGACAATGGGTGCCAACCAGATTTTCAGTGTCTAGGTCACATCATTCAAGATTCATATCTCAGGGGCTTCCCTGGTGGTGCACTTGTTAAGAATCTGCCTGCCAATGCAGGGGACATGGGTTTGAGCCCTGGTCCAGGAAGATCCCACGTGCCAAGGAGCAACTAAGCCCGTGTGCCACAACTACTGAGCCTGCGCTCTAGAGCCCGCAAGCCACAACTACTGAGTCCAGGCGCCCCAACTACTGAAGCCCACGTGCCTAGAGCCCATGCTCCGCAACAAGAGAAGCCACTGCAATGAGAAGCCCGGGCACCACAACGAAGAGTAGCCCCCACTTGTAGCAACTAGAGAAAGCCTGCACACAGCTATGAAGACCCAACGCAGCCAAAAAATTGAAAATATTTTAAAAAAAAGATCCACATCTCAAGAGAGCCTGTTGGCCTAGCTCCTTGATTATGGGATAACAAGGCAGTTTGATTTAGTCCCACCAAGACTATACACACTGGGGGCAAGGTAGTTTCCCAATCAGAGTGCTGTTCCAAAATAAGCCTTGTGTGGTACAAGGGCTCCAAGCCCCAACTGTCCACAGTTGCTCTAATCCTGAGTGCCCCAGGACTTGCTCTCCTTCAGTGGCTTCTGCAGCTCTCCTAGGGTCAAATTTGAATCCTCACCCCTTCTCCTGGTCACCAGGACCACCACATGTCATTGTCCTCCACCACTGTGGCTGGGACTTTGGATGTAATGAAAAGGTTTCCTACAATTACAACTTTTATAGCCAACAGGCAAGACATTTTGCCTACAGAGAAATGATAGTTCTGTTCTTAGGCCCCCAAAATACCACATGGATCCTAAAGTTTTCAGTTCTCCAAGTGAGCTCCCCAAGTGGGAATATTTGAGTGCGTTCCTCTGTATCACACTCAGGAATACTTCTCCCTGCCAAAGTCATCAGTGTCCTAACCTGAAGCATGTTTCATCTTATTCTAACCAACATCAGGGTGAATTCTTTTCTTGATCGTGCTCTCCCCTCTTCAAAGGTATTCCTAGGCTTATCCTCCCTCCCAGTGTTTCAGGGGTGGTATTAGTCCCAAAGTCTCCTACGCCACTTCTCTCATGAAATGAGGACTCCTGCTTGTGTCCGCTGATGTCCCACAGATGTGCAAGTGAGGTCCTTAATGTGACAGAGTTTAAGTGTCGGCTTGTGGTAGGGTATGCAAGGCATGTACAAATAAGAGGCTCCATATTGTGCTGGGGAGGCTAAACTTATCATGGGCCAGGATACATGGTGGGGGTTCGGATCGTTTCAGTGGAGATAAATTACTTGGAACTCCAGCTTGAATCCTGTAGCAATAGAAAGCAACTAATCTGCCCTCTACCACATATGGGGCCATTCTGATAAGAATCAGCACTGTGGGAATAAGGTCAAGAGTCTAGAGAACTCCCAGGGCTGAGGAATATGTGTTACTGGTACTAAAACTCTAAATGCACTTTCCCACAGAAATACCGTTATACATAGTGGTCAGGGTCTTTAGTATTATTAGTACAATATTTAGGTACATTAGGGTTCTGTAAGCTTTTGTGGGCTTGCCTTGGGGCAGAGACACAATTTGTAGTATTGTTTCTAGAGGAAAACTGGTTCCCAGTTCCAGACAACAACCCAACAAATAAACTAATAAGCTGGGAATTGCCTATCTTGAGGCTTTTCACCGGTACACACAACAGATTCATAAGGCTTTCGTAGTCAACATGAACGTGCAGCCTGTAGTCTAAGATACTGGCTCTGAGCCCAGAAGCCCTCCTCTGCCCCTCTGTCCTCTCTCCGCTGAGGGTTTTGATTGGATTCCTCATAGCCCCAAGAGTCCATCAGAGGCTGTATCCCCAGATCCACCTGCAGGCATTCCACTAAGTTAAAAGCTTAGTACAGTCGGCCCTCCACATTGATAAGTTCTGCATCCAAGGATGCAGAGGACCAACTATGGGATTTGAGCATCCATGGATTCTGATATCTGTAAAGGGTCCTGAAACCAGTTGCCCCACAAATACCGAGGGCTAACTGTACCTTTAATCCTAAAGTTTTAAATGGAAACTTTTCAGAATTACAAAAAGGCATAAAGAATAATGAATGCTGGGCTTCCCTGGTGATGCAGTGGTTGAGAATCCGCCTGCTGATGCAGGGGACACGAGTTCGAGCCCTGGTCTGGGAGAATCCCACATGCCGCGGAGCAACTGGGCCCGTGAGCCACAACTACTGAGCCTGCGCGTCTGGAGTCTGTGCTCCGCAACAAGAGAGGCCGCGATAGTGAGAGGCCTGCGTACCGCGATGAAGAGTGGCCCCCGCTTGCCGCAACTAGAGAAAGCCCTCGCACAGAAACGAAGACCCAACACAGCCATAAATAAATAAATAAATTAATTAATTAATTAATTAATATTAAAAAAAGAATAATGAATGCTTATGTCTCCATCTTCAGAAACAAAGTATGAACTATATACTTGAAGCCCTTATGGCCTGTCCCTGATCTTATCCAGTCCTGGCCCTAATCCAAGTGTTTGGGGATGGGGACTCAGCCCATGTTGTAGAGGTATCGATTTTAGGAAGTGGAGAAAACAGTCAGTATGTGTCAGGCCCATATTCTACAAGGAGGCAGGGAAGGCAGTCCAGGAAGAATCAGGACAGGGTGTCTCATGAGCCGGACTTGTCTAGCCCGGCAGATGGTCTATGTCTGACAAGCATGGGATCAAGGCCAGGAAATCAGTAATCATAGGAAAGGGTGGACAAACATGGAGAAAGTCTCATCAGAGAGGCCACCTCTGTGAGTTCAACATTTCTAGGCTACAGGAACAGGGCAATCATAGATAAAAGTCCATTCACTCACTCAGGCATTCATTCAGTCATTCATCCAACAAATTAATCCCTGTCTAGGTCACAAGCATTAGAGGGGAGAAATATAAACAGGAACAGCAACAACAACAAAGATGGCCCTGTTCTGAAGAAACCTTGACTAGAAGAGGAGAGGACATGTAAAAATAGTTACAATGTAATAGGGTAAGTTAAAAGATAAAAGGGGGCTTGACAGGGCTCAAGAGACAGGCTGGGTCAGCATCAAACCCGTACACCAGGTGTTAGTTTAAGAAATGATCCAGAATGAAGCTTCTTAGGGAGGGAGTGGAGGGTTTGGTGGCACAGTGAGGATCTAAGGGATGATCTGGGCCAAAGCAAGGAGATGAGATGGCGGAGGTCAGAAATTCAGATTCAGTGGGTAGAGATGAATCAGGAGCAGACAGAGATCTGGAATGAAACTGGAGTTCAGGCACTGGACAGGTGGGACAACTGTCACCTTGTGCTTACAGGTCCTCCTTTAGCTACCATTCTAGATACCACCTTCCTGACACCACCATTTGGACTCCATAAACCGCTCTAATCCCCATACTTCACTATTTCTGCTTCTCTTTACCCCACCAGACACTTATTTGTGTCCTTAGGACTCCTGTCTGTTGGTGAACAATTTCTCCTCCTTCTTCAACTTCTTCACAGAATTAACTCTAGGAGACAAAATTTGGAGTACCTCCACAGCTCACGAAGACCCCATAGCACCTCCCCTCACCCATAATGGTTCCTCCCCCAACCCTCTACTCTCTACTGGCCACAGATAGCTAGGGTTGATTTCTGTTACATGCAACTTAGAGACCTAGGTAATCTCCCGCCACCTTCTAGCCTGAACTGAAACCTGGCTTTCCCCTGAGGTTACCACTTCCCCTGCAGTCCTTTCAAGTAGAAGCTATTTATTCCTCCCTGCGCCACGTAGAGAGAGGCATTAGCAACATTCTTCTAGCTCCTGAAGCTAGAAATTGAGCAGTTTCTCCTCTATTCTAGTATGAAAAACCTGCCCCACTGAGATCCGTGCCATTCAACTAGCCACCTTCTCTCCTGTCATCTGCCAACCTGGCTACACCCTCACATTTTGTTAAACGCCTGGCTCCTTTCTTCATCCCGTGGGGAGAGGGATTTTGCTGACTTCGTGGAACACCCACTCAGTGTCCCAGCTTCTTAGTTCCTTGACCTTTCAAACTCAATGTCTTCACTTCCCAATCTACTTCAGTGTACTCCTGTGACCACACCCTGTACTTTGTCACCACCGGTACAGTTTCACCATGGAAAATGTAAACTCTCTATCACTATGCCTACCCGTCTAGCTCTCTCTGACACAATCTGATGGACTGAGGCCTCTACAAATTTTCAGCTATGTTTTCAGCTTATTGGATAAAGCTTTTTACTTGTTTCTCATTTTACTTGCCCTTTCATCCCCGGCAATCATTATAAACCTTCACTATTCGTCCCAAGCTCTACACAATCAGGTGAAACTCTGTTCATTTATTAATGTACTCATTAATACTATTCGACAAATATTTATTACATACCTACTATGTGCCAGGTACTGTGGCTACAATGGCACAGCTTTGCCAGTGAGGAGCTCAGAGTCAAGAAGGAGGCCAATCCAATAATCACAGAACATAATTACAAACCATGATAAGACCTGGGGGTGGAGGTAGAAAGGAGAATTTCAGGAAGAAACCATGAGCAAACCTCTGAGGCAGCATGGAGTGTGGTTTGAGGAAATGAAACAAAAAGACCTATATGATTGGAGACAGAAAACTAGAAAGAGAGTGGAGCCAGGGGAAGCTGAGTGAGGGGAGTGATAGGGTAAGATGTGCACTTTGAAAAGACCATTGTCAAGGGATAAATAGGTGGAGCCCAGGGCCTTTTTTAGGGCCGTGAAACTGTTCTGAATGACACTGTAATGGTGAATACATGACAATATGCATTTGTCAAACTCCACTGACCTGTATAATACAAAGTGTGAACCCCAATATGAAGATGGGCTTCAATTAATAATCATAGTATATTACCATTGGTTCATCCACTGTAACCAATGTACCACATGAATACAAGATACTAATAATAGAGGAAACTGGGAGTAGGAGTAGAGAGGGGCTGTCAGGGAACTCTCTGCTCTATGTGCTCGAGTTTTGTAGACCTAAAACCACTCTAAGAAAGAAAGTCTACTAATTAATAAAAAATAAATAAGGGTAAGGGAGAAGACCACTGGCTGCTGTGAGGAAAGCAGATTGGAGGCAGAGGAATTGTGGGCAAACCATTAGAAAGCCGTCTCAGAAGTCCAGACAAGAGAAGATGGTAGCTCGGACTAGAGTGGTTATAGAGAAAAAGGAGAGGGACTTCCCTGGTGGCGCAGTGGTTAAGAATCTGCCTGCCAATGCAGGGGACATGGGTTTGATCCCTGGTCCGGGAAGATCCCATGTGCCACGGAGCAACTAAGCCCATGCGCCACAACTACTGAACCTGAGTTCTAGAGCCTGCGAGCCACAACTACTGAGCCCGCATGCCACAACTACTGAAGCCCACGCGCCTAGAACCCGTGATCTGCAACAAGAGAAGCCACTGCAATGAGAAGCCTGCATACTGCAACAAAGACCCACTGCAGCCAAAAAATAAATTAATTAATAAATGTTTAAAAAAAGAAAAGGAAAAAGGAGAGAAATGGATAGAAGATGGTATTGACAAGACTTGGTATTGGATTGGATATGGGTTGGGGACCAAGGACCACTGAGATTTCTGGCTTGCCCTACTTGATGATTGAATGATGTTCCCTGATGATTAAATGAGGGTCTAGGACAACTTTATCAACACTGTTACTACTTGCTAAGAAACCATTGAACACAGATTCTCAGGATGCATGTAAATATGACACTCATACGAAAGACATTTCATTGCCTGCTTTTCAGCTCTGACTGTGATGATTCCCCACCAGACCTTGTTTAAAAGGGGGGCGGTCATTGCATGAGTTCTGTTCTTTTTTTTTCTTTTTTTTTTGCGGTACGCGGGCCTCTCACTGTTGTGGCCTCTCCCGTTGCGGAGCACAGGCTCCGGACGCGCAGGCTCAGTGGCCATGGCTCACGGGCCCAGCCGCTCCGCGACATGTGGGATCTTCCCGGCCCAGGGCACGAACCCGTGTCCCCTGCATTGGCAGGCGGACTCTCAACCACTGTGCCACCAGGGAAGCCCATGAGTTCTGTTCTTGTTTCAACCATTAACTGAAGTAGACAAGGTTATTTGGCTTTTCTGGGCCTCAGTAGTTACACCAGTAACACAAGAAAGCTGAACCAGATGGCCTCTGAAGGGTAGTACAGAGTTGGAATGGGGGATGCCAGTGGTTTCTGGTAGCCAGAGGTCTTCCAAACACTGAGTACTCTTCATGACTGTCTCTCCTCAGCCCCTGGGCTTTCACAGTGAATGCTAATATAGCCTATTGGTTGGTCATTGTTCTGCTCCTGGCAGAGCTACAGTTCCTGGATTCCTGCTTCCGTGTTCCAGGACCGTGACTAGGGTCTCTGCGTGAACCACCATAACCTCAAGTAGCTATGGACCAACATCAAATACTTCTCTCTAAGTCAGTTTTGGGACACAATACCAGATGGCCCCAGAGAAACTTTAGTCCTCTGTGGGTTTTTATTTCAAAATCAAGCCTGTCTTCAGACAGCAGAACAAATGTGCCGAAATCCTGTTCCAAAAACCAAAATACACAAACTCCCAGGAACCACCAGCCCTTTAGTCAATCTGCCTTCTAGAGAATGCTCTTACTATTCAGTACTCCTGGGTTTACCTCCTTTCCAGCCACACCACTAACACAGCATAGCACCTGTAGCCAGTTGAGCCATGCCAGCTTGTTGCCAACCACAATCAACAAGGTAGGGGGCTGCCCCTCGATCTGAATTTCTCCACGTAAACGCCTATCTATGGGTTCCGACAGGGGAACTCAGGGTCATATGCTTTAGTTGTGGCCGTGATGCCTTTGCATACCATGGCTTGTCTAAAACACTTCATTGAGGGAATTCCCTGGCGGTCCAGTGGTTAGGACTCCGTGCTTCCACTGCAGGAGGCACGGATTCGATCTCCGTGGTCGGGGAACTGAGATCCCGCAAGGCGTGCAGCATGGCCAAACAAACAAAAAATAAAATAAAATACTTCATTGAGAACTGCCTAAAGTAAACACGATGACATAAGTCTGGCATAAAAACCAGCACTGTGTTGAAAGCTTTGGCACTTAGGCTCAGACTAAGGACTGTCTCAGAGGATCCAAAGGCCTCTTGCTCTTGCCACATCTTCCAGCCAGCTCTAGGAAGCACACCTCATGGAAACTATCACTGATTTATCCCTACCTAAGGCTATGATACCTTCCAGCAAGGAACAGGGCAGAGCTTCCCTATGCCTCACTCTGGCCATGGTTTGAGTGATGAACTCTGCCTTATGTTATGTTCAAGACCGCTCCTGCTCTCTGCCCTGCTTCCTTCTCAGAGTCCCTGAATCAGATAAGTGCCTTCTAACTTTCTATCTCATGAATGAGAAAGCTCCCTATGGATGACATCCTCCCACATTTAGATTACTGCTATGGAGTGTAAGCTTATCCCCCAGTGGTAAATATGTTAATTCTATGTACTGTCTGCTACACTATAATTTCTTCCTTCTATGGGAAGCTTATTATTAATAGTTTGAGTCAAACTGCAGTTTCCTGGCCAGCCACTGTATTAATTGTCCTTGGTCAAATGCCAGCCCTTAGTCTGATCAGCTCTGTCTGGGGAAAGGGGAGTGTCGTAGTAATAAACATGACAACCTATTGCTGCTGCTCCTGGAGGCAGCCAGTTGGTCCACAGAGTTTCCAGCAACTGATCCCAAGGCCTGGTTTGAACAAAGAAACTGAGGCAATTAGAATACACCTGAAGCACTTTTGTGATTATGTGATGAATGTCTCTCTTTCTGACTAAACAATAAGCTGCATGGGGGCACATAGTAGGTGGTCAATAGGTATTTTTCAAATTAATGAATACATGCATACATAAAGCTGAAAGGCGGTAGGATTAAGAGAAGTTGGGGAAGTCAGGAGGAAAGTTGAATGAGTCAAAGCTTTGACTGAGTCAAGTTATGAGTAACCTAAGTTATGAGTAAGCAGAGCCTATTTTGCAGAAAAGACACAGAGTAGATGGTAAGAAAGCCAGGAGGTGGTGAGTGGAGAGTGTGGCGACACACAGGGAGTGGCTGAGTCACTTAAAAGTGAAGATTCACAAAATCTGTGGCTGAGGCCTTGGAACTGCCTGGAATCCACAGCCGCTCTCCTATTCCTGTTCTTCCTTACGCTGATGGCTCATCCTTCCCTGGGTTTCCATAAATATGTATCTTCATAATAAACCATTTATTAGTAAAGGTAACTGGAGTGAATTGCCATTTGTTGGGGGGTCTCAGCTTTGGGCAGCCTGAGGATAGTACATGAGCTCCAAGGAATCCAGTTATTATTTGAAGCACATTATCCCTTTCTGTGGCCAGCCCATATGGAAGTGTCCTGACATGCTTGAATTCAGAGTGGAGCTGAGGCTCAGTCTACAACTCCTGCCATCCATATCTTATTTTTTCTTTTTTTTTTGCGGTATGAGGGCCTCCCACTGTCGCGGCCCCTCCCACTGCGGAGCACAGGCTGCAGACGCGCAGGCTCAGCGGCCATGGCTCACGGGCCCAGCCGCTCCGCGGCATGTGGGATCTTCCTGGACTGGGGCACGAACCCGTGTCCCCTGCATCAGCAGGCGAACTCTCAACCACTGCGCCACCAGGGAAGCCCCCATATCTTATTTTTTTACTCCACATTTTAAGAAAACTCTCTTATCATTCTTGAGCTAGGGTAGCCAGATTTGCTTGGCCACATCTGCATTTTAAAATGGAAGATTAGAAGGAAAAAATAAGTATTATTTTGGAATAATATTTATGAGTTAAGAAGATCATTTTCGTCATATCATCAATAATTACTGCTTGATTATTATGAGTCATCAATTGGTTAATTAGACAACCATGCCGTCAATTATCCCCATGGTCCTGAGCCATTTTTGGTGCCTGTATATATTGGTTTCTATTGCTGCTGAAACAAATTACCACACCTTTAGTGGCTTAAACAACAGAAATTTATTATCTTACAGCTCTGAAGTTTTGAAGTTCAACATGGGCCCCACTGGACTAAAATCAAGATATCATCAGGGCTTCATTCCTTTCTGGAGGCTCTAGGGAAAAATCTGTTTCCTAGGCTTTTCCAGCTTCCATGGGATGCCTGCATTCCTTGGCTCATGGTACCCTTCGTCCATTTTCAAAGCCAGTAATGGTGAGTCAAGTCCTCTTTCCATCATATCTCTCTGACCCTCCAGAGTCACATCTCCCTCTGACTGACTTCACCTGGAAAAGGTTCGCTGCTTTTAAGGACTCATGTGATTATCTTGGGCCCACCTAGATAGTCCAGAATAATCTTCCCATCTCAAGGTGTTAACCTTAATCACATCTGCAAAATCCATTTGCCAAGTAAGGTAACATATTCAACATACTTGCAGGTTACAGGGATTAGGACATGGACATTTTTGAGGAGCAGTTATTCTGCAGTTACACACTGTAGTTACAAATTCTTTTATGTTTTATTATCTCCATTTTATAGTTGGGGAAACTGAGACTCAGAGTGGTTAAATAATTTGTGCAAAGTCACATAGCTGTTAAATGGTAAAGCTGAAATTCAAACTAGATTTGTCAGACACTAAAACCCATGCACTTTCACTATGTCACTTGGCCTCCCAAATTTTCTGTGGAACTTAGCTCATCTATTTAAAAATTGATACACCACCAGACAAAAGATTCCTTCAGGGGCTTTAAGATTGACATTTTTGGACTCTTTAAAGATGTACTTGGCATTGCACATCTGAAAGGAAAACATATTTCTAGGGCAATACTCTCTATTTCTCCACTGAGGTGTAAAACCAGAAAAACTACTAGACACATTAAATATTTTCCTCAGAAAGACACCATGGATAATCCTGCCATTTTATTAACCAGGAAGGCTGTGGATCTGAGGACTGCCCATGGGGATTTACTGATCCGATTCATGGTCCAATCAAGTCTCTTTCCATCAATGACCCTCAGATAAACCTGCCTCCAAGAAGTCAGTGAAGACAGCACTGAAATACTTTTCCAGAGAACTTTGTCAAGTCTCACCCCCACTCCTAATTATACAGTGACTTATCACCAGCAAGAGTACAGACCAGGCTCACTACAGATGCATTGTCACCAGGGTGAGAGGACTATAGTGGCTGCTGAGGCTAAGAGAGCGTGTTGCTTCTGTATTGAGAGTCCTTCTCTGCTGGATCTGGGTGCTGTATGTTCTCCCTTCAACCCTGCCTCTTCCACATTTCCTGTGACCCTCTCGGACGCCAGCTGTTGGACTGATCAGCAGCTCTTCTCCCTGCAGATTGTTTACATGTACTTTGGTCGCCCTATCTTGCTCTGCCCTCTGATATGTATTTACTCACCCTTGATTTCTGTCGATTAATTGGCCTTTGTCTTATTGCTGCTCAAACCCTTGCACTTCTCATTGCTGCCTTGTTCTCTCATAACCCTCAACCTGCTGCCACATTCAACATGAACACTGTTTCTCTCTAGAATTCTATATAGGTAGACTGAGCATAGAGTACTTTGGAGCCAACTTCCTTTAGGCCCTTCCACAGTCAACAGCCATTTATTGAGATCAGCAATGTCTTAGGACTGTGACTTTTTCTTGATTCTATCATTTTGTTACTATTTGTGTTTTTTAATGCATAATGTGATGTTGGTGCTTACTTTTTATCCTTGAATCGCATTCTTCTGCACCTCAGAATGTGCTTCTTTGCAGAGCTTGTTGTGTGTGCTTCTCTTCGTGGACGCTCATAGAGAGGGATTCATTTGTGTGCTTCGCAGCAAATGCATTTTATTTTTCAGATCAGCTGAACTCCTTAACGCTATTCAGTAACTGGGAAGGTGGATAATAACTGTTCTCATAACAAATCTTCCAATAATAATAACAAGCATTTAGTAAGTAGTTCACATAAGTCTCACATAATATTACTTAATCTTCCCAACAACTCTCCAAGACAAATCACTATTTTACAAATGACGAAACTGAGGCTTAAAAAGGTCAGGTAGGGTTTCCCTGGTAGCGCAGTGGTTGAGAGTCTGCCTGACGATGCAGGGGACATGGGTTTGTGCCCCGGTCCGGGAAGATCCCACATGCCGCGGAGCGGCTGGGCCCGTGAGCCATGGCCGCTGAGCCTGCGCGTCCGGAGCCTGTGCTCCGCAACGGGAGAGGCCACAGCAGTGAGAGGCCCGCGTACCGCAAAAAAATTTAAAAAAAGGTCATGTAACATGTCCAAAGTCTCCTCACTAGCAGGTGATAGACAGATTCAGGAATTCAACCCCATTTTACCAGTTTCCAAAGTGCAGATGTCCACTACCCATTATTGCTGCTGTTGGTTCAGATCCTAGTTTGCAACATTTTAAGAAAGAGAATATCAAATAGCCAGGTAAGCAGCAAAAAATACCATAGAAACAAAGGGAATTTTGATTACCTTCTTCTGATAGGATAAAATGGAACAAAGGTGGCCAAGTAGAGTAGCATCCTAGAGGGACCAGGATACAGTGCCTAGTCCCCTCACTGCCCTAGAGTGGTGCCAAGGTATGGAGCCAATATGGGTAGGAAAACAAGGGGAGGCAATGAGTAAGTAAAAGCAAAGGGGACAGAAAGGCCTATAGCCTAGAGGAATCCCCAGCATGGAAACAGACACGAGTGGACTTTGTTATAAGACTCCCACGTCAACTTGCGTGGATTTGCCAAGTACAATAACACAGTCTGAAAGGGACCAAACTAGAACAGGGACAGAATAAGAGACAGTATATGGTGGCTCCAGCAGCAAAGAAATGCTCTTGAGTTCTGAGGCAATCGGCTTGTTTGGTTCTTTCTAACAAGGATCTCCTGCACACCCTCTTAGGGTGATGGTGACTGAAGGAGAGGAGTATGGTTGACCTGGGAGGGGTCAGGAGGTTGTTGGCTAATGTGTGGAATTTCTCACCCAAGGCAGTGAGAGATGCCCAAATCATAGAAGCCAGCAGAGCTGAGAAATGTTCAAGGAACCAAAATCCTAGAAGCTAGAAGGAGAGTTTGGAGGTAGGAAGTGAGTGAGGAATGTCACCCAAACAAAGAGCCCAGAAAGGGAGGCTGGGTAGAACAGTGGAAAGAGTATAGCATTTTTGTTGAAAACAGCTCAGCCCTTTCACGGTTCTTTCCCAATCCACGAAGACTGTAAAGGCTCTGTGGCCAGCCTGTGGCTGCTCACTCCCCTGCTCCATTTTCTACCAAATCCACTTTCTCTGTCCTGATGGTCTCCATTTCTATCCTGTCTTCCTGTACCTACCCTCTGCTGCTCTGCCTGTTTCTTTGGCTAGGTAAGATAATTCACTAAGATAAGATAATCTAAGATAATCTTCTTGGTCCTCTATTCCAGCTTCAACCCTCGACAGTGTCCAGATTTGCTATGGCCCCATGCTCTGCAGCCTGCAGGCTGTCTTATCCAGCCAACCTGGTTCACTCATCCCAGAACACCCCCCTGAATCCTTCTTAGAGCTAGTGGTGTTCCTTCCATTCCACCTGGGGACCTGTAGAGTGTTGGCTGTGTGCCATACCACGGACCATGTCCTGCTAAATATTATGATGTTCACTTGGAGGTTGGGGGGAATGTTTCCATTACAGCAGAGGAATCTGTAGGCTTTTTAGGTTAATAGGAATTGCTAGGTTTTCCAGAATGACAAATAAGAATACCAGAAAACCCATTTACTGAGCCACTAACCTTGAGCATCCTTTATAACAACATTTTTCAAGACAAGGCAAGGAAATGTTTCTTTCTGTCATGCACTGTATTCACATATACCATCTATAGGAAAACACATGAATCTTAGGTGTACAGCTGGATGAATTTTTGCAAAATGGACACACTAGTTTAATCAGCACCCAGATTAAGAAACAAAACATTATCAGCATCCAGTCCTCTCATATCCCCACCTGATTACCACTCCCCATATGGTAACCACTTTTCTGACTTCTAACAACATTGATCAGTTTCTTCTGTTTTAGAATTTCACATAAATGGAATATATATTATGTATTCTTTTGTTTGCGGCTTTTTTGGGTCAACATTGTATCTGTAAGAGTCATCCACGTTGTCGTGCATAGCAGTAGTCTGTTCCTTTTCATTGTTATATAGCCTCTTATATGAATATATATTGAATGAACTCTTTATTCATTCTACTGCTGTTGGACATTTGGATTGTTTCCAGTTTTTAGCTATTATGAATAATCCTGCTATGAGCATTCTTGTACATATCTTTTGGTGAACATACGTATGCATTTCTGTTGGGTATATAACTAGGAGTAGAATTGTTTGGTAAAAGTATATGCGTGTTCTATTTTAGCAGATACTGCTAAACAGTTTTCCAAAGTTGTTGTAACCAAGGATGTTTTTTTATCCTTCCTAAATCTCTTGGATCCAGAAGGAAAGGGGTGCAGCGGCAAGCAGAAGTTTGGCTGGCAGTGCCAGCAAGTGCGAGTTAAAAGCAGCTCTTCCCTCTCCTCTGCCATTGTGTTTGTGAGGTAGTTTTCTTTCCAAGGCAAAGGGCTTGGAAAATAGATGCCACCCAGCTGCAGTTGGCTGGTGGAATTCCACAATACCAGGGCTTAGTATGAAAGAATCTCAGCTAAGTCAATATAGGATACCAAGCCAGAGGAGTTAGAACAACTGAAAACTGGGCAAGAGGTCAAAGTCCATGTGGCCTAGAGGAGAAAGTGGAGCCCCGTGAAGAAAGAAGTGGGGTTGACACAAAGAAAGAGGGAGGGCCAAGAATCCAGGATGAGGAGAGAAAGAACAAGCAGGTGAAAGGTGAATGGGAACAGGTATGTGGTTCATGACCAGCTTTTATACACCAGCCTAGAATGGTCAACCAAGTTAAAAGAAATGGGGGAAAAAAATCAAAACAAAATAATCTCATCCTACTGAAAACCAAAGCTGACTAAGCCTTGTTTGGAAACGTCTTTTGAGGATAATTGCAAACTTCTGGGAACTTGAATGGAGAATGTGGGGGTGGAACAAATATAGAGTTTTCTGTCAGAGATGTAATGTTTGTGTAACACACATCTCTCCAGACCACTCTAGTTTGACACTACAATTGGATAATATGGACAGAAGCAGCCTCCACAAGAAGGTCATTGGAACCACAGGTCCCTTCTGTACCTCTCAAGGATATAGGGGGGAGACAAAGTCTCACATGCATTTCTGAGTGGCTATTCACTGACTCATATCATTAACCACAGCCAGTGTGCAGCCACTTCTCTGCTGAAGTAGAGAGAGATACCTTCCTCCCACCTGTTCCATAATTAAGCCACAAAAAAGGGTGACTTTGGGACCTGTTTTCTTGGGTGTCTTTAACGGTACAGGATGTTCATTTGACTTTGTCTTTCACTTGAACAAGAAACTGAGATGACAATGTGAGTGATTTCACAATGCGCCATACTCAAAAATCATCTCTTCTTACTGACCTCCCCCGGCCCACCCATGTACTTCCTAATACTAATTGTGTGACCTCAAACAAGTTACTCAACCTCTCTAATATTTAACTTTCTCATGGGTAATATGGCAAGAAAAATATCTACCTTTCAGAGTTACTGTGAGGATTAAATGAGATAATATGTAAGGGGTCACCCTTGGTGTTCCCCTACCTCCACGAGAGGAGTGACTAGTCTGGCTGGTTAGATTCCAAGACACTGACCAGGCCATTTCCCCCAGCAGATAACGTCATGCATGATGTGTTGGATCATACGCAAGAGAAGGATCGCTCCGGGTTTTTCCTCCCTTTGTCCCCATGGGACCGAGTGACCATCCAACCCAGGCATGCGCTCGGGCTTAGGGAGAGGGAACAGCTAGGCTGTAGTTACACTGTGAAGGTGTGGCCTGGTTCAGCCAGTGTCCATTTTGATTAGGCAGCGTCCTAGATGTCCTAATGGTTAGATATTTTTAATTTGCCCCTGAGAAAGGGCCCTGTAAGCCTCCAGTTCTAGGACCTCAGACCACCTTATCAGAAAGTGTAAGCCTAGCTAAAATTCAGGTGTTATTTTTCTTCTGCCACTGTCTCCTGTGTATAGTTCTCTCTCCAGGAAGGTGGGGGATGGTTGTGGTCTAAGGTGGGATTCTAGTATTCTTTTTTTTCTTTAATTTTTACTAGGGTATAATTGATTTACAGTGTTGTGTTAGTTTCAGGTGTACAGCAAAGTGAATCTGTTATACGAAAACATATATCCACTCTTTTTTTTTTTTTTTTTGCAGTATGTGGGCCTCTCATTGTTGTGGTCTCTCCCGTTGCGAAGCACAGGCTCCGGACGCGCAGGCTCAGCAGCCATGGCTCACGGGCCCAGCCGCTCCGCGGCATGTGGGATCTTCCCGGACTGGGGCACGAACCCGTGTCCCCTGCATCGGCAGGCGGACTCTCAACCACTGCGCCACCAGGGAAGCCCTATATCCACTCTTTAATTTAGATTCTTTTTGGATTCTGGTATTCTTAAGCCTCTTGATCTAATATTAATTAATGGGACTCCAAACCAACCATAACCTTTAACATTATTAATATTAGTACTGTTTTGGTTATCTATTACTGCTTAATAAACCACTCAAAAATGTAGTGGCTTAAAACAACAGTCTTGGGGTTTTGTTTGTTTGTTTTTGGCCACACGGCTTGTGGGATCTTAGTTCGCAGAGCAGGGATTGAACCCAGGCCCTCAGTAGTAAGAGCACACAGAGTCCTAACCACTGGACCACCAGGGAATTCCCAACAACAGTCTTGTTGGGAATCAAGATCACGCAAGCTGTGCGGCGCGGCCAAAACAAACAAACAACCACAGTCTTTTGTTGTTGTTGTTCTTAATTTCTCATGATTGTGTGGGTTGCCTGGTTGGTGCTCCGCTGGTCTCATCTGGGTCTCTAACATGGCTGTAGTCAGATGGCAGCCGGGGCTGGAATCTCCAGGATGGCTTCACTTCCAGGTCTGACACCTTGTCAGGGATGTCCAGAAGGCCAGACCCAACTGGGATGGATGTTGGCAAGGCAAGAACTCACTTTCTCCCCGTGAAGACCCAGGGCTTCTCCCTCTCCACATGGACTTATCAAATGGTGCTCAGGGCTCCTGCAAGCAGAAAAGTAGAAGCTACCAGACATTCTTAAAGCATAGGCTTGGAACAGACACAGTGTCACTTCTGCCATTTCTATTCCTTAAAATAAGTCACACGTCCAGCCTGGATTCAAGGGGAGGGGCTACATAAGGATATGAATGCCATCAAGTGTAGTTGACTGGGGGTCACTGATGTAATTGACTTCCCTAAGAAGTATTAGTATCAGTTTCATTTGCAGTCTCTAGATTTAGTAAATGTACACCAGGATTTACCTCTCTTCTGACTCAGGATAAGTTTTTTTCTGCATATGGTACAATCTCCATAAAGAGTTTCCTGAGAGTTGGGGGTCTCAGTGTATATATAGGACTGGTCATATAAACCCACATATCCAGTCACTATCTTTTGTATGTGGTTTAATTTAAATCATTCAAATAAAGCCTCTGTTGACCCACCCTCTCAAATTTGACCTTGAAGAGCTGTGTAGAGGATTAAGTAAAATCACCTATGTAAATTGCCTGGCACTCTGTGTCAGTAAGAACTCAATAATGGTAATTATTATTTTATTATTACCAGGGTCCCTAGGGTATTGGGCTGGCCTTGGTAAAACCGTAATGAGATGACTTTGGGACGTCCCAGTTTCCCAGGGCACATGAGTGATTAATACCCAAGAAAGCGGGTGGAATTGTTAACCTGAGATAATGGGGACAGAACAGGTTATCAGCTGCCCACATGCAAGACGAAAAGAGAATCAACAAGTGCAGTGGTAGGAAGTATCAGAAAAATAACAACAACAACAAGAAGAAAAAATAGAAATAGTCTGAGGTCAGGTGAATTGGAGAAAAGAATTTAGAGGATAGATATCAGAGCAAAAGGAAGAATCATTTATTTCTTAGTCAGCAATAGACCCCTAACAGGTGATAAGGGTAAGCTAATAGAGAGATTACTTGGGAGGGGAATGAGATGAGGAGCTGCCAATTTCCAGCTTGCAAGGAAGACAGAGCCAGGTACTGACTAGACTGAGAGACAAGTGGGACCTACATTCCCTTTGGAGCAGTATCAGCCTTCCAACACAACCAATTATGGATGATCCAGACAGTGGAGGACAAAGGAAAAAACAGCCCTTGGAAGGTAATAAATCAACTCTGTCCAGAGTGAGGAACCTGAGCCAATCAAAACAGCTTTGGTCTCATCATGATTACAGGGTTAGCATTTAGTCAGTTTATAACTCACTATCTAGAAACTTCCTTTTCCCACATCTGTTACTCAAGCTTTCCTCTTAGTTCTCTGAGAAAAACATATAATCTGTTTGAGAACAAAGAGATTAAATAAGATGTAAGTAAGATCATAGAGGTAAAAAGCATTTTGTAGACTTACAAGTACTCTACAAATGTGAAGTGCTATTATTTTTAAGGGAAGCAGATTCAAGTGTTGCTCAGAGAGAGGGGTGTTAGAGCCCCATGACTGAGGTGAGCAGCTAAAGCTGGAAAGAGAGGGGAGTTGTAAAAACCACAGAGAGATGGTAGTAAAACCATTGCTAATTGTTCCCCTTCTGAGCCCTCCTCCAACCCCGCCACCCCCCACCCCTCGCCTCTGACCCTCACCTCTGACCCTTTTCCCAACAGCTTTGAGAGGGAAAGTGTTTGGTATTATTTACATCCAACTAAGTTTGTGAACTGAAGCTGCAAGGAAAAAGCTAATGAATATTTAACCACTCTATTAAATTAATAAACAAATATCTAGATACAAGTAATTCAGAAAGAAGTGCTGAGAGTAAAGCATAGATAATCATCTCTCTCCTAGCTTCATTTCTACCAGAGAAAGAAGAATTTCTGAACAGAAAGGGAGCAAAATTTATGGGGAAATACTTTAGCAGTAGGCTGAAAGGAGGGCAGTCATAGCAATAATTTAATTTTATCATAAACACAGCAGGAGGGTCTTGTAGGGGCTTTTGGTACTAAATTAGCCTGAAGCTACAAAGCTGTAGAACTGTATCAGAAAAGATGTTTGACTTTGTCTATAAGGTTCAGTATAATTTTCACTTATTCTTTAATTCAGCAAGTATTTGTTGAGTATTTATACATATGGTCTGTCTGCTCTCATGGAACTTCTTTTCTGGAGGGTGAGACAGAAAATAAAATAATACATAAACAAACAAATATGTAAGTGGAATTTCAGGTAATGATAAATTCTATGAAGATAATTAAATTGGGAAAGGGGATGGAGAATAATTGTGTACTCATAGTATATTTGTTCCCTCTGAACTTAGCACGGTAAGGGTCCATAAGTGCCGACCAAATAAATGAATAAATGACTGCTTCCTCCCAAGTTCAGGCCCTCACTACCTCATGCCTAGCATATTGTCAATCGCCAATAGGGTCATTCTGCGTACATTCTCCCTTTGTTTTCAGGCATGATGCACACCATTGCCTGATTTAAAATGCAACTTTTAAAAATAGATTTTATTTATTTGTTTGTTTATTTATTTTTGGCTGCGTTGAGTCTTCCTTGCTGTGCACGAGCTTTCTCTAGTTGCAGCGAGCAGGGGCTACTCTTCGTTGCAGTGTGTAGGCTTATTGCGGTGGCTTCTCTAGTTGTGGAGCACGGGCTCTAGGCGTGCGGGCTTCAGTAGTTGTGGCACGTGGGCTCAGTAGTTGTGGCACACGTGGCATGTGGGATCTTCCCAGACCAGGGATCAAACTCGTGTCCCCTGCATTGGCAGGCGGATTCTCAACCACTGTGCCAGCAGGGAAGCCCTGAGCCCCAGGTTTCTCATCTGAGTGAAGGGAATGACAACACAGTTGTATTGGTGAGGTTAGGCTAAGTTATGCTGCAGGAACAAACAATCCCAGATCTCAATGGTTTAATACACATGAACATGTATTTACCACTTATTTGATATGTCCACTGTGGGCCAGCAGGGACTTTGTTTCACCTGCACTGGTGGAGGCTCCACCCTCTAGTAAATGCCTCAGACTCCATGGCAACTAAGTCACATGATCTCACAGCAAGGGAGCCTGGGAAATGTGAGTGGGCAGATAGAAGCTGTGGAGCATCCCTGGCACACCCTTTCCCATGCCCCACATTCTAGGCAGGAGGCTGTGTGTGGTCTGCTTGTTATGTTAAAAAATGGAGACAGTCTCTAGGTCCATCCACGTCTCTGCAAATGGCACAATTTCATTCCTTTTTATGGCTGAGTAATATTCCATTGTATATATGTACCACATCTTCTTTATCCATTCCTCTCTTGATGGACATTTAGGTTGCTTCCATGTCCTGGCTATCGTAAATAGTGCTGCAATGAACATTGGGGTGCATGTATCTTTTGGAATCATGGTCTTCTCTGGGTATATGTGCAGGAGTGGGATTGCTGGGTCATATGGTAGCTCTTATTTTTAGCTTTTTAAGGAACCTCCATACTGTTCTCCATAGTGGCTGTATCAATTTGCATTCTCACCAACAGTGTAAGAGGGTTCACTTTTCTCCATACCTTCTCCAGCATTTATTGTTTGTAGATTTTTTGGTGATGGCCATTCTGACCAGTGTGAGGTGGTACCTCATTATAGTTTTGATTTGCATTTCTCTAATAATTAGTGATGTTGAGTCTTTTCATGTGCCTGTTGGCCATCTGTATATCTTCTTTGGAGAAAAGTCTATTTAGGTCTTCCACCCATTTTTTGATTGAGTTGTTTTTGTTTTTTTTTTTTTGTGGTATGTGGGCCTCTCACTGTTGTGGCCTTTCCCGTTGCGGAGCACAGGCTCTGGACACGCAGGCTCTGGACGCGCAGGCTCAGCAGCCATGGCTCCCGGGCCCAGCTGCTCTGCACCATGTGGGATCTTCCCGGACCGGGGCACGAACCCGTGTCCCCTGCATTGGCAGGCGGACTCTCAACCACTGCGCCACCAGGGAAGCCCAGTTGTTTGTTTTTTTGATATTGAGCTGCATGAGCTGTTTGCATATTTTGGAGATTAATCATTTGTCCTTTGCTTCATTTGCAAATATTTTCTCCCATTCTGAGGGTTGTCTTTCCGTCTTGTTTATGGTTTCTTTTGCTGTGCAAAAGCCTTTAAGTTTCATTAGGTCCCATTTGTTTATTTTTTTGTTTTTATTTTCATTATTCTAGGAGGTGAATCAAAAAAGATCTTCCTGTGATTTAATGTCAAAGAGTGTTCTGCCTATGTTTTCCTCTAAGAGTTTTAGAGTGTCCAACCTTACATTTGGGTCTTTAATCCATTTTGAGTTTATTTTTGTGTATGGTGTTAGGGCGTGTTCTAATTTCATTCTTTTACATGTAGCTGTCCAGTTTTCCCAGCACCACTTATTGGAGAGGCTGTCTTTTCTCCATTGTATATTGTATATTCTTGCCCCCTTTGTCATAGATTAGGTGACCATAGGTGCACGGCTTTATCTCTGGGCTTTCTATCCTGTTCCATTGATCTATATTTCTGTTTTTGTGCCAGTACCATACTGTCTTGATTATTGTAGCTTTGTAGTATAGTCTGAAGTTAGGGAGCCTGATTCCTCCAACTCCGTTTTTCTTTCTCAAGATTGCTTTGGGTATTTGGTTTCTATACAAGTTGTAAATTTTTTTGTTCTAATTCTGTGAAAAATGACATTGGTAATTTGATAAGGATTGCATTGAATCTGTAGATTGCTTTGGGTAGTATAGTCATTTTCACAATATTGATTCTTTCAATCCAAGAACATGGTATATCTCTCCATCTGTTTGTGTTGTCTTTGATTTCTTTAATCAGTATCTTATAGTTTTCTGAGTACAGGTCTTTTGCCTCCTTTGTAGGTTTATTCCTAGAGATGTACAGCAAAGGGAAGTCTACTCAACATTCTGCAAAAACCAGCTCCCCAGCAGCCTGCGCTCTCTTGGCCGTGACAGTCAGAGCCCTGGTTTGGGTGTAAGTCATAACACCTGGTGCTGGTGAGTGGTGGGCAACCTAAAATGCATCTTTTATCATGCCACTTTTCTACTCCAAAACCTTCAGTGACTTCCTATTGCCTTTTTGTTTTTTTTAAACAAAGTTTAAAGAAAATAGTACATTTATCTATCACTGAATCTTATTTATTGATGAAAATTATTTCTCTCCTAGGTGTTATTAAAGATGTGGTATCCTTTTAATATTATTATTAACCTGAACAACTTTACAGGAAAGAAGGTAGTAAACAGTAAACTATATTTATGTCACTCCAAACCTTTGAACTATGAAATCACTAAACGTTAGCACTGAGAATGGCCTTGAAATCAGTCGAGATCAACTCCTTCATTTCATAGGTGAGGAAACTGAGAACAAGCAGATAAATTGCTCAGATATGGATACCCAGCCAAGTGAAGGCCCTGTCACAACTAGAACTCAGCTCTTCTATTCTCTTTCTTTCCACTACACTACATTATACGTATATTTACATATATACATTATACATATATTTCTACATGGTTTAATCAGAATATATGCTATTTTGTGTCTCTTCTATTTACATTACTCTATGTACACATTTCCATGTGTACATTAAGCTAGGTTCTTGTCATTTTTGGTAGCTACATGGCATTCCATCATATCCAAATAGGCTCTGATCCTTTATAAACCATCATTTTGAGTTGCATACGAAAGAAAACTAGCCTACACTAATACTTTGTGTTAACTGTTTTCAATAGTAAAATAATATCTGGGGCTTCCCTGGTGGCGCAGTGGTTGAGAGTCCGCCTGCCAATGCGGGGGATGCGGGTTCGTGCCCTGGTCCGGGAGGATCCCGTGTGCCGCGGAGCGGCTGGGCCTGTGAGCCATGGTCACTGGGCCTGCGCCTCCGGAGCCTGTGCTCCGCGGTGGGAGAGGCCACAGCAGCAAGAGGCCCGCGTTATGCAAAAAAATATATATATATATATCTGCTGCTTTGTAAATTAAGTTTGAAAAAGTCATACATTCTTAATCTGGTTTACTCATATTTTCTTTTCTAACACCGGGCCTGCTCATTTTGTGTGTTTTCTAAGTGCCATTTGTATTTAAGTTTTTTAAAGTGTGCAAATAGGTCAAGGTATAAATAATATGAAGTATGAAATTATTTTGCATTGGAAACTGCCAAACCCACTTACTACTGATTCAAACTATGTACATATTTGTGTTCCTGATCATTCTTTGTAATTCATCTTTTTGATCATGGCTGTTCTACATTTGAATATATAAAAAGGGCTTTGGGGGCTTCCCTGGTGGTGCAGTGGTTGAGAGTCCGCCTGCCGATGCAGGGGACACAGGTTCATGCCCCGGTCTGGGAGGATCCCACGTGCCGCGGAGCGGCTAGGCCCGTGAGCCATGGCTGCTGAGCCTGCGCGTCCGGAGCCTGCGCTCCGCAACGGGAGAGGCCACAACAGTGAGAGGCCCGCGTACCACAACAACAACAACAAAAAAAGGGCTTTGGAAAGTATTATTCTTTTCCACCTTCCATCTGAAAAACAGAGGGAAAGAGTCTTAAACCAAGGCGAATACCTCCGAAGTTCATTCAATACTTCTCAAAATGTCTCAAGATTTATGTCTTTGGGAAAATTAAGCCCAGAATGGTAATCTAATGATCATTTTGTGGTGTTTCAGTATCTTATTTTTCTTGAAATTCATTACTATAAGAAAAAGCAGATTTAAAAAAAATTTTCTAGTTCATATTTGAATTGGGTATTGAATGGACTGCTTTGCATCCATAGAAAACTTTAAAGAGCAACACACTCATAAATTGAGCTTTTTTTTTTTTTTTTTTTTTTTTTTTTTTTGCGGTACGCGGGCCTCTCACTGTTGTGGCCTCTCCCGTTGCGGAGCACAGGCTCCGGACGCGCAGGCTCAGCGGCCATGGCTCACGGGCCTAGTTGCTCCGCAGCATGTGGGATCTTCCTGGACCGGGGCACGAACCCGTGTCCCCTGCATCGGCAGGCGGACTCTCAACCACTGCGCCACCAGGAAAGCCCATAAATTGAGCTTTTTAATCATCGTTATTTTTGTAGTTCCGTCATTTCAACATTTGAAAATCACTAACCATGGATGCTGTGTAGAACTAGGAGTAGGTAAGAACTGAAGAGTAGAAGAAACTTCTCATAGGTAGCATTTCTTGCCCAAATTGTTAATAATAACTATCATTCATTGAGCCCTTACTGTAATTGGCATTGTGCTAAGCATTATTACTACATTATATCATCCAATTCTTATGACAGTTTGGTGTTATTACCCCCATTTTACATATTGGTAAACAGAGGTTTGGAGAAGTTAGGTAACTTGCCCAGGGTCACACAGCTAGCGGAATCAGAGTATAGAGCTTTAGTAGCAAAGCTTATGCTTTTCATACACCACACGGCCTCTGTTTGGCAAATGACTGAGGGAAAGGACAGTACTTTAGGGTCTCATAGGGGAGAACTACATAAAGGGTGAGGTGGTTCCTATGAGAAGAATGTAAGTCCTTTTATTACTTGAAATGTAACATCTATTCTGGACATATAATTTAGTAACGTATCCCACATTGAAAGATAAAGGTTTTGAATGGATGCAGTGGGCTTATGAAAGAAAAAGAAATTACTGATTATTTACATAGTTTTCATGTTTTTTAAAAAGAAGCCTTCTAGAATCAAGCATGTCACATATTACACATACCTGTCCCAGAAAAAGACAGATGAATTTGTTTATGGTGAGCAGAGAAATGAAACTGGTATCACGATAATACATTTCCTCATCAACGATGACTCTTCAGCCTTTGGATCAACCTTCATTCTTAAGAGGTTCCTGACTCGCTTAACTTGTGCAATAGAGACATTTTTTTTTTTAGAGATAGAAATTCAGAAGGCTGGCTTAATTTGTGCTGAAATTCTTTAAAATTTGACCAGGTAATATGATGTTTTTCAATACAGCATACATGATTTGGCTGCCCGAGATATATCTATTTTGAAAGTAGCTTTGTTGAGGGAAAGAGTATTAACAAAGGAACCTAGAAAGGTAGAAAACATGCTATGGTAGCCAGCCTTCAAGATAAACTGGAACGATCCTCATGTATTGGTATTCCCCTGGTACACTGAATCAGAGCTGATTTGTGTGACCAATAGATTACTGTAGCAGTGACAGTGTAGGATTTCTGAGGCTTAGATAATAAAAGACATTGTAACTTCTGCCTTGGTGCCTTAGATCCCTTGCTCTAGGAAAAGCCACCTACCGTGGATGCAAGGACCCCTGAAGACAGACCTATGTGAAAAGATTCTGAGGTCTCCTGCCAACAGCCAGCACCAACTTGCCATCCATGTAAGTGAGCCACCTTAGAAGCAGATCTGGTAGCCTCAGAAACTGTGAGAGATAATAAATAGTTGTTGCTTTAAACTGCTAAGTTTCAGAATAATATGTTACACAGAAATAGATAACTAATATAGATGTTGCTACCTGGAAGTAAGATTCAGCCATAACAAAATCCTAAGATTCATAAGTAACTTTGGAACTGGACAACAGACTTTGGGGAGAGTGTTAGTGAAAGCCGAAAGTACCTTGAAGAAACTGTTAATAGAAGTATCCCACTCTTTTATATGGCTGGCTGCAGGTGAAGGCTTGCAAAAAAATGAGGTAATGTAATTGGAAACTGGAGGAAAGACAATCCTTATTATATAGTGGCAGAAAGTTCAGTAACACTGTTCCCTGCAGTAACCAAAAGGTAGAAAATGTGTCTAATGAACTGGGTGATCTAGCTAGGGAGATTTCCAAGCAAAGGTTTCTTCTTGTTGCTTGTAGTAAAATGTGAGAGGAGAGAGGTAAACTAAAGGAAGAACTGTTAAAAGTTTAAACAAAAAGGAGACAGAATTTGATGGTTTTGAAAATTCTCACCTTCTCTGAATGGCAAACAATGCTAAAATTAAGATGTAGCTTCTGAGCTACAAATCCAGGGCACTGCTAGTAAAACATGATCCTAAGATGAAGCCAAGAGAGTGATTGTAAAATCTTTTGTTACAGTCTCAGAAAGATTTAAGGTTGTGCCTCAGAATACTATTTGGCCAGACAAAAAATCCTCTAAAGAGATTAAAGGTATGTGTCACACAGTCTCTCAATAAAATGATAAAGCACCTAGGAAGCTTAAGGGCATTGTCCATCAGTTATCTCACCAGAAGCCCAAGGTAGAGAAGAGCTTACCTGAAAGATATTTGTAGGTGTGGCTTTCATCTAATGGAGTGGACCCCAATAACATTCATGGAAGGCTCATAACATTTAAAAAATAAATATGTATGAAGAAACATTGCCATCTTGGACCAAAAGGGATAGAGATAGTACAAAATGAAAAGAGGTCTTTGGACCCTCTAAGTTCCACTGGCAAGAAGTAGGCTGAGAAAAGTTCTCAGTGGTAAATATGGACTATCTTTCATTTAAAAAAAAAAAAAAAAAAAAAAAGGAGAAAGGGAGGATGACTCAGGGGTCAGATCCAAAACTCCAGAACATGGAGCTGAGAGCCAGGGAGAATTATTCCCAGGATTTGAGACTTAATCAAAGAATGTTCAACATTTGTTCAGCTGGTTTTCAGAATGATAATAGACCGGTGACTCCTTTGTGCCCGCCATTTTCCCTCTTTTTGAACAGTTACCCTGCTACACCTGTCTCACCATGGTGTGTTGGGTGTATGGAGGGGCACATAAGTTGTTGTTTTAGTTTCACAGGGGGAGAGGAACTGTACTCAAGGGGCTGTACTTAAGGAACTACACCCAAGGAGCCTCAGATGTACCTAGACCTGATTTAGAGGATGAGATGTTGGACTTCAAGCTAACTCTATAATGAGATGAGACTCTTGGTGACTTTGGGAGGAAATGAGTGTATTTTGCATGTGGGAGGGACATGAATCATTGGAGACCAGAGGATGGACTGTGGTAGCCATCCTTCAAGATAGCCCTTAATTACCCTTCCCTCCTTGTATTCACACCCTTCTGTAGGCCCCTCCCACACTCTATCATAGTTGGTCTGTGTGACCAAAATCATATAGCAGAAATGATGGTAAGTTACTTCTGAGAATAGGTTATTAAAAAAACTGCACCTTCCATTCTGGTATCTCTGTCTTTCTCTATCTCTGTCTCTTGGATAACTCCCTACGGGAGAAACAAGCTGCCATGTTGTATGCAGCTCTAAGGAGAAGGCCACCTGGAAGAATACTGAAGCCTCTGGCCAATGGCCAGCTAGGAGCTATGTCCTGCCAACCACCATGTGAGTGAACTTGGAAATCAAGTCTTCAGCCCTACTCTAGCCTTGAGATGACTGCAGCCCCAGCCAGTATCTTGACGGGAACCTCACGAGAGACCCTGAGCCAGAACCACCTGGCTAAGTCGCTCTCCGATTACTACACCTCAGGAACTGTGTGAGATAATGAAATGTTTGTTGTTTGAAGGTGTAAAGTTTCAAGGTAATTTATTATGCAGCAATAGATAACAAATGCACCAGCCCAAGAGCCAGGACTTCACAGCAGAAGCTGAGACCACAGAGGGAGTTCTGATGCACTCTTGCATATTGCCCCATCATCATAACACCTAGTACAGGCCCTTGCTCACAGTAAATTTCAGTAGGTATTAAGTGAATGAATGAGTGAATGTCAAAGTCAGTGATAGAAATGGTAAAAAACTCTGTTACCTTCATCTATATTACTATTAAATCCCTTATATACTCATGGTGGAACCAAGAGATTCTAGAATAATCTTCCTATTTTCTTGGCTGGTCACATCTTTTGAACTCCTTTGAACCTTTTCTTGGGGAACGAGAACAATAAAATTGCAAACCGGTTTGTATCTTGGCAGGAGTAATTATCCTGCGTGACCAAAGTCTTGCCTGGAACCTTTTAGCAGGAGGAGGAGGTTCAGCAAACTGCACTTGTCTCCTCTCTCAACTTTGGCTATTCTGAGAAAAATCATCTGCTCACTAAGAAAGGAATGCTCAGCATTTTGCAGAAGTGATTTCCTCTACTTCCCTATCTTCCTTGCTGATACCTTGATGGAGGGAATAAATGTGAAACAGAAAGAAAGGATGTTTTCAGATAAGCTCCTCTTAATTAGTTCAGGCCTCTTCACTTCCTGCCTGGATTAGGACAATGCCCCCAACAAGTCTCTTGGCATCTTGTTTCTAAAAACAAATCTTAGCTCAGCACTCTCATGTTTAAAGTTTTCAGTGGTTATTCATCCTCTTCTGGACGGAATCCAAACTCTTCATGCTTTGGCCTTGAGGGTTACTTCTTCAGCCAAATCTTTTCTTCCCAACACCAGCCTTTCCAGTCCTCCCCCTCTTCTTCTGTCCCTCTCCTTCCCCTCTCGTCTGCATCTCCTAGCTCAACCCAGCTCATCCTTCAAGATTCAGTTTCAACTGCCCATCCAGGAAGTTCCTCTGGAGCCCCTCACAACAGATAAGCGCACTTTACAGACCTCTTTGGCCTTGGGCAAGTTGCTCTCTAAATCTCAGTATCCCAATCTAGAAAACTGGGATAATATAGTATGTACTTACCTTAGAAGCCTGTGGCCAGGATTATAGATAAGTAATGTAAAATACTTAGCACAGGGCCTGACATATATTAAGTATTACATATTAGGTGATAAATCACACCAATTATGTAATCCAATCTCTTTATTATGTTTGAGGAAACAGAGATCCAGAGGAGTAAAAATGACTATCTCAAGTAGAAAAAAGATAGGGGGAGGGGCATATCTGATTTGCTTATGCAGGTTTACAAGCCAAATTTCAAAGTGAGGAAATTAGGGGGAACTGGCTTCAAATTTAATATTAAAATAAAACATTTATTGAGAAATAAATGAGGTTGAGAGTCGATGCTGTACTACTAAGAAAAATGGCAAGTCAGGGCAACTGTCAAGATAATCCAGGATATTTGAGGCTTAGAACTGTAAAGTGTTCTTATTGTCTCAACTTGCTAATTTACTTTATCTGTTTATTTCTATTTTTAACTAAGAGTGTCTGTGCATTCACTAAATAAAATGGTTTGTAATGCCTCAGCTTTTGGTTTCTATTGAATTAAGTACAACATTAAACTATTAACTTGACCTTAAGGAAATCAATATTGTCCCCAGGCTCAAGACCACTCACTCCACAGCTTTATTGGTCCTTGGCTCACGGGCCTAGCCACTCCGCGGCATGTGGGATCTTCCCGGACCGGGGCACGAACCTGCGTCCCCTGCATCAGCAGGTGGACTCTCAACCACTGCGCCACCAGGGAAGCCCAGCTTTCATATTTTGACTGTAGACTTGTATTATCCAACACAGTAGCCACTAGGCACATGTGGCTGTTAGGCACTTGAAATGTGACTAGTCCAAACTGAAATGTGCTATAAGTGAAAGTACATGCAGATTTTAAAGTTTTGGTTAAAAAAGCAAACCATCCCAATAATAAATTTTTATGTTGACTACATGTGAAATAATAGTATTTATGTTACATTGGGATGAATATAATACATAACTAAAATTAATTTCACCTGTTTCTTTTTCTCTCTTTTAGTGCGGCTACTGAAAAAATTCTAATTATTTGTTTAGCTCTTATATTTCTACTGGACAGAGCTGCTCTAAACCCTGGGATTTTTCAGGATCAGGAGGGGAGTATAAGTCCTGAGGCCAAACATTGCCCTTTCCCGGACTTTCTCAGTCTCTGGTGATGTAAGTCTGTCACCCTTCCTGGAGGCCTGGCACCTCCATTTTCCCATTCAGAATGGATCCCTTAAAAGGATGAAGAAGTTAAAGAACAGTTTAATTTTTTTATTTTTTAACATCTTTATTGGAGCATAATTGCTTTACAGTGCTGTGTTAGTTTCTGCTGTATAACAAAGTGAATCAGCTACACATATACATGTATCCCCAGATCCCCTCCCTCTTGCATCTCCCTCCCGCCCTCCCTATCCCACCCCTCTAGGTCGTGACAAAGCACTGAGCTGATCTCCCTGTGCTATGCTGCTGCTTCCCACTAGCTATTTGGTAGTGTATATATGTCCATGCCACTCTCTCACTTCGTCCCGGTTTACCCTTCCCCCTCCCCGTGTCCTCAAGTCCATTCTCTATGTAAAGAACAGTTTTAAATGTAGATCACTGAGTGAATCCATGTTTCAAAGAGTAGAAGACAATACGTGATTATTGACTCAAGGCAACCTCTCGGTGCCTCTTAAGATTCCTGGTTGGCTCTCCTATTTTACTTGGATTATCTCTTTTAATTGTCACAACAACGCTAACATATATGTGCTATTATTACATGCATTTTATAAATTAGTAAATGGAAGTTAGGGAGCTAGCAGGCATGGTGTGGAGTTTTGATCCTAGTTTGTCCAACAGTCCAAGTGCCATATCTAGCAAGATTATGAGCTCCTTGTGTATCCCGTACCTTATCCTTACATGACCTGACTGACACATTCTAGATGACAAATATGTGTAGTAAAGTGTATATATAGGATGACTTCAACCATATATGTGTATATATATATATGATATATATATGGAAAGTCATGGGCATATGGGGGGGTAATATACATTTAAAATTGTTTCATCTTTACACTTTTCTGTATCTTCCGAACTTTTGACAATGTACATATACTGTTATTTCCCTTATTCTTTAAAGCACACAAAATGTCATTTTAAGAGAATGTAGGTGGCTACTGACATGTTCTCTGTATGCTGACATTGCTCTTTTCTCTCCTCCCCATGATGTTTCCAGTCCTCTCACAGTTGGTGTCCCTTTCCTCCACTTTGCTTCTCAGTTCTTTCTCTCTCAATCTCTCTCTTCAACTTTTTCACCTCTCCCTCCCGCCTCCCCACCCCACTCTCTCCCTTCTTTTTGAGAAGATTGACATTCAACTGAAAAGTCAAGCAAATGTTACTTCCCACCTGGTGGGTTTCAGGCAGATTCTATCTGCCTCTGGAGTCCTGAGGAAGGTGCTCAGGTTGGGGGGGGGCAGTGGAGGGCAAGACCTCTAAAAAGGATGGTTTTAGATAAAATAAAAGGTGGGGGAGGACTTTTCAGAGGGACAAAAGCAGTGGGAACAAGGTTCTGAGGATTCTCTCAGGGAAGCAGAGATGAGCAGAGGGTCTCTTACCTTACTGGGCCTGGAGAGTGCTGTCTCCCAGCCTGGGAACTCAGAAGGGATGCGAACTTTAGTTGATTTGAGCTCCTGGATTGAATTAGTCCTGGTTGTGTAATTGACTTTGATATGTGGCCTTTGGATCTGAATTGGGTTTAATAAGATTTAACTGTTTCAAAGGGCTTTATAAGAATTCATTTTAGCCTTCAAATCTGATTTCAAATGCTACCTACTTTGAGATGCCTGCTCTGACTTTGGTGCTCCTCCTCCAGCACTCCTATTGTGCCATAGTTGATACATACATATTAAAGCAATTACCTACAATGTATTTTATCTTTTTTAAAAAAATTAATTAATTTATTTATTTTTGGCTGTGTTGGGTTTTCGTTTCTGTACGAGGGCTTTCTCTAGTTGCGGCGAGCGGGAGCCACTCCTCATCGCGGTGCGCGGGCCGCAGCCTCTCTTGTTGCGGAGCACAGACTCCAGACTCACAGGCTCAGTAGTTGTGGCTCATGGGCGCAGTTGCTCTGTGGCATGTGGGATCTTCCCAGACCAGGGCTTGAACCCGTGTCCGCTGCATTGGCCGGCAGATTCTCAACCACTGCGCCACCAGGGAAGCCCCTGTATTTTATCTTATTCTGTGGGAAATGGTTCCTTTATTGCCTTGCTTCAGGAATCTTTAGGGATATGCATGTATCTTATTCATATTTGTATCGCAGGCCTAGCACAGACCAGGAACACACTCAGTTGAGCATCAGGTGCTCAATAATGATTTTTAAAAATATATTATAGCCAACATTTAATAAATACCGTGGCAAGCCCCATGCCTGCACTGTTTCATCCACCAGACACTTTAGGAGAAAAGTACTTTCATTATTTTTTTAAAATATTTATTTATTTATTTTTAAATTTTTGGCTGTGGTGGGTCTTAGTTGCAGCATGTGGGCTCTTCTTTGAGGCTCGAGGGCTTCTAATTGAGGCACGTGGGCTCCAGAGCGCGAGGGTTCTGTAGTTTGCAGCAGGCAGCCTCTCTTGTTGAGGCACGTGGGCTTAGTTGCCCCGTGGCATGTAGGATCTTAGTTCCCCCACCAGGTATTAAAGCCACGTCTCCTGCATTGGAAAGTGGATTCTTTACCCCTGGACCACCAGGGAAGTCCTGAAAAGTACTTTTATTATCCCTATTTTACAATGAGAAAACTGAGAGTAAGAGAAATTAATTTGCTCTGAAGTCAAATTTGATCCAAGATCGGCAAGTGGCAGAAGTTTTTCTATAGGCCTTTGGCTTCAAGATCTGGACTCTTCACCACCATGTGTGAATCTATATAGGTAGAGGAGGAAAGCTTTTTAATCTGTGGCTGAAGAAGTGACATATAAGAATCCATCATTATTTTACAGAGGCAATTAAGATTAAACATTGGTAGAGTCCTAACTCACTCACTGATGTCTCCAATTTTTTTTTTTTTTTTTTTTTTGCGGTACGCGGGCCTCTCACTGTTGTGGCCTCTCCCGTTGCGGAGCACAGGCTCCGGACGCGCAGGCTCAGCGGCCATGGCTCACGGGCCCAGCCGCTGCGCGGCATGTGGGATCTTCCCGGACCGGGGCACGAACCCGTGTCCCCTGCATCGGCAGGCGGACTCTCAACCACTGCGCCACCAGGGAAGCCCTGATGTCTCCAATTTTTTGAATCACCTTTACTTCTTCCTCCCTCCTTCCTTCCCCCCTTCCTTTCTTTCTGTCTCTCTCCTTCTCTCCCAGCTAAAACTCTCAGGCAAAAAATGTTTGCACTCCTATGTTGAAGTGTAATCCAGTCAAGAACTAAATGTTTTGTGGGAAAGGGAACTAACATTTTATTTGACTCCTACTTTTTACCATTCATTCATTTGCAAATTTACATCTATCAAGCATCTACTGTGTGCTAGGAACCTGTTTTAGACACTAGAGATGCAGCGGTGAACCAAAGTAAGTCCCGGTTCTCACGGAGATGACACTCTAGTGGGCACTTTAGATACACTGGTTCACTTATTCCTCACAATAGCCGCACCTAATGATGACAACAATAACAGATAACTCCAAACAGTGTTTATCTGTGCCAGGCACTGGGCTACGTGATTTCTTTGTGTTAATCACCACAACAACCTGTGAGGTAGGGGGTATGTTTTCCTCATTTCGCAGATGAGTAAACTGAGACACAGAAAGGTAAGTGATTCGCTCGAAGTTCGAACCCAGGTAGGGTGGCTCTAACTCCCAGGCTGGTAACCAAAGGCTATATTGTTTCGTTTATGTTTCTTAACATCACAGCTTTCAAGTGACCGAATCCTCTCTCAGATCATCTGACTCCCAAGCCCAGGGGTTTGCTCTGTACCCCACGGCCTTGTGGAATAAATGAGAATGGCTTGGAATTTTTGCAACACTTTCTCTTCCAAAGAATTCAAACTGATTTCGACGTAATTCTCAGATTTGTGATGTGAACCCTCTTGTACTGTAAATTCTCCGGCAAGGAGAAAGATAGCGCCAGGGCCCGGGTCATCTCACACTGGCCGGGGCACCCAGCAGATGGCGCTATTTTAGTGGCCACCAGCTGGCTACCCCGTGCCCCTGGGCTCACCGCCTCTGCTGAAAGCTTCCCGGCCCTCCCTCGCTCCCTCCTCTCTCCTCCTCCCCACGGAGACCCGGGCCCATGTGACCTTCAGGCGGCCAATGGGCGAGCAGAGAGGGCGAGCTGGTCCCTGTGGCCGCCATTAAAGCGAAGGGAAAACCCGTGAATTCGGATTAAAGGGGGAAAAACACCGCCCGCTGGGCCCACAAAATGGGGGAGTCTACGGCGTCCCGGCGGTGAGGCCGCAGGAGAGCGGACGCTGGTCCGGCTTGGCTCAGGGACGACACGAAGACACAGCCAGAGAATGGTCTGAGCCCGCAGACGCCGCCACCACCTCCGTCAGAGGAGACTCTGGGCTTAAGGACATCGCCGCTGCCGGGCCGGGGGCCTCGGCTTCTCTCCCGGTTCTCGCCCTTCCCGCCCCTCTGCGGGCGCCTCTCTGCCCGGGAGAACCCCCCAGGGCTTGGGCTCTGCCCTCTCGGACTCGATTTTAATTATTTATTGTATAATTTATTATTTTTTCTTGTGGCAGGGGCACACATCCCCTCTGTCCCCCAGAGAGGGACGAGCGTCCGCGGGCTCCGCGGCGGCCTCAGTCCGGCCTGCGGGGCGAACGCGGCGCGGCCCTCCCGCCTCCGGCCCTCGGCCCCGGGCGGCTGGGTGCCGGCCGGGCGGCGGGGGCTGCTCGCGGCGGCGGGGGGGTGGGTGGAGAGGGCTGGCGGCCCGGCGGCCTCCTCTTCCACCGCCCCCCCCAACCACCACCCCCCCGCCCTCCCCGGTGTCTGTGTTTCTCTCTCTGGTCGGAGGCGGCGGTAATGGCGGATGGTGGGTTGTGGCGCCGGCGGCGGCTGCTGTGAGGGACGATGAGTTCCTCCTTCGTGCCGAACGGGGCCAGCCTGGAAGATTGTCACTGTAACCTCTTCTGCCTGGTGAGTGCCGGGCGGGGGCCGCGGCGAGTGGGCGGTGGGGGAGGGGCCGCGAGGTGCGCCCTTGGGCCGTGGGGGAGGGGGTCCGGGTCGGATCCAGATGCCCAAGTCCCCGGGCGAGGCCCAGCCGGAGCCGGCGCCGCGGCGAGCTCCGCACCAGCCCGGAGACGCGTTCCACCCCCGCCGTCCTGGGCTCTGTTTTAGGAGTGTCGGCCTTTTTTCTTGTTTCCGACTCCTTTTTCCTCACCGTAGTCTTGTCTTCAACTTGGGCTCCTTATCTGGCAGGACGCTAGCATTTCCCTCTGTGCTTCTTGCTTAACTGTTGCTTTTCTCCTTGTTGACCATGTACCCCCTCCTCCCACTTTCCACTATCGCCCGTTCTCCCACTGCCTCGCTCTGGTCATTTGGTTTCTCCCAGTAAACAGGACCCCGGAACTTAAGCACTCTTTTCGTTTTGCGTTTTTTCATATGAGTCAAACTGTAGGGGGTTAGTTTCTTCCTTGGGTGACTTCAGACTCTGTGTAAAATACAGTAAATGCCATTTCATACGTTTTCTCTTTTAAACTCTGAAAAGAGTTTGCCATTTTGACAATTTCTGGCCGTCTTGCTTTTATTAGAACGTTATGTTTGTGTGAGAGTGGAGCGGGCTGGTGGAGGAGGTGCTGTGGTTCTGTACTAAATGTTTTTATATTTGTTCTGCCTGCGTTTTTAGAGTGTTTTGAGGAGGCTGCTCCTCCTTTTATTGAAAAGTCAGGGGAAGCTGGATGTAGGGAAGAGAATTGTGTAGGTTGGCCCAGGTCTGGGAACATCCAATAAAGAGTTTCAAAAGTACCAACTGTTGCAAAACTCAGTCTTCAATTAGATAGTAGCTTAGCTTCATAAATGATTTAAAGTTTCCGTAACTTTCTTTTTTCGTTTTCCCTGTCCTATGAGAAATATTAAGAGAGTGTGTGATAGGTAAGTGAATTGAGTGGGCGGAGCACAACTAGTTGGCAAGTGTAAACTGCCAGTCGTGTATCAGCAGTTTCATTTTTGGCACCTTAGGCTTTGCACCTTTAAGTTAGATTAAAGAGTTACTGAATTCGCTCTGATGAATTTCTTTCACAATGCTAAGTTGAGCTCTTTAATGCCTTTCCCCCTTCTAAAATGTTTTCTTGTACAATATCCATTAATCAGCATCTCTTCAGATGTAATAAGACAAACGGGTTTTATGTTTCTGTCTTCTCCAACTCAGTCTATTTTTGGTACTTTTAGGATCAGGTTCTTTGAAGATAAGACTAGCACAAATCTGACGGTTCTTTGTGAGCAGCTATTTGACTTTTCCTAAAAGGGATGTGTAAAGATTTAACAAGATTTTTTTTAAAATGTAGTTCAGATTTCATTAGAGCCATGACTTCTATAAACATGGAATGATGAATCTTTAAAAGTTAATTTTGTTATAAGTTTGACACCAAGAAACAAATGTAACCAGTTAGAACAGAATTTAGGACAGAGAGTAAATGTTTACTCAGTGTGCAGCGTTAAAGTACATGTTTATATTTAACATTGTTAAGTTTCTTTTATTTCTCCTTGGGACACACATTTATTGACTTGCTATTCAGTGACATGTCAGTATTAATTTTTTAACTGCCTTTGTTCTTTTCCTTTAATTTTTGGTTGCTGAATTATCAGAATAAGCATTTCTTTTGTCAGTCTGCTTTAATATCGTAAGCATATGTTGAAAAATTGTAATGTCTTAATGAAATAAGGGACTTTAATAGTGAGCACTTTGGATTTTGAGTGAATACGCAGTAATAAAAAAAATCATGCTTTCTTTTCTTCAGGCTGACTTGACGGGAATTAAATGGAAAAGATATGTATGGCAAGGCCCAACTTCTGCCCCCATTCTGTTTCCGGTGACAGAGGAAGACCCCATTTTGAGCAGTTTTAGTCGCTGCCTGAAGGCAGACGTCCTTGGTGTTTGGCGGCGAGATCAAAGACCTGGAAGAAGAGAATTGTGGATATTTTGGTGGGGCGAAGACCCCAGTTTTGCCGACCTTATTCACCATGACTTGTCAGGTGAAAAGCAAGTTATTTCTAACTGACTATATAGCAATGTTGTATACTTTTCTTAAAAACATTTGTATTAAAAATTAAGATTTTTTGGTGGAACATTGTTGAGTATGAAACCAGATAAAAATTCAGCTTCATGTTTTAGTTCACTGGAGTTATTTTATTTTACTTAAAATTATGCATATTATGGCAGTTTTTTTAAGCCTTGAATAACTTTATTCTTTTACCACCCAGCTTTCTCATGAATTTCTGGCAGACAGGGCCCAAGAAAGGCATGTTACATGAATTAACTTAAGAAAAATGGAATTGGGGAGCATTTCCTAGCAGAGTCATAAAATACTTTGGAAGCCAAGTGTAACTCATCTTTGAGTCAGTTCTGCCACTGCTGTCTTCTGTATGAATGTGTAAACAGTTGTAGAGGATCTAGAAATGTTGTATTGTAACTTTCTCGTGTTTTTTTTCCCCCAGGCATATAGTTACTTTATTATTTTTATTTGTGGCTGTTACATTATTAACATATGAAGGCATATGTTAATTTTCTTATTCTTGGAAAGTGATACTTTTATTTTAGGTACTGTTCCATCAGAGAGTGTCTTTGATATGAAACAGTGCTAACTTGTTAGCTTTTACAGTGGGACATGGGATCATAATCTGAAAAGTTAGAGAAATAATTTTATGAGCAAATCAGTAAAATTAAAATAAAATTAAAGTTAAATGTAAGCTGTTTCGATGTATATTAAAATATTAGGTGGGTATTTTTTTTCGATGTTTCATGTTATGTGTTTAAATATGTTTTCTCCTGAAACTTCAGTTATATAAAAAAAAATTTCTTCTCTAGTTTAACTGTTTTTTTAGCATATTTTCTTAAAAATGGTAATACCGACACCTTAAAATATTGATTTGAACATAATGAAAGTAATTTTGGAAGATGAGGCTTTACTTGTCAGATTTTGCTGAATGCCATTGAATACTAAGGATTTATCAGAGTGAAAGCAATTGAAGTAGTAAAGAAAAATATATTAGTAGTTGTATGTAATCATATTTACTGTTCCAAGTCTGTCCTGAACTGTTTTAAACAGGTGGTGTAGCCAATGGTATTTTTATAATGTTTTAGCTTTTTTTTTTTAACTTGTCATTTACTTTAGAATGTTTTTACCTAAATCAGACATATCTTAGAGAATAATAAGGTCTTTGCAGATAGAGTATATTTGTCGCGCCCTTTTGTTTGCTCCAGGGACACCGTCTGCCTCCCTTTTGGGGTAATTAGTCTGCCTCCGTCTCTCTAGCTAACCCCTTTTTCATTTCTTCCCATCTGTGGCACTCTATCCCCTTCTTTTAAGCTCCCCTGAGAAGAGAGCAGCTGGACAGTAGGGGTGGCATCAGCTGCAGGAGGCAATCCTGAGTTCCAAGTGGAGGTGTAGTAGTGAGGAAAGGGGAACCGGAAGGACCCAGGTGGTAACAAAAAGCTGGTTAATTTAGTTTCAGCCTGCTCTTCGCAGGCAGTGTCCTTCTGTTTGCTTCGGCACCTACCACATCTTGTGACTGAAATGTTTGTGATTATGGTGATAATGGTGCCCCTCTTGTTGGTGAGGGAAGGAGGGAGGCATTCCTTTTTGCAGATTAGAATTCTCAGTTTTTCTTACTAACTCAGTAATAAAAGTACAGAGTTGCCTTTGCTTAACCCCCTTAATCTCCTTTGTGTCATCCATAGTGTATTTTTTAAAAGTAACTTTTTGTTTTAAAATAGTTTTAGATTTACATAAACGTTAGAGATAGTATAGAGTTCCTGAATAACAGCCCTCACCCAATTTCTTCTATTGTTAACATCTTCCATCAAAATGTACATTTTTCACAGCTAATGAACCAATATTGATACATTGGTATTACCTAAAATTGATACTTTCTTTGGTTTTCTTTTATTTTTACCTAATGTCCTTTTTCTATCCTATGATCTTATCAAAGATACCATATTACATTTAGTTGTCATGTTTCCTTCAACTGTTCTAGACTGTGACAGTTTCTCAGACTCGCTTTATTTTTGATGATCTTGATAGTTCTGAAGAGTTCGGTCAGGCTCCATACTGCCTTTTAAATTTCTGCCTGCCTTTTACATGTAGCACATGTTTGGGTCACCACCTTCCTTTCAAGATTTGCTGATATGTAGAAATAGAATGTAAACTGGTCTTATTGCTAATTGGTAAAAGTCTGTTACAGCAAACCAGATCTGATTTGATACATACTTTAACTCTCAGTTACTTGTTTTGTAGCAGTAGTCGATACTATTTAGTAATTTGCAAAGACTTGCTGATTTTGGGGTCAGGATTTGTGCTAACTAGTACTGGCCTAACTGTTAACATTCCAGAAAGATAATTTGTTCATAATGTCCCTTGAATCCCAAAGCCAAACACTTTTTTTTTCTTTCACTTTTTGCTAAAAGTAAAAATGGATAGTTGGATCAGTACCCATATGTTTTGATAGAAAAAGGATTGGAGAACAGAACTCCTCTTTCATTACAACCTTTTAAATTTTAATTTTTTTAAAAAATAAATTTATTTTATTTTTATTTATTTTTGGCTGTGTTGGGTCTTTGTTGCTGCAGGCGGGCTTTCTCTAGTTGCGGCAACCGGGGGCTACTCTTCATTGCGGTGGCTTTTCTTGTTGCGAAGCACGTGCTCCAGAGCGCAGGCTCAGTAGTTGTGGCTCAC
The DNA here is from genome assembly GCF_964165515.1 of Mesoplodon bidens. NCBI lineage: Eukaryota > Metazoa > Chordata > Mammalia > Artiodactyla > Ziphiidae > Mesoplodon > Mesoplodon bidens. Next base: position 6,669,403 of record NC_138179.1, read on the forward strand.
GGGCTTTGTTGCTCCGCAGCATGTGCGACCCTCCCGGACCAGGGCTCGAACCTGTGTCCTCTGCACTGGCAGGCGGATTCTTAACCGCTGTGCCACCAGGGAAGCCCCAAATTTTAATTTTTTTAAATTTAAACTTTGTAGCGGCCCTCGTTCAGTGGTTGTGTGATAGAGATGTAAATGTGGTGGTGGGAAAATTTTAGCTTAATTCCTCTGGTCAAAAGTCTTTATATTGGCTCTTTTAAGTGTACTGTTAGTTTGCTTCAGAGCAAGGTTGTTTCATTATCGTTAGTGTGTTCTCGAAGGAGAAGAGTTTTGTGGGTATTTTTATTCTGTGCCTTTTACCCTTTTTTGAATTTTATTGCTGTCATCATTGGCTTTTAGTTTTTCCCTTGAAACAAAAATAAAAACAACTGCTCCCTCTCTGAGGTTTGCATCTTAAAAAGAAAATCATAGTAGCTAGAATGTGATAAGACTCTTTGAGAAAACTGATACCTTGAGAACTGAAAAAACAGAATCAGTCCAGGCTAAAAATATTTATTTTTCCTGGCTCCTGTGGTATATATATGGGATTTCAGCAACATGTCCAAATACTTTTCATCATAACAGAATTTCATTGTAAATAGTGTCAAACTAAACAGGCCATCGTTTAGTCTTAGAATTTAATTTTGGATGCTTTTACTGAAGGATTTTTTTTTAAATTTGTTTTTGGCTGCATTGGGTCTTTGTTGCTGTGCACGGACTTTCTCTAGTTGCGGAGAGAGGGGGCTACTCTTCGTTGCTGTGCGTAGGCTTCTCATTGCGGTGGCTTCTCCTGTTGCTCTAGAGCACAGGCTCAGTAGTTGTGGCTCACGGGCTTAGTTGCTCTGCGGCATGTGGGATCTTCCCGGACCAGGGCTTGAACCCGTGTCCCCTGCATTGGCAGGTGGATTCTTAACCAATGCACCACCAGGGAAGCCCTGAAGGATATTAATTACAGTGGAATTTAACCTTAAGTGGCAGCTTTAACAAGGTTGACAAATAGATAAATAGCAGCCAAATATAGGAGTTTAGTGTCAGCCAAACTAAAAAATTGTTTTGTTCCCCAGGTAGCCGAAGAGAGTTAATTCATTTCTGTCTTCTGTTCCATAATTTACTTGTGACCCAGCTTTTTATGTTTGCTAGTCTCTAGGGACAACTTTGTTAGCCATGCTTTTTTGTGTACTATCCATTTTGAGCAAGAAAGTGTGTCTTTTAAGGCTTCAAATCAAAGGTTAGCATATTGGGCTTCTTTTAAACCAAAATTTGTCAGGTTTTGCTGATCAATAATGCTGCCAGTTTAAGGCTGTCAGTAATATTTGTTGAATGAATAGCTTATGAATGGGCAGTTGTTGTTCAAGACAGACACTGAGCTACACATTTAAACATTTCTCTTTATTCTTTCAAGAAATACACAGTATTTTCTACAGTGATCATTTTTGGCCCATTTATTATTCATTAGTGCATGTTGCATTTTAATAGTTTGGCAGACTTACTTAGGAAAAGATTCCTTTTTTACTGGCTTACCGCTGTGGAGATATTTAAAGATGTCAGTTTTGAGAAAACTGAGTACAAGTGCTAGGTATATCAACTTTTTTTGTTTTTTTTTTCCCCCACTCATGGAGAATTATTTTGATGACCTATCACATACTTTTGCATCACTATAATACGTATCCTCAGAAAAAAATTTTTTATGGAAATCAAATTTAGCATTTGAACTTATGCATTGTTTTCTTCAAATACTTTGTAAAATTTTTTCAAGTAATGACGATTAAGAGTTCTAATGCTAAGGGTAATGGAACAGTACTAAAAACACAGAATTGAAACTGTTTTCTCTGGGGATACAGATACAAGAGGAGGAAAACATTTATTTAAATACATTAAGCAGACTTTTTCCATTAGGCTATGGTTGATTAAGTTCAAAAGAGCTAGGTAAAGATTTGCCATGTGTTCCTCCTCCCTCCCTTCTCTGTTATAATACTGGTGTTGAGATTCAAGGACTTATATTAATTAATGTAAGAGGTGCATATCACTATGTCTTGGGTGGCTTCGTTGTACCATTTCACTTTTTAAAAAAAATATTTATTTATTTGGCTGTACTGGGTCTTAGTTGCGGCATGCGGGATCTTTAGTTGTGGCATGAGGGAATCTTTTATTTATTTTTAAATTTTATTTATTTTATTTTTGGCTGCGTTGGGTCTTTGTTGCTGCCCGCGGGCTTTCTCTAGTTGCAGCGAGCGGGGGCTACTCTTTGTTGCGGTGCGAGGGCTTCTCACTGTGGTGGCTTCTCTTGTTGCGGAGCACAGGCTCTAGGCTTGCGAGCTTCAGTAGTTGCAGCACACAGGCTCAGTAGTTGTGGCTCACAGGCTCTAGAGCACAGGCTCCGTAGTTGCTTAGTTGCTTCCTGATATGTGGGATCTTCCTGGACCAGGGATGAAACCCGTGTCCCCTGCATTGGCACGCGGATTCTTAACCACTGCACCATCAGGGAAGCTCTGAGGGAATCGTTTAGTTGCAGCATGTGGGCTCCTTTAGTTGCGTAGTTGCGGCATGTGGGATCTAGTTCTAGTTCCCTGACCAGAGATCGAACCTGGGCCCCCTGCATTGGAGCACGGAGTCTTAATCCCACCATTTCACTTTTTATATCTCTGAATACAACATGTAGAAGTACTTTTATTATGGTTATAATATCAAGATAGAAGCTTGGCTCAGTAGGCTTCTTGTTGCTAAGTGACACCCCCCCAAAAAAAAAACCCTTCAAGCTTTTCATTGAATGTTATTAGGAATTATTATTTCCTCAGCAATGAAAAATGAAATTATGTTACTTTTGTAATGGTTGCTTAGTTACCTACCATATAGGTGAAGATATACTCAAGATATTTGTTGGCCTTAGAAAATCCTAACAAGTGGTCTGTTTGTTTTATGCGTAACTCCCATTTAGTGTTAATGAGCATTGTGGGCATTTGAGGGTATAATGTAAAATGAGTAGTAAGTTCACCTGAGTTTCTCTAGACAAAAAAATTAAGAGCAATGAGGGAGAAATGCTTGAATATTAATACTGGTTAATTTTCTAAACTATATTTAGTATTCTTAAACTATTTAAGTACAGGTTTAACTGAAATAGATTTTTAAAAATAAAACCATAAAATATTCAGAATTTTATGTGAAAATTTATATAAATTGTATTTATGTAATACAGTCGTATTACTTACTATTCTAAACATTTTTAATTTACTCTTTTGGGGAAGAAGGTAAATTCAGTCTCAAGTTTTAAGTGAATAATTTTCTGATATTTGAAGTTTATAGTGACTGTACAACTTTGAAATGTAATGGTAACTGTGTGCCTTGGCTCTTTGTTGGTTTAAAACTTAGAAGTAGTCAGAAAAAAGATTTTGGTAGGGGCTACTTACGTATGACAAATGTTACTCCATTGTGCTTCCTAGAAGGTAAGAATTTTTGAGGTAAAAGGCAATAAAAATAAAAGTACACTAAATAGGTTATGAAGAAGTGAAGAATTCCGGCATAATTCTCTTGGAATTAAGAATATGTGTACTTTTAGTAATCATAAATCACATAACTTTAGATAAAACTCTTAATGTTGTAGGTATTTAATTTTGAAATAATAGAACCTGATTAGGCTGAAAGCAGATTGCAAAAGATTCATTTTTTTTCTTTCAGCAACTCACAGATATGCTTGTGATCTAGACCTTTTAAATAAAGTGAAATCACTATGTGCCACTTCCCTTTTCTTCTAGCCTGTTTTCTTTAATAAAGTGAAACTTGTAAAATTTTGGCTTTAAATGGAAGTAGATAAGGATGTCTGTAATATAGTAGAATGTGAAGAACTTTCTCTGTTTATTATTAATGATTTAAAAATTATTTCAACTCTCAAGTATTGTAATTTTCTAAAGCTTACCTCATTTTTTAAGAGCTTACCTTTTTGGAAAAAACACAATTAGTTTATTTGAAAGACTTCAACTATAATTTAAGAAACACTTTAAAGAACAACATAACATCAACATTAACCTTTGTAGTGGCACAAATTTCTAGTGCAGTTAAAGTCCACTGTCATGCTTTTGAGTTAATGTTTATTCTGCCCATTTGTTTTGTAAGTTATGAATATAAACCATGTGTCACTCTTAATATGTGTCTCTGCTTTTATTCAAAAGCATCTTAGTTTATTATTTTTCTATTGGAATGTTATATACATTTTTAGTGTTTAATTAAGAAAGATTATTTTTACTTAAATTGAAAGAAGACCCATATTTATAAAATGTTTATAAAGTTATAGAAGTTATAAAAGGATACTAAATTATATTTGAAATAGCAGTTTAAAATATTACAACAGTTAAAATGCTGACTGTAGTAGCTATCATTTATAGTAGGATTCCTTGGATGCTTTGTTATAGGTATGAGATGGATAGAGAGTAAAAAGTTTTTTTTTCTGAACTACATCCATACTTACATCAAAATGACTGCAATTTTTTTTTGCGTGCGGTACGTGGGCCTCTCACTGCTGTGGCCTCTCCCGTTGCGGAGCACAGGCTCTGGACGCGCAGGCTCAGCGGCCATGGCTCACGGGCCCAGCCGCTCCGCGACATGTGGGATCTTCCCGGACCAGGGCACGAACCCGCGTCCCCTGCATCGGCAGGTGGACTCTCAACCACTGCGCCACCAGGGAAGCCCTGACTGCATTTTTTTTGTTATTGGTTTTTTTGTTTTGGTAACTTCACTTGGGTGGTTAATAGATTTGCTGGAAAAATTGAGGCTGTATAGTTAGCGAAGATTGCTATAACTTTATATCAGATGTGCCATTTAAAATTTGTCTTTAAATTTTTAAGTTTCTCCCCCCAAGTAGAGAATCCTATACTGAATAGTAAACATGGGAATCATTTGGTTGTAATGAGACCTAAGGTGGCTAATAATGCACTGCTTGTTGGGCTCTTTGCCAAAAGCTTCCTTTTTATCCATCACTTATTTTTATAGTTGAGTCATGGATTAGAATGCTGATGGACATAAAATATTTTGAGTTTAATTATTAACTGTCTAGTTTTTTTGGCAAGGTCAGTTTTGTAAAGTAACTAACAAGTGAGCCAGCTTAGAAATTGGCATCTTAGGTGTAGAATGTGTAATATTTCCCTTGGTTATACAAATGTCCTTTTCATTTATACAGAAATGAAATCAGTCTGTTTGCAGTATATCATTGCCTTTTTATATGGTGGAAAAATAATTTTCTGGTAATTTAATAGAATACATGGCACTTTGGCCTTTTATTCTCTATAGAGTAGCTTTGAAACCTGATATTTTAATGTCTAGAGAGATACCAAAGTGATTGTAGCTCACTATTCTGAGGTGAAGTAGGGTTTATGAATTTAGGGATTAAACTATCACACTTTTTACTTAGCTCTAAGTAGATATAGTGCCACAGTGTTACCTTTTGTTTCTTTCATTTCTTTTATAGAAGAGGAAGATGGAGTGTGGGAGAATGGACTTTCCTATGAATGTCGTACTTTGCTTTTCAAAGCAGTTCACAATCTGTTGGAACGGTGTTTAATGAACCGGAACTTTGTACGTATTGGCAAGTGGTTTGTAAAGCCTTATGAAAAAGATGAAAAACCTATAAATAAAAGGTAAGCTATCTTATTTAAACTCTTACTTGATATTTCTTTAGGCTTGTTAATTTTAATGAGTTTATAGAAAATGTGTGCTAAAACAACCTAGTATCTTGCAGACATATTCAGGAGGTTAATTTTTGCAAAAAGTACTCTAAGTATTTCGTTTTCTTTGACCCCTTCATTCTTCCTTTTACACGTTTGAATAATATTCTTGCAGTGAGGATAGGCTGTGTGTCAATGCAGTGGCCTAAGTTTTGATTTGGGATGGTAGAAAAAAAGTGGGATGAAAGCAGAGACTTAGGCATTGAAGTATACTTTTTTAGTACTAGTGGAAATACAGTCATGGTACTCTGTTAAAATTAAGCAGTATTAATATTTGTTTTTAGATGGTGATCTGTAGTCATGTTTTGGGTTGAGGTAATCCTTCTCACTCTCAAACCTCTTTTTGCTCAAAGTAATTTAAATTTGTAATTTTCTATATAAGACATGTTTACTTTTGGGGTGTTTTTCAGTTTTCTTCAACTTTGAATTAGGCAAATTTAGGACACTTAATTTTTAGGATAATTACAGATGCACAGAAGACTTTAAGACCTGTAGTGTTAAAAGCTTTAGGTTACTACAGTTCTCTGATTTAAATAATATAAGGCACGATCTGTTAGAAGATTTAGTCCCAAGCAGTTGTTGAATTAGTGAGACTTCAAGAGAGATGAAAGAGTGGTGAGTAAGATGGGATGTGGGAAAAAGAGAAAATGAAGGAAATGTATTAGTTTTCCCTAAAAGATGTGAGGATATGAAGTACTGGTTGTGATTGTAATCATTGTTGAGATGTCATTTTTTTACGTCACGTGCACATCTTTTTTCATGTGCACCCGAAATTTTTTCAGACTTCCCTTATTAGTTTCAGTGGAATGGATGACAAGGTAAGCCTGGAGAAATCAAGACTCTTTCATTTTTTTCTCTCTGAAATTTAAAATAAACCTTTATTGTCAACAGAATAATTAATCTTACAAGTTAGGAGTGCATTCAGTTGCAAATGACAGAAAACCTAACTACCTGGCTTATGTAGGAATTGATTTTTCTCAATAGCAAGGAGTCTGGAGGTAGATAATCTGTTCAATAACGTCATCAAAACTAAGGTTCCCTCGAGTTTTCTGCTCTTTCATCTTTAGCCTTTGGGTTTTATCCTCATGGTCCCAGTAAGTGTTGCATCTGCAAACCTCACTCACAGTGGATACCAGGCAGGAAGAGGAAGGGAGGGAGGAAGTGAGAAGGGGTGACCCTTGGATCAGAAAGTAGATTCTTTTCTGGAAACTTTAGCTGACGTTTAATTGGCTATACTACTGAGAGAAAGATTTTTTTATATGGGAACATTGCCACTCTGAGCAAACTAAGGCTCTGGTTAGTAAGAAGAAATGGAGAATAGATACTAGGTAGGCAGTTAATTAGAGAAGGGGGAATAAGTATCAGGTAGGCAATTAGCAGTGTTCACTGTATATATTTATATAGTTTTAAGAAGTCAAGCTGATTACCAAGATTTAAAATGAAATGCTATAATCCTGAGCCTAGCTACTAGATGTGCTCCTCAGGGGCAGTCCCTTTTAATTCTTTTAACTGTCTTTTAATTTATGTATTTAAAAACTTATAAGCACATACCGTGCTGATTCCTGAGTTTTCTGTTATTTCAGTTATTCAGGATTTAATCTATTGACTTTCTATTAATGGTTTAGCTATCTAACTACCCCAGATGCTTAGACATCGGCATACCTATATACTCTCTTCCCTCTTCCCTTCTCTTTTTTCCCTTATCTTGCCAATATAGTTATGAGATTTGGTAAAAACAATGCCTATTGTTTCTATTACTATAATTTTATAAATATTATTTTCAGTGAGCCATTTGGTATATTAAGATTACATTCCATTTCCTGTCTATAATTTTGTTTTCCCCAGTGTTAATGATTATCTCTTTTTTCACTTAATTATCTATGTCAGGGGCTGGTAAACTACCACCCCACAGGGCAAATATAGCCTGCCACCTGTTTCTGTAAATAAAATTTTTATTGTAACACAGTCCTGTTCCTTCATTTGGATTATTTTATGCCTGCTTTCACACTACAGCAGAATTGAATAGTTGTGACAAGAGACAGATGACTCCACAAAGCCTAAAGTATTTCTCTGGCTCTTTACAGATAAAGTTTGCTGAGCCCTGATCTATGTACTTATTGGTAATTTGCCCCTAGGCTATGTACCAGAAGTATAAATCTCCCTTCCCAACCTTTAAGGAGTATGTGTAATCTTTTCGTTTCTTCCCTCCCTCCCTCCCTCTCTCTCCCCCTCCCTCCCTCTCTCCCTCCCTCTCTCCCTCTCTCCCCCTCCCTCCCTCCCTCTCTCCCTCTCCCTCCCTCCCTCCCTCCCTCCCTCCCTCTCTCTCCCTCCCTCCCTCCCTCCCTCCCTCTCTCTCCCTCCCTCCCTCCCTCTCTCCCTCTCTCCTTCCCTCTCCCCTCCCCTCCCCCTCCCCCCTCCCCCTCTCTCTCCCCCCTCCCCCTTCCCCCTCTCTCCCCTCCCCCTCCCTCCTCCCTTCCCCCTCTCTCTCTTTCTCTCCCTCCCCTCTCTCTCTCTCCCCCCCTTCCTCTCTCCCCCTCCCTCTCTCTCCCCCTCTCCCTCCCTCCCTCTCTCTCTCAATATCACTATTTGAGCCCTTCGTTGTTCTCTTCCAGTCTGGACTTCTTGTTCTATAAGGGCTGTTTCACAGCAGTCATCTTGGGAATTCTCTTTGCCTTTTTGTCTGTGTTGGATCCCTTATTTTCTGGATCTCATGTTTTCTTTTTTGTCTTACTGTTTTGGTAGTGCCCATCTACCTGTAGTTTCCTGAAGTGCATAAGAAGTAATATTTTTGAGATCCTGAATGTCTGAATTACCTCCTTTTCTACTCTTAAGACTTTTGGGCACTAAAATGCTGACTGGAAGTCCTATGTATGTGAATAGCTCTGAAGTTGCAGGCTTTAGTATGGTGATTGGTCAGGAACCTGGCCATTTTTATTTAGAACTGTGCTGTTATTATAGTAGCCACCAGCCAGTTGTAGCTATTTAAATTTCAATTAATTGAAAAAATAAAAATTCAGTTCCTCAGTTGTGCAGACCACATTTCAAATGCTCTTATGACTGCTGACTATTGTATTGGGTAGTGTAGGTCGAGAATATTTCTATCGTTGCAGAAAGTTCTTTTGGATGATATTGCTTCCACCAGAGCCTTTACACTTATAATTAAAATAATACCTTAGGAGCATCACGAAAGAAGTCAGTCAAGGTTTTTTTGTTTTATTTTTGGCAGTAAATGAAAGACTATAAAATTCACCATAAAGCTATGTTTATCTTCTGCCACACCTGTGGCTTTTACACAGTCTCTTTATCTCCATTTTAATTAAATATAAGCACCACAAGATTTAAGGTGGTATATTAGTAGCCATTTTATATAGCTTTAGGATGTCCTTTGGTTGGGTTCCTCAATACCTCTGAAAACCTCAACTTCTAGGGAAGCTAAGAGCTATCACTGTTATGTTTTCTAAGGACTCAGTTCCTTTCTTCTTGTCTTCTAAGGTAGCACTGTCTAATAGAAATATAATGTGAGTCGAAATATAATGTGAGTCGCATATGTGTTTTTAAATCTGGTAGTAGGCACATTAAAGAAAGTTTTTTAAAAAGCGAAATTAATTTTAATATATTTAACCTAAAAATCTAAGATATTTCAGCATGTAATTACATATAAAGATGATATGAACGAGGTATTTTCTTTCTTTTTTTTTTTTTTTTTTAACTAAGTCTTTGAAATCTAATATGCATTCTGTACTTAGAGTACACCTCGGCATTGTCTGGTCACACTTACAAGTGCTGAATAGTCATTTGTATATAGGTTTGCATTAACAGCGCAGTTCTAGGGCTTGAAGCCCAGCCGGGCTTGATAGTGCTTATTGGTAAAAGATCTCTTCTCTCTGGCTTACGAACACTCTTGGAATTGTATGCTAAATTGTGAGTGTACTCTAGAATCTCAAAAGTAGGGGAAACTTCCATCTTATGTCAAGGTATCCACTGTTTGCCAAGTTGGGCGTAGTTACTGTCTTGTTTTTCCTCCTTTTAGCCTGTCTTTGCTAGTCTGTTATTAATGTCTGTCATCAAGATTATTATGCATCCTATTTCTGAAGTCTTAAGTGATGATATAATAGTACTTATGACCCATGAAATTTCTCTGTGATGCTTGAGTCATTAGGATTTGCATGGTCAGTTTTCCACATTCTCATGCTTTCCAGAAACATTAATGAGAGAAAAAATGAAGTGCTAAGAAAGACTTTTTTCTCTCTCTTTTTTCCTCCCCATTAAGCTTTTCTTACTATCATTTCTTACTGTGATTCTTAGAGATTCATACAAATCTGTCTTTTTCAACTATTGGTTTTAGATATGAACCATAATAGAGAAATTTTTTTTCTGAAGGGGAGAAGGGAATGAGCATAACTGGCCAAGCAGTGTTTGAAATCAGGGCTTAATATGTATTAAATCAATTCTCAAAACGACCTATTACTCCAGTTTTACAGTTGATAAATCTGAAGCACAGGGAGGTTAAGGAACTTGTCCAAGGTCGTATTTCTTGCAGGTATTGGAGCTGGATTATAGGGCACGAAAAATATGAGGCAGATTGTGGACCCTGTAGACCACTATATCTCCTGTACCTACATCTTTTTAAAGTTATTGGAAATAGTAAAACAGAAGACTTAAAAATTAAAAATATTAGGGAGATACTATATTTCCTGAGCACTTGAAGTTGTAAACCAGAATAATATGTCATTGCTTTCTAAGTATTCTTTACTGTATAATGTAAGTAGTGTGTTCACTGAGTCAGCAGAAGTATGTACAAAATCACAGATAAGGTGTTTTATTCTGGATTTTAATATAGATCTTTTGTTCATTGAGATATGGCAAGGATACCTGATACTGAAATTACACTTATAAATTTAAGAAATTTAAAAAGTTACTGAGGGGGCTTCCCTCATGGCGCAGTGGTTGAGAATCTGCCTGCCAATGCAGGGGTCTGGGAAAATCCCACATGCCGCAGAGCCACTAAGCCTCTGCGCCACAACTACTGAGCCTGTGCTCTAGAGCCCGTGAGCCACAACTACTGAGCCTGCATGATGCAACTACTGAAGCCCGTGTGCCTAGAGCCTGTGCTCCACAGCAAGAGAAGCCACCACAGTGAGAAGCCAGCGCCCTACAACAAAGAGTAGCCCCCACTCACTGCAACTAGAGAAAGCCCCGCGTGCAGCAACGAAGACCCAATGCAGCCAAAAATAAATAAAATAAATATATATATATATTTTTTTAAAAAGCTGTAAAAAAATTACTCTGAGGGCTACAGAAATACAGATTAATGCAGTGGTTCCCAAACTTGTCCAGATGTGGAATCACCTTGAGAGATTAAAAAAATAACCTGTGTATTAACCTGGAAGTGTGGTCTGGGCTTTGGAATTTTTAAAAGATCTCTGTGTGATTCTCATGAAAGACAGATTTGAAAACTATTGAATTGATGGAATAAAAATCTAGGAATTAGGATGACTAGGATTTTTTGGGGGGGATGTTAATTATTTCAAATAATGTTAAAATGGATGATTGTGAAGAGTTGTGCATAATTTTAAAAGTATCACCATAACATGTTGCTATTAGATAACACAACATAAATAGAAATATAGGACCAATTACATAAATTTTATCAACTCAGTGATAGAATAGGATTCTTTTTTTTTTCATTGTGGTAAAATATACGCAACAAAATTGACCATTTTAGCCATTTTTCAAGTGTATGGTTCAGTGGCATTAAGTACATTCACATTGTTGTGCAGCCATCACATTATCTCCAGAACTTCTTCATCATCCTAAACTGAAAATCTGCCCATTAAATGATAACTCCCTGTTTTCTCCCCCTCCCAGCCCCTGTAACCACCATTTTACTTTCTGTCTCTATGAATTTGACTGTTCTAAGTACCTTACATAAGTGGAATCATATAGTATTTGTCTTCTTGTGTCTGGCTTATTTCACTTAGCATAATGTCCTCAAGGTTCTCATCTAGGTTGCAGCATGCGTTTTCATTTCTTTTTAAGGCTGAATAATTTTCCCTTGTATTTTTATACCACATCTTGTTTATCCATTCACCTGGCATCTGACATTTGGGTTGTTTCCACTTTTTGTCTGTTGTGAGTGACGCTGCTGCAGGTATGAGTGTACAAATACCTGCTTTCAGTTCTTTTGGGAATATACATAGAAGTGGAATTCCTAGATCATACAGTAGGTCTCTTTTTATTTATTTTTGGAGGAATCGCTGAAGTCTTTTCCACATTGGCTGTACCATTTTATATTCCTACGAGCAGTGCAGGAGGATTCCAATTTCTCCACATCCTCACCAACACTTCTTTTCTTTTTAAAAAAGTAGTAGCCATCCTTAGGGCTGTGAAGTGGTTATCTCATTGTCGTTTTGATTTGCATTTTCTTATTTTTTTTTTTTTTTTCTTTTTTCGGTACACGGGCCTCTCACTGTTGTGGCCTCTCCCGTTGCGGAGCACAGGCTCCGGACGCGCAGGCTCAGCAGCCACGGCTCACGGGCCCAGCCGCTCCGCGGCATGTGGGATCTTCCCGGACCGGGGCACGAACCTGTGTCCCCTGCATCAGCAGGTGGACTCCCAACCACTGCGCCACCAGGGAAGCCCCGCATTTTCTAAATGATTAATGATGTTGAGCATCTTTTCACGTTTGGTGGCTATTTATGTATCTTTGGAGAAATGTCTCTTCAAGTCCTTTATCCATTTTTTTTTTTTTTTTTTTTTTTTTTGTGGTACGCGGGCCTCTCACTGTTGTGGCCTCTCCTGTTGCGGAGCACAGGCTCCGGACGCGCAGGCTCAGCGGCCATGGCTCACGGGCCCAGCTGCTCCATGGCATGTGGGATCTTCCTGGACCGGGGCACGAACCCGTGTCCCCTGCATCAGCAGGTGGACTCTCAATCACTGTGCCACCAGGGAAGCCCCTATCCATTTTTAATTGGTTGTTAGGATGACTAGAATTTTAAGTCAACATTCCCTTTAACTAGGTTTATGATTTTAAGACAAGTCACTTAACTTCTTTGTGCCTTGAATTCCCTACCAGCAAAATGGGGTGTCATCTTTCTGTAACGACGTAACAGAAATGCTAAAAATAGATTAGATATAGTACCTCCTAAAGCAGTATAGATAACTGTTATATTATTAGAACAGCTAAGTTTATTAGCATATTTTCATTTTCTGTCTTAGAATAAAGAATCTTTTGTTTAATTTCAGTACTTAAGGAACATTTTTCTACAATAGAAGATTATCTTTGGAGGTTTCGTCTGTAAAATACTGCCTCACTCGTGCCTTTTTGTTTTGGTTATTATAGTAAAAGCTCCTGGAGAGCAATTTTACTGTCTACAATACTTTATAGTAGCCTAACAGTACCTTGGAGTCTCATTGTAGTTGCACATATTTGTTTTAACTCCACTTTTCTAAGTGCTAAGTACCAAAAATTAGGTGATGTTATAAAATGATCTCTCTCCTTGAAAGACAAGCCATTGTGAATTTAGTACGGCAGTATTACCTAACATTCGCTTTGGCCTATAATATTTTCCGACTAGATTACCCTTAATATAGACATACTTTGGAGATATTGCAGGTTTTTTTCCAGACCACCACAGTACAGCACGTATAATAAATCGAGTCGCAAGAATTTGGTTTCCAGTGCATTTAAAAGTTACGTTTACGCTAACTGTAGTCTATTAAGTGTGCAGTAGCATCATGTCTAAAAAAACAGTGTATATAACTTAATTAAAAATACTTTATTTAAAAAATACTAACCATCATCTGAACTTTCAGCAAGTAGTAATTTTTTTGCAACAGTAACATCAAAGATCACTTATCACAGATCACCATAACAAGTATAATAATGAAAAAGTTGGAAATGTGAGAATTAGCAAAATGTGACACAGAAACATGAAGTGAACATATGCTTGAAAAAATGGTGCCGACAGACTTGCTGGATGCAGGGTTATCATACACCTTCAGTTTGTAAAGCAGTCAGTTATCTGCGAAGTACAATAAAGCAAGGTATACCTCTGTAAGGATTTCAGAAATTTTATCCCATATTTAGAATGTATAGTTTTTTCCTCCTATATCATGCACAAACTTGGCTTATTTTAAACCATTTTATAACTAGATCAGACTGTATTGGAAACATATGCTAGCAGTATAGGAGGTGATGTTTTTCTTAAAATAGGTAACTGAAAGTGAGAGCTTGCTGTTAAGTAGGGCAGTGCAGATAAATAGTGGGAGCAGAGAGATTATTCTCTTTTAGTATTTTATGTATGAAATGGAACAGTTGAAAGCTGTATTTTTTTTAAGATTTTTTTTTTTTTGATGTGGATCTTTTTTTTTTTTTTTAAATAAATTTATTTTTTTGTTTGGCTGCTTTGGGTCTTCATCGCTGTGCGTGGGCTTTCTCTAGTTGCAGCAAGTGGGGGCTACTTTTTGTCGTGGTGTGCGGGCTTCTTACTGCGGTGGCTTCTCTTTGTTGCGGAGCACAGTCTCTAGGCATGCGGGCTGCAGTAGTTGTGGCACGTGGGCTCAGTAGTTGTGGCACGTGGGCTCAGTAGTTGTGGCTCGCGGGCTCTAGAGTGCAGGCTCAGTAGTTGTGTGGCACACGGGCTTAGTTGCTTCACGGCATGTGGGATCTTACTGGGCCAGAGCTCGAACCCATGTCCCCTCCATTGGCAGGCAAATCCTTAACCGCTGCGCCACCAGGGAAGTCAGATATGGACCATTTTTAAAGTCTTTATTGAATTTGTTATAATATATATTTTTTTATGTTTTGGTTTTTTGGCCATGAGGCATGTGGGATCTTAGCTCCCTGACCAGGGATTGAACCCACACCCCCTGCATTGGAAGGTGAAATCTTAACCACTGGACCCCCAGGGAAGTCCCGAAAGCTGTATTTTTTAAGAACTCTAGTTCACTAATTAAGTATGAGGATATAAAGTTCAGTCTCCTAGCCTCTTTGTCTTTAAGGATAAAGAACATGAGACTGTTTTAGGTTGTTGCATAAACTTACAGATATTCTTGGAAGTATTTGCAATTTAGATTTTGGAATTTGCTATTGAGTTACTGAGTAAGCACACAGCATTCAAAATCATTTGTATAGAGAGCATACTTACTTGATCCCTAAAACTAATCAAATTACAATTTCTCTGTGTTTAGATTATTATTGCTTGAGTCACTTCCTTAATAAATGTTTTCCTTGACATAAAGTATTTTTAGTAATTTCCTTTTATACTCTTAAATTTTGCCCCCTACCAAGAAATTTATCTTTTAATGTTACCTGAAAAACATGTAAAAAGCTTGTAATGTTAAAAAATATATATTCGTTCTAACCAGTTTAATATGCAATTGTCTTAACTTTTTTAGCGTGTTGTCTTTTAAATTCTCATATCCTTTTTTTGCTGTTTAGAGAGAGATGCTTTGAAAATTGATTTCTGCCTGTTTTATGTCAACACATATAATGGGCATTTTCCTCTCAAAAGTTAAACACTAGTGTTTGCTAAGATAAAAATACTATTCAGAAATTGTTATGTATTTATACGTTCTGTAACTCAACCTTAACAGTTATAGAAGAATTCTACCAGAAGACACTCGAAAGAAAAGCACAAATATGGCTTCATAGGCATTCCCACATTTAGTAATGAGATTAGTTGCATATATGTTTGTTTACTTTAGGTGCATTCTTTGAGGAAAATAAATGTATGAGACTTACGAGTAATTTTTAAAAATTCTAATGTTTCAACTGGTATCAAGAGTAATGTTTGGGAGCTTCCAGGGACTTCCCTGGTGGCGCAGTGGTTGAGAGTCCGCCTGCCAATGCAGGGGACACAGGTTCGTGCCCCGGTCCGGGAAGATCCCACGTGCCGTGGAGCAGCTGGGCCCGTGAGCCATGGCCGCTGAGCCTGCGCGTCCGGAGCCTGTGCTCCGCAACGGGAGAGGCCACAGCGGTGAGAGGCCACAGTGGTGAGAGGCCCGCGTGCTGCAAAAAATATATATATATATATTTTATTTATATATATTATATATATTTTTATATATAATGTATATAAATATAAAAAATATTTATATTGCCTTAAATTATGGTTGTAAACCAGCAAGTTGTTTTCTGAGTTCTTCTCTTTCTTTTAGTACTTTATCAAGTGTAACTAGTAACAGTCAAACTACATTTTCACTTGATGTGTTCCCCCAATTCTTTAAGTTCATTTAGGCATGTTTTCTGCGTTCCAGATTATTTCAGGCAACAGTTTTATGAAGTATTTATCCATTATGTAATATGGGTTACCATTATTCTCACGTTTTTTTCAGTGTTTTATATTCCTTGCTACCAATCCTCTGATTGCAAAACTAATGCCACATATTTAGGTTTTTGTCATGATAGTCCCTCACCTTTGGTGCCAGTTTCTGTATCAACTGTTGCTGTGTAACAAACTACCCCAAAACATAGGGGTTTAAAACAGCAGTTACCACTCAATGGGGAAAGGATATTCTCTTCAACAAATGGTATTGGAAAGCAGGGTATCCACATGTAAAAGAAAGAAGTTGGACCCTTATATACAAAAAGTAACTTAAATTGATTAAAAACGTAAGACCTATAACTATAAAACTGCTAGGAAAAAACATAGTGGAAAAGCTTCATGTCACTGGATTTGGCAATGATTTTGTGGTTATGACACCAAAAACATAGTCAGCAGAAGCAAAAATAGACAAGTGGGACTATATCAAGCCTAAATACCTTTGTGCGTCAAAGGACATAATCAACAGGGAAAAGGCAGTTTATGGAATGGGAGAGAATATTTGCAAATCATGTATCTGATAAGGTGTTAATATCCAGCATTATAAAGAACTCCTACAACCCCACAAAATATCAACTAACCCAATTTAAAAATGGGCAAAAAACTTAAGTAGACATTTCTTCAAAGAGCATGACATATACAAATGGCCAATAAGCATATGAAAGATGTTCAACATCACTAATCAGAGAAATATAAATCCAAACCACAGTGAGATACCACCTCACATATGTTAGGATGGCTACTATTGCGAAAATAAAGAATAACAAATGTTAGTGAGGGCAGAGAAATTGGAACCCATGTGCACAGTTAGTGGGATTGTAAAATGCTGCAGTCACTATGGATAATGATGTGGAGGTTCCTCCAAAAATTGAAAACGAAATTACCATATGATCCTACTACTGCTTCTGAGTGTGTATCCAAAAGAAGCAATCCTACTTCTGAATGTGTATCCAAAAGAATCTAAAGCAGGATTTTGAAGAGATGTTTGCACACCCATGTTCATAGCAGCATTATTCCTAATAACCAAGAGGTAGAACCAACCCAAATATCCATTGATGGATGATGGCTAAGCAAAATGTGTTATATGCATAAAATGAATTATTATTCATCCTTAAAAGGAAAGAAATCCTGTTACGTGCTACACCATGGATGAACCTTGAGGACATTATGCCAAGTGAAATAAGCCAGTCACAAAAAGACATACTGTGTGATTCTACTTATGTGAGGTATCTAAAGTAGTAAGGTTCATAGAATCAGAAAGTAGAATGGTGCTTTTAAGGGGCTGGTGGGGGGGAAGTAGAAAGGGGGATTGTTGTTTAATGAGTGTAGTTTCAGATTTGCAAGATGATAAAGTTTTGAAGATCTGTTTTACAACAGTATGCATATACTTAACACTACTGACTGGTACACTTAAAATTGGTTAAGGTGGTACATTTTATGTTGTGTTTTTTTTTGCAGTGATGAAAAAAATGAGAGAGGGGTGAAGAACTGGGACCAATAACTCTTATCTTCCACAGATACTAAAGTTATGATTCCTTTTATCAAGGAATTTACAACCTGGCAGGGAGTTAAACTAGTAAATAATAGTAATTCTATGATAAATATTATTATAAGCATAGAATATTATGGGAGCACAGAAATCATGCTTAAAGGAGTCTTAAGGAATAATTAAGAAATGGAGAGAAATTTGTGGTAAACAAAGGGGTAGTTCTTGGTGGATTAAGTATAAGTATCTGTCTAGAGAGTTTGGCAAGGATCAGATTGTGAAGGGTCTAAAGTGCTGTGCTAAGGTTTTAGGGATTTTTTGACTTCGTCCTGAAGGCATTGGGGAGCTATTGATTTTGAGCCTCCCAGTTACATGATTAGAATTAATTTTTAGATAGCTGACAGTGGTGTAAAGAAAGATAAATTAGAGATTTTAACAGCCACTCAGACCTTAAAAAGACAAAAAACAGGGCTTCCCTGGCGGCGCAGTGGTTGAGAGTCCGCCTGCCGATGCAGGGGACACGGGTTCATGCCCCGGTCCGGGAGGATCCCACGTGCCGCGGAGTGGCTGGGCCCGTGAGCCATGGCCGCTGAGCCTGCACGTCCGGAGCCTGTGCTCCGCAACGGGAGAGGCCACAACAGTGAGGGGCCCGCGTATCGCAAAAAAAAAAAAAAAAAAAAAAGACAAAAAACAAAAAATAATAAATTACTTAAGAACTAGAATCACTAGCAATTGGTGATAGATTAGCTGAATGTAGGGAGTTTAAGGAAAGTGAAAAATTTGGGATGATTTATATTTCTGGCTTGTACAACTATATACAGAAATAGACTTGATAAGAAAAGAAATATGTTTGGGTAGAAATAATAGGTGGCTCAGATGTGGACTTTACAGTATTTAGTACTGTGTGCCAAGGACCTATTCTAGATGCTGAGGATACAACATTGAACAAAGGAAACAGATTCCTCCTCCAATAGCACTTACAATCTTGGTGACTATAAGAAATAAACTGTATAATATGTTAGATTTTGAGTATTTTTTTAAGCCAAAACAAATCCCAGAAGAGGAATTGAGGGACAATTTAAAGTAGGGTGATCAGTGAAGACCTCACCTAGAAAGTCTTTAAACAAAAACCTGATGAAGGTGAATATAGCTATTTAGGGTGTTCCAGATGGAGTTAACAGTAGGTAAAAAGGCCTGATGTGTTTAAGGAACAGCAGAGAGGTCAGTTGAGGGAGAAGAGGAAGTATTAGAGGAAGACTAGTAAGAAATGAGATTGGCGAAGTAATAGGTATTGGGGGGTAGGCTGGTGTAAGGCACCATAAGAAATAAGAATAACTTTTATGACGTTACCCAAGTGTGATTCTTTTTCCCTTAGGAATTAAAAGTTTATTTTCATTATCTAGGTCTTGTTAAGACCGTATCTTAGTATCCTGTATCTGATTTTTGTTACAGCACTTACCATAACTGTAATTAAATAATTGTGCTTAGCATAGTGTCGTGTGCTTTGCTATAAAATACTTTTTGAATAAAGCATTTTATACTTTTGAATAAAGGAATAACACTTGCCTTCACTTGGTGGTTTAATATATAGTGCATATAGATCTGAATATAATACTAAGTTTAATGCAGAGTTGTTTTGAATGTGTGTGGGTGGGGAGAGTGACATGTATGTTTTGTTTTAAGTATTTAGAGTTAGGTTTGTGTTTGGTTACTTTTTTTTTTCTTTTGTCTATTTTCTAGTATAGGTTCCTTGCCACTGCTGGAAAGCAATAATAAAATTGAGTTTATTTTAAATGAGCATTAGCAATGGTCTGTCTTTGGATGGATGGTTTTCTAAGTGTACTAGTTAACAAGTCTCTTATCTCGATTTGGTGATTATTTTAGATTTATATGTCGACCCTTGAACAGCACGGGTTCACTTATATGCAGATTTTTTTCAGTAGTAAATACTGTATAGTACTGCATGATCCATGGTTGGTCAAATCTGGATTCAGAACCTTGCATATGGAGGGATGGACTAGGTTATATGGGGATATTCCATTGCATGGGGAGGGTTGGCACCCCTAACCCCCCTGTGTTGTTCAAGGGTCATCTGTACTCTTATATCAAAGCAAATGTCTGTAGTCTCTGTAATTACTCAACCGTAGTTATTCCAATAGACTTAGTTTTTTAATCAGAAGAAACAAGCTTAATTTATTTATTAAATAATGTAAATAATTTTATTTCCTATAATCATCAATTATATCTCAATAAGGCAGGAACAAAAAAATTGGCTAAATGCAGTGTGGTATCTTGGATTGGATTCTGGAACATAAAAAGGGCATAAGTGGAAAAATCTGGTGAAGAAATAAAAGACTGGTGTTAGTTAATAGTAGTAATGTGCCAATGGTAATTACTTGTTTGACAAATGTAGCATGATTATGTAAGATGTTGGGGGAAACTGGGTGAAGGGTATATGGGAACTTTCTATACTATCTTTGTAACTTTCTATAAATTCAAAACTATTCTGAAAATAAGTTTTTTTTTTTTAAAGCAACAAAAGCTACTGGGATGGGGAAGAATACAGTAACCACTAATTAATGTATAGAATTCATAAATTAAAAAAATTTAAGAGTAAAATGATTGAGGTCGTACAGAATGGTATCATAAATTTAGAAAAAGCAAAGATCCTTGCTTAATTACTCTAGTCCCGTTCCCTGGAAGTAACCAGGTTTTGTTTGTTTTTTATTTTTGTTTTTTAGTTTTTTGTTTACTTCTTCTGGTGGTTACTACCATAATTCCAGAGATGCTTATACCTCTAGGCCTTGATTGATCAACTTTAGACAGTGTCTACTGACTCTTTACCATGAAAGATTTGTTTTATTAGTTATATTATTTTCAGGTTTTGTTAGTATCTTTTTAACTTGAATGATATGCTTAAATTTCAGTTTCTTCTTCTATCAACTTTAGACATTATTTGTTGACATATATATGATGAAGAAATTCTCAGCTCTGCAATACTCTTGACCTCTTTCCTACCTTCTGTTTCCCCACTTCTGTTAACTATAGTATTACTTTTACTATAACTTAATTTTAATTCATTATGCCCTTGCCTTGTCCAGAAAGGGGCTTATAGATATATGCAACAGATTTTGAGCTTATTAGTGGTTATATTTTAAAGAACTGGTTCTTTAAGATGATTTTTAACATAAATGTGTGGAGAAGGAATAAGGAAAGTAGATTATTCTTAGTGTATAATTTCATTCCCTTCTGGGCCACTTGACATTTAAATTTTTTTTTTTTTTTTGCGGTACGCGGGCCTCTCACTGGTGTGACCTCTCCTGTTGCGGAGCACAGGCTCCGGACGCGCAGGCTCAGTGGGCATGGCTCACGGGCCCAGCCGCTCCGTGGCATATGGGATCTTCCCGGACTGGGGCACGAACTCGTGTCCCCTGCGTTGGCAGGCGGACTCTCAACCACTGTGCCACCAGGGAAGCCCTTGCATATAACTTTGATTCTAGGATGCCTTCAGTTGTAAGACCCATCATTGCTTTAAAATAACTATTCATTGGGAATGGGTAGGGGGCAGCACATTAAATGCTTGGTTAATTGAATTCAGCCCAATTTCAGAAATAGTAAAATGAGAAAATATATTTGTATTTAATTTTTTTATAGAGAGGGGAAAACAAACAAAAAAATTAGGTCATCTTTAATTCTATTGTACACCTAGATTTTTTTCACCAAAGTAATAACTTTTCTTTTTTCCTTTAAAAAAAAATTGAGACTATAAGCCTGCCTTTTCCATTAAACCCACTCCCCCACCTTTATTTATTTTGGTGGCTATATCATAATTGTATGTGTGGGTGTACCTAACTTGTTTAACTGGTTCCTTTCTTTGCAGCTTTTTCTGTTATAAGCAGTACTGTGAAGGACTTTTCTTATAGCTAAATCTTTGCTCATATCTGTGGTTTTGGGGTTTTTTTTTCCCTTTAGATGATGAGGTGGAATTTCTGGGTTAAAGAGAATGTACATTTTTGTGGTATAACTTCGTAAAAAAGAAAAGCAACTTGACTTTTTTTTGGCTATAAATCATTACTAAAATATAACTTTTTCTTCTTTATTAGTGAACACTTGTCCTGCTCTTTCACCTTTTTCTTGCATGGAGACAGCAATGTTTGTACCAGTGTGGAAATTAACCAACATCAACCTGTATACCTTCTTAGTGAAGAACACATCACCCTTGCTCAACAGTCTAATAGCCCATTTCAAGGTAGATTATTTTATTGGCTTAGTTATTTGATCTTTTATTGTTGTTTCAAGAAAGAATTCTTACTGAAATTGGTAGCGATTAATGAGATTTCCCCCAATCTTTAGCCTAATGATGATTCTGATGTAGTTTACTTCTTTCCCATTTGAGTATTAAGTCAATGAAATAAGTTTTTTAATACAAATATTTTAAAAATTTCTTGTACGTGAATGTTAGCGTAATTTAAAGTGTTTCTTTAAATAGCCTCTAGATGGTGTACATGTTTATATTTTCAAAGTTATCTTGTGTATCAGGTCACATAAGCCTTTTTTTGGTTTGATTTTTTTGTTTTTTTTGTGGTACGCGGGCCTCTCACTGTTGTGGCCTCTCCCATTGCGGAGCACAGGCTCCGGACGCGCAGGCTCAGTGGCCATGGCATGGCTCACGGGCCCAGCCGCTCCGCGGCATGTGGGATCTTCCCGGACCAGGGCACGAACCCGTGTCCCCTGCATCGGCAGGCGGACTCTAAACCACTGCGCCACCAGGGAAGCCCCAACATATAAGCCATTTTTAACATAGGTACACAGAACTTTTGATATAATTCTTATTGTGAAAGTGGCGGAACTCTAGAGGAAATATTTTATGATTCATGATTTGTTTTTAAGAACTGGCAGTATGTTCTTGTTTTAATTCTAAGCCTAGTATTTGCTCTTTAAAAATTTACCTGGCAGCATATAATAAGTACTTATATTTATTTACACACACACACACATATTCTTCCTCAAATTGCTTTTCCTTAGGGGAAAGTCAAGAGAAGTTGAAGGATATACAAGTATTCCCAGTTTATGTAGGAATTCTATCCATCTGAGATTTTTGGGTAGACAAAATTTTAAGTTTTTATAATAAACTCAGTGTTGTACTTTATCTTCAAAATAATGAAGTACAATAAATTGATTTTCTCTGGAATTGATCATTATGGATTTCCTTTTTTGGAATTGCATAATTACTTGCCATACTGTTCAATATCATCTTATTTGGTCTAATCATCTTTAGTTACTTACTTGATATCTGTTTTGGGTTTCTAGTTATCTTAAGCCCATTTGGACTAAATGGCACTCTCACAGGACAGGCATTCAAGATGTCCGATTCAGCTACAAAAAAATTGATTGGTGAATGGAAGCAGTTCTATCCTGTCTCATCTTGTTTGAAGGAGATGTCTGAAGAAAAACAGGAAGATATGGATTGGGAAGATGATTCTTTAGCTGCAGTAGAAGTTCTTGTTGGTAGGGATTCCGAGTATTTAATCCTAAGGGGGGAAATATGTGACTATATGTATTAGTTAGATTTTGCTGAATAATAACTCTGATATCTTAGTGGCTTTTAACAGCAAACATTTATTTCTTCCTTATTTCCTGCTTACAGTACATAAGGGCTGCAGTTTGGTTGTGGTTTGGCTCCTTGTGTCTTCTCATCCTGCAACCTAGGTTCATGGAGTACCCCAGTATCTGGGACATACTACTCTTACAAGAACAGAGGAATAATAGGGACTGAGCCTAACCATATAAGTGTATTTAAAGCTTCTGCTAGGGATATGATGTATGTTGCATCTGTTCACACTCCATTAGGTAAAACTAGTCATATGGCCAAGCCAAAGTTATTGGGGTGGGGAAATATATTTCACCTAGAGGGAAAAATGCTAAAGGTGGGAAGAAAATAATTGTGAATGAATAATATTTGGAGGTTGGAAAGTTGACAGCGTGTGATGCAGTATTTTAACATTTGGTAAAGCTGTTGCCTCTGATAAAAGGCAGAAAATGTATACCAAAAGGACTCGTGGCTTTGATTTGCTTTGTCCAGGTCAGCACTGTTTAGGTTGGCTTTATTATATTTATCTTCTTACTTAGGGACCTAGGTTAACAAGGTAAACTGTATTTGAGACATGCCAGAGACAAGGCAGAGGACATAAAGTAGGAGAGGCTGCATTGATCCTGCAAGTACTTCTGAAGTTCCTATTGGGATGTGGCATCTATCACATGCGCTTACATCCCAGAGCAAGTTGCACAGCCCAGTGCAACAATGAGGTGAAGATGTATACTCCACCTTAGAGAGACATGGGAGGTGTGGGGAATGTATGGGTGAACAGATAATTGGTTGAGCAGATTAGAATTTGCAACACTGTATTTAATGGATTCATATGGTAAATGTTATATATGAGATTACCTTATTTTTTTAATAAAAGAAATATCAGTATTCAATTTCAATAAATATATTACAAGAGTAGTTGTGTCAAAAACAAAAACAAAACACAAACATATATTTGGCTTTTTAAATAGAGGCATATAAAGAAGAAAACAGAAAATGGTCTGTATTTCTAGTGCCAGTTACCTTTGTTAAAGTTTTAAAATAAACTTGGTCAAATTTGCAAATAAAGATCTTTTTTTTTTTTTTAAGAAATACATATTCATGGTTAGAAAATCCGAAAGCAAAAAGAGAAAGCTGCTTTCTTCTAAGTCTCTGTCACTAAAGGTAACCACTACTACCAGGCTCCTGTGGCTTGTTCGAGAAAAACCTTATGCCAGAAAGACTACATTTATAAAAGTACATTAAATGTATTTTTATTTTAACAAGCATGATCATATTATATCTACTTTTCCATTATTGCACTTTCGAGTGAAACTAATCCCACTGCACTCACAATAGTAATTGATTTTCTTATCCTTTCTTTTTTTTTCCTTTTAGCTGGTGTCCGAATGATCTACCCAGCATGCTTTGTTCTAGTCCCTCAGTCAGACATTCCTCCTCCTAGCTCTGTGGGATCCTCTCACTGTTCAGCTTCTTGCTTGGGTGTCCACCAAGTGCCTGCTTCCACAAGAGATCCTGCTATGTCTTCAGTTACTCTTACACCACCTACATCTCCTGAGGAAGTTCAAACAGGTATTGTACTAGTTTGTTTCATTAGCTCTAGTGATAAATCTGTTATCTTGAATATAGTAAACACTTAAAAAATAATTATTTTGGAATAATTTCAAACTTACTGAAGTGTTTGTAAGTATAGTGCAAGGAACTCTTCTCATTCAGATTCCCAAACTGTTAACGTTTGCTCCATCACCCTCTGTCTATGCATACATTCCTTATCACTGGTCTTTTTCTGAACCATTTGAGAAACAGCTGCAGACATGATGCCCCATCATGGGATGATGCCCCGTCACCCCATCACCCCTAAGTACTCAGTCTGTTTCCCCAAATTAAGTACACTTTCCTATATGACTACCATTTAATCTTCCAAGTCAGGAAATTAACATTGATACAACACTATCATCCAGTTCCCATTCCCTGTTCAAATTTTTTTTTTTTTGCTTTCTGTATTTTAAGTAAAGTGACATGCTTTTTTGCCTCAGAATATAAGTAGGCTTACCAGATAGCTACTGGTAAGCTGTCTATCCAGCTGTCTATCTTACCAGGGCAAGTTATATCAGAAATTAAAGAAAACAAAAACACAATAATGTTATTTTAAACCTGCCTTTATTCTCCTACAGCCTGTTCTTTTTTGTTTTCAGTTGATCCTCAGTCTGCCCAGAAATGGGTCACATTTTCGTCAGTATCTGATGGCTTCAGCTCTGATAGTCCCAGCCATCATGGTGGGAAGATCCCCAGAAAATTAGCAAATCGTGTGGTGGATAGAGTTTGGCAAGAATGTAATTTGAACAGAGCACAGAACAAGTATGTATTGTCATCTTCAGGTTTAAGAATTGCATGTTAGTAGTTACTTGTAGATAAGAGATATTTAAAGTATAAACCGTTACTCATATGATTTTAATTGAAAAATGGATTTTTAAAAATTCAACTTTAATGCTTGATTCAGGGTTACAAAAAATTTTATGAATTCTAAAGAGTTTTACAATTTCAAATCGTAGGAGGAAGTATTCGGCTTCATCAGGTGGTCTATGTGAAGAAGAGACAGCCGATAAAGTAGCATCCTGGGATTTTGTTGAAGCTACACAAAGAACAAATTGCAGCTGTTTGAGGTAGATTTTTTTTTCTTTTCCATTTGATTGATGTCGGTATATACACGTATGTGTGGTAGTTTCTTACGCAGTTGCATACTTAGGCCCCACTTTGTTTGAGATACCTTACGTAAACACACTGTTAGGATTTTTTCCAAAAGAAAAAAATAGAGGAAAATAAAAATTCAGTAATACGGAGCTGATTGTAGAAGGACACACAGATGTATGTCATAGGTTCTTACACAGTTACCAGAGCTGGACTGTGAGAGCTTGGATTCATAGCCAAATAAAAGAATTTTATACTGAATTACGGAATATATGGCATCTATAAGGTAAGAGGAACACAAGTCTCTTGAGAAAAGTGTTCATAAATGGCACTGTGCTTGAGAAATTTCTCCCAAGCGTTCTCGTAGAAAAGATGATGTATGATATACTGAGATAAACTTTTTCGCAGTCTTTTTTTATAGTAAATACAATATTGGGTTTTGTGCAGCAGTTTCTTATAACATCCCTTTGGTCAAGCTGTAGGTGAAATGCTGAACTAAGATTCAGAAAATAAGATTCTACAAGGGACCAAAGCTGTACTGTAAAAATACAGGCTTTCTAATAGACTGTGTTGGTTGAAAGGTCGGTAGAAGAATGGATGTACTTGGAATGTTTTAGGCATTGATACTTATTTTATATATACATTGGGGATTTTGATGAGATTTGTTTATCACAGGCATAAAGATTATGTTGCCTAGAGTTTATTATTTTATTCTACAGATTAAAGATAGATCATATGTTTTTGCAGTCAATTAAATAAATAATGGCATTGACATCCCTAACCATGACTTACAAATGCACAGTTGGCTACCCCTTCTTGTCATGGCTGTGAGCCAAAGGGATGGAGTGCTTGCAGGTTAGGGCTGAGGTTTTTCTTACATTAGCTCTGTTTGATTGAGTACAATGACAGACTCTCAAGTGTTCTGATGTGTTTTTGCATAGATTAAGTTTTCTGTTATATAGATTCTTTGGATTAAAGACTACAATTTTTTAAAGCCTGGCAACTTTGTTAAAAACTTGCCTCTGTTGGAATAAAAATATGGATAGATTAGCTCCTGTTTAACAGTTTAAAATAGTAAAAACCACACTCACCTTGAGGGGAAAAGATCCAAACTTAGTCCCCTTTTTTTTTGGTCGCGTTGGGTCTTCGTTGCCGTGTGTGGGTTTTTCTCTAGTTGGCAGCGAGCAGGGGCTACTCTTCACTGCAGTGCGTGGGCTTCTCATTGCAGTGGCTTCTCTTCTTGCGGAGCACGGGCTCTGGGCATGCGGCTCAGTAGTTGTGGCTCGTGGGCTCTAGAGGGCAGGCTCAGTAGTTGTTGCACACGGGATTAGTTGCTCCGCGGCATGTGGGATCTTCCCGGACCAGGGCTGGAACCCGTGTCCCCTGCATTGGCAGGCGGATTCGTAACCACTGCACCACCAGGGAAGTCCCAAACTTAGTCTTGAAATGCAGGGCTTCAATGCATTATTTGTCTAAGACCAAGGGTTGTTGGCAAACTACGATCTGTTGACCACATTTGGCTCACCTATTTTATATGGTGTGTGAGCTGAAATGATTTTTGCAGTTGTAAATATTTGAAAAAAATGAAAGGAAAATATTTTGCAAAAGTTAGGTGAAATTCAAATTTTAGTGTCCATAAATAAGAATTTATTGGGACAGAGCCACATCTGTTCATACACATCTTAACTGTGGCTGCTTTTACAGAGCTGAGTGGTTACAAGACAGACTCTGTGGCCCCCCAGAGTCTAAAATGTTTAACGTCTGGTCCTTTACCAAAAAAGTTTACCAATCCCTGGTCTAAGACCAACAGAATGCTTAAATGAAATTAGACTTTTCTTTCATTGTATTGGCATTTTTATCAAGCAGCTCTTCTTTTTTAGTTTCTAACTTAGGCATTGCTTTATTCTTTTTGAAAGATTTGGGTTTTAAGTCTATTTGTCTAAAATAGTTGTAGAGGAAGACACTCAAAATGCATGTTGGTAAACGTAAGTTTTAATTCTTGCTCTAAGCTGAACTTTTATTTTTAAAAACATACTTTCTTTCCTAATTCCAGAAATTCCTCCTAGGTATGTAGAGGTTTGATATGATGAAATTTCATATAATCTATATATTTGACCAGCTTTGGTAAATTTACCCTTCTAGTAAATACAGTGTTTCTGATCATTTACTTTTTAATTTTTTTCATTCACTTTTTTTTTTTTTTACTACTGCATATTCTAGATTCCTCCTCTACCCCTGCCTCTCCCCCCAAATCTGGTTCTCTTCTTTAGTTCATAAGTAAGGCTTGAAACAGACTTGGAGCCACCCTAATTATGTGTATCCTCTCCTGGTATAGAATATAGGAGGTAGCGCATACATTGATAACTGACTGTACTAGTCAGCCAGTCTGTTCTCACATCTATCCCTACATTTTCCCTGCTCTGTTCTGTTTTGCAGGGAGTTACAATTCCTAGGCTCCCTTGCTTTTAACATGTGTTTTTTGGTTTACCCCCGCCCCCAGTTTTATTGCGATATAACTGACAAATGATATTGTATGATTTTAAGATGTCAGTGTGATGATTTGATTAGGCTCACCTTTTGGAGTTGGCTAGTTGGAGGCACTAAGAGAAGACTGGTTGTTAAGAGGAGGGAAGAAGCCAGGGTATTTCCCCACCCTTTTTTGAGCCAACTCCAGCAGCAGCTCTGTGTCCCATTAACAACAGCCCCTTCTTCTGTGGTCCCAGTTACCATTGGGCAGTTCCTGCTGTGGTTGTAGCACCATCCCAAGCTTCTGTGATCTGATGAGACTACTTCATCTTACTGTCCTTTCAGCCATAGAAGTGATTGAAGCTCCCCTGCTGTTACTGCTTTCTCCGTTACCTCATTTTCCTCTGTTTTCGCGGGCCTCTCACTGCTGTGGCCTCTCCCGTTGCGGAGCACAGGCTCCGGACGCGCAGACTCAGCGGCCATGGCTCACGGGCCTAGCCGCTCCGCGGCATGTGGGATCTTCCCGGACCAGGGCACGAACCCGCGTCCCCTGCATCGCCAGGCGGACTCTCAACCACTGTGCCACCAGGGAAGCCCTGTTTTGTTTTTTGATAAATGATTGTAGTACATTTACTCTGTGTGAAAGATAGGACTGGACCCTTCTCTTAGAAATTGATTTGAAAAAAAAATTGCATACATATAAGCAGTTTGCATGATATATATGTGATTTTAAGGAATTTAAATGATACAAATAAAGCTGAAGTACTGCTTGAGCACTGTCTTTCCAAATCTTACTCTCTCTCCCTAGAAGTAACTATTTGCCAATTAGGTATTATCCTTCCATGCTTTTCTCTGTAATATTGTGTGTATATGTGTTTTTCCTCCCAACACATAAACATAATACAGATGTATTTAGCAGTTTATTTTTTCACTTCATGTGCCTTAGGTCTCTCCATTCTAGTTACTTGTGGATCTGCTTTATTGTTTTAAAAAAACTTCTTGGCATTCCACTGAGTGGAAGTACCATAGTGTATTTAATCATTCTGGGTTTGATGGACAAATAGGTTGTTTCCAAAGGTTTTTTTGTTTGTGTTTACTTTTTAAAACATAATACTTTTGTGACTATTAGTTATTTATTAGATTTTTTTTTTTTGGACACTCTGTGATAGACGATGTCCAAGGCTCAGGATACATCGATGAACAAGGCTCCTGCTGTTGTGAAGCCTGCATGCTAAGGGGAGTGGGGCAGATAATTAGCTTTCAAAAGAAATTCTTAATCCTTTTGAAATTTAAGAGTGGTGAGTGCTAAGAGGTACATAAGATCGGGTGGGTGATGTGATAGAGAGCTGTGGGCAAGGGGGCTATTGAAATACTTGGCCTGTGATTTCAGAAACCCCACTTCTCGCATATAAGTGTGCTGGTGTTTCTTACACTTTCACTGATCTGAGAACTGTCCTTAAAATTATTTTTTCCCATTATAGTAAGTGAAAAGCATAAGATTGTTCTAATGGGCATTTTTCAGTTGTTAGTGAGATTAAAAACTGCACATTTATGGATATTAGACTTTAGTCTGGTGGAATGTTCATAAGAAAATTAGCACTTAGCAAGCTGTATAAGTAGAAAGCAATACAATAAATTTTAGATATTAACACCAAAATACTAGGAACTTCAATTAATAGGAAAAATAATTAAAGGAATCACTCTGTGATACTTTCAGGACAACTTCTTTTTTAGAAAGATTCTCCAACTTGGTTGACTTCTAGTATGAAATTCAGTTGTCTCTAAAGAAGACTAGCTTTTAGGAAAAGGTCTATATAGAAGAAAGGAACTATGATTTAATGTTACCAAAGTTTTGGAGAGCCATTGCTATTTGTATATAGCCCAAATTAATAGTTTCTTTGCCTTATGGAAGGACAAAGGAATGTATGGATGTTTACTGTTTACTTTTCCCATCCCTTGTATACTTGGAATGTAACCAGGTAGCTCACCTCAGATTATTGGAGATTGTTTTTTTCCTTAGTGCCTTGCATAACTTGATGAATTCTTAAACTTTTGGTTTCAAAATTCATTTACACTCTTAAAAATTATAGGGTATCCGAACATGCTTTTATTTATGTGGGTCACGTCTATTTATATCATTTTAGGGAAATTTTAAAGCAGTGCTTAATTTATTTAAAAAATAACATAAGCCAGTACAAATTAACATGAATAAAATACTTTTATAGAAATCAACTATATTTTCCAAAGCCAAAAACAGATTAGAGGACTTCCCTGGTGACACAGTGGTTAAGAATCTGCCTGCCAAAAACGCAGGGGACATGGGTTCGAGCCTTGGTCCAGGAAGATCCCACATGCCGGGGAGAGCACCTAAGCCCATGTGCCACAGCTACCAAGCCTACGCTCTAGAGCCCGTGAGCCACAACTACTGAGCCCACGTGCCGCAACTACTAAGCCCACGTGCCTAGAGCCTGTGCTCCGCAACAAAAGAAGCCACCACGATGGGAAGCCTGTTCACCGCAATGAAGAGTAGCCCCCAGTTGCCGCGACTAGAGGAAGCCCGCACACAGCAACGAAGACCCAACGCAGCCAAAAATAAATTAAAAAAACAAAAAACTATATGTCATAAAATAACCTTAAAAAAAAACAGATTAGAAGAGATAGTTGACGTTCTTTCTTTCATAAATGCCTTTAAAAATTGGTGGATATTTTATACTTAACAGCACATCTCAGTTTGTACTAGTGCCTAGTTAGCCACATGTGACTTTGGATACCATTCTTGGACAGCACAGCTTTAGAAATAGAGTTCAAAACAGTACTAATGTCTGGATATAGGAAAAAATATATACATATACACATATATATAAATGATATAGAAAAGACAAGTTGCTAGTCAATATATTATTTTCTAACAACTGGAGGAGCTGCATTTCCTCATAAGGTAATGTGCTCCTTGTCATTGAAAATATTCGAAGAGGGGTTGGTTAGAGAAGGGGTTATTCTTATATTGGATAGAACCTGTTTGTTTTTTTAATGACCAATAACTTTATTAAATTTTTTAAAACGCTATTTAAAAAATTTAAATAATGCACACGAATATAAAACTTAAAATGACAAGTTCTCCCTGTTATGCATGTATGTAGATCTGCCTGCCTGTTTTCTTTTCCACAAATGGAATCATGCTTTGTATACTGTTCTTCAACGTGCTTTTTTTGAAAAACAGTTATCCTGGGTATCTTTCCTTGTTAGCACATATAGTTCCACTCTCTTTTTTCTTTTAAGTTTATAGTACTCCATGATACTGTTGAGGTATAATGCTTTATTTGGCCAGTCACCTGTGCTGCACTCTTGCTGAAGATTTTTAAAGCAAATCTTAAATACCGTCATTTCACTCCTACTTCAGTATGCAACTCTAAAAAGTGTTAATATTTTCTTAACGTAGCTATAATTCCATTATCACACCTGATAAAAGGAACAGTATTTTATTGGTATCATCTGATACCTTCTACAGATATGTCTCAGAAATATCTTTTTGTAGTTGGTTGGTTTGACTGGGATTCAAACAAGGAGTAGACATTTGATTGTTAAGTTTTCCAGGTCTCTCTTTTAATCCTCTTCCTCCTTTTATGACATTGACTTGGTTGGAGAAACTAGGTCAGTTGTTCTATAGAATGTCCCACATTATGGATTTTCTCAATTTGTCATGTATCTTAACTTGTTCTTCTGGTGTCATTTAACTTCTTTTATCCCTTGCATTTCTGTAAATGGAAAGTAGCTCTAGAGCCGTGTCCTCTAATACTAGCTATGTTTGTAACCACTAGTGACTATTTAAATTTATTTATTTACTTGGCCACACCACTCGGCATGTAGGATCTTAGTTCCTGGACCAGAGATCGAACTCATGCCCCCTGCAGTGGAAGCACGGAGTCTTAACCACTGGACCGCCAGGGAAGTCCCTGTGGCTATTTAAATTCAAAGTAACTGGATTTAAATAAAATTAAAAATTTAGCCCCTCCATTGCACAAGTCACATTTCTAGTTCTCAGTAGCCACATATAGAACATTTCTATCATCACAGAAAGTTATTTGGACACTGCTGATCTAGAGGCTTAATTAAGTTCAGGTTTAATATTTTTGATGAGAATACTACATAGGCAGTGCTGTGTTGCTTTGTATGATGTCACATCAGAAGAGACATATGCCCAGTTATCCCACTTTTAATAATGTTAAAACTAAGAAAGTGGTGATCAGCCTGATGCCTTCATTGTAAAGTTCTAATCATGTTTACTATGAATAAAGACAGTTTTTCTTCTTCTTTTGAAATCTCTGATCTCTTTTTTTTTCTTGACTTATTGCATTGGCTAAAACTTTCAATAAAATTGTTGAAAAGAAATGTTGAGAGTTAATATTCTTGCTTTGTTCCTAGTCTTAGGGAGAAAATATTTAGTCTTCCATCATTAAGTATGATGTTAGTTGTAGTTTTTCATAGACGTCCTTCATTGGACTAAGTTCTAATACTTGCTTGCTGAGTCTTTTTATATGAATAGGTGTTGAATTTTGTCCTGTTTTTCTATATTTATTGAGATAATGTGGTTTTCTGTTTTATTCTGTTATGTGATGAATAGTATTGGTTTTTTTCTTGTGAATGTTACACCTTACATTCGTGGGACAAATTCCATTTGGTTATGATGTATTCTCAGTTTATATATTACTCATTTGCTCATTTTGTTAATGACTTACATCTGTGTTCTTAAGGAATATTGTTCTGTGATTTCCTTTTCTTATGATGTCTTTGGTTTTGGTGTCAGAGTAATGATGGATTTCTCTTGTGTCCTTTTGACATAACTGCAGTTTTCTTTGATAACTTTCATGCTTTTTTCCCCCTCATGTACAATAAGAGGTCCCAAGCTGTGTACAAAAGGGTGTCTCAGCATGTTCCCCCAGTAGAGAGGGTTCTTTGAAAAAGTGCCTGCCACTGCTTTTTAATAGTCTTTCAAGTTACCTCTGATATAACAAAACCATGAATAAAGTATATTGTAAAAAGAAAACAAACCAAAAAAACCTAATGAATACTTAATGCTTTAACTCCAAATCCCTGCACATTTTCTTTCTAGTTTTTTACTTAAAAAATATTTTATATACATTAATATCAGTTGAGTTTGGAAATCTCCAAGTGCACAGTATTTTTACTGCACTGAAAGAAATCTTAAACTTTGAATAAAATTATTAGATTTTAAGGTATATAGTTTTAAATTCTTCAATTTAGAATTGCTTCACATCATGAGGAATAAATTCTTTTAGGTACTTCCTTTTTCTTTTTCCTTTCCAGTCAGCTTATTCTTTCTGTATTGGTAAGCCTTGGGAGAACGAAGGTAGGTATGGTATGGGACATCAACCAGTCAATTCCAGAACTATCCGGATGGATATAACTACAATCTTGATTGATCTAACTTCAGTCCAGTAGAGTAAGTTTCCTTGCTGGTTGCTGTAGGATCGTAGATGATGACTGAGCTCAGCCAAGCTGTTGACATTGATTTATAACAATTACTAATGGTAAAATATCAGGTACATTCATAAATGAATAAATTTGAGGACATTTTGTACCTTTTTATATCAAAATAACTAGAATCTTATCTCTGTATTTATTCAGATACTAAGATATTTAGATTATGTAAGGCAGATCATCTTTGGCTATCTGATCACATGTTAAATGAGGATGGGAGGTTGGCTTTTATGAAGCTTTCTGCATGCTCTTAGTTTTAGGCCACTGAACAAAGTATTTTTTTTTCTATGTAAATTCAAATAATTTTACTTTTAGGATTATGTGTGAAAAACAAATGACATCCAAAATTTCTAATGCCATTAACTTGTATACTCTGATATAATAGTTATACTATAAATAAACCTTTCTTTTAACTTTTCAGGCACAAAAGTCTCAAACCAAGAAATCCTGGACAACAAGGACAGGCACCAACTTTAAGTCAGCAACAACCAGTACTTCCGAAGCACAAGACCAATGAAAAGCAAGAAAAGAGTGAAAAACCACAAAAACGCCCCTTGACTCCTTTTCACCATCGTGTTTCTGTTAGCGATGATGTTGGCATGGACACAGATTCAGCCAGCCAAAGACTTGTGATCTCTGCTCCAGACAGTCAAGTGAGATTTTCAAACATCCGAACTAATGATGTAGCAAAGACTCCTCAGATGCATGGCACTGAAATGGCAAATTCACCTCAACCACCCCCACTTAGTCCTCACCCATGTGATGTGGTTGATGAAGGAGTGACTAAAACACCTTCAACTCCTCAAAGTCAACATTTTTATCAAATGCCAACACCGGATCCCTTGGTTCCTTCTAAACCAATTGAAGACAGGATAGACAGTTTATCCCAGTCTTTCCCAGCTCAGTTCCAGGAAGCTGTAGAACCTACAATATATGTTGGTGCAGCAGTACACTTGGAAGAAGATGAAGCTAATATAGCCTGGAAGTATTACAAGTTCCCAAAGAAAAAAGATTTAGAGTTTTTACCACCTCAACTTGCAAGTGATAAATTCAAGGATGATCCAGTTGGACCTTTTGGACAGGAAAGTGTAACATCAGTTACAGAGTATGTATTTTTTTTTAATAGTCACTATTATAATTTAAGGGTGGAAATGATGTAGGTTCTTAATAGTAGGACTCCAGAATGGTTTCAGGGTAGGATTTACAGTAATAAATCCTTTGAGTATTTGAGTATTAATTTTGCATAATTTCTTTACTGTGTTTTCTCCTCAGGGGACCTCTTTATTACGAAATATTTTAGTCACAAAAAAGTGGAGAAAATAATAACATTTATCCATCAGCAAACTTAAGAATTTTACGTACAGTTAGAACCCCTGTGTACTATTTTTCTTCCTCCATTCTTCCTTCCACTGTCCTGAATTTGGTATTTATCATTTGTATACATGTTTTTATACATGTAGCTCTAGTTAATTCATTTTACTTGCTCTCTTAGTATTTCTTTGTTATGAATATGCCATAATTTATCTACTCTCTTGAGATGGACATGTTGGTTATTTTCAATTTTTCACAAAGGATGTAGCAGTGAACTTTTTTGTACACATTTCCCTGTATACTTATATATATAAGAATTCCTCTAGGGAATACAGCAAAAAGTGGAATTGCTGGGCCATGGGATATGTTGATATTCAACATGAAGGGTTGTTGCCAAGTACTCTCCAAACTATACTAATTTACACCCTCATCAACCAGCAGAGTATGGGAATAGCTGTTCTACATTTTCCTCAGTACTTGGTATTATTCGACTTTTAATTTGGCTAATCTGCTGCATGCAGAATGGCCTATTATTGTCTTACTATGTTTTACAGATTCCTGGTGAGGTTAAGCATCACTTAAAGTGTTTACAGGCCTGTATGTCATATGTTTTAGTCTATTTTCGTTTCTTTTTTTTCCTGATTTATTCTATTCATGTTCGGTTATTAATCTTATATTAATTATATGTGCCTCGGATATCATTTTTAGTCCATTTTTTTTCCTTTTCTTTTCTTCCTAATTATTCTTTGTATATTCTGGCTATCAATCTTGTATTAGTTATATGTGCTACAGATATCTTCCTCTGTTCTGTGGTTTGCCGCCTTTGTCCACAATATGTATGACATACTTTGGGGCAGAAATAGGGTTTTTTTCAGGTCTCCCTTTACTTTCTGTGTTGTTCTGATTATATTTATTATCTGTCCCACAAGCTTTTTGCATTTTTTTCTATAGTGGGGTTTTTAAAAATTTTTATTGGACTATAGTTTACAATGTTGTGTTAGTTTCAGGTGTAAAGCAAAGTGAATCAGTTACAGTGTTTTTTTAAAGGTGAAAGTCAACCAACCATTATATTCATTTTACCGTTATATTCATTAAAACTGTCTACCTATTTATCAATGCAAGGCCAAGTAGTTTGCAAAGATTACATTTCCTTCTCTATCAGTCTCTAAAACTTTTCGGGTCTTTAGCTTAGAATGTTGAAATTTCACAAGAATATGTGTATACATAGTGGTCTTTTATTCATGCCTTGTACTGAACTTTTGAGGAGGGCTGGTTCAATTTGAAGTCTTCTTTGTCCTGTCACTGGGAAGTTTCTCTTTTCTTGGAAAATATCTCCATTTTTTTCCCCCATTCTCTGCAGAACCTCTAGAATTCAGATGTTGAACTTGTGTATTTTCTCTCATTTTCCATCTTTTTTTCCTGAGGGGATTCCTCAGCTTCTAGCCCTTTTCTTAAAGTCTTAATATTTGTTTCTCATGTTTTTTTAATTTCTAAACTTTTTTTTTAAATAACAACCCCTTGTTTAATGTCCTGTAACTTTTTTTCCTTTAGAATTACTTTATTTTGGTCTTTTTCTTTACTATACTGATTCTCATCATATTTCTTCTTATTGTTTGATCTTATACATTTTAGAATGAGGGAATGAATAGATGAGCTGATTGGAAATTTTGTGTATAAAGGCAGAGCCTTGTTGATTGGCAGGACTTAACTCACTCAACAAATATTTTAGAATGAACTGTGTATCCGTTCCAGAAACTTTGCTTTATGGTAATGGGGTAGGGGATGTTTAGGAGGGGAGGCCTTGTACCTAAACTTCCAGGATGAAAAGGATCTTATGCCTTCACCAGGTAGTTTATTCATTTTTCTTAGAAAAGGAACCCTTTCAGGACTGGGGGGCAGGGGCAGGGGGATAAATTAGGAGTTTGGGATTAACAGATACACACTACTATATATAAAATAGATAAACAACAAGGACCTGCTGTATAGCACAGGGAACTATATTACAATAGCTTGTAATAACCTATAATGGAAAAGAATCTGAAAAAGAATATATATACACACACACACACACACACACACAAAACCCAATCACTTTGCTGTACACCTGAACCACACAACATTGTAAATAAACTATACTTCAATTTTTAACATGGTTATAAAAAAATAGGAACACTTTGTTTCTCCTTTTTCAGCTTTTTTTCATTTCTGTCTAGAGATGTAAGTCCAGATTTTCTCTGGTTTTTAGGCAGTTTGGCTCTCCTGTTGTTTATATAGTTTGCCCTTAGCCCCCTCTTGCATATTGTAAGCCATGAACTTTCTCTGCTGTGTTTCATTGATTTTGAGCTTCCCTGAGACTAAGTAAAATTCCTGATCTATTTATAGCTTCTTTCTCATTTTCCCTACTGTTAGAGATATATTTTCTTTTAAAATTCCTTGGTTATTATTTTAGGAGACAAACCCGTGTACTTCATCTAGCACTTTGAATCTTAAAAGCATTCTAGTATGACTTTTTTTTTAAATTAAAATTAATCTGGACTTGAAATTGAGGGACTTGAGAATACCCTTATGATCATGGAAGATGACTAACTTAGTTAATAAATTAGCAGATTTCTTGAAAGCAAATGATGTCTTGGAAACAAGGCTTAAAAGATCTTAATCTTATCTGTGCTGGATGTAATATAAAAATCCAGGGGGCTTCCCTGGTGGCGCAGTGGTTGGGAGTCCGCCTGCCAATGCAGGGGACACGGGTTCGTGCCCCGGTCCAGGAGGGTCCCACATGCCGTGGAGCGGCTGGCTCCGTGAGCCATGGCCGCTGAGCCTGCACGTCTGGAGCCTGTGCTCTGCAACGGGAGAGGCCACAACAGTAAGAGGCCCGCGTACCGCCCAAAAAAAAAAAAAAAAAAAAAATCCAAGCTAACTTCAACTCTTGCCTGAAAAACTGTTGGTCTCCTTGATTCTATACTTCTCTTTATATAGTCTCTATACAGCAGTCAGAGTGATCATTGTAAGTTACATATAATGTTACTCATTTGCTTAAAACTCCTCAGTAGTTTCCCTTTATATTTAGAATAAAATCCATGCTCTTTCCCTCATCTGTAAGGTTCTACACAATCTCCTGCATACCTAGTTCTTTACTTGTATTTACTGCTCTCCTGTTTGCTTCCTGATTTAACCACACCAGCTTTCTTGCTATTCCTTCAAAAAAGTTAAGGTCATTCTTCATGGCCTTTAGAATTGTATTACGGGGTGGGGGGAATACCTCGCCCCTTACTCTTCAGTTGAACTCAAAAGTTACCTTCTCAGGAGGTATTTCCTTGACCACAGTACCTAAACTGTGACCTCTCTTTAATCCCCAAGTCACAACCTATCCTGTGTACTACTTTCATTTTCTCCATATATATAGTTATCTGAAATTATATATTTGTTAATGGTCTCTTCCCTATTAGAATGTAAGCTCTATGAGGGCAAGGACTTGGTCTTGTGCACTACTGTGTTGTTCCAACTTACACGCACGCACGCGCGCGCGCCTTCCCAAAACAATCCTAGGCACATAGACATTCAGCAGATGTTGGATGAATGAAATGACAATATGATCCTAGATTACTTTATGATTTTAAAACATTTCTTTCTAGGTGTTATATTTTCTTATTTAATGTATGTAAAAATGTAGTGATGTAAATATTTTCAGTTTTAAGAACTTTAAGAGTGAGTTTTTATGGACATATTATATTCATTAGGTTTAAGAATTCTAGCCATAACTTTATTTAGTGTATTGGCTGCTTGTGTGCATGAGCATCTGTAAGTGAAATGAAAGTCTCTTAGAAGTTAATACAGTTTAACCTTAAGAGTCGGTTCTAAAATTACTTTGGCATTTTTCTCATTGAATAAGAATGAGAAAGAAGCATAATGTAGAAAGGTAACATGCAGAGTAGAATGGTTCTGGGTCATGATTACGTAAATTAAGGAAAATACATGCCTCTACCTGTTCCTGGTCACCATCTTTTTCTACCTCATAAAAAGAAGACATAAAAGATTGAATAGAGGTTTTTTTGTTTTTAAAGTTGAATATGAATACAGTTTTGGTTATGCTAGTTACTAAAATGTGTGTTGTGTCACAAATTACTTGTAGATAGAATCCTTGTTTTCGTATTGTAATACTAGATTAGAATAGGGTAGATATCACAGAAGGTCAACCATCAGAGTCCTCGCTGCTATGTGAACTGAGAAATACTTGTGGACTACACCTGTTTTATACTTGATAGGTTAGAAGTTTTGGTCTTACGTTTTAATCATCTAGATGATTTTATTTTATCTTCCTGAAGTTACTGGCAGTAGTTCTCAATTGGAGCAGTTTCTGGCCGCCTCCCACCCCCCCACCCCCAGGTGACATTTGGCAATGACTAGAGACATTTTGGTTGTCACAACTGGGCGTGTGCTACTGACATCTGGTAGGTAGAGGCCAGGGATGCTACTAAATATCTTACAGTGTATAGGACTGTCCCCCACAACAAGGAATTTTCCAGCCCAAAATGTTAGTAATGTTGAGGTGCTTTAATGTTACAAATAACTTACTCTAGAGTTCAAGTTTCTGTTAAAAGTTATTAAATTAGATATGCCAAACATGTTTAATGATTAAGTTTCACTAGGGAGCTCTCTCCCATACTGCTTTAGTCTCCCCCAAACCACAGTAAAATACCTGGCATGGTCTTCAGTGTTCATGTTATGCTAAAACAAAAGTTATTTTTTCTCATAGTTAAAAAGATCTTGTTGGAATAACGTACTAATTCAAGTACCTGCTCTTAACATTACTTGAGATGGGGTATCATGAGGCTCAGTCATCTCCTTATAGCAAGTTGGCAAAGCCAGTTGACAAAGTCAGATGATGTTCCTTGTCATTAAAAATAAATTCTAAAACTTACTATTACGCTTTCTTAGTGTCATTTAAACAATTTTAAATTCTTTGTAGAAGCATTCTGTATTTTTAAAGATATAATATGATCAAACATATTTCTGGTAATAAGAGTAATCCATTCAAAAACCTGGTTTGTTTTATATTAAAAAATTTGTGAATTTGTGTTACCCAGTCATTGTAAATTTCTATTATCTTTTTCCATGCTTTGAGTTTTGAAAATGTTTTTAAATATATAGCAGTTAATTTTAATGAGGTTAATTAGAGGGCTGTTGCAGCTCCTATATTCTTTCTCCTTTCTTAGGAAGATTATCTTTCTTTTGTAATTCATACTCCTCAAAGATACACTTTTTCAGTTTGAATAGAACTGAAATTTCTATAATATACAAGATACTGTAAAGCACTGTTGGGGTATAAAGTAAATTTGGATCCTGGCCCTAAATGAAATTGTAGTCTAATGGAAAATAGCATTAAATTCTCTGATACAGCTATATAGATAAGATATAGTAGGGATGCAAAGCCAGAGTGGAGAATAATTCATTTATGGAGATCAGAAGCTTTATGTAGTTTTGTATGGATAGATTATAGGGTGCTCCTTAGTGGTTTGCTGTGTTATGGTGAGAAATGAGACCTAAAGAGTGGGGTAGGGCTATATAATGGAGTGGCAAAATATTATTTATAAGGTGATATAGGGGCCTCATTAGGAAATTAGAAAGACATGGTAGGGATGGAGGGATTTTATAGATGTTGTGGAGTAGACTAAAGAACTTTATGGCCAATTAGATATATAATACAGAGGGACAAGAATGCATCAGTAGAAATTTAAAAATGGTTTCTTTATAGTAGTTGACTTCTACAGATGTGTGCCTTTTTAGAAAATTATGGAGGAGAAGTTTAGACCTTTGTTTTATTTATGTTAAGTGACAACTCAGTTTCCATTTGGCATAAATAAGTGGAGCTTTCCATTGATTGGTTTTAAGGGGTGAGCACTAGGCTTTCATAATAGGTAGATAAACAAAAAGAGGTACCCTTTTTCAGTTTTAGATGGTGGTGGCTGCTTAACTAGTGCAGAGTAATTTCTTCATCATTTCTAAGCATTTCCTTTATTCTTAGACTTCATGTGCAGCAGTCGATGCCAAATTTTTTAGCAGCTACTTTAAAGCAAAATTCCTTTTCTAATTTGTTAGAATTTATTTGGAGGGGAGAGAGAGGTTGGGGGTGGAGCATAGCATATCTCCCACACAAGATATACACATCTGTAGCAAATATCTTTATTTTCTTTTTGCTTCTAATTATTTTTAGTTTCTTTATTAGTTAATGATAACATCTATTTTAGATTAGTGGCTTAAGACCTTGTAAGTTTTAAAGAAAGCAAAATTTCTGCCAAGAAACATTACAGTTGTTTTTAAATATATTTTTTCAAGGGTCTAGCACTTAGTTTTAATAGAATTTGTGCCAGCCTAAAACAGTCTGTAACTCTTGATTCAGAAGGAACCTTTCTAAACCCTGAACAAAGAACTGTACTGGAGCATAGTTCTTATTATGTCTTGTTCAGTATAAAAAATACATCATGATATCTTAACCGTAATATCCCTCAATAGAATTAGCTCTTACCTTGTATATAATATGTATATACCAGATTTTTATTGTATGTATCTAGTTATTTAATGCATTATTTGATCTCTAAAAGACAGTTTCTAATTTTTTGTTTCATAGAAAGAAGTCTATGATGAAATAAACTTGTTTTGATTTATTGTATTCTAGACCTTTTAAGATTTTTTTCTTTTTAAGATTTTTTTTCTTTAAGTCTTCCTTATTTGATATCTTATTTGAATGCAGTAAAGCTATACTTTTGACAGCTAGCTTGACTCAGTTTAAGGATTGGTTATGAATATTGGAGATGGTACTGGAAAAGTTACTATTAAAAATTTTTTGAGATTTATTGAATTCATTTCTTCATTAACATTTCCTGAACTGTAGCTTATCTCCTGTAATTGCCAATTCTAAAATATTGTCACACCTTGTCTAGAAGAATTTTTATTGAATAAAGGCATAAAAAGCATATGCTACAGGCCATGTTAAATTCTCTACAAGTACATTTTAGGATAGTATGTAACTTTGTCACAGTGAGAGGAAGGAGATATAGTTAATGAATAATATAAAAGTAATTTCAGTTTGCTATGGGCATTGCAAAGCTTCCTGTTCATGGCTGTACCTAATCATTCTTTTCCAGTTTGTCTGTATTTAGCTTTATATTTGATTGAAACTATCTCTGTAGTTAACTATTTGGCTATATGTGAAAGTTCCTTTTAGAAAAGGAGGGGTGTGTTGTTCCTATTCACAAAAAGTGTATGTATACTATATAATTGGAGAGTGAAGAAATGCTAACTTGAGTTTTTAATCTGGCATCTCTTAAAAAAATAGCAATTTTAATTTCTATTTTTATCAGTTTTAAATATAGAAGGATGTGTAATGTAAATAATTCATATTTTTAATTTATTGTGAAGATACTCTTGATATTATTGACTTCATTTAAATTCTTTGCATATCCCATTGTCTGTGAGAACCATTCAATAAAATAACAAAAAGTTGTCTTTAGGTATTGCATTTGGTTTACTCATTTTTATTCCTAGTAGAGCCCTGTGCAGTAGGATTTTTCCTTTTAATGTTACTGCCTACTAGCTTAGCAACTACTTGCATAAAGAGTGTGGCAGTTTTCATGCTTCTGCTAGAGGACAACTTTATATGAAAAACAGTTGTTTTATTCACCTCAACACAGAGTAGTCTTTCAGCTTAGTGACTGGGGTTGAGGGGGGTAGGTTCTTAAACTTTCCGCCTATGAATAGTTATGTGAATTGGCATACTTAAAATCTTTCCAGCCCTAAATCTGCCACCATGTGACCATTTCTTTCAACATAATTTTCATATCAAAGAGAGCACACCCTCTGGTTCCTATTTTCATGATGTTATTTTAAGTATTAAATAAGAAAATACATGTCAAAGTAGATAGAAATGCTATTTTGAAAAGATTCACATTGGTATCTGATAGACAATTCAGGAAACATTTAGGGTCTGATATGGTGAGGTACAAAGCTTCTTCTAAGAAATAAATTCTTATTCATTTATAGACCAGAACTATTCTAACAGATAATTGTAGAATATAGCTCATTGACAGTTATGTTAGCACTATGTTCCTATGGAAGAAAGTTTTTGTAGACTTGGGATTTTAGTTTGGGAATAAATCTGAGGCACATTGAAATAACAGTGACATATATCATATTGGATAGCATGTTTAGAAAATGTCAGTTATTCTTTTGATGACCTCTGTTTCAACCTTAGTTTATAGGGTATAGAGTGCTTCTAGTGCTGGACATTGGTGAATAGATTAACAAGATACGATATCTCTGTCATTCAAAGAATTTATAAACTAGCAAATACCTTCATTGATTCCAAACCTTACTTCTCCTACGATTGTTTTGTCCTGATACTCAGGACAGACAAGTAGCGGCAGCTGTATCACTTCCTAATGAGTAAAGATGATTCATTTCCAAGTACAACATACTGTACTTTAGAATTATTAATGCAAACACAGCATCTCAATCCTGTGTGGCTTTTAGATTTCACGTATTAATTTAGCAGGTATTTATTAACACCTATTACGTGCCAGGCACTCTTCTAGGCATTTGGGATAGTTCAGTAAATAAAGATAAGATCCCTGACATTTAGAGGCTTATAGTCTAGTGGAAGTGACAGACAACCATGAACATAAGCAAATTATATAGTATATTAAGGGATAAATGCTATGGAGGGAAAACAGAGCCCAGTAAGGGAGGTCAATGTTGAGGCAGTGGACATATTGCAATTTTAAATAAGATCTCGTAGATAAGGTGACATTTAAACAAAGACTTGAAGGAAGTGAGGGAGTTGGCCATACAGATATTTGGAGGAAGAATGTTCCAGACAAAGAGAACAGCCAGAAGTGTGTCTGACCTGTTTGAGGAATATCAAGGAAGACCTTGGAAGAAGAGTAAGAGAGGGAGGAGTAGAA
This sequence comes from Mesoplodon bidens, assembly GCF_964165515.1. Taxonomy (NCBI): domain Eukaryota; kingdom Metazoa; phylum Chordata; class Mammalia; order Artiodactyla; family Ziphiidae; genus Mesoplodon; species Mesoplodon bidens. The sequence goes on from NC_138179.1 coordinate 6,713,454, forward strand.
AAGTAGAAGATGAAGTTGGAGGGGAAAAGAGGAGACATCATGGAAAGCTTTGGTAGGATATTATAAGGACTTTGTTTTTTACTCAGGGTAAAATAGTCATTGCAGGATTTTGAGCATTATCTGACTAGAAGCCTGGCTGCCATTATTATGGCAGCATGGGAATCTCAGCTTTGCAAACCATAGAGAACATGAATTTGGGAGTCTAAAAGTGTCATACACAAACCCAAAATGAATCATTTCTCTATTCCCACTCACCAAGCACCTTGGTCTTCAGAGATGTAAAAGTCCTGATGATTTCGAGGGTTCTGTGGTGCAGATCAGCTTCTTTTGTCTTCCCTCTCTAAGCCTTAGATTTCACCTTTCTCTGGTCTCTTTCCAGTAGTTCATCTTTCTAACTTCAGTGTTGTCTTCTCGCCTGTTCTGTTGTCCTTTGTCACTTTATTGGATATTTTAGGAGAGTATAAACATATTTATCATTCACCATGTGGAACCAAAAAGACTAATAATTGATTTTCCAATGTGATTAGTAAAAACCTCTGAGATACTTGAGCCGAAACTCTGTTTGACGCTGTAAAATGTTTTGCTGGATGTATGGTAATAATGTTATTTTTATGAAACACAAGTCATTCTCTTAAGTTTTTTAAACTTAAAATATATCCACTCATGGCAGTAGGAAAAGGATAATCACTTTCATTGTATAAAGGTATAAATTGTATAAAAGTAGTGTCTCACTGTATAGCCCACATTTTGAGAGTTTCTGTGCTGGAACAGTTTAGATTTGAATCCCATTCAAGTGAATGGATTTGGACAAGTTAATGCAATTGAGGACTTGGGAACAGAGTGGATAACCAAAAGACAGCACATTTTGGTGGAAAGACTATGAGACCAGGATTTTAGCTCCATTTCTCTATTGCTAAATTTGATACTTCAGTAAATCACATAACCTTTCTATGCCTCAGTTTTTTCATTTGTAAAATGAAGGATTGCAAATTAGATCATCTTCAAATGTTTTTTTTTTTAATAATTCTAAAAAGTTTATGATACTTAAGTCATTTTGGAAATTTGTTATACTTTTATGGAGAAGATTAATTTTCTGTTTTTATTTTTTTATGCAGGTTAATGGTGCAATGTAAAAAACCTTTAAAAGTTTCTGATGAATTAGTGCAGCAATATCAAATTAAAAATCAGTATCTTTCAGCAATAGCATCTGATTCAGAACAAGAACCTAAAATTGATCCATATGCATTTGTTGAAGGAGATGAGGAATTCCTTTTTCCTGATAAGAAAGATAGACAAAATAATGAGAGAGAAGCTGGAAAAAAACACAAGGTAAGAGAAATCAAAGTACACCAAAGTGTCAGTGATCTGTAGCTCTGCATATAGTACCACACTTGTATTTGAGGGAAAAAAATTTATCATTTTAACTTAAAAAAACATTTTTAAAAAATAGGTAAATCAGGCACATTGTACACAATTTAAGAGCTTGTATGGGGTTGCAATTACAGCTGGTCTCTGATAATGAAAAGATCTTTATTGTTTGTTGTAAAAGTTTTGAGGTTGGAGAAAGAGTGCATTAATTTCTGTTATATTGAAATCAGGACATTTAGGTAGATGAACTGTTTTGATTTTGAGTTAAACTATGCTGTAAGTGAATTACCAGTTTTCAAAAATGCAGTAAAATGCACATCACTGAGTTTATAAAATACATGATATTTTGAATATGTGAATCAAGAATCTATAGTGCCCCTGAAAGTAAAATGTTTTGAGAATAAAGTGTGAGAGGTACAAATACTTACTTGATTAAAATTTTAAAAATCAAATATTTGAGGATCTATTAAGGACAGAGAAATCTATTAAGATAACTCTGCTAGATAAGAATTTTGCCGTAAATTCAAAATTGGAACTTGAAAGCTGTAAGAAAACTGTAAAATTACAAAAAGGACCCAATAATATGTTTAATACAAAGAATTCATTTCACAGAGTTTTATTTAGCCTTACTGTGTGCCAGGTACTTGACATTTTGTTCTTCTGTAAATGTGAAAACAGTAGTATCTGGGAAGGCAGTAGGTATTGTAGAAAGAACATGGACTTCGGAATTTGGCAGATTTAGGTTGAAATCCCAGCTCCACTACTTATCAGCTGTATTTCCTGGGTTATCTTTAGAACTATTTTTTGTCTGTAAAATGAGTGTACTACTTCCTTAATCATATAGGTTAGTTGTGAGAGTTACTGATGTCTGTACTACACCCAGCAGAATGCTTGATACATAGCTACTCAATAGTTGGTATATTTTACTATTGGTAAAATATGTATTTCAGTCTAATATGTAATATTGTATGCAGGTGGAAGATGTGCCATCTAGTGTAACAGTGTTATCACATGAAGAAGATGCTATGTCATTATTTAGTCCCTCTATCAAGCAAGGTAAAACTTTAATTTTCTAATTAAAATACTGCATTCCAGGATTGTTACTCCAAAGTAATCTGACATTGTTGGACTTTTAGTGTTCCTTTTTGCATAATTCATATGTTTCATAGAAAGGGACCTATCTTAAAATGATGGATTTATTGTTTATCTTGTACTGGGAGAAGCAAGTTTAGGTGATAGAAACTCTGTTTTGAATTGTTGGAACTTCTTTCCTTTTTTTTTTTTTAAATTTATTTTTATTTTTGGCTTCCTTGGGTCTTCATTGCTGTGCGTGGGCTTTTTCTAGTTGCGGTGAGTGGGGGCTACTCCTCATTGCGGCACACAGGCCTCTCAATGTGGTGGCTTCTCTGTTGTCAAGCACGGGCTCTAGGTGCTTGGGCTTCAGTAGTTGTGGCACGCGGGCTCAGTAGTTGTGGCACACGGGCTTAGTTGCTCTGCAGCATGTGGGATCTTCCCGGACCAGGAATCGAACCCGTGTCCCTTGCATTGGCAGGCAGATTCTTAACCACTGTGCCACTAGGGAAGTCCCTCCTTTTTTAACAAATAAAAATAATTTTCAGCTGTAAAATGAGGAGATAGGATAAGATCATCGCCTGAGATCTCTCTCAGATCTAAAAACTCAATTTATGAATTAGACTTTACTGTAATTTGGTTGTCCTTTTCTCCCCCTCTCCCCAAGTTAGAAGAATTGTTACTGAGGTCATTAATTTAACAAATATTTATTGAGCACATGTTATGTGTAGGCACTGTTCTCGGCACTGGAGATAGTGGTGAAGACTCCACTTTGAAAGTGTCTGATTTGTGCTACTTGTGAAGAGAATAGAGAGATATGATATATTAGTTCTTTTACAAGATCTATTTAAGTTTTGATGGAGGCAGAAGTAGTTGTCCTTTGTTATGTCCTTTGGTAACTTTTTAGGGGCAAAGTTTGGTTTTAGTATTTGGAATAAATAGAGAAGGTCAGTCAGGCTCTGTGCAACCATAAACAGGAATAAGAAAAAAAGTCCATCTGAATAAGGAAGAGATGGTCTTTCATTAAATAAATTTAGTTGTCATTGGTTCTAAGTAGCTTAAAGTGAGTTAACAATTTGGGTTTTTTTAGCCTGTTTACCTACCCTAGGATATAGGAAATGTGTAATTGTCCCTGTGGTGTGGCTTTCTCAAAATGTGGACCATCTGCCACATTCTGGAGCATGTTTTGAGGTGAAACTGGGAAATCTTGGTTTTTAATAAATATCCTAGATGATTTTTACACACTAAAAATTTCAGAACTACTGCTTTAGTGAATCTTTAGGACAATGTGCAGAGGCACTTGGAAAGTGACTTTCACCTTTCTGAAAGGGAGGGCTATTTCAAGTTGTTTAACCATTCTGAGGATGCTCTGGAAGGTTTATACACCAAACTGCTTTTTTTTTCTTTCTTGTGGGAATGTAAGAGGAATTTAACTTTCCTTTGTATTTTTATTTTTTCTAAAGTAGTCATTTTTTCCCCTAAAACTGGGGGGGAAAAAAAAGGAAAATAAAATTTTAGAACTGAAATGAAACTTAACTAAGAGGTACGTAAGTGAGTACTTAAGTGAGTACTTAAGTGCCTGGCTGGCACTGGGCAAAAGCGCTTTATCTACATTCTATCACATTTAATTCTTGTCATACTGTTAGTGTTGGAGTTGGGATTCAAATTAATAGTCTGTCTGACTCAAGAGCCAGATAACTTAATTATTCTGTGCTTCCTTTATATTTTAGGAAGATAGAAAAAGTAAATGTGTGTGTTTAATTCCCTTGTCCTGATAGTGTTTATATTTTTATTTGACACATTATTAATGTAGATTACTTAGCTATGTTATGGATTACATAGCCTTTGGTGAGCTTCCTGGGGAAGGTAATGACCATATATTTAAAACTTTATTTCTATGAAACAAAATGTCTAGATTTTAAACAAGTCACCATTTCTTATTGCATAACACCCTTATAAAGTTACATGTCTAGCTTAAATAAATAGAATAATACTCATTTGGTCAGTAGTAGAATTTTTGATTTTGTTTCTCTGGTTGACATATGTAGATGCTCCACGCCCTACTAATCATGCCCGTCCTCCATCAACCAGTTTGATTTATGACTCAGACCTGGCTGTCTCTTATACTGACCTTGATAATCTTTTTAATTCTGATGAAGATGAACTGACAGTGAGTATCCTATTAATGATTACAATTATAATTTATTTTCCTTGATTTTATATAAGTTTATTTTTCAGAAGTGATATGTGACTTGAATACTATGTTTTAGCCCTGAACAATAGGAAATATTTTGGAACAAAATTTCTTTAATTGGTGTCCTTTTTTAACCTCATGCTTGAGCCTTTTTTGTTTTGTTTTGTTTTTTTTGGCTGCACCGCCTGGCTTGCAGAATCCCGACCAGGGATTGAACCCGGGCCCTCGGCAGTGAAAGCACAGAGTCCTAACCACTGGACCGCCAGGGAATTCCCTGCGCATTCTTGATATAATGTCACCTATAAACTTTGAGCATTCTTGATATAAACTTTGAGGGTTTTTTTCCTTTATGTTTTGTCTTTGAAGGACATGTATAATTAAGCTTAATTTGAGCTCTGCCATATATTCTTTTTCTCTAGTCCTTACGAAGCAGAATTATTTTTTTTAATAACTAGGATTATGACTTATAATTATACCAGAACATATAAGATTGTTAGAAATTTCATGTAATGTCTGAAACATTTATATTAACATACTTCCATACAAATAACCCAAAGAAAGTTTAGTATTAGTTGTTTTTTGTTTGTTTGTTTGTACTGCAGGTTATTATTAGTCATCAATTTTATACACATCAGTGTATACATGTCAGTCCCAATCGCCCAATTCAGCACACCACCATCCCCACCCCACCGTGGTTTTCCCCCCTTGGTGTCCATGTTTCTTCTCTACATCTGTGTCTCAGCTTCTGCCCTGCAAACCAGTTCATCTGTACCATTTTTCTAGGTTCCACATACACGCGTTAATATACGATATTTGTTTTTCTCTTTCTGACTTACTTCACTCTGTATGACAGTCTCTAGATGCATCCACGTCTCAACAAATGACTCAATTTCGAGGAAGCAGAATTATTAACCTAATCTTTGATCCTCTAGTTTTAGAAATGACCGAAAAATTGACTCAATTAGAGAATAATAAGTAATTAACAGTAAAGTTATATGCCATGTCAATTTGTTAAGGAATACCACTTCTTTTGAATTTGTTTGGCTTCACAGCCATTATTATAAGACACCTACATACTATAATAATGAAAGAGGAAGAAAAAGTGATACTTAATCTTTAACACCCATTTGCAGAGAAAGGTGAAGATAAAAGAAATGAAAGCTTAAAATGAGATTCCCTAGAATGTCAAGTCTCTGGCACATTAATGAATTGGGTGCTGCATTATAAAAGGGAATTCCTTTTTCATCTGCATAAAGGTAGCTTCGAAACTTCTATAGTACATTTGGTCTCTTCAATTAAGTGACATAAAGCAGATACCACTATACATAAGCTTTTACTCCACATCCCGTAATATAGTATATTTTAGGTGAATATATCCCTGAATACTTTGATACTTTTGTACTTTCTCTCTCTACCATTCACATATCAGCAGTGGCTCTTCTGAGGTCAAAGGTTGTAATCAGAGCTCAGTCTACATATCTAAGACAAGGTGGCTAACAGGAGACAAGGAACCAAGTTGTCAGCCCTGACAACACCAGTGACAGATTAGAGATTCTAAAACTTGTTTTGTTCAATGTATTAAAACTTACCTTTAGTTAGGCATCCTATTGCTTTGTCGTATGAGATCTTTCTGAAGTTTTGCTTAGTTTTACCTGTTGTAGCGTTTTTGCAGGGCAAGAAGATTATTTAACAAGGTAAAAGTGTAAACAAGACTTTGGAGGGGTGATTGATTATATAGGAATCTTTAATGTCTTTTATTTAAAGGGACAAATGCTTTATGAGTATCTTTTACTAAGAGGCAATTCTGATGTTAATTACAAACGCTCATAGTAGGTTTTCTTACTTTTTTTTTTAAATAGGTTTTAAGTAATAGGTTGTTCTATGTATCTTGAAAGTATTGGTCATTTTCTTGAAGGAACTTTTTCTTCTGTTATTTGGAGCATTATCAAATCAGTAGAAAAACTAATCTGGGTCATTGATTACCTAAAATGTGTTTCATGTCTTTAAATTCTTTTGTATCTTTAAATTGTATTTGTATATATTTGGCTCTAGCACAAATGGGCTCTACTTTCAAGTTACATCTGAGTGATTACTATCTTGATCACATTGGATTTAAATTTCAGAACAATATGTGTGTGTGTGTGTGTTTTTTAATAGCCTGGATCTAAAAAATCGGCGAATGGATCAGATGATAAATCCAGCTGCAAGGAATCAAAGACAGGAAATCTGGACCCATTATCTTGCATAAGTAAGCTTCCCAAATCTGTGTTCCAGATAAATCTGCAAACTTAATCTCAACAAAGTTCCCCACCGCTTTGTTTTAAGCACAGAGTAACTTCTTTTTAGTCTTACGTTAAAAATGTGTGTTTTATTAAATATAGGCACTGCAGATCTTCATAAAATGTATCCTACACCACCATCATTGGAACAACATATTATGGGATTTTCCCCAATGAATATGAATAATAAAGAATATGGTAGTATGGATACAACACCTGGAGGAACTGTTCTAGAAGGAAATAGTTCTAGTATAGGAGCACAGTTCAAAATTGAGGTTGATGAAGGATTCTGTAGCCCAAAACCTTCTGAAATTAAAGTAAGTATTTTATTTTTCTAGAAAAATCATTCACTTCCTATATTTTTGTATAGAATTAGTTTATTGCTAGATTCAAAAATCCTTTCTTAGTGATTCTAATTTTGTTATTAACAAATTTGAATTATGGTGACCTATTAAGAATGCATTTAAGAAAAGAGTAGAATTACATTTACATTGTATTATTCTGTTTAAAGACAGGAAAAAAGGGCTAGAGTCAGTTTGTTGTTTTTTTTTCCCTTGGAAAATAAGATGCTAAAAGTCATGGTCTTTATATTGTAGGATTTTTCTTATGTCTATAAGCCTGAAAATTGTCAAGTTCTAGTGGGATGTTCCATGTTTGCACCTCTAAAAACTCTACCAAGCCAGTGTCTGCCTACTATCAAATTGCCAGAAGAGTGTATTTACCGTCAGAGTTGGACTGTTGGAAAATTGGAATTGCTTCCTTCAGGGCCTACAATGCCGTTCATCAAAGAGGGGTATGATTTAAATATATAGTATTGGTATAGTATATGAATGCTTATATAGCTTTAATTTTTTTCATAGAAGCACCTAGTATGTTGGTACCTGGAAAAAAGATACTGGTTTTTGAAAATTCTATAAATCATTTTCTGATTAATAGCTTATAATGGTGTTTGTTCGGTATGGTTAAAGTATTGAAACACTTAAGACCAATAAACTTTGTCTTTGGAAGCACCTTTTATTTTGGTCTGAAATTCTAATCACTCTCATTTGTACATTTGCCGTATTTCACACACTTCTTTTATTTAAGTATCTCTGAAATTGGGGTGTCTTATAATTCGTAACATCTTAGAATTGCCATTGTCCTTTTTTTACACATAAATATCTCTAAAATTGGTTTGTTTTTTTTAAACAGTGGCATCTTAGAATCAATGAAATATGGGTATTTGTAGTACAAGACACATATAGATAGTAATTGTGGATGTCTAGGTGTGGAAGAGTGTATACAAATTTTATTTATAATGGAACTAGTTAGTTGGGTCTCACCCCACAACAATCACCTAGAGTGGATGTACTAACCAAAAATACATTTTAATTGTACTTGTAATTTTTGCGCTAATCGTATTTTTATAATTTTTGGTGTTATTGAAAAACATTTGGGACATTTTTAGTTGTATTTCACATTACTGATATGTTCCTTTATGTGTGTTTTTGGTTCTCTTTTGCCCTGGTGACACTAGTGATGGAAGTACTATGGATCAAGAATATGGCCCTGCTTATACACCTCAAACTCATGCTTCTTTTGGGATGCCTCCTAGCAGTGCACCTCCTAGTAACAGTGGAGCAGGAATTCTTCCTTCTCCATCTACCCCTAGGTTTCCAACTCCAAGGACTCCAAGGACTCCAAGGACTCCTCGTGGAGCTGGTGGACCAGCTAGTGCTCAAGGTTCAGTCAAATATGAAAATTCAGACTTATATTCACCAGCTTCCACCCCATCCACGTGCAGACCCCTTAATTCTGTTGAACCTGCAACTGTTCCTTCCATCCCTGAAGCACACAGTCTTTATGTAAACCTCATTCTTTCAGAATCAGTTATGAATTTGTTTAAAGACTGTAACTTTGATAGTTGCTGTATCTGTGTCTGCAACATGAATATCAAGGGTGCCGATGTTGGAGTTTACATTCCAGATCCAACGCAAGAAGCACAGTATAGGTGTACCTGTGGCTTCAGTGCTGTCATGAACAGAAAATTTGGAAACAATTCAGGATTATTTCTTGAAGATGAACTAGATATCATAGGACGCAACACAGAATATGGCAAAGAAGCAGAAAAACGCTTTGAAGCTCTCAGGGCTACTTCTGCTGAACATGTTAATGGAGGACTAAAGGAATCTGAAAAGTTGCCTGATGAGCTGATATTGTTGCTACAAGATCAGTGCACTAATTTATTTTCACCTTTTGGAGCTGCAGACCAAGATCCTTTTCCCAAAATTGGTGTAACTAACAACTGGGTACGTGTTGAAGAGCGGGACTGTTGCAATGACTGCTACCTTGCATTAGAACATGGGCGTCAGTTCATGGATAACATGTCAGGAGGAAAAGTTGATGAAGCACTTGTGAAAAGTTCATGCTTACACCCCTGGTCCAAAAGAAATGGTAAGTATGCTAATGGAATAATTTTTCTCTTTATTTTCATTTAGTTGTATGACTTTTCTTTCTTAGGAAAAGGTATTAAAGGCAGTTTCCCATGTAGCTGATAGAGACACTTAAATTTGGGCTTAAAACTCCTTTAAGAATGATATTTTTAGGGCTTCCCTGGTGGCGCAGTGGTTGAGAGTCCGCCTGCCAATGCACAGGACACGGGTTTGTGCCCCGGTCCGGGAAGATGCCACGTGCCGCGGAGCAGCTGGGCCCGTGAGCCATGGCCGCTGAGCCTGTGCGTCCGGAGTCTGTGCTCCGCAACGGGAGAGGCCACAACAGTGAGAGGCCCGCGTACCGCAAAAAAAAAAAAAAGAGTGATATTTTTAAAGGGAGAATTTCCTAGCAGTTTAGTTTAATTTCACCAACAAAAGTATGGTTATTAGAGGTCTGTAATTATGTACTTGTGTCGGACTATAAAAGATACTTTGCACATGTTAATTAGCAGAAAATTACTAGTTGTCTGATTTATTCAACATTCTATCACTCATTATTTATTGAGCAACTGTATGTGCCAGGCACTGTTCTTTTACAAAGTACAGTATTAAAACAAACATATTTCCTGCCCTTTTTGAGCCTGTAATTCTCAAAATAACAAAATAAACAAAAAAATAAGTAATTATATGATATCAGTTAGCGACAAGTGCTTTGAAGGAAAAGCAGAGGAAAGGAGTGGAAAAAGACAAGAATATGCTACTTTAGATGTATGTTTAGAGAAGCTATTACTGAGGGACAGCATTTGAGCAAAGACCTACATAGAGTGGGGGAATGTGAGCTGTGTGGCTAACTGACAGAAGAGTGTTTTCAGGTAGTGCAAAGACTGTGAGGGAGTAGTGTGCCTAATATGTTTGAGAAACAGTAAGGAGGCCCTGTTGCTGGAATGAATTGAGTGATGGGGAGACTGGTAGGAGTTGGAAGGCTAAGAGATGGCCGAGCACCAAAATCACGTAGGGTCTTACGTACCATGTAGGTAAGGCCTTTATAGTTTATTCTAAGAGTTACGGGAAGCTGTAGGACAGTTTTGAGCAGAGAAGTAACATGATCCTTTTACTGTTTATTTTTTTAAAAGATCACTCTAGCTGTTGTGCTGTGGGTGGTGAAGGTGAGAGTAGAAGCAGATAGATCGGTTAGGAGGCGGTTACAATAGTTCAGGTGAAAGGTGACAGTACCTTAGACAAGATTGGAAGCAATAGAGATGTGAGTAGTAGGTTCTAGGCATATTTGGGAAATAGAACCTACAGGATTTGCTGATATAAGGAAAGATGAGGCATCAAGGATAGCTTGAGCGAATGGATGAATGATGGTGCTAATTATAGAGGAGGGGAACAACTGGGGGAGAAGGTCAAGTACTTATTTGGAGAAACGAATTTTAAATTCGGAGGAGTAGGTGGGGCTAGAAATTAAAAAATATTGTGTATGAGTTATCAGTATTTCAAGCTATGGAGATGGATGAAAAAACTTAGAGAGTGACTGTAGATAGAGAAGTCCAAGGGTGGAACTGACATTTAGAGATGGGGGAGAAGAGGAGGATCCAGGATAGGAAACAAAGGAGGTAGGAAGAAAACCAAGAGTGTGTGTTGTGCTGGTAGCTAAGTATAGGAAATGTTTGAAGAAGGAGAGAAATGTCATCAATGTCAAATACTTGTGTGTAGCTATAAAGATCTAATGAGTTAATACATATGAGCTGCTTAACACAATCCTTGGCACATAATAAGTACTGAATTTATATAAGCTGCCATCATTAAAGTCATCATTTAGTTTTTTTTTTCAAGCATAGCCACTGGGAAACATATTTCTAAAAAGATGTCTCAGTATACCACTCATTAACTTTTTCCTAACTTTTGGTAATTATGCAGAAAGTTAGCCTTTCTTCAAAATGTGGTTTTTGTTAAGAATTTTTGTTCTTAGGTGATATATGCCATTTAATAACTTTGATTTGGTTCCTTATGTCATTTGCTAATCCAGCCATTTTTGGACATATGTGCAAAACAATGTGCTTGGTATTCTGGGAGATATGAAGATATCCTATATTTAAATTGCTTATAGACGACTTGGAGAACTAAAACTAATGCAGGGTTGAAGTAAAAATACTCTAAATGCCCATTGACAGGAGAACGGATAATAATTATGATAGTACAGATAGAATGTTACATAAGCTCTGAAAATGAGTAAAACTCTTGTAACAGATGAATCTTGGTAAAAGTTTTGAGGGGAGGGAGAGGGAACAAGTCCCAGAAGATTGTATATAGTGAGATATTTTTTCATAAAGTTCCAAAACAGGCAAAACTACATGTATTTTCTAGATGCACATAAAATTCAGGATGGTGGTTAATTCTTAAAAACTGAGGGATAGGATAGGGAGAAGCACTTAATAAGATTGGGTAATATTCTACTTCTTGGGCAGTGAGATCGTAGTTGTTTATAATATTATTAAAAAAATTTGTGAATAAGATAAGGCTATGAATGGACCAGTAGTTACATTTTGTTCATGATAATAGTTTGATGATTCATCAAACTCACTATACTCAAGGATCAAATTTTTAAAGAAAAGGGTATAAATAAATGTCATAGATTTTCAAAAAAAGGGCGGGATTATTTTCAGCCATAGATAGTAGTTAAGAACATAGGCTGTGGAACCGGGCTTCCCTGCTGGTGCAGTGGTTGAGAGTCCGCCTGCCAATGCATGGGACACGGGTTCGTGCCCCGGTCCTGGAGGATCCCACATGCCGCGGAGCAGCTGGGCCCGTGAGCCATGGCCGCTGAGCCTGCGTGTCCGGAGCCTGTGCTCCGCAACGGGAGAGGCCACAGCAGTGAGAGGCCTGCGTACCGCAAAAAAAAAAAAAAAAAAAAAAATCAGTTGACTGTAAATGTGAAGTTTTATTTCTGGATGTTTACTTCTATTGATCTATATATCTGTCCTTCATGATCACTCTTAAAAATCATTATATATTCTAAAAACCATTGCTTTCCACCAGATCTCAGCATAGAGACCTGGCACTTGTCATAATATACAATTATATTATTTTTCATGCATTCTCCTCCACAAGATTGTAAGATCCCTGAAGACATGAATAAGAATTTATTTACACAGTATTCCCAGCAGCTAATAGCATAATTCCTGACCCATAGTAGGTCTTCATTAAATATATATTTTTTAAGAATGAAAGAGTATCTATAGAAATCTCTCTGAATTAAAATCAAACTGTAGTTTCCTGAGCTTCACTCAGATCAGAATTTCTCAGGGTAAGCTCTGTGTATATGTTTTTTTAAAGTTCCCCATTTGATTATGATAAACAACCTTAGCCAATGACAACTTTTTCTAGCTTTTATGTAAATACTCACATATGAATACACATAGTTCTATTTGTGTAAAATTATCTTCCATAGATAGTTTTAAACCTGTTTTTTTATTTATTAGTGTATTAGTCATTAGTCCATTCCAAATAGCTCTGTTATCACTTTTAATGACTAGTATTCTATTATGTATATAATAGTTTATTTAAACATAGTAGTGATTAAGCAGTATATCTGAAATTAAATTATTTCTGATTCTGTATACTATTTAGATATAGGGAATTAAAACAAGAAATAAATTAGGCAATAATAATAATAATTAAAGTTGAATGATTTAACATAACAGAGTGCTCAAACAGGTTTAATGATACAGCTGAACCATAATGGAGGGACAGATTACTTATATCAGTAATATTTCATGGTTTTTTAAAAAGCCATTTGACATTTAAGAGCAACACCCTCCATATCCATCCTGATAGTTGGTCAGAAATGTAGGTCATAATAATCTGATAATCTGTAAATCTATTACGTCTAGGTTAATAAAATATCTTCGGATATTACCACACTTTTTAGCAGTATGAACAAGTTTATCTGTTACTGTACAAGTTGTATACTTCAGAGTTGTTACAGTCTACTATTTTTCACAAGTTAAGCTTTAATCATTGTAACCAGTCTTGTCCATCTGGTCATTTTACCAAAGTGGTGGTAATGAAGGTGCATAATTTATAACTCATTTCTGTGTGAGGCAAAGTTCTTTCTAGTAAGATACCTATAAGCACCAAAAACAACCAAAATAGGGACTTCCCTGGCAGTCCAGTGGTTAAGACTCTGCGCTTCCACTGCAGGGGGCACGGGTTTGATCCCTGGTAGGGGAACTAAGATCCTGCGTGCTGAGCTGCACAGTCTAAATAAATAAATAGATAAAACAACCAAAATAGGGCCTCCCTGGTGGCGCAGTGGTTGAGAGTCCGCCTGCCGATGCAGGGGATACGGGTTCGTGCCCCGGTCTGGGAGGATCCCATATGCCGCGGAGCGGCTGGGCCCGTGAGCCATGGCCGCTAAGCCTGTGCGTCCGGAGCCTGTGCTCCGCAACGGGAGAGGCCACAACAGTGAGAGGCCCGCATACCGCAAAAAAAAAAAAAAAAAAAAAAAAACAACAACCAAAATAAATGCAAAAAGGAAGAAATTTATTTGATTAATTTATAAATTGATCAATGAGCTAATGAATGACTTTTTATGAAGATGAGTTACAATAACATTTATTGTCTCTTCTTGGTTTTAAATACCTAGAAAAACCATTTCTACAGATCACTTTAGATAGAACTTGCTATAGTTCTCTACACAAGCAGATGCTTAATCTTGGTGATGAAGAGCTAAACTTCCCCAGGTGTCTTGTTATCATAAAAATTTTTGTGTTGACAATAGCAATTCTTATTCTTTTTTTTTTTTTTTTTTTAATGGTTGTAGATGTGAGTATGCAGTGCTCACAAGATATACTTCGAATGCTTCTATCTCTTCAGCCAGTTCTTCAGGATGCTATTCAGAAAAAAAGAACAGTAAGGCCTTGGGGGGTTCAAGGTCCTCTCACTTGGCAACAATTTCATAAGATGGCTGGCCGAGGCTCTTATGGTAAGTAATTTATAGTAATGTGTATTGACTTATTTTATATCATTTCTCAGTTTCTTTGCCCAACTTTAATAAGCACATTTATCTTTAAATATTTTGGTGGCATATGCTTGACGTAAGGCCAGTGTGGTCAATCTTAGCCTTCCTTACTTTGAACGTTTTCAGCATTCACTTTACTGGGTTCTCCAATCCCACTTCAGAAAGAACAGCTTGTTTTTACATATTTTACTGACCAGTAAGATTTTATGTGAAGAAAGAATCATACTGCCAAATAAAGACTGAAACACGACTTTTCTTGTAAGTTACTATTTTACAAAATTGAATGAAAAATGGGGTAAAAAAGAGAGGGTAATACTAGTGATAAAAGGCCCCAAGGTCTTCATTTAAAAAAAAAAAGAAAAAGAACAAAGACAGAAATTTGCCAGTTGTGACAAGAGTAGCAAATGAGTACTCTCAGTATGGTAAATAGTAGATTTATGGTCAACGGTAATGGAAGGAACATTCAAAATGCTTGAACTATCTGTTGAAGATTATCTCTGGGGAAAAAAACCCAAAAAAGATTGGGGACTTCCCTGGTGGTGCAGTGGTTAAGAATCCGCCTGCCAATGCAGGGGACGCGGGTTTGATCCCTGGTCCGGGAAGATCCCACATGCTGCGGAGCAACTAAGCCCATGTGCCACAACTACTGAGCCTGTGCTCTAGAGCCCACGAGCCACAACTGCTGAGCCTGAGTGCTGCAACTACTGAAGCCCACACACCTAGAGCCTGTGCTACGCAGCAAGAGAAGCCACTGCAATGAAAAGCCCGCGCACCGCAACGAAGAGTAGCCCCCACTCGCCGCAACTAGAGAAAGCCCACGCTCAGCAATGAAGACCCAACACAGCCAAAAATAAATAAAATTTTAAAAAACCCCAAAAAACAAAAAAGAGTGTCTCTGAAAGGTGGGATGTAATTGGAACTTTTAAAATATATGTGGAATAATAGTTTTTATTCTGACGTCCTTGACTTTTTTTGCATGGTTTTAGAATGCATTATGTACAGAAGTAGTAGATGATTTGCTCATATTTTCCTTTTCTTCCTTTTATTAATGGCTGAATAATTCAAATTTCATTTAAAAAAACTTGATATTCAGTGAAAAATGCAGTTTAATTATAGTATTTTTATATATGTATTCTACTTTTTAAAAAATGTTTCAATTTTATTGGAGTATAGTTGATTTACAATGTTGTGTTAGTTTCAGGTGTACAGCAAAGTGATTCAGTTATACATATACATATATTCATTCCTTTTTAGTTTCCTTTCTCATATAGATCGTCACGGAATATTGAGTAGGGTTTCCTGTGCTATACAGTAGGTGCTTGTTGGCTGTCTATTTTATATACTAGTAGTGCGTGTGTATGTTCATCCCAAGCTCCTGATTTATCCCTCCCCGCCACATTTCCCCTTTGGTAACCATAAGTTTTTTTTCTATATCTGTAGGTCTGTTTCTGTTTTGTGAATAAGTTCACTTCCATGTTTTTTTTTTTTAAATTGGATTCCACATATGAGTGATATCATATATTTGTCTTTCTCTGACTTACTTAGTATGATAATCTCTAGGTCCATCCATGTTGATTCAAATGGCATTATTTCATTCTTTTTTTTAATAGCTGAGTAATATTCCATTTTACATACGTGCTGTATCTTCTTTATCCATTCCTTTGTCGATGGACATTTAGGTTGCTTCCATGTCTTGACTATTGTAAATAGTGCTGCAGTGAACATTGGGGTGCATGTATCCTTCCAGATTATGGTTTCCTCCAGATATATGCCCAGGAGTGGGATTGCTGGATCATATGGTAGTTCTGTTTAAGGAACCTCCATACTGTTCTCCATAGTGGTTGTACCAATTTACATTCCCACCAACGGTGTAGGAGGGTTCCCTCTTCTCCACACCCTCTCCAGCATTTATTGTTATAGTATTTTTACGTTCTTTTTGAAGCCAAAATAGTAGACACATACAGAGTTCTGCACCTTACTGTTCAGTACATAGGAGCTTTTTTTTTTTTAATGGCTGTATATATTCCATTGTTCTATACATATGTTATTTTACCAGTCTACTGTTTATGGATTTATACATTGTTTGCATCATTATCATTACAGCTATTCTAGAATGCACACAATCCCTGGCTTAAAGCATGTGTATATTTAAAAAAATATATATTGCCAAATTACTCTCTCTGATAGTGGTTTAAACTCCCACCAATAAAATGCTTGTTTCCCCAAACCCTTGCCAGTAGGGTGCTGAGTAGATGGGAGAAAGTGGTTTGTTTCATTATAGTTTGAGAGGTAGACTAGTACAGACTTTGAGGGTAGATTTCCTAGATTCTAAATCCCACCTCTGCCACTTCTTATGTGATACTTGACATGTTGTTCAACGTCTCTATTCGTGCTTTTTCATCTCTAAAATAAGGTTGATATTAGTATCTGCTTCATGGTTTTTGTGGGGATTAAATGAGTGAATACATGTAAAGATCTTTGAACATTACCTAGCACATAGTAAATGTTATAATTGTTTGCTATTAATTATTTTAAATTCCTTGCTCTTAATGAGATTGAGCATCTTTTTATGTATAAGAGGTATTTCTGTTTCTGTGGACTTTGTTCATATCCTTTACCTGTTTTTCTGTTAGGATGTTGATCAATTCCTTACGGATTTATAGGTCCCCTTTCTATGGTAAGGAAATTAACCTTTTGTTATACACATTGCAAATCTTTTTTCCAATTTATTGTTAATTGTTTGGCTTTGTTTATAGTGTTTTTTTCATGCCAAAATTTAAAATTTATGTTGTCAGATTAATCAGTTTTTAAATGGACAGGTTTTACATTATGCTTAAAAAGGCTTTCCCCAGTCTGAGTTTATTCAAAATAAAATGATGACGATATAGGTGAAGGTGATTAAGAGGTACAGACTTCTGGGCTTCCCTGGTGGTGCAGTGGTTGAGAGTCCGCCTGTCGATGCAGGGGACACGAGTTTGTGCCCCGGTCCGGGAAGATCCCACATGCCGCAGAGCGGCTGGGCCCGTGAGCCATGGCCACTGAGCCTGCGCGTCCAGAGCCTGTACTCCGCAACAGGAGAGGCCACAACAGTGAGAGGCCCGCGTACCGCAAAAAAAAAAAAAAAAAAAAGAGGTACCAACTTCCAACTGTAAAATAAATAAATCATGGGGATGTAATATACACATGGGGAATGTAGTCAGTAATGTTATAACAACTTTGTATGGTGACGGATGGAAACTGGTCTTATTGTGGTCATTATTTCATAATGTATAAAAATATCAAATCACTATGTTGTACACCTGAAACTAATATAATTTTTTTTAAAACCCTCCCATATCTTTTGTAGTAATAAGTTTTTCGTTCTAATTAATTTTTTTACATTTAAGTGAAGGTATAAGTCACATATTTTATAAAAGGTCATTTAGCAAATTCCTAACTGTGAAAGTCTCAATCACTGGCTTTTAGGTAATTTTGTCTTTAATTAAATATTTTTACTAATAATAATGACTACACTAACTCTTGACATTTAAATGTTCCTCTTGGGACTTCCTTGGTGGTCCAGTGGTAAAGAATCTGCCTTCCAATGCAGAGCACATGGGTTCGATCCCTGGTTGGGGAACTAAGATCTCACATGCCGAGGGGCAGCTAAGCCTGCGCACCACAACTGCTGAGCCCGTGCGCTGCAACGAAAGAACCCTCAACGAAGATCCTGCATGTCGCAACTAAGACCTGACATAGCCAAAAATAAATAAAAATTTAAAATATTCTAAAAATAATATATAAAAATAAATGTTCTTCTTTTAAATCTTTTCTTAAAATATGTCTTTTCTTATTTAGGAACTGATGAATCCCCAGAACCACTGCCAATCCCCACGTTTTTGTTGGGTTATGATTTTGATTTTCTGGTGCTTTCTCCATTTGCTCTCCCTTATTGGGAGAGACTTATGCTGGAACCCTATGGATCTCAAAGAGATATAGCCTATGTTGTACTGTGTCCAGAAAATGAAGCCTTGTTAAATGGAGCCAAAAGCTTTTTTAGAGATCTTACTGCAATATATGAGGTAGGTGCTTAAAAAGAGGTGTCGTTTTAAAACTACCTTATGATTTGTATGTTTATATATAAAATATACTGGATATTTCAGTTGACTGGTAAAGAATAATAACAATGTCAGACTAGATGTTTAGTTCTCATACAAGCCAGTTACATTCTTTACAGCTTTGAGCCAGACCCTTTGTTAGATGTGTGCGCCATGTGTCACCGTGGAAATTGCCATACTGGGGGAAAACCGTTGAGAGCATGTATGTCCCATTTAAGATAATCTTTTTCTGAAACAAAGGGTAACACTGTAAATGGCCAGGAAAAAATTACATTTATAAAAATTCTAGTCTTGATTCTCTAGGACCTCAGGTTTAGACACTAGGCCTTACTTTCCTCATATGTAAAATAAAGCTATGATAGGCCTCTCTAAGATCCATTTTATTTCTGAAATTCTTGGCTGGTCTTTTAAGTTATAATTCTCACGTTGTATCCATCATTGAGTACAATGATTATAAATTTTAAGTACCCTGGAACATACAGTCTTAAACTTCATTTTATAGTCGTTCCTGAATATCCTCAGGGTGTTGGTTCTAGGACCCCTTGCAGACACCAAAATTTATGGCTGCTCAATCTTATATAAAATGGCATAGTGTTTGTATATAATCTATACACATCCTCCCTTATACTTTAAATCATCTCTAGATTACTTATAGGTATTTACATAGTATTACATACCTAATGCTATGTAAATAGTTGCAGACATGGCAAATTCAAGTTTTGCTTTTTGGAACTTCCTGGATTTTTTTTTTTTTTTTTTTAATATTTTTGATCCATGGTTGGTTGAATCTGTGGATGCAGAACCTAAGGATACGAAGGGCCAACGGTGTCTCCCTTTTCCCACAAATGCTTGGAAATCTAGTCTTTAAAATTTAGTTTCTTTTACAATCTGAATCGTTAGTTTGTGCTGGTTTAGCTCCTCATTAATGTTCTACTTAACTTTAATTGCAAGGTATCTGTAGTGTGTTTTGTAAAAGTAAATATTTCCAGAGAGTGTTATTTAGAACACTAGTCCTGCAAAATCTTCCCAGAAAAAAGTTCCTTAGTTAGATAGGTTTGGGGACACATTTTGTATCTATTTACCTTTTAGAGATTCACTATACATGTTAGATTATTAAAGCCTTTGAAAGTCTTACAGTAAAGAAATCCTTCGTCTAAACTTTCTTAATCCCGTGTTGCAAACCTGTTTGAGATTGGGCTTCCTGTAACAAACGTTAGTGGCCTGCAGAATTGGAGGGAGAGCTGGATAATGCATTTATATACATGAATTGGGATGGATGTACAACTTAAAATGACTGCATATTCATGCTCAATTATTTCTGTATTCTGCAAGTTTTCGTTATTCAAACTACATGGTTCTAGTGCTGTTATTATCTAGGTGTTTTATTTCATTGGAGATATTTTAATTTTGATAGAAATTCAATGGATTTCTAATGTAGAAAAGTAAAAAGACCTGTGGCACCATTTCACCTTGATACTATTATTGCAAATGTTAATTATAAATGATAAAGCTTATTTTTAAATAGCTTAAATCCTTTATTTTATGATATGAACTAAAAAACTATAGCAAACTCACTAATTCTGATTTCTGTGTCTGCATTTGTAGTCCTGTCGATTGGGTCAACATAGACCTATTTCTCGACTATTGACGGATGGGATCATGAGAGTTGGATCTACTGCATCAAAGAAACTATCAGAAAAGTTGGTAGCAGAATGGTTTTCTCAGGCAGCTGATGGTAACAGTGAAGCATTTTCTAAACTCAAGCTTTATGCACAAGTCTGCAGATATGACCTAGGTATTGAATTTGTATTTATTGTATAAGGTCATTTTAGCAAAGTATGACCCAGTCCACCAGCTTTTTGTAAATAATATTTTAATGCAACACAGCCATGCTCATTTATTTACAGATGTCTGTGGCTTCTTTTATGCTACAAGATCAGAGCTGAGTCATTGTGACAGAGACTGTGTAACTTGGAAAGGCAAAAATATTTACTATCTGATCCTTTACAGAAGAAGTTTGTTGATCACCAAAATAGGGATCCCATCAAGTAGGAAGATTTGTGTTTTTATTGAAGTTTATTAAAATTAAGATTTTTGATTTGTTGTTAATGGTTTAGAGGTAAAACAACTTTAGTTCCCTCTACAACACAGAGAGACAGTTCTTTGTTGGAATTAAGAAAATGACAGCTATTGAAGACTTGCTTTTAACACCCTTGAATTAAATATCAGTGGACTTAACTTTAGACTTAATCCAAAGAGACACAGAACCAAAACACTGAACCTCATTAGACATTCCTATAATTTGAACCCCATAACATTCCTCCATTTTATATTTAATTAGCTCCCAGTATAGTCACCATTCAACTTGTGACCTAGGAACTTGTTGAATGGTTTAATGAAAATTTGCTAGATACTGTTATTTTTATTTAATTAATTATGCCTACAAAATAGAATTTTATTATATTTCATGGAAACCATTTATTTATTTTGTATAAACTGATTTATTTTTCAATTCCATTTAAAAAATTTTTTCACTTTGTAGGGGAAATAGAAAGCTAGTGTTTGCTACACTGTTAGCAGGCAAATTAAGGGGAGGGTAATCACCAAAAGAGTATAAACTAGAAATTATTATTCACATAGTAGATTAAATAAAGAACCAATCAGTGAAATAAAGAATTAAATATCCTGTTTTTATTGTCTTTAGGTCCTTACCTTGCTTCCCAGCCATTGGACAGCTCTCTGCTTTCCCAGCCAAATTTAGTTGCCCCTACAAGTCAGCCTTTGATTACTCCACCTCAGATGACAAGTACTGGAAATGCTAATACTCCATCTGCCACCCTAGCATCTACAGCGAGCAGCACTGTGACAATGACTTCAGGTGTTGCTATGTCTTCTTCAGTTGCTACAGCTAACTCAACTTTGACCACAACCTCAGCTTCATCTTCATCATCCTCCAGCTTGAATAGTGGAATGTCATCAAATAAACTACCTTCATTTCCACCCTTTGGCAGTATGAACAGTAGTGTTGCGGGATCCATGTCTACGCAAGCAAGTACAGTTCAGAATGGCCAGCTAGGAGGGCAACCACCATCAGCTCTACAAACAGCTGGGATTTCTGGAGAGTCGTCTTCGATTCCCACTCAGCCACATCCTGATGTGTCTGAAAGGTATATTTAAATATACCAACCTTTGCAGAAATATAAATATATGCTGCTTCTTGTCCAAATAACATAAAGAGCCTTTGAACTTATCCTTGAAATTTTAGTTTTTATAATGTCGAATATTTAACCTATAAAATTATAATGAAGACTCTTCATAAAGTCTTTATCATAGAGTCTCAGGGTGGGAATGAAGACCTCAAAAACCATTTAGTCTAACTATCCTGTGATGTTTGAATCTGTTCTGTGACATAACTGTCAAGTAGATTTGCCTATGCAAATCACTCCAGTGATTTAGAAGTCACTATTGAATGACCCTGTTCAGAGGCATAAGAGTTGTACCAGGATTTGAATCTGTCGTTGACTGGCTATGTCACTTTAGGAAAGTTACCTAACTTTTTTTTTTTTTTTTTTTTTTTTAAGAAATTTATTTATTTATTTATTTTTGGGTGCGTTGAGTCTTCCTTGCTGCCCACTTTAGTTGCGGCGAGCGGTGGCTGCTCATTGCGGCGGCTTCTCTCGTTGCAGAGCACGGGCTCTAGGCGCGCAGGCTCAGTAGTTGCTCCGCGGCATGTGGGATCTTCCTGGACCAGGGCTCGAACCCATGTCCCCTGCACTGGCAGGTGGGTTCTTGACCACTGCGCCACCAGGGAAACCCCTACCTAACGTTTTTGAGCATGTTTTCTTATCTGTAGAGTGGGAGCAATAGGATATAATGTACATTATGCTCTTTACAAAATGCTTCCACTTAAGTTATTTATAACGACAACAATGATGGTGACAGCTCTCTTTATTACTTTTATGAAGAAGGTATTCCCTCTCAATTTATAGATTAAGTTAGCCTAAGCTTGGTTATATCTTTCAGCTACCCGGATGCAGTTTTGCCCAAAGTTATACTTATATGTGATTAAAAACAAACTCTTAATTACCCAGCTAGATCTTCCATTTTGAACATCTAAATAGATTTGGAGTTTTAAAAAATCATATCACCATCAAAGAATGAAGCTTAATCACCACTGACGTTAGGAAGTATGGAATGAATATGTATATTCTAAACATGTAATAGCACATTGACCAGGTCTGGGGAATTGGTTTCTGTTTGGTCTGGCTCTGCCTCTAGCCAGCCTTGTGATCCTAGGCAGCTCATTTAACTTATCTTGGTCTCAGTTTTATCACTTAAGCACTAAGCTCTCTGACGTTTCTGATGCTATGCGGTTTTAAGAATTCTGTTTCTTCTTTTTAATTCAAGACCTCTAAATGCCAAGGGTCTTTGTACACCATCAAATTGTGAACTTTTTATGGTTCTCTTTGGAGAGAAAGATGTCCCTCATTTTTAGAGAGGCTCTCAACACCACATGCCCACCCCCCCGCCAAAAAAAAAAGGGAAAAGGGTATTAAGAACCTGCTTTGATGCTATTCCGAGAAGGTACAGGAGAACTTTTTCCCTAACTGTCTTATTTCTACTTCAAATTTTAGCACAATGGATCGGGACAAAGTGGGCATCCCCACAGATGGTGATTCACATGCAATCACTTATCCACCTGCAATTGTTGTTTATATAATTGATCCTTTTACATATGAAAACAAAGATGAGAGCACTAATTCTTCTAATGTATGGACTTTGGGGTTACTTCGATGTTTTCTGGAAATGGTCCAAACTCTTCCTCCTCATGTTAAGAGCACTGTTTCTGTACAGGTGAGAATGATAAATGTTATAAGTTAAATTTATTTAAAACGGTTGATGTTGATAGAAGTTTCAAAGTTACTATTCTGTATCCACATTGATTTTCTAAAGGCCAGGTTCTATTATATTGACTTTACTATAAATGATATTATAATAGAAATCTTAGTTTATAAAAGATAAACTTGCAATCATACAACAGTAAGAATAGAGAATTAAAAGACCACATTAAGTATGTTAAATATCTCTCCCGTGTTACTTTTATAAACGAATTTTTAAATTTATAAGCTTAAATAGGGAAAGAATGGACTTATATAAACTAGAGTTCTAAATAAGAGGCTACAAACTAGAAGTAGAGAGAAATTAACCATATTAAGTTGTATGCAGAGAATTTGAATTATTCTTTATAGACTACAACAGGACTATGGCAGTCAATGGCAGTATTGATCAGTATAACTGCTATGTAGAAATGTTAAAAGATTTTTACGTAGCTTATTAATAAAATGGAGTATTCACTAAAAATCTATATAATAAGAAAATATCATTCTTTAGATTATCATTTTAATTATGGTTTGTTTAAATTTTCTAATAAAATGTTTAGAGTTTTAGACTCACTGTTCTTTTTATTCTCTTGTGGAAAGTTTAACATTTGTAATATTTGCCTGTAATTCTTAGATTGTTCCCTGTCAGTACCTGTTGCAACCTGTGAAGCATGAAGATAGACAAATCTATACCCAGCATTTAAAATCCCTGGCTTTTTCGGCCTTTACCCAGTGTCGGAGACCACTTCCAACGTCAACCAATGTGAAAACATTGACTGGTTTTGGTCCAGGTTTAGCCATGGAAACTGCTCTTAAAAGTCCTGATGTAAGTATGTTTTCCATTACCAAAGTTATTGAATGACATTTTATGATTTTATGCAAAACTAAGTGCAAGTCTCTGATTAGCTCTCATCTTCCATTTATCTTATAATGGGTAGATATACTATATCCTTCTTTCCTTTTTTTAAAAAAATTAATTTATTTTTGGCTGCGTTGGGTCTTCGTAGCTGCGCATGGGCTTTCCCTAGTTGCGGCGAGTAGGGGCTACTCTTCGTTGCAGTGCGTGGGCTTCTCATTGCGGTGCCTCCTCTCGTTGCAGCGCACGGGCTTAGGCCCATGGGCTTCAGTAGTTGTGGCATGCAGGCTCAGTAGTTGTGGCTCACGGGCTCTAGAGCACAGGCTCAGTAGTTGTGGCTCACGGGCTTAGTTGCTCTGTGGCATGTGGGATCTTCCTGGACCAGGGCTCAAACCCATGTCCCCTGCATTGACAGGCGGATTCTTAACCACTGCACCACCAGAGAAGTCCCTATCTTTATTTTCAATAAAAGATTTTTCTGTGATTGTATAGTACCATAGTAACTTAATTTTTTACTTTACAGAGACCAGAGTGTATTCGACTTTATACACCTCCTTTTATTCTGGCTCCAGTGAAGGATAAACAGACAGAGCTAGGAGAAACATTTGGAGAAGCTGGACAGAAATACAATGTTCTTTTCGTGGGCTACTGTTTATCACATGATCAAAGATGGATTCTTGCATCTTGCACAGATCTATATGGAGAACTTTTAGAAACTTGTATCATTAACATCGATGTCCCAAATAGGTACTTTTATTTCCTTAAATGTATCATTGTATCATCCCTTGAAAAAAAATTCATACACGCACATTATGTTTCATTTTTAATGAATAGAAAATGGTTTGGAAGGTATATAAAAGTATTAAGTCTTGGGATTGTAGGTGCTTTTCATTTCTTTTGTAGTGAATATTTACATTGTATAATTTAACGGACTCAAAAATAATTTTGATTATCTCGGTTACATAGACAAAAGAGTTTTGTTAAAGCCCCTGTATTCTGTGTAATAAACCTTGAGGTAATGATTTTAGCCTAACAAATTTTGAAACATGGAACTAGAAAGCCATCTGCAAATTAAAATCTAGTAAGGCATCCTAGAACATTTACTTTTCTCATATACCATCTAAGATATAATCCCTAATAAAGTGAGTTAACTTTCTTTACTGAAAATTTTCCTCTTTAAATGTTGGAGTGTCTTCTGAAAATGGTGGCCTTCTTTTTAGAATTCTTCTTGATAGTAGTTAGGTATCATGACCAGTTATTCATGAAGACTGTAACTAGTAGGTCATAAAAGATGAGCCTCATATTGAATTATCACTTAATAGACACTTCTAATAACATATTTCAAGGCTAGTGAACACTGCCTAAGAGAACCTGAAAAATCCATGAAGTAACTTTAAGTTTCAGATTTGGTTTTGTTCTTTATTTTCTTCTTTATTATCTAAACGTTCTGTTCTTTTAAGTTCAGAAATTGGTTATGTGCAAAAAAACTTAGTGATTATTTGCTTATAGTGGCACTGAAGAAACAGAATATAGAAACATTGATCTGTGAAGGATGAGAAAGAGAATAGCGGAAGAATAATACCACCTTCCCAATAAAAAAATAGTGTATTGCCATTTTACTGAAAGTAGAAGTGAGATGATGGTTAAGAGGTCCAACTCTAGAGTCATAGAGATCTGGGTTCAAATCCCAGTCCTGCCACTTATTGGCTGTATGATCTCGACAAAATTACTTTATCCAACTGAGTTGTAGCTTACTTCTCTATAAAAATAGGAAAATAATTTTATCTGCCTTATAGGGTTGTTAAGATGAAATGAGGTATTACATGTAAATTGATTGGACATACTGCTTGGTACATAGAAAGTACTCAGTAAATGGTAGCTACTGTTGCTCAGCCACAGAGTACTTAACGTTATGTACTTGCCTAATAAAGGACGTGCATGCAGAAAACACAGCATTGTTCTGTTCTGGGAAGTGTGGGGGGGTTTTATTCGATATTCTTCAATTTAAAGTATGAAGCAAGGGACTTCCCTGGTGGCGCAACGGTTAAGAATTCTGCCTGCCAATGCAGGGGACATGGGTTCGAGCCCTGGTCTGGGAAGATTCCACATGCCGCAGAGCAACTAAGCCCATGTGCCACAGCTACTGAGCCTGCGAACCACAACTACTGGGCCCGTGTGCCTAGAGCCCGTGCTCTGCAACAAGAGAAGCCACCACAATGAGAAGCCTGTGTGCCGCAATGATGAGTAGCCCCTGCTCGCCGCAACTAAAGAAAGCCCGTGCGCAGCAACGAAGACCCAACACAGCCAAAAAGAAATAAAAATAAATTTATATTAAAAAAATAAAGTATGAAGCAAGGGTTGGCAAACTCCAGGCCATAGGCCAAATCTGGCCACACTCATTTGTTTAATTATTGTGCATGGCTGCTTTAGTGGTGCAGCAGGTTGAATTCTTGCAGAAGAATCTTGATGGCCTGCAAAGCTTAAGATGTTGGCCCTTTAAAGAAAAAGTGTGCCAGTCTCTGGTATAGAGCAGTGTTTCTGGTGAATTTTGGTGGTTCTTGGACAATTTTTAATTTTAAGTATATATTTTAATATGTATTAAACAAAATACAAACTATCATGCCATACCTGTGATTTTATATATATTCTTGCTTAGGACTTGTGTAAAAAATATCAAGCATTAAAATGAAGGGACCAGTTTTTCACAAATTTGAGCTCTTTCGAAATGTCATCATAGGAATTTTAGAAATATTTATGACTCTATTCCATACAACAGGGCCCGTCGGAAAAAAGGATCTGCCAGAAGATTTGGTCTGCAGAAACTTTGGGAGTGGTGCTTAGGACTTGTACAGATGAGTTCATTGCCATGGAGAGTTGTAATTGGCCGTCTAGGGAGGATTGGTCATGGAGAATTAAAAGGTAAAACTGTGCTTTTATTACTTAATACTTAAATTTCTGTGTTTTTTTGAATTTTATTTTTTTATACAGCAGGTTCTTACTAGTCATCAATTTTATACACATCAGTGTATACATGTTAATTCCAATCACCCAATTCGTCACACCACCATCCCCACCCCACCCCTACCACAGCTTCCCCCCCCTTGGTTTCCATATGTTTGTTTGTTCTCTACATCTGTGTCTCAACTTCTGCCCTGCAAACCGGTTCATCTGTACCATTTTTCTAGGTTCCACATATATGCGTTAATATACGATATTTGTTTTTCTCTTTCTGACTTACTTCACTCTGTATGACAGTCTCTAGATCCACCCACGTCTCACCAAATGACCCAATTTCATTCCTTTTTATGGCTGAGTAATATTCCATTGTATATATGTACCACATCTTCTTTATCCATTCGTCTGTCGATGGGCATTTAGGTTGCTTCCATGACCTGGCTATTGTAAATAGTGCTGCAGTGAACACTGGGGTGCGTGTGTCTTTGAATTATGGTTTTCTCTGGGTATATGCCCAGTATTGGGATTGCTGGATCATATGGTAATTCTATTTTTAGTATTTTAAGGAACCTCCATACTGTTCTCCATAGTGGCTGTATCAATTTACATTCCCACCAACAGTGCAAGAGGGTTTCCTTTTCTCCACACCCTCTCCAGCATTTGTTGTTTGTAGATTTTCTGATGATGCCTATTCTAACTGGTGTGAGGTGATACCTCATTGTAATTTTGACTTGCATTTCTCTAATAATTAGTGATGTTGAGCAGCTTTTCATGTACTTCTTGGCCATCTGTATGTCTTTGGAGAAATGTCTATGTAGGTCTTCTGCCCTTTTTTGGATTGTGTTGTTTGTTTTTTTAATATGGAGCTGCATGAGCTGTTTATATATTTTGGAGACTAATCCTTTGTCCATTGATTCATTTGCAAATATTTTCTCCCATTCTGAGGGTTGTCTTTTCGTCTTGTTTATGGTTTCCTTTGCTGTGCAAAAGCTTTGAAGTTTCATTAGGTCCCATTTGTTTATTTTTGTTTTTATTTCCATTACTCTAGGAGGTGGAACAAAAAAGATCTTGCTGTGATTTATGTCAAAGAGTGTTCTTCCTATGTTTTCCTCTAAGAGTTTTATAGTGTCCAGTCTTACATTTAGGTCTTTAATCCATTTTGAGTTTATTTTTGTGTATGGTGTTAGGGAGTGTTCTAATTTCATTCTTTTACATGTAGCTGTCGAGGTTTCCCAGCACCACTTATTGAAGAGACTGTCTTTTCTCCATTGTATATCTTTGCCTCCTTTGTCATAGATTAGTTGACCATAGGTGTGTGGCTTTATCTCTGGGCTTTCTATCTTGTTCCATTGATTGATCTGTGTTTCTGTTTTTGTGCCAGTACCATATTGTCTTGATTACTGTAGCTTTGTAGTATAGTCTGAAGTCAAGGAGTCTGATTCCTCCCGCTCCATTTTTTTCCCTCAAGACTGCTTTGGCTATTCGGGGTCTTTTGTGTCTCCACACAAATTTTAAGATTTTTTGTTCTAGTTCTGTAAAAAATGCCATTGGTAATTTGATAGGGCTTGCATTGAATCTGTAGATTGGTTTGGGTAGTATAGTCATTTTCACAATATTCATTCTTCTAATCCAAGAACATGGTATATCCCTCTATCTCTTGGTATCATCTTTAATTTCTTTCATCAGTGTCTTATAGTTGTCTGCATACAGGTCTCTTGTCTCCCTAGGTAGGTTTATTCCTAAGTATTTTATTCTTTTTGTTGCAGTGGTAAATGGGAGTGATTCCTTCATTTCTCTTTCAGATTTTTCATCATTAGTGTATAGGAATTCAAGAGATTTCTGTGCATTAATTTTGTATCCTGCAGCTTTACCAGATTCATTGATTAGCTCTTTGTGGCATTTTTAGGACTCTCTATGTACAGTATCATGTCATCTGCAAACAGTGACAGTTATTTCTTCTTTTCCAATTTGTATTCCTTTTATTTCTTTTTCTTCTCTGATTGCCATGGCTAGGACTTGCAAAACTATGGTGAATAATAGTGGTGAGGATGGACAATCCTTGTCTTGTTCCTGATCTTAGAGGTAATGCTTTCAGTTTTTCACCATTGAGATTGATGTTTGCTGTGGGTTTGTCATATATGGCCTTTATTATGTTGAGGTAGGTTCCCTCTATGCCCACTTTCTGGAGAGTTTTTATCATAAGTGGGTGTTGAATTTTGTCAGAAGCTTTTTCTGCATCTATTGAGATGATTATATGGTTTTTATTCTTCAATTTGTTAATATGGTGTAGCACATTGATTGATTTGTGTATATTGAAGAATCCTTGCATCCCTGAGATAAATCCCACTTGATTGTGGTGTGTGATCCTTTTAATGTGTTGTTGGATTCTGTTTGCTAGTATTTTGTTGAGGATTTTTGCATCTATATTCATCAGTGTTATTGGTCTGTAATTTTCTTTTTTTGTAGTATCTTTGTCTGCTTTTGTTATCAGGGTGATGGTCGCCACATGGAATGAATTTGGGAGTGTTCTTTCCTCTGCAATTTTTTTGGAAGAGTTTGAGAAGGATGGGTGTTAGCTCTTCTCTAAATGTTTGATAGAATTCACCTGTGAAGCCACCTGGTCCTGGACATTGTTTGTTGGAAGATTTTTAATCAGAGTTTCAATTTCATTACTTGTGATTGGTCTCTTCATATTTTCTATTTCTTCCTGGTTCAGTCTTGGAAGGTTATACCTTTCTAAGAATTTGTCCATTTCTTCCAGGTTGTCGATTTTGTTGGCATAGAGTTGCTTGTAGTAGTCTCTTAGGATGCTTTGTATTTCTGTGGTGTCTGTTGTAACTTCTCCTTTTTCATTTCTAATTTTTTTGATTTGAGTCCTTCCCCTCTTTTTCTTGATGAGTCTGGCTAATGGTTTATCAATTTTGTTTATCTTCTCAAAGAACCAGCTTTTAGTTTTATTGATCTTTGCTATTGTTTTCTTTGTTTCTATTTCATTTATTTCTGCTCGGATCTTTATGACTTCTTTCCTCTGCTAACTTTGGTTTTTTGGTTTTTTTTTTTTTAATTTATTTATTTATTTATTTTTGGCTGCATTGGGTCTTCATTGCTGTGCATGGGCTTTCTCTAGTTTCAGTGAGCAGGGGCTACTCTTTGTGGTGGTGCGATGACTTCTCATTGCAGTGGCTTCTCATGTTGTGTAGCATGGGCTCTAGACACGCAGGCTTCAGTAGTTGTGGCTCACAGGGTCAGTAATTGTGGCACACGGGCTTAATTGCTCCGTGGCATGTGGGATCTTCCCGGACCAGGGCTTGAACCTATGTCCCCTGCATTGGCAGGTGGATTCTTAACCACTGTGCCACCAGGGAAGTCCCTAACTTTGGGTTTTGTTTGTTCTTCTTTCTCTAGTTCCTTTAGGTGTAAGGTTAGATTGTTTATTTGAGATTTTTCTTGTTTCTTGAGGTAGGCTTGTATAGCCATAAACATCCCTCTTAGAACTGCTTTTGCTGCATCCCATAGGTTTTGGATTGTCGTGTTTTCATTGTCATTTGTCTCTAGGTATTTTTTGATTTCCTCTTTGATTTCTTTAGTGATCTCTTGGTTGTTTAATAACATATTGTTTAGCCTCCATGTGTTTGTGTTTTTTAGGCTTTTTGTCCCTATAATTGATTTCTAATCTCATAGCATTGTGGTCAGAAGAGATGTTTGATATGATTTCAGTTTTCTTAAATTTACTGAGGCTTGATTTGTGACCCAAGATGTGATCTATCCTGGAGAATGTTCCGTGCGCCCTTGAGGAGAAAGTGTAATCTGCTGTTTTCGGATGGAATGTCTTATAAATATCAATTAAATCTATCTGGTCTGTTGTGTCATTTAAAGCTTCTGTTTCCTTATTTATTTTCATTTTGGATGATCTGTCCATTGGTGTAAGTGAGGTGTTAAAAGTCCCCCACTGTTATTGTGTTACTGTCTATTTCCTCTTTTATAGCTGTTAGTAGTTGCCTTATGTATCGAGGTGCTCCTATGTTGGGTGCATATATATTTATAATTGTTATATCTTCTTCTTGGATTGATCCCTTGATCATTATGTAGTGTCCTTCCTTGTCTCTTGTAACATTCTTTATTTTAAAGTCTATTTTATCAGATATGAGTATTGCTACTCCAGCTTTCTTTTGATTTCCATTTGCTTGGAATATCTTTTTCCATCCCCTCACTTTCAGTCTGTATGTGTCCCTAGGTCTGAAATGGGTCTCTTGTAGACAGCATATATATGGGTCTTGTTTTTGTATCCATTCAGCGAGCCTGTGTCTTTTGGTTGGAGCATTTAATCCATTCACGTTTAAGGTAATTATCGATATGTATGTTCCCATGATGATTTTCTTAATTGTTCTGGGTTTGTTTTTGTAGGTCCTTTTCTTCTCTTGTGTTTCCCACTTAAGATCCTTTAGCATTTGTTGTAGAGCTGGTTTGGTGGTGCTGAATTCTTTTAGATTTTGCTTGCCTGTAAAGCTTTTGATTTCTCCATCGAATCTGAATGAGATCCTTGCTGGATAGAGTAATCTTGATTGTAGGTTCTTCCCTTTCACCACTTTAAGTATATCATGCCACTCCCTTCTGGCTTGTAGAGTTTCTGCTAAGAAATCAGCTGTTAACCTTATGGGAGTTCCCTGGTATGTTATTTTTCGTTTTTCCCTTGCTGCTTTCAGTAATTTTTCTTTGCCTTTAATTTTTGCCAGTTTGATTACTATGTGTCTCGGCGTGTTTCTCCTTGGGGTTATCCTGTATGGGACTCGCTGTGCTTCCTGGACTTGGGTGGCTATTTCCTTTCCCATGTTAGGGAAGTTTTCCACTATAATGTCTTCAGATATTTTCTCGGGTCCTTTCTCTCTTCTCCTTCTGGGTCCCTTGTAAAGCGAATGTTGTTGCGTTTAATGTTGTCCCAGAGGTCTCTTAGGCTGTCTTCATTTCTTTTCATTCTTTTTTCTTTATTCTGTTCCGGAGCAGTGAATTCCACCATCTGTCTTCCAGGTCACTTACGTGTTCTTCTGCCTCCGTTATTCTGCTATTGATTCCTTCTAGTGCAGTTTTCATTTCATTTATTTTATTATTCTTCTCTGTTTGTTTGTTCTTTAATTTTTCTCGGTCTTTGTAAAACATTTCTTGCATCTTCATGATCTTTGCCTCCATTCTTTTTCTGAGGTCCTGGATCATCTTCACTATCATTATTCTGAATTCTTTTTCTGGAAGGTTGCCTATCTCCACTTCATTTTAGTTGTTTTTCTGGGGTTTTATCTTGTTCCTTCATCTGGTACATAGCCCTCTGCCTTTTCATCTTGTCTGTCTTTCTGTGAATGTGGTTTTTGATCCACAGGCTGCAGGATTGTAGTTCTTCTCGCTTCTGCTGTTTGTAAGCAGTACTTTGCAGGAGAATGGTAAATTTCTGTTTTATGTTAATTCATATACTGTTCTGACCATATCTAGGAGTAGGTACTGAATAAAATGCAAAGGTTCTAAAAATCTAGTTTTTTGTTGTGTTTTTAAAGAGGAACCACATATGTCCAGTCCACAAATGGCTTAACTCAGATTTTAAAAGGACATATTGGAACTTTATATCAGTGTTATTACTACTATTCTTGTCATCTTCCATTTTTTCCCCCTTTCTGCTTAGTGTGCAACTCATCCTATGTTCAGCAGGTCCTAATTGATATTAATGTACATTGAAGTTGGGATAAAGGATGTTGAGTAAAGTCAGCAATAAGAGTTTTTTGACTTAATGATGACTCTTGAGGAATACATTAAGTTTAAAACCATTATGTTTTAACTTTTTGTTCTGTACAGTGTTAACAATGCTGTTACTTTGGATATTTTTTTTTTTTTACTGTTGATACCCACAGATTGGAGCTGTTTGCTGAGTCGTCGAAACTTGCAGTCTCTAAGTAAAAGGCTGAAAGACATGTGTAGAATGTGTGGTATATCTGCTGCAGACTCTCCCAGCATTCTCAGTGCTTGCTTGGTAGCAATGGAACCCCAAGGCTCTTTTGTTATTATGCCAGGTTAGCTATCTTTAGTTTATATCAGATTTAATTCTTTATGCACTTAAGTTTCTACATATTTTGTGAAATCGATTTTTCATTTATTAAAAGAAAAAATACCTTTCATTTTCTTTCCAGATTCTGTGTCAACTGGTTCTGTATTTGGAAGAAGCACCACTCTAAACATGCAGACGTCTCAGCTTAACACCCCACAGGATACATCATGTACTCATATACTTGTGTTTCCTACTTCTGCTTCTGTGCAAGTAGCTTCAGCTACTTATACCACTGAAAATTTGGACTTAGCTTTCAATCCCAACAATGGTAGGTGGATTGTTCTGTACAGGTTTGCAAATATAAAATAAATCTGGATGATTGTGGCTGATTATAGGCTGGATAATACCTCCCAAAACATCTGTGTCCTGTGAATGTTCCTGAAACCTGTGAATGTTACCTTATATACCCTCTCCCCCACCCAAAAAAAGACTTGCAGATCTGATTAAATTAAGGATCCTAAGATGGAGAGATTACCCTGGCTTATGCAGGTGGGCCCAAAATGCAATCTTATAGATTCTTATAAGAGGGAGATAGAGAGGAATTTGACTGTACACAAAAGAGGAGAAGGGCATATGGTGGAAACAGAGGAAAGCAAAGTCAGAGAGAAATGACTATGCCACTGACCTTGAAGATGGATCCAGATGCTGGAAAAGACAAGGAAACGGATTTTCCCCTGGAGCCTCAGGGGAGAACATAGCCCTGCCAGTACCTTCATTTTGGCCTAATGACTAACACTTTGATTTGAACCCAATAAAACTGATTTTGGACTTCTCGCCCCCAGAACTGTAAGAGAATAATGTATGTTGTTTCACGTCGACGAGTTTGTGGTAATTTGGTGAGGTGCAATAGGAAACTAATACAACCGTTCTTCTACCTTATTGATATCAGAACTAGTGCTATGAATTATCCCATAAATGTTTACTTATTTTAAAAGCCAACATGGATTATAAAATATTTGTACAGGTTTATGTATGTGCTGTTGAGTTACCTGTACATGAACTTTGCAGGTCATTTTATATTGTATTTTGATTTGCCAGAATAATATAGTAATTTGTAAGTTTTCTAGATGAACCTATTGATTGCATTTTAGTAGAAGAGAAAATAAGTGATATTCCATTGTTGCTCTGAGTGGTTACCTTAGAAAATGGCATATCTCTAAAATCACAAGTATGGGTATTAATTATTCTACTCTTTTAGTGTGTTATACAGTAACTTGAATATTTTAATAGTAAAGAATTTAGGAATTAGTCATGAATAGTCTCATTTTAAATATGTTTTCATTCCCAGCATTTGTATTAGTTTCCTGTTGCTATTTGTAACAAATTACCACATGTTGTTTTAGTGGCTTAAAACAACACACATTTACTATCTTACAGTTCTCGAAGTCAGAAGTCGAAACTCAGTCTTACTGGGCTATAAAGTCAAGGTGTCTGCAGGGTTGGTTCTTTCTAGAGGCTGTAAGGGAGAATCTGTTTGCTTGCCTTTGCCAGCTTCTAGAGACCACCTACATCTCTTTCTCATGGCCCCTTTTTCCATCTTCAATGCCAGCAGTTTAGTATGGTCACATCTTCACTGACTCTTAATGGTACTGCCTGCCTCTTATTAGGACCCTTGTGATTACATTGGACCCACCTGGATAATCCAGAATAATCTCCCCATCTCAAGATCTTTAGCTTGATCACATCTGCAAAGTTCTTTATGGTAACATATTCACAGATTCCTGGGATTAGGATTTGGACATCTTTGGGGGGTCGTTATTCAGACTACCACATGCTTATTTATGCATAGTTGATTATTTGGCTCCTAGCACAATAGTTGGCACATAGTAGACATTCGGTAGATGTTGATTAAATTAACTCATTTTGTTTAAAATCCATTAACTCTCTCCTGTAAATGACCATAGGATATGAAAAATGGAGTATTTAATTTTTTTCTTCTTCCTGTATAGATGGAGCAGATGGAATGGGTATCTTTGATTTGTTAGACACAGGAGATGATCTTGACCCTGATATCATTAATATCCTTCCTGCATCTCCAACGGGATCTCCTGTTCATTCTCCAGGATCTCATTACCCCCATGGAGGTGATGCTGGCAAGGTAACCTTGTTATAAAAGTTCAGTTTATCTAAATGTCATTCATTAACTTAGTAACAGATTATATCAATGAAACAGAACACTTTTTTCCTTGAAAATTAGCAAGAACATTACAGCAGTGCATTCATGTACTTCTACCTTAGAGACATCAGTATGTTGAGTTGTACGTTAAGAGAGTATCTTAAGGTTCTGCTTTCTTGGATTTTGTATTTTCTAGACTACTTGGCATTAATCCTTCTTCTATATTAATAGTTTTCCTGCTATTTCACCATAGCAGGATATAGGATTGTATTATCTGAGAATCAGTATATTACTCTAAGAGCTGCCATTCGTATCAGGGCTGTGACAAGGAACATAAAGGAAATAATTTTCTAATAAGAACAGAAAAAACACTGACCCTCGTGTGCCCCCCCCTTATTTTTAGCAGCTATGGAAGCAGGCTGTCTTGTCATCCTATTTGAACTCAAAACTAATTGGGCTTCATTTGAATAACATTATTTTAATGAAATTATATAGAGTGGTTATTTGATTATTGTACATAAGTTTAAAATAAAAAAGCATCTTTGTCCAACTTTACCTTGCATCCTTTCCTCCTTTTTCTTTTTTAACTGGAAAGAAATGAGATTACGGAAAAAAGAAAAAATATATAAGGAAAAGCACCAATAATCATACCTCTTTACTAAAATCAGTTTTACCTCTCTTTTGGCTGCTCTGTGCAGCTTGCGAGATCTTAGTTCCCAGACCAGGATTGAACCCGCGCCCTCGTCAGTGAAAGTGCGGGGTCCTAATCACTGGACCTCCAGGGAATTCCCAGAAACCATTTTTGCTTTTGGCAAATTACCTTCCTTTCACATGTTGCAGCTTTCAAAAAGTATAAGCAGCTTTTTATATTTTTTATTTTTGGCCGCTCAGCTTGCGGGATCTTAGTTCCCTAACCAGGGATCGAACACGTGTACCCCTGCAGTGGAAGCATGGAGTCCTAACCACTGGACCGCCAGGGAGTTCCCTTAGCAGCTTTTTAATGTTACATAGTTGCTTTACCATAATTTGTTATATCATTCCCCAAACGTTGGACATTTAAGTCTTATTTTTTTCTGTTTTAGGTAATAATTGCAATGAGCATTTCCATGTATATCGTTTTTCTTCTTTTTATGTTTCCTTAAAATAAATACCAAAGAATACATTGACTAATCTAAAGGATATGAGCATCACTTAATAGTTGTCACTTCATGTTGCCATATTTCTTTCCAAAACACTATTAACTGCATTTTATAGAGAGTGCTAGATAAGCAAAGCTAAATTTAATCCACCTTTTGGATTGGGGTGTGATGGTCAGGAATTAGTTGAGGGCATATTAGGAAATAAGAAAGTTCATTGAATATTTTGTATTTTTCAGTCAGATGCAAAGGTTTATATACACACACACTGAACACGGGCTTGACATAATAATACAAACTTGTTAAATAGTTGGTATATTCATTTCCTCATGCAACTCTTAAAACTCAATATTTAATGCGAATTATGATACATAGCAATTGACTTTCTAAAATATCCTTCAGTATTTTTTAAATTGAAGTAATAAAATAATGAGACTGATTGCCATAAACCATTCTGTATTTATAGCTAGTGCTAGCTCTATCAAATGAACTAACACAGTTTTAATTTTGTCTTTTTAAGGGTCAGGGTACTGATCGGCTACTTTCAACAGAATCTCATGATGAAGTAACTAATATTCTTCAGCAGCCATTGGCCCTTGGTTACTTTGTATCAACTGCCAAAGCGGGTCCGTTACCTGACTGGTTCTGGTCAGCATGTCCTCAAGCACAATATCAGTGTCCCCTTTTTCTTAAGGTATTGCTTTTTTTTTTTTTTTTTTTTTTTTGCCAATTCCTAAGTAATGCTAATTGACAGCTTAAGTCCTAAGAAACATAGAAGTGGCTTTTTGAACTCTTGTAGCTTTCGTCTGAGGTCTTAAACGCATTGCCATGTATGACTCTATAGACAAGATTACAGAGAGAATTATGAATCTAATTATGAAACAACTGTAATTCTTAAATTCATATTAAGTTTAAACCTTTAAATAACTTTAAATCAAATTTCTGGGACCCTTACTCTTAGTTATTTTCAGCTGCACGTATAGACGTTTAGAGCTGGGAGAAACCTTATATTACCCTTAATCTAACTTCTTCATTTTCTCGGTGAGCATATTAAAAGTTCAGGAAAACTCATTTGTCCAGGGCTTCCCTGGTGGCGCAGTGGTTGAGAGTCCGCCTGCCGATGCAGGGGACGCGGGTTCGTGCCCCGGTCCGGGAGGATCCCACATGCCGCGGAGCGGCTGGGCCCGTGAGCCATGGCCGCTGGGCCTGCGCGTCCGGAGCCTGTGCTCCGCAACGGGAGAGGCCACAACAGTGAGAGGCCCGCGTACCGCAAAAAACAAACAAACAAACAAAAACTGTTGAGTGGTTTTCAAGTAATGAGGTTCTCAGACCCACAGTGACTTATTTTATCGAAACAAATTCATTAGCAAGTGATATAACAAGGTTGAGATAAATCATAAAATGGTAAAACGAGACGTGAAAGCCCTATTTAGAGTTTGTTCCTGCTGCTACTACTACTATTCCAAAATAACAAATTTAGATCTGATTTCATTTATATAAACCCACCAGAAGTTGACTGATTTAGTCCATAAATCATGCTAATTTAACTACTTGCCAGCTGATTTTTATTTGTAGGGTAAAAATTGAATAGTATGCTTTAGTATTTTAGGGTTATATTTTAGTGGGTTCTTGAACCAGTAGGCTTGTTGCTGTCTCTTAAGCCTGTTGCTATTAAATCTTGGTTCCCTTGGCTCACATACCATTGAGTCAGTGACATTTGTGATTAAGCAATGAATTGCTGTGGCACATTCATGAAGAATACGAGAGCTGTTGATCTGAATTGACTATTAGTGAGGTAATATAATTAGAGAGTGTCGGCCAAGGTAATAGTTTTAGCATATGACTTTTCTTCCCCTTCCAGTCTATTCTTTGTGCAGTGGTCTACACAGATCTCATTACAAGAACATATACCCGAGGGGGTTTCTGCATCATAATAATCCTTGGAGTTTCTACAAAACAAAGTGTTCTTTGGTCCTTTCGGAAGTGCTTTCTGCCCCCACCCCCCTTTTGTTGTTAGAATACACATTAAAAGCTCTGAAAAACAGCAGCAAATAACATTGTTTACCTACCATTTCCCAAACTTACTTTAATACACAGGAAAAGGGTTGTGTAACACCTATTAATAGTGTTTCACAGAACATATTTTTAAGAAACAGCACTTCACAAAAAGTCCAAGGGACTATCCAGATTCTTTTCTACTCAGTATTTGCAGACAGCATAGTGTAAAGTGGGCATTCACCCTCAGATACAGTGTAACAAGATTAGGACTTCTGGTCTGAATTATCAGGTAAGGCATAACTTACCATAATTTTGTTCACCTTTTGTTTTCATACATCCCATTTTATTTCTGTATCATAGGCAAATAAAACCATCTGGTATGTTTCTCTTGGCTTGGGGAAAAAATAGGTTGTTACCTAGATGATTAAAAAATCTTTTTATCCTTGAAATTAGAGACTGGTACTAATTACATTCATTTATTTGTAGTGACCTGCCACATGAGAGACTTCTTATAACTCAAATCAAGAGTTTATGGGTAGTTGAAACATAGTTTTGGTTATATGTCTGAATATACAACAAGATTTTATACATATATTACAATTGTAGAGGAGAGAACACCTAAATATAAAATAATACCTTTTGTAGTATACAGAATGAGACCTGTCAAGAGTTTCTACAAGGACTTCCCTGGTGGTCCAGTGGTTAGGACTGTGCACTTCCACTGCAGGGGGCTCGGGTTTGATCCTTGGTCGAGGAACTGAAATGTGAAATGAGTACCACATTCCTTTCTTTCACCCTTCATTGCCATACCTAAATGGGTGTGCCAGTTGTTATTAAGCCTCCATTATGAAATTGAGTGGGCAAAAGAATGCATCTGTGCTCACAATTCCACCAGAGGTAGCTCTGCTTAAGATTTATCACTTTAGGGGCTTCCCTGGTGGTGCAGTGGTTGAGAGTCCGCCTGCCGATGCAGGGGACACGGGTTCGTGCCCCGGTCCGGGAGGATCCCACATGCCCCGGAGCGGCTGGGCCCGTCCGTGAGCCATGGCCGCTGAGCCTGCACGTCCAGAGCCTGTGCTCCGCAATGGGAGAGGCCACAACAGTGAGAGGCCCGCGTACCGCAAAAAAAGAAAAAAAAAGAAAAGATTTATCACTTTACAAGTAAAATATTTGCATATGCTTACTTCTATTACTTTTTTCAGTGCTAGACCTAGGTTAATTTGCATAGTCTGTGTAACCTAGAGACTGTACTCAGGTTTATCAATTTTGTGCTTTCTTAAACATTTACTTTACACATCTAGGCAGGTTACACTTAGCAAATAATTGGAGATCCTTTTTTCAGGATTATTATGCTATCTCAAGCAATAAAGCTGAAAAAGTTTTAAGTATGCGCTTAAAAATTACTTACGTAATGAATTAAGGAAGACGATCAAACATGTTTATAGTGGCCCCCATTCATTACAGAGATGTAAAATGTATTTCATCAAGGAAGAGACCTTGCGAGAATAAGGTAAAACCAACAGGTTTTTTCCGTTTGGCTGACTGATTACCTGTTATTTTTTAGGCCTCTTTGCACCTCCACGTGCCTTCAGTGCAATCTGACGAGCTGCTTCACAGTAAACACTCCCACCCACTTGACTCAAATCAGACTTCAGATGTCCTCAGGTACAGCTCTTTTTACCATTAAGAGTTCTCCATAACAACTTTGCAAGAATACAGTGTTGATCCTTATGTATTTTTCTCATTTTTGGTGGTAGTTTACAGTTGTGCACCTTGGATTGCTAGATGAATTATATATCATTCAGAGTGAGTGCTTTTCTTTCTAACACGTGTAATCTACTTTTGAGAACAATTTTAATGAAAATCAGTTTTCTTTAGTCTCCTCAAGACTCTCTATTTCATACCTTCCACTTTTTTCTTTACATTGACTTTGAATCTTAGATGCCATCATTGGAAATTGCTTCCAGAATTTAAAGCGCAAGTAAATACATGACTTATATAGTTTACTTGCTTTTCAGGTTTGTTTTGGAACAGTACAATGCACTCTCCTGGCTAACCTGTGACCCTGCAATCCAGGACAGACGCTCATGTCTCCCAATTCATTTTGTGGTGCTGAATCAGTTATATAACTTTATCATGAATATGCTGTGATCTTCATTTGATGGAACTGTGCAAGAAAAGAACAAGGGAAAAAGATACTTCGCTGCAAGATTAAGTTACAATTACACTCTCAGTGAAAGTCATTTGTGATGGGGTCTAATTCTTATTACTTCAACAAATATTGTTTCGACTTGGGGGTATGGGCGATAACCCTGTTATTTTTCATTGACTATACTGAACTCTTTAGGATGATGACTGATCATACAAAGCGTATTATAACATTTTCGTAGCAAAATTAACCTTTTTTTTTCCAGTCACAGTATTTGTGAAAAGTAATGAGCCATAGTACCCAGTCATGTTAAATGAATATTAAAAGCATGGAGAAGGAAACATGAGGAACAATGAATTTCAACATATGGCTTCAGAACATCAAGATGTTCTTGTATTGGATTATAGTATCTAGTATTCAAAATGCCTGCATCTCTTATTTATTGTAAGTTTTTAAATGTATAAATTGTCTTATATTTCTTAACCTCTTTTATAAAAATTTTCCTAGAAGGTTTATACTGCCTTCTTGCTTTAAAGCAATTGGTCTAAAATATATGTAATCGTCTTAATTAAAAAGTTGCAGTAGGGTTGCTTTTAGAGTATTATTTTTTTGTAAGGGGGTGGGTGGGACAGTAAATTTGTATTGTCTTGATGTACAGTTTAATGGGGATAGAGGGGGAATAATGTCCATACCATTGTGTGTGGAGGATTTACAGCTAAGCTGTAGTTGCAGAGTACATGTACAGTAATGAAGTTCACTGTGTTTATAAATTGAAAAGGTACCAGGTCTTACAACATTTTATATATCAGTCACACTTTACAGAATAACATGATGGCAATATACAAGTGATATTGTTAGGTGGTTTAACTTAGAATAAAATGAGAATTCTTCAGTTATATTTTGTACTATGGTTTAGGGCTATGACTAATATTTCAGGCCATTTCCAGTGAAAGAAACTTAGTTTTACAAGAAAAACATTTGCTACTGAATGCTTAAACTAATTTTGGTGTTTAATGTTACATGCTTACATTTTTTGTTGTTGTTTTAACAGTGGCACATCTAGGCATGGGAATATTATTACTTATGAAAATTATCTTCAGGATCTGCTATAAGGTTGAAATTTAGCCCAGCTCTAGGCATTTTACAAATTATTTTAAGAGCAGTCACTCTTGATTGACTTCTTTTTTTTTTTTAATTAAAGATTGGGAATGTGTGTGAGAGTATGCATATGTATGGATGTGTGAGTGCAATCAAACTGTGGTGTAAATAGATCCTCAGTGAATTCTGGTATTCAGACTATTCCACTAGTTAAAGAACCATTTTCTAAACTTAACCTGTTTCCTTTTGCCTTTTT
Organism: Mesoplodon bidens; assembly: GCF_964165515.1. NCBI lineage: Eukaryota > Metazoa > Chordata > Mammalia > Artiodactyla > Ziphiidae > Mesoplodon > Mesoplodon bidens. Next base: position 6,755,426 of record NC_138179.1, read on the forward strand.
ATTTATTTAATTTTCTTGGTTTGGAGATGGCAGTCCCAAACACCAGAGTCTGTACTTTTCTGTAACACAGCTCAGATTAAGGCAGGACATATGCCAAGGAGGTTCTCACCTCCCTAAAGAAGGGACTTGAATTTTAGGGACTTTAATTCACCCCTTCCTTCAATACAGCTTTCCCTCTTCTTGTTTGCACATGCCAAGATAACTGCTTCTATGCAGGCTTTATCCCCTTAAAAAATCCTTTCTACAGTGCTGCTCACAAGAGAGTCCAAGTTAGCCTCCTACCTGTGTCGCTGACTTGAATTCACAGTCGCCAAGTCTACCTGTCTTTCTTGGAAGCAGTCTAGCTAAATTTTGAATTTGTATGTTCACTGATTCTCTACAAGGACAAAATTGATTGTATTTACAAAACTGTAATTTGGTATGTTTTGTTGTTTTTTGGTTGGCTTTTGTTTGTTTTTTTAACTGAAACTTGTTTTGTAAATACTATATGCTTAGCTTAAATATCACTTTCTTATGAACAATGTAATTTCTTCAAATTATATATATTGAAACATTAGCAAGTCTTGTTTTTCCTATAGAAAAAAACAATTGGTGACAGAGGTTTTTGATCATTTCTTCAGAATAATTACAATGCAATCCCAATGGTCAGCATATTTTGAAGTTAAAATTTAAAGATCACATCTCTGCATTTGTTCTTAAATTATGCTAACACACTACAGATTATGTTGGCATGTTTTGTTCTGTACTTTAAAAAAAAAACTTGTCTGAGATTTGAGGGGAAAGATGCTTATTTGGAATTTCTATTAAAACAGTATCCTTTTTTATATATTTTATTAACTCAATAGTGACTCTTACAAATAAAAGCTGTATTCTCAATTGTTTAAATCACTAGCCTATAGTAGGCTAAATCACCACACCTCAGTTTGAAAACAAATTTTTAAAAAATTATTCCCTGATAGTTTCTTTTATATGGAGCCATAAGGAAGGAACCCATTATACAATTCCTTTTTATCTGGGAATCAGGGAATAGTTCCCAAATATACAGGATTTACTGACAAGATTTTTTTTTCTGCCCTTCATATATAAATTCACACTCAAATAGAAAATTATTAAATAGCCATTAGAAAAGGTCAGGAGATTTGGTTCAGGAAAAAAAAATAAAGCCTTTCATGCAGGATGATGGATCTGACTACTAATGTACTGTCACAGACAAGTATGGGTAGTTTTGTTTCGGTTAAATAGGTAAGCAAAGTAATATACTTTATACCAGTTGATCACCAACACCTTGACTTCTTTGTTACAGTGCTAATGTCTGTTTTTTGTGCAGTTATCCATTACAAAGCAGGGTGGGAGTTGAATATTTTGGCATTTTAAAAGATTAGTTATATAATGTCTGCTTCCAGCCAGTGAGAAACATCTAGCCATACCTTTCTTATGCAAGCCATTCAGTTATCAGGACTGTGAATTAACACTGTATGAATAAATTTCTGTACACCTTATTGTTTGGCCAGAAGGCCACCAAGTGTACTTATATGTAATCCTTAAATTTTAAAGTAGCTGTAATTTTTAAATCTTTCTAACTTTTCTTAAACCACTAAAATTAAGCTCTTACTACTTAGTCAACTATCCTCAGCTGTATTCGTACTCAATTGTCAGTATGGCACAGATTACTGTATTAAAATCTTCTCTTTTCGTCTTCATATTTACCTTCTGAGGTAATTTTTTAACTTACTGTGTTACTACAAAGATTTGCAGATCTTTAATCAAGCACTATGTTAATACTGTAATATCAAAGTACTATGTTGCATTATTTAAAATGTTCAAATTATTACATTAAAAGGAAGTTTTTAAATGCTGTTGCATCATATAATTTGCTATTCATCCACTATGACATCGCATATCAGTCTGTTAATACATTTAATGTTGCATGAGTGATGTTTTGGTCTGGGTTTCATCTTAAGAGTTTAGTTTGTCTAAATTAAGGAAAAATGTTTTTGACATACATTTTTTTTGTTTCCCCCCACCCCTCAAAAAAATCTGCTAGAAATCTTGACTTTTCGATTTTCCTTGGTGTTTTAATGGGCCCAGAACTGTGTTTAAATTTTTATGTATATGTTTTCTTTTTTGTGGAGTATTAATTTAAAAACTGGATTTGGGACCTAAAATACTCCTCAGGTTGATGTATTCATGAAGTTTTAAAATAGCTTTAGTTTTCAAAGTAAACTGGATTTGTGGACCTTAAAGTTACTGAGTTTAAACTACAAAATGTAATGTCATTACTGGACATGTCCGCATCAACTCTCTCAAAATAGCTTGGTCACTTTATGAAGGGGCGTTTTAAAGTTGTTTAGCAGTGAGATTTAATATGGTCCAATTGCTTTTTTTTTTTCTTTAACGCAACAAAAAAAGAAGAAGGAACAAACACTATTGCTGCCGAATGCCATAACACTGAGTTGTACAAATTGTGATTGAGGAAATGAAAAGGTTTATACTTTTTAAAAAAAACAAAAACAAAAAAAAACTTCAAATGGAATAAATTATTCATGAAGCCTTCATTGTGGTGTCTCATTCTGTTGAAAATATTTCTGTCTTAAATTTGTGTAAAAAGTAGTAGTATTTTTATGTCACTTACAAATGAAAAGGGACAACCTAAAAACTGACGAATGGAGTTTCAACTTCTTCGTCTGAAGTATTTTATTTCTTTAAAGATTTTAATCATACCTCGGTGTATAATATACAGGAAAATTGTATATGTACCTACGTATTAATTCCTTTTAGGCTGATCGGTTTGATATCAGTTTTCTAGTCTAAACAAGTTACCTTCAAATATTTAAAGCTTAGTTCTGTCCTATTTTTTAAAATCACACAGATGTTTTTGAAACATAAGAAAAGTGGGTGTTTTTTTGTTTTGTTTTGTTGCACCGCACGGCTTGGGGAATCTTAGTTCCCGGACCAGGGATTGAACCTGGGATTTTGGCAGTGAAAGCACGGAGTCCTGACCACTGGACTGCCAGGGAACTCCCAGAAAAGTGTTGTTCACATATGAACAACCCACTGAAAATAGCTCTGCGCATTTTTTATAAGCTGCTGTTTAAAATATTTTTGTCCAAACTTAAGCTGAGTAAGGACAGATACCAAAATCGTTGTGGACATTTTAAAATCGTTTCTGACAGGGAAGTAAAAACAAAGAATCCTGTATGTTGTTGGAACTTTTATTTAAAATTTTTTTGTCTTATGGTTTATGTTACCTCTGATTTTTTTTTCTTTTAAAACAGTTTAACTTTATGTATAACTAAAAATAACTGCAGGGACTTCCATGGTGGTCCAGTGGTTAAGACTCCATGCTCCCAATGCAGGGGGCCCGGGTTCAATCCCTGGTCAGGGAACTAGATCCTGCATGCTGCAACTAAAAAAAATAGATCCCATGTGCAGCAACTAAGACCCGGTGCAGCCAAATAAATAAATAATTTAAAATAAATAACTGCAAATCAAGCTTTTGGTGGGGAGGGGTACTCACTTGTTGCCCAACTACATACACCCTTTCTTTACTGTTTGTGGTTTTAAGTATTGAAAACCAATCTCTGAAAAATCCTATTTTGAGTGGCTTACTGAAGGAAATGATATTTTTTTTTCAATATTTGTTAAGAATTCAAGCTGCTTAGAGACAGGCATGTTCCCTACCTTAGGCAAATATACTTTTTACATTGTGACCCACTGTGCTACATCATGGCAAAATCTAAGACTTGAAAGCTCAAGATGGTAGTGAATCCCTGGGAATCTTTTCTTGCAGAACTTCTGCCAAGTTCTCCATGTGAATTCAGAACTACAGATTGAGAGGTAAAATGGAATATGGTGAACATTTTGAAATGTTCTACAAGGAATATATTGCACATGCAAGTGACCTTGGCCTCTTGATATCAGTAGCACATTATTTACATAAGTACAGGCATATCTCATTGTACTGCACTTCGCTTTATTGTACTTGGCAGATAATGGTTTTTTTACAAATTGAAGGTTTGTGGCACCCTTAAACGTTAAGTCTATCAGTGCCATTTTTCTAGCAACATTTTCTCACTTTGTGTCTCGGTGTCACATTTTGGTAATTCTCACAATATTTTAAACTTTATTATTATATTTCTTATGATGATCAATGATCTTTGATGTTACTGGTACTATAGGCTCAGATGATAGCATTTTTTAGCAATAATGTATTTTTAAGGTACGTACATTGCTTTTTTAGACATAATACTGTTGCATACTTAACAGACTACAGTATAGTGTAAACATAACTTTCACATGCACTGGGAAACCAAAGATTTCATGTGACTTGCTTCATTATATTTGCTTTACTGCAGTGGCCTGAAGCCAAACCCACAATATTTCCGAGGTATACCTGTATGTATTTGCTAATGAACTTGATGAGGTGACTTGGAATAATATCAGCTTATTACTAAAGGTACAAATATACATTTACCACAATTCTAGAATCAAAATTACAACATGTTCTAACAAATTTTTTTCTGTTTAATGATTTTATTATCAAAATGTGCCCGAGACAAAATTGTTACTACAGGATTATTAAATATTTGGAGCTATAGGGTCATTGTAGGTTTTTAAGAAGTCTGGAGGCAGAACATCTACTTCAGGATAAAGTTAGAAGTGCTGTTTGAGCTCTATTCAAGCTATTTATAGTAAATAACCTTTGAAATGTTAGTTTCTAGGGAAACGGGCATTTAATGGAAACCATTATCTCTCAGCCATGTTAAAGGAAATGTTCAGGCTTTGCTTAACAAGATATTCAGGGTGTATTGCTCTATTAACAACTAGTTCAGGTAAGTCAATTCCCCATGCCCCCAAGAACATATAGTTAAGAGTATAAAAGTCCAAAGGGCACACTGGGTTATTTGAAGGGTTCACATAAGCAAAAACAAAAGAGAAAGGAAGAGAGTCTGTGGTTTCGGCTCGTGGTAAAAGAAAATTAACTGTTGTGAAAGTATTCCCGAGTCATCTAAACTGATACTAATTCTACAGTTTCCAATATCTTCCTGTGTATACACTAGAAGACATCAATCCTGGACTGAAAACTAAAGAGCCCTCATTCTCAGGGTCCTGTAGCTATAACCAGAAATTCTGTTTAATGTTGTTTGAGGTGTTTTTTTTTTCTTTCAGAGCGGCCCACCAGAACTGTTTCAGGAATGACCTTTTGTGAAGGTAAAAGGTTGATGTCTTAAAAACTTCCTTACTTTGCCACCCCCTACTACAGAGAAAAAAAAATCTTACTGAGTGATACATTTCAACAGTCCCCAAACCATGTAGTGTCTTATAGGCTTGCATTCAGAATGCCTGAGTTTGTATTCTGCTTTTTTTTTTCTTGAGTAAATGTACTTTTAACTAAAATCAACAATCTTCCTCCACAAAAACCACCCGGTCCTTAATAGTGTTCCTTGTCATTGTGAATGGCACTACCATCCATTCAGTTGTGCCAACCACAAACTCTTCCTTGTAACCAGCCATCAGAAACTGTTGGTCTTCTGTATTTACTATCATATATGTCCATTTCTATCTCTATTGGCCTGACCTTAGTCTAAATTAGCACTATGCAATGCTATAAAGGTGATTAGGTAAAATAACTTTATCTGGATGGACCACTGCAATATCCTAACTTCGTCTCTCTACTTTCAGTATGTTCTTCACTTGGTAGCTTAAAACCCTTTATGGCTGCTTCTTGCTCTAAAGATAGATAACAAAAGTCTCAGATGATCTGTCCTCTGCCTACTTCTCCACAAGCCCCAGAATGGGCCTTTCTCCTGTGTTCTAGCCTCCTAGGCATTTGAGTTCTTTGAAAGTCCCACGGTTATTCTTCCCTTAAGGCCTCCCCCTACTTAGCACGTATACCCTTGCCTCAGATCCGGGCCCCTTGTTATATACTCTTATTGTTATATATTCTTATTGTAACACACTATATGGGGACTTCATAGTGGTTTTTGCAGTTTATAATTGATTGCCTCTGCTACCAAATGACTCCATGAGGGCAGAAATTTGGTCTATTTTGCATACAGTTCCAATGCAACACTTAGCATGTAGTAAGGCACTGTAATATTTTTCGTATAGACTTATCGTAACATACCAGAAATTACAGAACTTAGCTTCAGTGTGAGTTTTGCAAATAATTTAAATGAAGTTATAAAATTTTAATTACTTGGAACTTTTTTCACATTAGTAGAAGTAGTTTGGCGTCACTGGATTAGGATTCTTGTACTAGTTTTGCCACCTTCTTGCTTGTGACTTCAGACAAATCATTGAACCACTTCGAAGTCTCAATTTGCTCATTTGTACATGAACCGAACCGTAACCATATCTTCCTAACCAGCTACGTGAACCTCCAAGGAAACTGCAAAAAACACTTTGAAATTTTTAAAATACAAATGTGAGGGATGATTAATATAATACCTATGTTCTCTAGAAGAGTCAAATCCAGAATGAACTAAGGCTTGCAGGAGAGAAAAGATGCTTAATGGCAACAACAAATACGTTTCTAGCAAGAGCAAGGATGCAAAAGATACAAAGAGTAAAGTATTTAGTACTCAAGCTTTGTCTCCCTTCTGTCCCAAACTAACCCCCACTAAAAAGATATCAGCTTGAAGGGTCTTCAGGCTCTAAAATGTAAAATAACATAATGGAGTTAAAATCTGAGACAGTTAACTGATTTAAAGGAGTCTCAAGTCTCCACACCCAAACGAAGTACATCCTGGGTGCTGAAAAAACTTGCAGATATGAATTCAGAAACACTGTAAAAATGAAGGGTTCTGAAAGAGTGGAAATTACTACTTGCCCAGTTTTTAAAGTTTAAAAAATTTATGTCCTAGAAACTACCAACAAATTTACTTGACTCTAGGAACAAGATCATCAGAAGCCAGGATAAAGCACTATTCGTTCAATAAACGAATTGATTATCTACCCTAGTAATGAGATACAAACCTTTGACCTTAAGCCCTCAGTCTACGGAGAAACATATTTGTATAAACAGTTTGATAAGCCCTCTAAAGTGGTATGAATGACAATGCAGTGCATATACAAGAGGGAATAGCTGAAATCAAGCTCATATTTTATTTTCACAGCATTGATAAACTGATCATGGAAATCCACATTCAGCAGGTTATTTAAGGTTTCATAATTCATGCTTGAATTCATTTAAAAAATCAATAGTAAGTGCCATACTGTGTGTCAAGGACAAAGAAATAAATATGAATCCTGCCCTCAAAGTACTTACTTTCTGGTGAGAGGGACAGACAAAATTCTAACAATTACAGGGTAATATATGGAGTACTAAAATGGAAAGAAGCAAAGGGTGGCTCGGGAGCACTGAAGAAGGGTACTTCAGTCTAATGAAGAGACAGGTGATTTGTCAGGAAAGGATTCCTTACAGGGGAACGCTAGAAGGGAGACTTAAAGGCTACTTGGGGGTTACTACATAAAAAGAATAAAAGGCATTCCACACAGAAGGAACAGTAGGGGAGAAGACCCATGAATAACATGAAGGATTTGGGAAACAAGCAGTTCAAACTGACTAAAATGGAGGCACCATGGTGGGACATGGCAGAAGTCTAGGCTAGAGAGTAGTCAGACCACAAAAAACTGTCTTTTGAGTGGCACCTTAAAGAAAGTGAACTTTACCCCTAAGCAGGGAAGTGTTTTAGTAGTTGGGATGATTCATAATTGGTGGAACAATTATACCCAAAAAGGCTTGATTGGTGGAGCTATGTCACCTTGGAGGGATGTCTCTGATGTTATGCTACAGAACCTTGGCTGGACCCAATTGTACTCAACAATTTACCTATAAAATTAATGTAGGGCTTCCCCGGTGGCGCAGTGGTTGAGAGTCCGCCTGCCGATGCAGGGGACACGGGTTCGTGCCCCAGTCTGGGGAGATCCCACATTGCCGCGGAGCGGCTGGGCCTGTGAGCCATGGCCACTGGGCCTGCGCGTCCAGAGCCTGTGTTCCACAACGGGAGAGGCCACAACAGTGAGAGGCCCGCGTACCACAAAAAAAAAAAAAAAAAAAAAAAAAATTAATGTAGATATATGTTTAGCCAAAGCAGATAGCCAGTATAAAAGAAGAGTCCAAAAGGTTTTGACAGGCAGAAACAATTGAAGAAATTTTGTAAAAGAGACACACTGTTGAGTATAATTATAAAAAGAGTTCCATGTTGAGAAAACTGGAGCTAGATATCTCCTGAGATCCCTTTACTTTTGAAATTCCATGATTCTATTTCCAAAGAACATTGGTGCTCCTTTAAATACCTAAGTCTTCTAATTTGTTAAAGCTCATTTACTGGGCAATAATTTACATAAAAGCACCTAGTATACCTGAAACACAGTAGATACTGTTTTTTTCTTTTTTTGTTTCTCTTTTTCTTTCTTCCCCAGTCTGATTGAAAAATAGTTAAAGGAGGAAAGAATAAATCAAAGTAAGCCAGTCAGAGGTGAATGTTTACTTCATCCAGGACTTAAAGTATAGGAACTATATAACATGTTTCATCAAATCTAAGACACCAGTAATTGCAAAACATTTTATGTACCACTAAGAAAAAAAAAATGCTGTCGAGTACAACTTAACAACTAGTAATTGTAAGATGTCCCAGTTTCAGAGATGTTAAAATGTGAAAAAAAAGTCATCATAGAATTGATAAAACATATCTTTTCATGAGGAGAAAAGGTAACGAGCCTCAGTACCACATTGGTCTTAAAAAGGGATTATTTCCTCAAACATTTAATAACAAAAAGGTATGCCATAATTATATAAGATACTCTTGATAATACTTTGATAAGATACTCCTTTGATAATCAAAGGTTAATTTCTAGCATTATTTACCATTCTAGAAATTCCCGAATCTGCCTAAGTAAACATCTGATCTGCCAAGTCTTTAAAAATTGGTTTTAGTATAGTTAGGGAGTAGGCCTCAGAGGAAGCCGATCTAAAACTCAAAAGCTCATGAATAAATCTTTTTTCACTAGGATTTCTGAGTTCTATAGAATGATTACAAAAATGATTTCACTGGCAAACATTACAATGTAGATTTGAAAGACTTTTGTTGACTAAGTGGATATGAGGGGGAGAGGTTGGAGTCTAGGATGATTTCCAGGTTTCTAGCTTGAGCAACTCTGGGTGTTAGAAATATTCACTGAGAGAAAAATTGGAAGAGAAAGGTACTTGGAGGAAGATAAGTATCAGTACTCATCACCATTACACTTTAGATATCTCATTCAGGTAGGATGTGATTTGCTGTTCTCTACAGATCAAGATGGATGTACATGTTGTATCTCCATTAGTGATTACAGGATCATAAACAGAATTGGAAGAGATCTTAAAAATCACTTAGTTCGGGGCTTCCCTGGTGGCGCAGTGGTTGAGAGTCCGCCTGCCGATGCAGGGTACACGGGTTCGTTCCCCGGTCCGGGAGGATCCCGCATGCCGCGGAGCGGCTGGGCCCGTGAGCCATGGCCGCTGGACCTGCGCGTCCGGAGCCTGTGCTCCGCGACGGGAGAGGCCACAGCAGTGAGAGGCCCGCGTACCGCAAAAAAAAAAAAAAAAAAATCACTCAGTTCATATCCACCTCCTCCTCTCATTCATCCCCCAAACCAGTGTTTGAATTCCCTTCACTCTTGTGAAATGATCATCCAGGGAGAATGAAATTGCTTAACCTCTCACTCTCGATTCCCACAACTGTAAAATGGAAATAATATTACCTACCTCAGAGAATTAAATCAGATAACAGATACAAAGAACTAGTGCCTAGCAAGTGTTCAGTAAGTAGGTCCTTAATAGATTATCAGCCTAAAAAGTGACAATGTTGTACAGTTTGTAACCCATTGTGAAATTGATTGTGAAATCAATTTTAGTGTGCAGTGACCAGCAATTTAAAGAAGTGAAATAGAATACATAACATGTAATATGTGTATTATTTCATAAAACGTTTGTTTCCATGTAAATGTGTATATACATGTATATCTGTGCTCTGGGTCACAATGTGAAATGTATTACTGTGGGCCAGGTGGAAAAAAGTTTGAGAAACACTGCAACACACATTAGTTCTTTGCTTCCTTTGCTGATTTTTCGTGTTGAAAGCAGACCTTATTTTTAGAGAGATTATCCCTTTGTCAAAGCTTTAGAAACTATTAAGTATGAAGTACTGTATCTCTGCAAAATATTTTTGTTTCAGCTCCTCGCATAATATCTGCCGAATAGAAGGTGTTAAATACACATCGGTTGAATCAGGAACCAGAAATAATATGAAAATATATAGAGACTAGAGGTTCTCAGTCTACTGGGTGATCAAAACTCCTTTGAGAAGTTGTTGCAAGTTTTGGACCCTCTTTCCAGAAGAACTGTCAAACACAATTTTGCACGGATTCTAGAGATTTCCTTAAACTCCATCCATCGTCCTCTAAGGATCTATGATTCCTGAGAACCCGAAATGAAGATGTTTAATTTATGACTGTGTGTTGAGGTCGAGAGCAGAAGGCGGCTTGGGATTAGATTGCTTTTTAAATTCTCCAACAAATCTTAGGATTATAAAACTGGTGCTGAAAGGGCACCACAGTTCTAGAGGCAGAGATGGAAAGAAATGTGTACAGTCTGGTTCTAATAGTGTTCTGGTCAAAGGATAGTGGGGGCAACTTTAACTTTTCTTTTTTATTATTATTTATTTTTGGCTGCCTTGGGTCTTCGTTGCTTCTTGCGGGCTTTCTCTAGTTGCGCTGAGTGGGGGCTACTCTTCGTTGCGGTGCGCCGGCTTCTCATTACAGTGGCTTCTCTTGTTGCGTTGCACTGGCTCTAGGCGCGCGGGCTTCAGTAGTTGTGGCTCGCGGGCTCTAGAGCGCAGGCTCAGTGGTTGTGGCGCACGGGGCTTAGTTGCTCCGCGGCATGTGGGATCTTCCCGTACCAGGGCTCGAACCCATGTCCCCTGCATTGGCAGGCGGATTCTTAACCACTGCGCCACCAGGGAAGCCCCAACTCTAACACTTCTTTTACACATGTTGTCATTTGAATGCCACGGTAGTCCTGTGATGAGGAAACTGCAGTTCGGAGGGACTTAATGATTTATCTCAAAGGATTCAGCTGGTATGCTCTGGAAAAGAGACCGCAAACAGCACTATCCTACAACTCCCAGGGGGAAGTTGGGTAGCGCACACAGAGGCGGCGGAAAGGGTGGAGCCGCCCATGCGCGCCATTGCATCATCGCCGACGTCTCCGGGTTTCCTTTCGCAGCCACCCTTCTTTTCAGTCCAGTACGGTGGCCGACGGGAGCCAGACGCTGGGGATGAATGAAGGTGCTGTGTGCAGGTTGAAACAGTCTCCTCCGCTTTCCCCTGCCTTCAGTCCGGGCTGTGCCTTTGTGCGGTGTCCTCATCCAGCCCCCATCGCACCGCTGGCCGGATTGGTCCCGGCGACTGGGTTTTTGCTGCCCAGGTCGACTCAGGGCACAGCCAGGGCTGGGGAATCGGGATTATCGCCTAGGCCCAACTTCGGACCGCGCTCTAGATTTCTACCGCGTCCCGCCTCTAGTCCCGCCTCTAGGGCGCCGAATCCCCGTGGGGTCCCGGGAGGTTGGAGGGTAGATCTTAAGGTATGAAGCTTTCACTTCTCAGGCATCAGAGCGTTTCGGGGTCCATGTCCGCAACCTGCCCGACTTTTCTCAGCCAGAGGGATTGGTTGGTTTTCGTTACGCCCGGGGCCAGACCTATGAGCACACATGCCTTGGCGCCTCGGCTCTTGTCAGCCCGCCCCTCTGTTAAAAGGCCAGCTCCTTGTGCTTAAAAGCAAAACGTTTCTGCCCAGCCTTCTGTTACCCACGTTTCTTCTAGTCCGTGGGTCTCAAAGGGGATGGCTTTGGCGACCTGCTTTTTCTGTTTCTGATTGCTCATGAAGACACAGAAGTGCCCAAGTGGGACTCAGCTTTCTCCCACAGCTAATTGCACCTCCACAGCTGTTTTTTTTGTTTGTTTGTTACTAGTAACACAGGGGATATAAGATAGTGTTAAGGTCTCCAGGGCGTTGAATCTGTCATAACTTCTGGCTAGTGAGGCGATTTACCAGTGCTTCCACCGACTCGTGGAGGGTGGGAAAGAGAAGCCTAACGGTTCTTCACATATGTTGGGTAGGCGTGTGAAAATAAAGAGGTACAAAAGAGGAGCGTCCTTAACTATGCTGTTCTCTTACTTGCATTGTGGCACTAATAGGACTGGTACAGTGGAGAAAGTATTGGACTGGGATTTAGTAGATGAGGGTTCAGCCTTGGATTTTGCCACTGACTAGTAATACTCCTCTGGGCCTGTTACTTAATCTCTCTGGGTTTCATATTCCTTCTTTGCAAAATGGGAGTATTAGAACAGAAGGTCCCTAAGTCTGAAAGAGACATTAATATACTCTGTTTTCTTTCTCATTTTCCAGGTGGCAGTTGAAACATAGGGAGCCTTTAATTGTGCCAGGAATATTGCCAACATCAGGGCCTATGAAAGATAAACCACATTTTTCAGAGGTTTTAAAAAGAGGGGCACTCATACATGTGGAGTTATACCCCTACTTTTTTTTTTTAACCACTAGGATCAACAGTGATAATGACCGAGTGTACAAGCCTTCAGTTTGTCAGTCCTTTTGCTTTTGAGGCAATGCAGAAGGTGGATGTTGTTCGTTTGGCATCTTTAAGCGATCCAGAATTAAGACTTCTCCTGCCCTGCTTGGTGCGGATGGCACTTTGTGCTCCTGCTGACCAGAGCCAAAGCTGGGCTCAGGATAAAAAACTCATCCTTCGCCTTCTCTCTGGAGTGGAAGCTGTCAACTCCATTGTTGCTTTGTTGTCTGTGGACTTTCATGCTTTAGAACAGGATGCCAGCAAAGAACAGCAGCTTAGGTAATGTAATACTATATAATATGTGGATTGATTGGTATTTACTTCGATTTGCTTAAAAGGAGAGAATCAAATTTTTTTGGAGATTTCAGGGCTTCTTATTGCAGTGCACTCTTCCAAAAAAGAGAAGATTGGGAATCTGAACTTTGGAGAGCATTTTTTAAAGTTATTTATTTATAATTAAAATTCTAGGGTTTTTTTTTTTTTTTTTTTTTAAGCGGGTCTCTCACTGTTGTGGGGCACAGGCTCCAGATGTGCAGGCTCAGCAGCCATGGCTCACGGGCCCAGCCACTCCACAGCACGTGGGATCTTCCCGGACCGGGGCACGAATCCGTGTCCCCTACCTCGGCAGGCAGACTCCCAACCACTGCGCCACCAGGGAAGCCCTCTAGGGTCTTTTGAATTCCATATTGTAAAATGTTGTGCTGAGAACTTTGGCTTATACACTGTTGTGCTCAGGCTAAACTGATTAGGCCAATTACTCTCAGTGGGAAGGGGGTAGGGTAAATTCCCCTAGAGCAGAAGGATTTATTGGAATCTCCTGAGAGGCTTTTATTTTTATTTATTTTTATTTCTTTATTTTTTTGGCTCTGCCACACGGAATGCAGGATCTTAGTTCCCCAACCAGGGATCTTAGTTCCCCGACCAGGGATCTTAGTTCCCCAACCAGGGATGGAACCCTCACCCCCTGCAGTGGAAGTGCGGAGTCTTAACCATTGGACCTCCAGGGAAGTCCTGTAGGAGGCTTGTTAAGCTTGTACTGAGCCCCCCAAATTCTGAACATTTGTTTTGTCCTTCCTCCCACATTGTGGATCCAGTAGTGAGCCACTGTTGTTAATGGAAGTGGGTGTTAACTGTCAGTTGTAATGGGGTCTTTACACAGGTTGTGAATCTCTGAAATAGACAAACTAAATATTTCAGAAGTAATACATTCATGAAATATATGAAAAGAATTCATACATTCTTTTGTAGATTATGTCTGTAAAAGGTCATTTTTATGCTTTTATTTCTGTGCCAGTGTTCTCATAATTGTTTTACACGTTTGTACTTTATTAGGCATAAACTTGGAGGAGGCAGCGGAGAGAGCATCCTGGTATCACAGCTGCAGCATGGACTGACTTTAGAGTTTGAACACAGTGATTCACCTCGTCGATTGCGTCTTGTGCTTAGTGAACTTTTGGCAATTATGAACAAGGTGCGTCTATTTTAATCACAGCTCAAAATATGCATGACTTGATGTCTACATATAGAAGGTAGAAACAGGCAAGAAGGCAGGCAGGTTGCATCCTCTCGTACACATGTTTCTATTTGTTGTGTAAGTGTCTTCCTTTCAAAGGCTTGAAAGGATATTAAATGACTGCTTTTTTTTTTTTTTTTTTTTTTTTTTTTTGCCGTACGTAGGCCTCTCACCGTTGTGGCCTCTCCTGTTGCGGAGCACAGGCTCCGGACGCACAGGCTCAGTGGCTATGGCTCACGGGCCTAGCCGCTCCACAGCATGTGGGATCTTCCCAGACCGGGGCACGAACCCGTGTCCCCTGCATCAGCAGGCGGACTCTCAACCACTGCGCCACCAGGGAAGCCCTAAATGCCTGCTTTTAAAGGCTGTTTCTAATTTCTATTTTCTCTAATTTATGCCTATTCTGCATTCTCTATCATAAGGTTTTTTTCTGTATAGAGTCCATTCAACAGCTTCTTGATATTTAGAAAGATATATAGCTCAAGACTTGTATAAATGACAAAATTTGAAAATATCTCTATAGGATATAATTTCTCCCATAAAATGTTGTGAAATATGTATGTGATTCCTAAAATATGTGTGAGATTCCTTTAGATACTGATTGAATTATGTACCTCATACGTAACGGTGACTGGGGAGTATCAAAGCTGAATTGAACGTGGGATATTTGGCTAGCTTCACTCACTAGATGACTGAATTGTTCCTGTATACTAAAGAAGGCTATTCAACCTCTCATCTCAGCAAAATGATAGGTTACTTTCTTTCTTTTATTTAAAATTTTTTTTTTTTTTTTTTTTGCGGTACGCGGGCCTCTCACTGTTGTGGCCTCTCCCGTTGCGGAGCACAGGCTCCGGACACGCAGGCCCAGCGGCCATGGCTCACGGGCCCAGCCGCTCCGTGGCATATGGGATCCTCCCGGACCAGGGCACGAACCCGTATCCCCTGCATCGGCAGGCGGACATACAACCACTGTGCCACCAGGGAGGCCCTAAAAAATTTATTTTATTTTATTTTTATTTATTTATTTTTGGTTGCATTGGGTCTTCGTTGCTGCACAGGCTTTCTCTAGTTGCGGCGAGTGGGGGCTACTCTTCCCTGCAGTGCGTGGGCTTCTCATTGCGGTGGCTTCTCTTGCTGCAGAGCATGGGCTCTAGGCATGTGGGCTCAGTAGTTGTGGCACGCAGGCTTCAGTAGTTGTGGCTCATGGGCTCTAGAGTGCAGGCTCAGTAGTTGTGGTGCACGGGCTTAGTTGCTCTGTGGCATGTGGGATCTTCCCAGAGCAGGTCTCAAACCCATGTCCCCTGCATTGGCAGGTGGATTCTTAACCACTGCACCACCAGGGAAGTCCCTATTTATTTATTTTTATTGAAGATTTGCAATGTTATATTAATTTCAGGTGTACATAGGTTACTTTAGGTCATGGACTTTTGGGTGATAATGGTTAATTGAAACTCTGAATTTTAAATTTGTGAATGTTAGCAGTTACCATACAGAGAACTAAATTGGATCCTCATATTAAGATGTCTTATATAAGATTGGGCCCAGAGTTTGAGAAGCAAATGTTTTTTACTTTGATTGGGCCCAGAGTTTGAGAAGCAAATGTTTTTTACTTTGAGAATCTCAAGGTTAGTTAATTTATAATAAATAAAGTTTAGTTTTGTCAATTGTGGACCAAAAAAACCTAAATTCTGTTTCCAAAGAAAATACTGATGGGGGGGGCGGATTTAGTTAGTTCTAGATAGTTTTTAAGATGTGTTACAAATCTTAATTTTTTTTCTATTACAAAGTTCTTTACTTCAGCTCTTTTCTACTATACTGATAGTCTTTAATTTTTTCTTTTTCTTTTATTTTTGATTTTTCTTATTTTTTTTGGCCACACCATGTGGCTTGCAGGCTCTTAGTTCCCTGACCAGGGATCGAACCTGGGCTGTCAGCAGTGAAAGCACAGAGTCCTTACCACTGAACCACCAGGGAATTCTTGACAGTCTTTATTTTAACTAATATTTTCCTACATCTTTTTCTTAATACTGTACTTGATGCCTCTAATGAAACAAGTGACCTGCCTCCTCTGAGAGGTTTCCAGTTTTTCAGTTCAGCACCCTTCAGCATATGGGAAATGTAGCAATGAAACTTCTGTAGGAAATTTTCAGAAAAGTTAATTGGTACTTTTGATGACCTAAATTTTTATTCTTTGTTTTTCCCACACTTCATTTAGAACATGAATTTATAGCTGTTGTACTGCTTTAAGTTTATAGATTTTTAGCTTTTTTTTGAACTACAACTTATGTAGGTGGCATTCTTAGTTCATTTCTTTGGCTTGTCTTATCTTTAATTCCAGATGCCTCCAAATATTTGTATAGATATAAATTATCAAGACTCATATTGCATGTCTGGAATAATAATGTGACTTGACTAATTGTGGTTAAATTGGTACAAATTCATCCAATACTGCATATTCTACTATAGTGTATTAATGACTTATTAAGAGACATGGTCTGTAAGCTCAAAAAATAATTACAAAAATAGTAAGGGGTCTAATTCATTACCTGAAATTAAGAGAGTTCATCATTTCTTTTTTCTTTTTTTTAAAGGTATCTGAGTCCAGTGGAGAATTTTTTTTCAAGTCATCTGAGCTATTTGAGAGTCCAGTCTATTTGGAGGAAGCTGCAGATGTGCTTTGTATTTTACAAGCAGGTACTATAATGAGTGCTAAGATAAACTTCAGATATAGTTTCTTGTTAAATGATACTGTGTAACTTCTTAACCTGGAGTGTTGTGCTATTTTAAGGTTCACCTAATTCAGAATGTACCTTAAAAGTTTAGGTCAAAAATGACTAATAGTAGGACAATGATTAAGTAAATTATATTATTTCCATAGTATAGCATACTGTGCAGCCATTAAAGTGGTGTATTTGAAGAAATTTAATCATTTTGGAAAATGTTCACAATATGTTAAATGAAAAAAAGCAAGTGGCAAAATGGTAAGTAGAATATAATCCCAGTTTTGTTAAAAGTAATACCCATAGGGGGATTAAAATAAAACCTTTCAAATTATTAACTTTGAGTGATGGGATTAGAGCTGATTTTATTTTTATTCTCTGCACTTTTTGTATTTTCTGGGCTCTTTATAATAGGTATGCATGATCAGAATTAAAAGATAGAGGACATAAAAATGCAGAGAAAATTGTCATGAAAGTAACTCTTTTGACCAACACTGTCCACCACAGCGATGGTAGTGTTCTGTGTCATGCTGTCTAGTACAGTAGCCACTAGCCACATGTGGTTATGGAGTACTTGAAATGTGGCTAGTGTGATTGAGGAATGAAACTATTTTTAATTTAATTTAATTTTAATTTAAATAGTCACATGTGGCTACTGGCTCTCCTACTGGACTGTTCAGCTCTAGACTATGAAAAGAAAGTACTTTAATTTAATTACTTTTAAATGACAGTGGTGAAATGTCAAAAGATGTTTAATGTATAATTCAATGAAATATCACTCCTTAGTAGTAACACTGATTTTGTTTTCTTATAGAGCTCCCATCCCTGCTTCCTATAGTTGATGTAGCTGAAGCCTTGCTCCATGTTAGAAATGGTGCCTGGTTCTTGTGTCTGTTGGTGGCCAATGTTCCTGATAGTTTTAATGAAGGTAAATGTAATTTTAAAATGGGATATTGAAGAGATTTGCTTGGGCATGTACAGGCCTTTTTTTAAAATAAATTTATTTATTTATTTATTTATGGCTGCGTTGGGTCTTCTTTACTGTGCACAGGCTTTCTCTAGTTGCGTCGAGTGGGGGCTACTCTTCGTTGTGGTGTGCGGTCTTCTCATTGCAGTGGCTTCTCTTGTTGTGGAGCACGGGCTCTAGGCACGCGGGCTTCAGTAGCTGCGGCATGCAGGCTCAGTAGTTGTGGCTCGCGGGCTCTAGAGTGAAGGCTCAGTAGTTGTGGCACACGGCCTTAGTTGCTCCACGGCATGTGGGATCTTCCGGGACCAGGGCTCGAACCCGTGTCCCCTGCATTGGCAGGCAGATTCTTAACCACTGTGCCACCAGGGAAGCCCTGGGGGGCATAATTTCTAACCTTGTCACTCACTCTTTGTGTGATCTCCATCAAGATGCTTAACTTCTCATTTGAAAAATGGAGGTATTGATAATATTGCCCTTTTGTTTCTAAGAGATTTACCGAATATTACACGATAGGTTTAGGTTAACCTTTCAGCTCTTTAAAGATGTCATTCTGTTGTCTATGGTAATTTTTATCTTTATTCCTCTGTACATGTTCCTTTTTTTCCTCTGGCTACTTTTATTTGTTTATTTTTTTATCCCTTCTGGCTACTTTTAAGATTTTCTCTTTATCATTGGTTTTCAGAGATTTGATTATGATGTGTCTTGGTATGATTTTCTTAGTGTTTATCCTGCTTGGGGTTTATTGAACTTCTGGGTTTATAGTTTTCATCAAGTTTGGAAAAATTTCTTCAAATATATATATTTGTCTTTCATTCTCTTTTTCTGAGACATTACAAGTATGTTTGACTATTTGATGTTCCACAGGTCACAGTTCGTTTTTATGAGTCTCTTTTCACTCTTGGCTTTATTTTGATCAGTTTCTATTGCTATGTTTTCAAGTTTCCTGATCCTTTTCTTCTGTAGTGTCTAATCTGCATAAATGAGTGATTCTCAAGACTGAAAAAATTGTTTCTGATATCCTACTTACAAAGCTTAAAGTAATAGAGCCTATTAAATCTTCAGTTTGTAGGGGCCTGATCAAAAATGGGGAACGACAAGATGAAGAGAGTCTTGGAGGAAGGCGGAGGACGGATGCCTTACGCTTCTTATGTAAAATGAATCCTTCTCAGGCCCTGAAGGTCCGAGGCATGGTGGTAAGAGATCTTATTATTTTTCTGAGACAAAAGCCTTTATATCAGGACCAGGAACTCTTCTCAAGATGGTTTTAGAATATTATAGAGATTTGGAATTATAGTTATAGACTGGATGTATTACCTTCTTCTCTGGGTTTTTATGTTTTATGTTATGTCCCCCCCCTAAACTTTAGATGCTTTAGATTCTGGCTCATCCTGGCCCTTTTCCTTATGATATTGAATTCAGTTTGTTTTCTTTGCTCTGTTAGGTGGAAGAATGTCACTTGCCAGGTCTTGGAGTGGCTTTGACCTTGGATCATACTAAAAATGAAGCTAGTGAAGACGGAGTGAGTGACTTGGTTTGTTTTGTTAGTGGTTTACTTCTTGGAACAAATGCGAAAGTCCGGACTTGGTTTGGAACTTTTATCCGAAATGGACAGCAGGTGAGGGAGAAATACGTGTATAGACCAAGGATCAGGCTATTTTAGTAGTTAGTAAGAGAGGAAGAAACACTTTTAGAATGATGTCATTAAGCCCGTGCTTCTCAAACTTCTTAGTCTCAGGACCTCCTAACATTTAAAATAAATCATTGAGAACTCCAAAGAGCTTTTGTATAGGCTTTTTTTTTTTTTTTTAATTTATTTATTTTTGGCTGTGTTGGGTCTTTGTTGCTGCGCGCAGGCTTTCTCTAGTTGTGGCGAGCAGAGGCTACTCTTCACTGCGGTGTGTGGGCTTCTCATTGCTTTGGCTTCTCTTGCTGCAGAGCACGGGCTCTAGGTGCATGGGCTTCAGTAGTTGTGGCACATGGGCTCAGTAGTTGTAGCTTTCAGGCTCAGTAGTTGTGTCGCACAGGCTTAGTTGTTCCACAGCATGGGGGATCTTCCCAGACCAGGGCTCGAACCCGTGTGCCCTGCATTGGCAGGCGGATTCTTAACCACTGCGCCACCAGGGAAGTCCCTGTATAGGATTTTATCTATTGATATTTATCATACTAGAAATGAAAACTTCAGTTTTTGAAACATTTATTTATAATTCATTTAAAAATAACAATAATAATCTCATTAAATGTGACTATAACATATTTTTTAATGAAAAATAACCATATTTTCCAAAACAAAAATTTACTGAAAAGAGTGGTATCATTATGCATTTTTTCAAGTCTCTAATGTCTGGCCTTTGGAAAAACTGCGCTGTATACTTGTGGGAAAATGAGTAAAAAAGGTCTGTAATGTTAAGGAAATATTTTTGACCTTCTGGACCCCCTAAAGAGTATTGGTAATCTCCAGGTTTCTGGGTCAGCCACGTGAGAACTGCTACGTTAGGTTGCTACATCAGGTCATCAATACAAGTTGTTATTGTAGTCTGTAATTTTAATATGTGTGTGTATATTATTATTATTATTATATTATTGTGGTAAAATATACATCATATAAAATTTACCATTTGAATCATTTTTAAGTGTACAGCTCAGTGACATTAAGTACATTTACAATGTTGTGCAACTATCATCACTATTCATTTTGAGAACTTTTTCATCATGCCAAACAGAAACTCTGTACCCATTAAACAATAATTTCCCATTCCTCCTTCCTCCCAGCGCCTGGTAATCTCTTTTCTACTTTCTGTTTCTATGAATTTGCCCATTCTAGGTACCTTGTATAAGTGGTATTTCTCTTTTTGAGTTTGGCTTATTTTCCTTAGCATAATGTTTATTTTATTTTATTTTTGGCTGCGTTGGGTCTTTGTTGCTGTGCGTGGGCTTCCTTTAGTTGCAGCGAGCGGGGGCTACTCTTCATTGTGGTGTGCGGGCTTCTCATTGCGGTGGCTTCTCCTGTCGCAGAGCATGGGCTTTAGGCGCGCGGGCTTCAGTAGTTACAGCGCGTGGGCTTAGTTGCTCCACGGCATGTGGGATCTTTCCGGACCAGGGCTCGAACCCATGTCCCCTGCTTTGGCAGGCGGATTCTTAACCACTGCGCCTCCAGGGAAGTCCCTAGCATTATGTTTTTAAGGTCCATGCATGTTGTAGCATGTGTCAGAATTTCCTTCCTTTCTAAGGCTAATATTTTATTGTATGTATCTACTACATTTATCCATCCATCTATTGATGAATATATATTATATTTTGCAACAGTTTTTAACTTGCAAAATATTGTACTTTTTCAAAAAGCATCTCATGGTAACTCTGTGAATAGAGTCCTGTCCCTACAAAGAAACTAATGCAGAATGGTTTTTAACTTGTTGAGGTTAGTGAGCTTGACAGTAACATGTGTACTGCTTAGACATGTGTACTTCAGTCTATTTTTTTATGCCATAAATTCACCATACTTTTCTGTATCCAAGTTTTACTTTACTTCTGGCCCATTTGAAAACTAATTTTAAACTTTGCTTTTGAAAAGGAAGTGACTATTTCTAGTATTCCTTCTGTGTGTCAAGCACTGTGCTAAGCCCTTGGTATGATCCTCTTGTTTGTAATTGTTCTTTGTGTGCAATAAACTTTTCTTATTTGACCCTTATATCATTAATAAAACAGGCTTACCATATTTTACTTTGATACACTCTAAAAATAATAACTAACTTTTGCCTAGTCCTTTACAGTTTAAAACTGCTTTCATATTTATTATCTTTGTTCATTCATCTATTTAACAAATATTGAATGCTTGCTGTATGTCAAGCACAATATGTCAGGCCCTGATGAGTAAGAGATGACTGGACGTTATCCCTGCCTGAAGAACTGGGAGGTGGTAGACTTGTAAACTCCTAATTAGAGCACTCCTGGGAGTTAAATATTATTAATAAGATATTCATCTCCTTGTCATTTAAGACAAGGGGTTCAGAGAGGTTAACTTATATGCCTGAAAGTACATAATCAATTAATAGCAGAGCTTTTGTTTCCACCCAAGCCCTTCTGTCTTCACAGTCTGAGCACTTTGTACATATGACTCCACTAGTCATTATGTATTTGAAAGCATCATTTACATGATATTTTACATCTCAAATTGTTATTAATTTAGTATTTTCTGTACAACCAGTCCAAATTAGGGTGAGTAGAGTATTTGTCAAATCCACTGAATTTGCTCGATGGATTAAAATGAGATTCTGCAGTTATGATAGCCTCAGCCTCCTCAAATGGATCAGTTTCAAGTGTTTAAGTGGAGAGCTTTGTTTGAACTTCCTCCTGACTTAGTAAGTGCTCCATGCTTTCTTCCTTTTGTGGCCCATATTTTCCTCTTACAGAGAAAAAGAGAGACCAGTAGTTCTGTCCTTTGGCAAATGAGAAGGCAGCTTCTTCTGGAGTTGATGGGCATTCTTCCCACAGTAAGAAGTACCCGCATTGTGGAAGAAGCTGATGTGGAGATGGAGCCCAATGTGTCTGTGTATTCGGGGCTGAAAGAAGAGCATGTTGTGAAAGCCAGTGCACTCTTACGTCTGTACTGTGCTTTGATGGGGATCGCTGGACTCAAGTATTCAATAATTTGATATTTTACCTTTTTGTCCTTTTACTTTCTTGTTTCTAATCCCAAGAAAGTGGGCCACAGGCCTTTTATTCAGAGGATTTGGGTTTTCTACTGGGCTTAGGTAGTGAGCTCGCCTATATCAAGAATGAAGGCCTAAGGCAAACATTCCTAGCTGGGATGTATCCATCTATTTTGGTCTGATTGTAAATAGAATTATGTAAATATGGGAGGAGCGAGAGCAGTTTAAGAAACCTATGACTCTACCACAGCTTGACATGACTATCATGAGTGATCTGTGAGTTATCCTTTACCTAGCCCATGCAGCTAGTTGAAGTAAATGTGTTCTGTGTTTCCTTTTACAACTGAGATCATAGATTGTTTAAAATGGATATGATATGATTATTAAGCACGAGATTTCTTAGTCACTGGACTACATCGTTTTGAATACTGTCCTCAACTGTTATACATATAGTCCTCACTTTGCATGTCTCTGTTAACACGAGTTTCAGTTACCACACTTTAGTTAAATAACACTGCTCCCTCAACAACTAATGTATCAGTTACCATGATACATTAACCAAATTATTGTATAAAGTACAAACTTTGCTGAGAGCTTTTTAAGCCACAAATCACTGTGTAAATAAAAGAGGCACATCATGAGCAGTGACCAATCACATCATTTCTTTTAAAATCTTTCAGTAACTAGTCAATGTACAACTATTACTCAGTTCAGGAACAGACAGCAAAGTGAGTAGTAGTATCATCTCCGTGTCTCTCAGTGCATAAGCCCATGTGATATTTTACAGGAGTGGATAACTGAAAGAGGGAATTGGCCAATAAAAATGAAAGTGTAGCAAAGAAGCAAAGTAGTTAACACTGGAAGTGACATTTGAGCCAAACATAAATAGAAGAAATAGCTGACTGTGAGGATGTTGACAGTGCTGCCATTTGAGAGACCCTAGATACGTAGCCAGGTGAACTTAGTGAAGACGAACTTGAGGAAAGTCATTGTGACAAAAAGGATGAAGACCAGAGGACTGATGCTGGCAAAAATCTTCACATTAAAGGGACTCTCAGATATTTCATGACTGGAAGTACAAAGGATAAAATGTTGGAAGCTGATCCAAACTTAGAAGGGGGTGTGATAATTCATCAGGCTTAGAGAAGATGCTCACTCCATATTATAAGTTATTCAATGAGAAGGTGGCAAGGGCTGTTCAAACTACTCTTGATAAATCTTTTACAAAGAAAACACTTTAATTCCCAATGTTTCTAATATATCCAATTATAGAATGCTGTATAAATATTAGTTTTACTATTTAAAAAAATTTCCCTATGCATTGTAACCAACAGAGTTTTTAATGTCCTGACAAAAATTTTAAAAGTCGTGGAACAGTTGTAATTTTCCCCATTGATTATTAAGATCTTGATGCAGTTTCAGCTTGCATCGTTATTTTTATGGCCCCACACTACTGTGCAAAGTGAGGACTACCTGTATTTGTGTCTGAGGAAAAACACTGGTTGTGAATTCAACAGTTTTGCTTTTGACATCTTAAGCTAGTAAAGATTTTATAAATAGGGAGGTACATTATAAAGCTCAAGATTTGTATCAGAAAGGTTAAGCTGTTGAGGAGTCCCTTCTTCTTCCTTCTCTCAACTGAAAAAAGTAAAACCTAATAATGTATTCCTTTTTTAGACCAACTGAGGAAGAAGCTGAGCAATTACTGCAGTTGATGACAAGCCGTCCTCCTGCCACACCAGCTGGGGTTCGCTTTGTTTCACTTTCCTTCTGTATGCTCCTGGCCTTTTCTACACTTGTCAGGTACCCAACTATGTAATTGTACTCTTTTCTCAAGGTCTGCTTTTGTTTATTTATTAAAACACAGGTATAAAATTAATTAGGAGCTTACTACAAAATGTTCTAAGATAGGGACATTGGTATTGTCATTTAATAAAAGGATATCAGTAGTATCTCCTGTATGCCAGTTATTTTAGTTGTCTTTATCAAAGTTTCATGTACCTATTGTTTACAGGAGTCAAAGTAGTTCTTCAATTCCCCCCCTCCCTGTTTCCACTTCCCTCGAGGCAGCTTCTTTCAGTTCCTTCAGCTGATTCTTTTGGTTTTTACTACCACATCTGTATTAACACGTTTGTGTTTGCTACATCCTGATTTTTCGTTTTAGGAGTATTTGTTGACTTCCCACTGTGAGAATAAGGACTTAGTTCTCTCTTCTCTCTCTGTCCTCAACATATCTACACATCCTTTCTATCTTCCCATTCTCCCAGTACAGTTATTATTTTGCTTTGACCAATACATAGTTGTTTATGTTACACTATTGGGAGCTCAACCAGGCAGTAGATGATTACTTTTCTTTTGCAAAACTTGTTTCTCCATTAATAATTACCCTGTGTTTTTGTTCTTTGTTTTTCATTTGCTCTGTATTTTATGTGCTTACGTTAATGCAATCTCAAACTCTCTGCCAATCTAAACCTCCTCTCAAGATGTTCAGACTCATTAGATATTCTGCCAGTTTCATTCTCTTGAGGAAATCTCTCCTGGAACATTTTGACCTCCCATCTGAACTGGTTACCTCTGCACCTGGTACACAGCTCTCATCCGGGAATTGCTCTTCACTATTATTTTGGGGACTTGCCCGAGCTGTCCTTTGTTGGGTCTTCTGTTTCCTGCATCTTATGTCTCCATCTTTTTACTTTTTTCTTTGATTTATTTATTTAGTTATTTATTTGGCTGTGCCGGGTCTTAGTTGAGGCACTCGTGATCTTCCTTGTGGCATGCGGTATCTTTAGTTGCAGCACGTGGGATCTTTAGTTGTGGCATGTGAGATCTTTTAGTTGCAGCATGTGGGATCTAGTTCGCTGACCAGGGATTGAACTGGGCCCCCTGCATTGGGAGCATGGAGTCTTAACCACCAGATTACCAGGGATGTCCCTCCATCTTTTTTCATTTGCTCCCTCATTTTGCTTCTTTAGAATGGGTATGTGAGAGTAAATTATTTTAAGACTGGGTATTTCTGAAAATGTCTTTATTCTGCTTTGACACTTGATTGATAGTTTGATGGGGTATAGAATTCTAAGTTGGAAATAATTCCCTTTGAGAATTTTGAAAGTCTTGCTCTATTGTCTTCTAACTTCCAGTGTTACTGTTGAGAAATCTGATGACATTCTGATTCCTGGTCCTTTTTGTGGCTTGTTCTTTTTAAATAGGGAGTCATGTAGGATTAGCCTTTTGTCCCTAGGGTTTTGAAATTTCTGGATGATATGCTTTTGTATGGGTCTGTTTCGTCTTTCATGTTAGGTTTTTTTTTTTTTTTTGGCCACGCCACATGGCTTGTGGGATCTTAGTTCCCCGACCAGGGGTCGAAACCAGGGCCCTGGCAGTGAGAGCTCTGAGTCCTAACCACTGGACCTCCAGGGAATGCCCTCATTCTAGGCATTTAGTTAGCCCTTTTAACCTGGGAACTCAGTGTTCAGTTCTAGGAAATTTTCTTGAACTAATTTGTTGGTAATGTCCACCACATGGGTTTTCTCTGTTTGAAACCTCCTCTTATTTGGATATTGGGCTTCCTGAAATTATCATCTTATCTTCTTATTCTTTCTTATTTTCCTTATCTTTGTCTTGTTCTGCATTTAAAAAAACAGCTTTTTTGAAACACAATTTACATACCATAAAATTCACCCATTTTAAAGTGTACAACTTACATTGCCTCCTGAATAAAAAAAAAAGTGTACAATTTAATAGTTTTTAGTATATTTACAAAATCATGCAACCATTACCACAATCTAATTTTAAAACATTTCAGTCACCTCAAAAAGATACTGCCTATACTGCCTTTTAGGATTTGTTCTCAACCTTGTCCTCTAATCCTATTTAGTTTTTAATTTCTAAGAGCTCTTTTTTATTCTGACCGTTTCCTTTTTATACTGTCTACTGCTTCATCGTGGCATGGTTTCTCTGATACTAATCATAATGATTGAAGGGGTTTTATTTGTTCGGTTGCTTTTCTCTAAGTTTCTTTTTTTCTGCCTTTTTTTCTGTATTTTTCAAGTGAGAAGCTTTTTTTCAGAGGTTTGGTGATTCTTGATTGTCTGTTCATATTTAAGAGTGGGAAACTAAAAAGCAGGTTAGGACTTCTGGATGCGTAGATGGGAAACTCTTGGGCTTTTCAGAGTCTTAGAGAAGACTGTTGTCTTGCTTGGGGAGTGGAGGCCTATAAATAAAGTGAGGGTTAAGGGCTGGGAGGTCTCAGACTGCAGTATAATCATTCACATAATTCTTCTACTTTCAGAAAGGTGCTTTAGATATCCCTGATTGTCCGTCAGTTCAGAGACACCCTCTTTTACCATATCCAGAGAATAGATCTCTAGTCTCCTCTCTACTGGGGGATGGATATTCATCTAGGTGTGTAGAATGGAGGTGATTTGGAGGTCTATTGCTCATATAGACTGTCTGTATTTAGTCTCTGTCTTCATTCTCACTCCCAGAACTGCCTGGAGTTGTCAGTTTCTGAGGCCTTTGGGGATTCTGTGGTATAAGTGGTAGATTGGTTTTCCCACCTGTCAGTTTAGTATTCTGCTTTCTCGGGTCTGCTAAGTCTGCTAAGTCAGTTATCACTCAGTTATTGGCTCTGGCTTCCAATATTTTGTGTTGTTGTCCCTCATCATCATCCTATGCATTTATGCCTTTTAAGAAAATCCCTTTAATGTAGTTTGAATTGTGTGTTTCAGGAAGGTATGAAATTAAGTACGTGAAATGAAGTACTTTCTTTTCTCTTTACCTGAAGTAATTTCTTTCTCTTTTAAAAAATTTATTTTATTAAAGTATAGTTGATTTACAATGTTGTGTTAGTTTCTGGTGTATAGTAAAGTG
The DNA here is from genome assembly GCF_964165515.1 of Mesoplodon bidens. Classification (NCBI taxonomy): domain Eukaryota; kingdom Metazoa; phylum Chordata; class Mammalia; order Artiodactyla; family Ziphiidae; genus Mesoplodon; species Mesoplodon bidens. Next base: position 6,782,773 of record NC_138179.1, read on the forward strand.
ATTCAGTTATATATATATATATATGAAACCTGAAGTAATTTCTAAGCATTGTCTCTAATCCTCATTACTTCTGTAAGGTGGGTATTTTTATCTTTATATTATACGTAGGAGAGCTAAAGTTCAAAAAGATTATTTAAATTTCTTGTTCAGGGTCACACTAACAGTGATTAGCAGAGATGGGATTCCCACTCAGATCTGGCAGACTCTAAAGGCTGTAATCTTTCTACTACATAACACTGTCTTTTATTAGTGGAATGATTTAGGTGTGGTTGAGAATGACCTTTTTAATTTTCTTAGCTTTGGGTAGCAGGCTTTGTAGTTGCTTTTTGTTTTACCTGTTTACACTGCAATGAAGTAGAAGGAGATCAACGAAAATTACTTTTACAAATCAAAATTATTCCCTTTAAACAAGTCATTCTTGTTGGTGTGTTTTTATAACCATTTTTCATATCTGATGAGCCCCTGGCTGTTTCTTTTTACTTTTTGAATAGTGATCATTTTTTTCTCTGTCATTTTGAGTTCTGCTCAAAATGCTTCTATAAACTAAATTTCATTTTCCAGGTAAAAGATGGTCTGAGTTATTACTGTCCTTGTACTCAGTTTGTGACTTTTTGATGATTAAGTTTTAACACTAGATTTTTTTCTATATGAAATAAGTATCAGCTGTTAGTATGTACAGTTATCCTAACATTTTAATCCCAAAGGACCTTTGTTTTTCCAAGGAATGTGAGGATGTTTACTCTCTCCAACCTTCAAATGCAGTAACTGAGACTTTGAGAGGGTTTGACTATTCATATTCATAGAGAAAAGTAAAGGTTCTCATTCTTCTTCTGTAGAACTGCTTCATATCTCACTGACAATTAATGGCCAATTCAACAAGCCACTATTGTGAGGAAAAAATAATTTCTACCAAAAATAATTCCAGAATGATTTTTTATTCTTATGCCAGTATATCTGACTTAAACCAGTGACTTCTGATTTGTTTTATATAGTACGCCTGAACAGGAGCAGCTAATGGTAGTGTGGCTAAGTTGGATGATAAAAGAAGAAGCTTATTTTGAGAGGTAAGATGACTTTTTGTTTCAGTTAGCTGAGTAAGTTTTTCTTACCCCTTTCTTTGGAAATTCATATTTTCTTTTCTGTTTCAACAGTACTTCAGGCGTCTCTGCTTCTTTTGGGGAGATGTTATTATTGGTTGCTATGTACTTTCATAGCAACCAACTTAGTGCTATCATTGACTTGGTCTGTTCTACTTTGGGGATGAAGGTAATTTCCTTTTATCTTCTTTCTAAAGATGGTGTTTCTAAGCTGGACATTTTCTTATAATGTTAAGTAAATAGATTGTTTTCATTTTGAAATAATTTTAGTTGTTTAATAGTTTGAAACTATCAAGAGCTCTTAGAAAAAAATACATTATGAAAACACTATTCACAAGAATAATAGATGTTCTATGTAGAAAGCTTGGAAAACACAATAAAGAAGGGAAAGATATAATTCCATGTTCAGAGATATCAGGTACTGTTAATAGTCTGGTATCTGTTCTTTCTTTAAATTGATATACATATTTTGTAATTTTAATGAACTTACCAATACATGATAAGCACTTCCTCATATCCATAAATATTCTAATAGAATATAATTTTTTTTTTTTTTTTGCGGTACGCGGGCCTCTCACCACTGTGGCCTCTCCCGTTGCGGAGCACAGTCTCCGGACGCACAGGCTCAGCGGCCATGGCTCACAGGCCCAGCCACTCTGCGGCATGTGGGATCTTCCTGGACCGGGGCACGAACCACTGCGCCACCAGGGAAGCCCTAATTTTTAATGGCTGCATTGTAGTTCATCATATGGACCAATCATGATATTCTTAATGGATCTTTTCTTATTTGCCATGTAGATTTTCCAGTTTTTGAATAATGCTCAGATGAATATCCTTATGTATGTAAATATACACATAGGCACTCATACATGCATATCTTCAAACACTTTTCGGATTATTAGGATGAAGTTCTAGAAAGCAGTACTAAGTAAAAGTATGGTGATGTTAAGCTGTTTCATGTGTATTGCCATATTATCTTCTAGAGAGATTATACCAGTTTAACTGTTCTCATTAGTGAATGAGAGTGCCTATTTTCCTAAACTCTCACCATCACTGGGCATTACCATTCTTTTTACTCTTTGCAAATATGGTGAAAAATCATCTTACTTATTTTGCATTTCTTTGATTACTAGTGAAACTATTGTTATTATTATTATTTTTTATAGTTACAGTTTATATAGAGGTTTTTTTAGGTAGTTTTAAAAAATCTATGTGTTTTAGCTGGTTTATTTCTTTTGTGAAAGGCTTATTGACGTCCCAGTTTTTCTATAGGGATTTTTATTGATTTATTTTTCCTTTTACTGATTCAGAAGGGCTCTTTATATGTAAATGATATGCTGTTATGCCTTATATAGCATATTGGGTTGGCCAAAAAGTTCCTTCAGGTTTTTCTATAACATCTTATGGAAAAACCCAAAGGAACTTTTTGGCCAACCCAATATTTCATTGATTTCAAGACATATTTTACCCAGTATTGAAACTGGGATTCATTTTACAGTCGATGTGTAATGTTAATGTGGTAGTGTTTCACCTCTTTTTTCTTGAAAAGCTACTATTAAATCTGTGGTGCATCTTATAATCCTTATTATCTTTAAAAGTGGAGAAGTACAATATAATATGCCGCAGTTGATTTTTCCCAGTTTTTTTTGCCATGTGAAAATTATTATTTTCTATGTGTGCAATATATTAAGTATTTCTTTTGTGGTTCTTACTTTGTTTTTCTGCTTAGAAATGTTTTTCTTTCCTTAGGTTTATAGAAACGGTCACCTATATTTTCTTCTAGTGTTTTTGCGGCCTCATGTTTTAAAGTTAAATTTTTAATACATTTGGAGTTGATTTGGGGTATGGTGTCATGTGCAAATCTTTATAGGTATTATCCAGAAAGATAGCTATCCTACCTCCATTTATTGAATAACCCACTTCTTCCCACTGACTTGAAATGCCAATAATGGTATATTTACTAAGTACTTTTATATGTTGGTTCAATTTCTGAGGAAAATCACACTTTAATGTTGGGTTTGAGAAGCTACTTCTGAAATAGAGTATTTGAACATTAATTTTATATATCACAGTCATTTTAGATAATAAATTTACCAGAGAAAATTGTGCTTTATATATTTTATTTTCACATGCTGTTGAAATTCTTTTGGTTGTTTTAGATTGTAATTAAGCCAAGCTCTTTGAGCAGGATGAAGACTATCTTCACACAGGAAATTTTTACTGAGCAGGTACTTCTTTTAACTTTATTCTTAGGTACTTTTTAAACTTTCTTTTACAACATTCTTTGGGGAAAAACCTGTATGTTTCAGTTTAGGAGCATTATATAGTTTTTAAATTCCTTTTTAGTTTCCCGTGATGATTTATTTAATCTTAGAAACTTCTGTAGAGAAAAATCCTATTTAAAGTTTACTTTTAAAGCTATTTGCTACATACAAAAGCATGTAATAAATAAATTTACATATTTTGGAGACTTTGAATAGATACTTAAGAATATAGTCTTAGATATTGATGGTAGGGATCTCACATAGGGTAATCAACTGGTATTGTCAGGAGAAAAATAACATAGAAACCTATTTAAACCTTTTCAGCTGTGAGGTGCATGTCTAACTAGATGATAAGCTAGAGTCTAAATTCCTTATTCTAGTATTTACCTGTTCTTATTTAGTTTCAGCACTTTTGTCCATGGGTAATCCTAATGATATTTTATTTTTCCAGTGATGGAGACTATTCTTTTTTTAAAATTGAATTATAGGTGATTTACAATATTGTGTTAGTTTTAGATATACAGCAAAGTGATATGGTTATACATATATATGTGTATATATCTATATTCTTTTTTTATTCTTTTCCATTATAGTACATTACAATATATCGAATACAGTTTTCTGTGCTATACAGTACATCCTTATTGTTTATCTGTTTTATATATGATACTGTGCATCTGTTAATCCTATACTCTCAATTTATCCCTCCCTGTCCTTCCCCTTTGGTAATCATAAGTTTGTTTTCTATGTCTATGAGTCTGTTTCTATTTTGTAAATAAGTTCATTTGTACTGTTTTTCAGATTCCACATATAAGTGATATCATACAATATTTTTCTTTCTCTAATTTACTTCACTTAGTATGATAATCTCTAGGTCATTCCATGTTGATAAAAATGGCATTATTTCATTCTTTTTATGGCTGAGTAATATTCCATCACACACACACACACACACACACACACACACACACCATTCATCTGTTAATGGACAGTTAGGTCACTTCCACGTCTTGGCTATTGTAAATAGTGTTGCCATGAACATTGGGGTGCGTGTATCTTTTTGAATTAGAGTTTTTGTCTTTGACGGAGACTATGCTAAAATTTAAAATTAATTCCTGGGACTTCCTTGGTGGCGTGGTGGTTAAGAATCCGCCTGCCAATGCAGGGGACACGGGTTCGATCCCTGTTGCAGGAAGATCCCACGTGCTGCAGAGCAACTAAGCCCATGCACCACAGCTTTTGAGCCTGTGCTCTGGAGCTGCAAGGTACAACTACTGAAGCCTGCGTGCCTAGAGCCCCTGCTCTGCAATAAGAGAAGCCACTGCAGTGAGAAGCCCATGCACTGCAACGAAGACCCAACGCAGCCAAAAATAAATAAATAATTTAATTAATTAAAAAACATAAAATAAAATTAGTTCCCAGGTTCATTTATCAATTTAAATCTCATAATACAAAAATATGTATATCTTAAAAAACGAAATATTTGAAGGTACTCATAGATCTGTAATTCTTGCTTCTTTTAGGTTAATTAATATTCCTGGGAATTCCCTGGCAGTCCAGTGGTTATGTCTCCACCTTTTCACTGCCAAGGGCGTGGGTTCAATCCCTGGTCAGGGAACTAAGATCATGCAAGCTGTGCGGCACAGCAAAAAAAAAAAAAATTCTCATTCCTGTACCAAACTCTGCCTTCTCCCCTCAATGCACATACACTCCCACATAACAGTCACACATAGGATGTAGGAGACTCATAAGTTATTTTTCACGTGTTTAGTTTGAACTAACTGGAAGACACCTTTGGGGAGGGTCTCTGAAAGACAGTTAGTGGTCTGTGCATGACACAATGCGAATAACAATAAAAATTCCTATTTATATTTATGGGATACTTTATAAGTCACATATATTTTTCCAAAGAAATTTATTTCCCTCTCGCAAAAACCTTTTGAAGCAAGTAAGACAATGTTGTCTCGTTTTGTAGATGTGAAAATAGACTCAGAAGATAAAGTGACTTAGCTAGAGTCACTGAGCCCAGATTTTATGTATTGTTCAATCTTACTCTAAGCCCCATCAACGTGTCTGTGTTCACAAGCACATTGTAAAACGTGGAGAAATTCACAAACACCGAACTGTACGATGCTACCTCATCACTCAAAAAGAACTACGTCACGGAATAATTGGGTTTTATCATTCCTTCCTGAGGACCACATTTGTGTTGAGTTTTGACAGTCTACCTGGCTAATCCTCCCTCTTTCAGAATAAGTTTATATTTGGTTCTGTCATATGTATTAATACTATGTTTCCCTTTTAGGTTGTCACAGCTCACGCAGTTCGTGTCCCTGTCACCAGCAACCTGAGTGCCAACATTACTGGATTTTTGCCTATTCATTGTATTTACCAGCTTCTGAGGAGTCGTTCCTTTACAAAGCACAAAGTGTCAATAAAAGTATGACCTTACATTTATATTTCAAGCGACAACCTAAGTTAATGCTTTCTTCCCAGTTCCCTTTCAGTTTGTAGACCTTTACTGTGGGTTTCGTGTGTGAAGTGTGTCTAGTTACTAGTCGTTTATATAGTTATAGTAATTAGGCTCTCAATTTCAGATTTTTAAAACAGTATAACTGTTCAGTTATTTACAAAATGTACACTAGTACCTTTTAAATTCTCAGTAATATCATTTAGCTATTTCATTAAACCTTAGTAAAAATTGCCCTTTTCTGTACTTGGTTTTGTTCACCAAACTGAGAAAGTTGCTGGTTAGCCGTGACCAGTATTTGTACATTTGTCACAAGGACATCTAACATCTAACTTGAAAATATTTTTGATATATTTTCAATTTGTTATGTAGTTGGCTATACCAAACAGTTAAAAGGTCCTCTAAAGAAAAGGCTGAACCCCAGGAGGTAAAAGGAATCTGTTTGGACCATTTCTAAGAGGCAATTTTTTTATAAAGAACCATGAACAATATATACATTGATATATCACACTTAATTATCCTTGTTATCATGATCTAGTGAAGTTATTTTCCATCTTGATTGTATCTTCTGCTTCTTTGTATTTTTAGCAATATAATAGATAAGAATTAAGAGTCCAAATGCACACCCAGCATTTTTTCTTGGCCTCTATTTGTGTAGATAGTTAATCTCCCATAAGTGGTTGTCAAAGTCACTTTCTTAATCTGTCTGAGGGTTTGTTGTGAAGAGCTGTCCCTCTCCCTAAATTTCTTTCTGTTGTGGGGTCTTCTACAGCAACACATATGGTGCTCTAAATACTGATATAGAAGGGACTTAACGGTGTTTTTCCCACTACTTGAAAACTAATAGATTAAAAACCCAAAGTCCAAACTCAAAACTCAAACTCATCATTTTAGATTTATCTTCCACGTCACGGTATTCTCAATTTTAGGGTATAAAAGTATTTCCTATTTTTAAATCAAAGACAACTGTGAAACTGGATAATATATTTAATAACTGTTGAAGGTTAGTAGTGAGTTTCACTGATTCCTAAATCATGTAAAATTATATGTGCTTTTAAACTTTTGCTTGCTTTTTCTTATTGCCATAATTGACTTGGTGCCTGCAACCTTCTTTTTTAGGACTGGATTTATAGACAGCTCTGTGAAACCTCCACTCCACTCCATCCTCAACTACTTCCTCTGATTGACGTGTACATAAATTCTATACTTACTCCTGCATCTAAATCTAATCCAGAAGCCACAAATCAGCCAGTCACAGAACAGGAGATACTCAATATTTTCCAAGGAGTCATTGGGGTAAAATAGTGGCTTTTCTACATTTATTAGCTTATTTTTCTTTTATTCTTCAGGCTGACTCCATGTTTTTTCCCTGATTATTAGAGGAGAACAACTTCTAGGTGGTTCTGAATTTAAGATGGTATTCAGTTTTTTTAGATCACTTATAAATATTAAAAGAATGGTATTAGTTCCAAGTAGTTTGTTGAATAGATACTTTTTGAGGAATTCTTTCAAGAGCTCCATTTTCCTTTTTTTTTTTGGCCGCGCTGTGCCCCTTGCATTAGGAGTATGGAGTCTTAACAACTGGACCTCCAGGGAAGTCCCAAGAGCTCCGTTTTAAAGCTTAAGGAGTGCTGTGGAAGTTTTGTGTTTACCAGCAGACTACGTGACATTTCAACACATTCAACCAGCTTTGTTTAGTTTCCTGGGGATCTAAGATCTACCTAGATTATTAATGGAAAACTTGAAGAAAATCTTTTTTCTCCAAATATACTTAACTGTCCAATATCATTTTTAGGAATTATTTTCTTCATGGTAATTTCAGATAATACTTGAGACGCCAGTAAAGCTTTTTGAGAAGCAGCCTGATGGGGCTGCTGTTGCCTTTTTTTCCCTATCTTCTTTTTTTTTTTTTAAAAAACAGTAACTTTTTAAAAAATTTATTTATTTTTGGCTGCGTTGGGTCTTTGTTGCTGCGCGTGGGCTTTCTCTAGTTGCGGTGAGCGGGGGCTACTCTTCGTTGCAGTGCATGGGCTTTTCATTGTGGTGGCTTCTCTTGTTGCTGAGCACGGGCTCTAGGGCGTGCGGGCTCAGTAGTTGTGGCGCACGGGCTTAGTTGCACTGCGGCATGTAGGATCGTCCCGGACCAGGGCTCGAACCCATGTCCCCTGCATTAGCAGGCGGATTCTTAACTACCGCGCCACCAGGGAAGCCCCTTCCTATCTTAAAAACTATTAAGCATGTTGCTTTTCATCTCCCAAGCCATCTCAAATTTAACTTAGACTTCAGGTTGTCTCTTTGAGTTTAATGAGAACACAGCAACACTTCTCCCAACTTGTTCGAGCTTGGGAGCAGCAACACTTAATAATCTATTTTGAATGCTTTTGCTATCAAAAAGCACTCATGAAATGTAACAGTATTTTAAAGTATTTATAATATTACCTCCAGGGTGACAACATCCGCCTTAATCAGCGTTTCAGTATCACAGCACAGCTTTTGGTGCTTTATTATACACTGTCTTACGAAGAAGCTCTCCTAGCAAACACAAAGACTTTAGGTAAGTTGTGCATAGGCGAATGTTTCTAGTGATAGTTCATCTTATTTGCTTATATTTTGTTACTTTCTAGGCTGCTGTATGAGAAAATAAGGTCAAATATTCTAACAAGCTCCAGCTTCATTCTACAGTCTTTGCAATGGAGGCATTGTGTACTCTGAAGCATAAATACATGTATGTCTGGGCATATAACCACCTCTTAAGGCTCAGTGCTGCTTTTAGCAGGCTGAATTAATGGATAACTGAATTGTCTGTATTTTAACAATTTTAGTGACCTTACTAACTAAATGTAAATTAAGAGATAAACCTAAAGGAACTGCAACTGAAATAGTTTTACTTGATTTCAATCTGTGCCCTCTTCTTCCCTCCATTAGTGTGAAGGGTAACAGTCTAATCAAAGCAATAGAAAAAAACCAACAGTAGGTTTTCCTTTGCCATTGAAATGATCACTGAACTAGGCTTTCAGACTTAGCTATTTCATATAAAATCAGAAGGTTAGATTTAGCATAAATGATATCAGTATAAAGTAGTATGTTTTCCTCTATTTGAAAAAGAATATTCACCTGTATTTTAGGCTTGTTAAATGTATTTAGTTCCATATTTGAAACAAAAAGAGTGTCATTAAAAAGTTGTAGGCTGGGCTTCCCTGGTGGCGCAGTGGTTGAGTCCGCCTGCCGATGCAGGGGACATGGGTTCGTGCCCCGGTCCGGGAAGATCCCACATGCTGCGGAGCAGCTGGGCCCGTGAGCCATGGCCGCTGAGCTTGTGCATCCGGAGCCTGTGCCCCGCAACGGGGGAGGCCACACAACAGTGAGAGGCCCGCGTACAACCAAAAAAAAAAAAAAAGTCGTAGGCATTGAGTATATAATGCAGGGAGAATTCTTTTAAGGGAGGTTAATTTGTCATAGCTGAGTGGTTTTACTTTTTGAAAGCTATAAATTAAAGTTACTCTTCAGTGTGTGGCAGATCAGTTTCTTTTATTTTTCCGAAGTATTGTGTTATAAGTATTCTGTGCATTTCTCGGCTGCTTTCTTTTCTGACTGCAGGTGTTAGGGTTGTACAGATGATATACCACAACTGTAATTATAGTCTTTGTCATATCAGGGACAAGATGGGCTAATAATAAGCATTAGGGAATAGTCTCCCACTTTTTTTTTTTTTTTTTTTTTTTTTTTTTTTTTTTTTGCTGTACGCGGGCCTCTCACTGCTGTGGCCTCTCCCGTTGCGGAGCACAGGCTCCGGACACACAGGCTCCACGGCCATGGCTCGTGGGCCCAGCCGCTGCGCGGCATGTGGGATCTTCCGGGATAGGGGCACGAACCCGTGTCCCCTGCATCGGCAGGCGGACTCTCAACCACTGCGCCACCAGGGAAGCCCTAGTCTCCCACTTTTATCCACGTGTAATGAATTCTGTTAAGGAATATGACACTTGTGATTTAATGGATAGTAGGGGAATGAGTTACAAGCAGGTATTCTGGGGAGAACTCAGACCATTAATACTGTAGCAGGGGACTAAGATACACCCTTAGTTTTTGTTTAAATTAATGTCTAGCCAAAAAAAATCTTAATACAGAAAAGTACAGAGACTAGTGTAGCCAACTTTCGTGTATATACCATGCAGGATTAACAGGTCACTCAGAATTTTTTGGACTGGAAGAACCTTTAAAGATTACGTATCCCAGTCCCCAATGACATGCTCAGTTCAACCCTGGTTCGTGTGAAGCTGCTGTTCTTTATGCAGGAGTCTGATGGATCTTAATTGGAAAGTTAAGGATTTTAGGTTAGGAGTACAACCCAGCCTGGATTGAGTCTTGGAAAAGGAACTGGGAGATTAGAGGAAAGTTGTTAGGTTTTTCTAAGATTCTAGGCAAAAGATGGTGGTGGTCTGGACTGGTAGTAGTGTACATGTATTTTTTTCTTTTTTTTTTTTTTGGCTGCGCTGGGTCTTCATTACTGCGTGCAGGCTTTTCTCTAGTTGTGGCGAGAGGGGGCTACTCTTCACTGTGGTGCACTGGCTTCTCATTGCAGTGGCTTCTCTTGTTGCGGAGCATGGGCTCTAGGCACGCAGGCTTCAGTAATTGTGGCATGTGGGCTCAGTAGTTGTGGTTCGCGGGCTCTAGAGAGCAGGCTCAGTAGTGGTGCAGGGGCTTAGTTGCTCTGTGGCATGTGCGATCTTCCTGGACCAGGGATCCAACTGTGTCCCCTGCATTGGCAGGCAGATTCTTAACCATTGCACCACCAGGGAAGTCCCAGTATATGTATTTTGAAGGTAGAGCTGAGAGGTTTTGCTGATGGATTCATGAGGTTTGAGAGACAGGAGCCAAGGTTGATGTGGAGGCTTTTGGCCTAACCTATAAAATGGCTATGGACTGAAATAAATGAGCAGGTCTGTGGGGGATCAGGAGCTCGTTTTGGACGTATGGAGTTTGAGATGTCTGATAGACTTTCAAGTGGGGATGTTATGGAAACAGTTGTAAATACTGGCCTAGAATTTAGGGGAGATACCAGCACTGAAGCTTTGAGATTCTTCAGCATATATATGGTATTTAAATCATGACATTAAATAAGATTACCAAACGGGAAGGTGTGGGAGGAGACTCAGGAGGATCTGTTGTCCTGGATGCCAAGGAAAGAATGTTTCAAAGAGGAGAGAGAGTTCACCTGTGTCAGATGATGTTGATGGATCAAGTAAGGTTAGGACTCCGCTGATGACTGCATATAGCTTGCTGGAGGTCCTTTGACCTTTACAGTTTTATTAGTAAAGTAAACACTTATTTTTAGGATGAAAGCCTGATTGTAGTGGATTCAAAAGAAAATTAGAGGAGATATACTGGAGACAGTGAGTACACACAGTTCTTTTGAGGAATTGTAAAGAGAAGGAGAGAAATGAATGTGATAATTGGAGAGGAAAATGAGGTCAGGAGAGGACTTTTTTTTCTTCTTTTCTTTTTAAGGTGAAAGAGCTAAGAGAATGTTTGTATTCTGCTGGGAGTAATCTAGTAGAGAGGGAAGGCTGATGAGAGAATCCCTGGAGGGATGTCCTTGATAGGTGAGAGGAGATGGGATGTAGAAGACAAATGGAGGGATCAACCTTTCCTTGGAGAATTTTTTCCCATAGTTCAGGAGATTTTTTTCTAGTCTAGTTTCTTATCTCCACAGGGAATAAATAATTGGAGAATATGTCACAACATGAGAGAATTTTGCTTTTCCACAGCCAAAAAAGATAAGTATTCTTCCTCAAATTTATTCCTACCTGTGAAGTTGTGTTGTGGTTTCAGTAGCTTGTTAACTGGTCTGTGGTTTTGGCCTTTATATTAAACATTATTAGCAGCCACCAGGTAGCTGTAGAAGCTCAGATATGGAATTCTGACACTTGAGATAGAGCCAAGTATTAGAATATCATAGTCATTAAAAAATGGGTTTGTATATATACATATTTTTTCACATATGCATATTTTTGATTTGTTTTAAAATATTTATAATACATGCGTACATATTAATTTTAGTTAAATAGTGTATTGATCCAAAAGAATATCTGTAAGAAATAATAATATAATAAATCCCTGTGTACTAATACCCAATTAAAATATGAGCATTACTATTATATTTCCAGTTTTTATACTTTAAAAAGTGTTTCCTATTTATTACACCTGAAGACTTTATTACTAGGTAAAAGTTTGTTTTTACATGCTTTTGAAGTAAAAACAATACTAATGAATATTGAACATATGAGAAACTGTTTATCTGCTCTTAAAGCAGCCAGTGGGATCCTAAACACAGTCTCACTCTTTAGTGGCTAAAAGTATTACTTGCTTAACTCTCTCCCTCAAGCTTAACTTCATTTAAAAACAGGGTCTGGCTGCCTTTTCTGCTTCTGTCCCGTTTCGTGTGAAGTTTCCTTCTTTGTCGGCAGCAGAACAAGACACATACCGTGGTATTTGGGAAACTGTAATGTTTACTGCCTCTGAATTCCTGAACTTGAAGTTTTTCTTTGCACTCGATAGTTAATTATTTTCTTACCAGAAGAAAGTTAACTCTAACTGCCTCTATCAAAATGCAGAAACCTTTAAGTAAACACTGGCAGATGTTTTTTCTTGGCAGCTTGAAGTTTCAGTGCTGTAAAATCAAGTTTGACCAAAAAAGGTTCTAAGAGTTAAATGACTGTAGTGTAGAGTAACCGTATAAAATTTTTAAACTTATTTCATTATTTACCTAATTGCTTTCATATCTTAATGCAAAAGAACTGGCTTTTAAAATAAAAACATTTATTAAAAGTGTGTTTACTGGAGGAAATTGAGGAAGTGAAAAATGTACAAAGACCAAAGTAAAACCACCCATAATTCTGCTGCCCAGAGGTAATCACCATAGAATTTTGCTAGAAAACCCTTTAGTCTTTGCACATATGATAACTTTCACAAAGTTGGAATCATATTTTTTTTTTGGAGGGGGGGAATCATGTTTTTAATCTACTCTTTTTAATAATACACTTTACACATTTGCCTATTTAGTAATTTTTTTTCTGAAACATGATTTTTAATAGCTATATAATATTTCTTCATAAATATGTACCATTACTTGACAAATTCCTTATTGTTGGACATTTAAATTATTTCCACATTTTGCCATTATAGAGAGTGGTGGAATGAATATCCTTAGAGCTCACTCTGTATACAGGTATACTTATTTCTGTCCTTAGGACCGAACTACTAAATCAAAGATTTTGGAATTATAAGATTTAAAAAAACAAATTGCTATATTGCTTTCCAGATAGGTTATAACATTATAGACATTTTGTATAAGGCGTTTGTATAAGATGTGAGTGTCAATTTTTTTGCAGTATTGACTGTTACTTGTTTTTGGTGTGTTTTAATTATAGAATTTTATAAAGAGGAAACTCTTTGAAAGCGAGGTACTAACATTATATGACTCATCACCTATCTATTCTTTTAGGACATTATTGTGTCACTTTTAAAATTTATGTATGCCTTTAATTAATTTTGCTGTCAAGTATGGGGTGCAGATTCAGTTTTTTTTTTAAATAATTGGTTATTTGTCAACATCACATAATGAATAACATGTCATTTTCCTATTACTTTGGAAAGTTGCTCTGATGTGTATCGAAGTTTTATTACAAACCTGTGTCTGGTTTTGGGTTTTCTTTTTTATGTTAGACATTTCCAGTTCCTTTAGCCATTATTGTTCTTGTTCAATATTTCTGTCCATTCTCACATATATAACCTTTCACATGAACTTTATAATGATTTTGTCAAATTCTACAGAAGAAAATTGTATTGGGATTTTGATTAGAATTATGTTAAACATAGAGATTAATTTGGAGAGAACTTACATCTTTACAATAGTCTTTCCAGCTAGAAATATGAAATAATTCTTTTTAAAGTCTTTTTTATTTTTATTTTTTTTGGCTGTGCCATGTGGCTTGTGGGATCTTAGTTCCCCAATCAGGGATCAAACCCAGGCCGTGGCAGTGAAACCACCAAGTCCTAACCATCGGACTTCCAGGGAATTCCCTGAAATAATTTTTTCTTTTAAATTATTAAAATGTAAGATTCATGAAGGTTGACTTTTATCTGTTTTTGCTACGGTATCTAGCATTTAGAATATATATTACTTGAAACATAGTAACCACTTAGTAAATGTTTTTGAATGAGTGAACTTATTCAAGTTATTTTTTTTTTTTTTTTTTTTTTTTTCTTTTTGCGGTATGCGGGCCTCTCACTGTTGTGGCCTCTCCCGTTGCGGAGCACAGGCTCCGGGCGCGCAGGCCCAGCGGCCATGGCTCACGGGCCCAGCCGCTCCGCGGCATATGGGATCCTCCCAGACCGGGGCACGAACCCGTATCCCCTGCATCGGCAGGCGGACTCTCAACCACTGCGCCACCAGGGAGGCCCTCAAGTTATTTTTTTATGTCAATTAAATTTTATTTTTTGTAGGTTCTGTATAATTTTTTCTTAACAAGTTTTTTCTGGTTACAGGAAAGGTATTGACATTTAGTTTGGATTAGTCTCTGAATTTCTTAGAGTACCATTTAAAATTTTTTGTTAAATTTATCAAGAGAATACTTTTTCAGCAGTTATTGGGATAATTTGGTCTATTTATATAATTTGTTGTATAATTAATATCTGTATATTTCTGGAGTGGGCTCTACTTGCTCTGGGTATGTTATTCTTTTAGCATGGTGCTAGATTTGATTTGCTTGTCTTTTTTTTTTTTAAATATGATTTATTTCCATCTGTATGTAAACAAGTGAAATTGGCCTTTTTTCCCTTTTTCTTTTCATTTCTTCTTTTTTTTTTCTGGCTTTGGTATTAAGTTTACACTAATTTCATAAGTGAATTAGTTTTCCATAGGATTGTTTTAAGGATTAAAATGTCATTAAAACTAGGGGCCATGTAAATAGTATTCAAAACATTCCCACAGTTTCGTTGAGGATGAGGTTAAAAGTTAGATTTGAATCTTTTTTTTTTTTTTTTGCGGTATGTGGGCCTCTCACTGTCATGGCCTCTCCCGTTGCGGAGCACAGGCTCCGGACGCACAGGCTCAGTGGCATGGCTCACGGGCTTAGCCACTCTGTGGCATGTGGGATCTTCCCGGACCGGGGCACGAACCCGTGTCCCCTGCATCGGCAGGCGGACTCTCAACCACTGCACCACCAGGGAAGCTCCAGATTTGAATCTTTGAAAGCGACACGTTGGAAGAAAATTGGAAGTGTGATTGCTCATGTTGAATATATAAAACCAGTGATGTTCCCATAGGCCTTTCATAATTATAGTTTAGTCTTTTACTGGAAGATTAAGTATCCTTGATGTTGTATTTCATGGAGATGTTAAAGAGAAATAATTGCTTTAGGCAGGGCTTCATGGGCTGCTAGTTCTTTGATGGAATTATTAAGATGTGAACAGGATTTTGTCTTCAGTTTCATAAGTCCAGAAACTTAAAGGTTGATACTTTACCCTAAGTTGATCTTGGGGACTCTAGATCTTAATAATACTGGCTAACATTTGAGTGCTTGTTATGTGCCAAACACTACTTGAAGCTCTTTACACCTGTTAACTCATGTAAACCCTCACAACAATTCTGTGAGATGGGTACTGTTGTTGTCTTTATATTACAGGTGAGAACACTGAGGCACAGGGAAGTTAAGTGACTTCCCTTAGTTTTAAGTGTTGGAACCAGGATTTGACCATCACTGGAACTTATATATATTTAATATTAATCCATTTTTATTATTCAAAATAATCTATCTTTACTAGTATATATTAGCATTTTGCCTAGTTATAATCAATCGATTTATCTTAATACCATTTTATGTTCCATTTTTCCTCTTTAATGTTATTTTGTACAAACAATAGTGTTATTTTATATCCATCAAGATGGGCCACAGAGTTGTGGTTTCAAATTGGTTTTTAGTATTGAATTTCTTTTCTTTTTTCTCTTTTTACCTTTTGACGCTCTTCCCCTATTTCTTTTACCCCTCATCCCCTGCTCCTCTGGCAGCCACCAATTATTTCTCTGTATCTTTGAAGGTTTTTTTGTTTTTGTTTTTTTATGATTCCACATATAAAAGAGATCATATGGTACTTGTCTTTGTCTGACTTATTTTAGTTAGCATTATGCCCTCCAGTTCCACCCATGTTGTCACAAATGGCAAAGTTTCATTCTTTTTTATGGCTGAATAACGTTCCATTGTATGTATATATGTGTGTGTGTGTGTGTGTGTATGTATCTCATATTTTCTTTATCCATTCATCCATTGATGGACACTTAGATTGTTTCTATATCTTGGCTATTGTAAATAATGTGGCAGTGAACATGTGGGTATATATAATCTATTCAAGTTAGTGTTTTCATTTTCTTCGGATAAATACCTAGATGGGAAATTGCTGGATCATATGGTAGTTCCATTTTTAATTTTTCGAGTAACCTTATACTGTTTTCTTTTTTTAAATTATTATTTATTTATTTATTTGTTTTTGGCTGCATTGGATCTTCATTGCTGTGTGCGGGCTTTCTCTAGTTGCTGCAAGCAGGGGCTACTCTTCGTTGCGGTGCGCGGGCTTCTCATTGTGGTGGCTTCTCTTGTTGTGGAGCATGGGCTGTAGGCGTATGGGCTTTAGTAGTTGCAGCATGGAGGCTCAGTAGTTGTGACACGCAGGCCCTAGAGCGCATGGTCTTCAGTAGTTGCGGCATGTGGGCTCAGTAGTTGTGGTGTGTGGGCTCTAAGGTGCGTGGGCTTCAGTAGTTGTGGCTTACAGGCTTAGTTGCGCCACAGCATGTGGGATCTTCCCAGACCAGGAATTGAACCCATGTCCCCTGCATTGGCAGGCGGATTTTTAACCACTGCACCACCAGGGAAGTCCCTCCATACTGTTTTTTATAGTGGCTGCACCAATTTACATTCCTACCAACAGTGCACAAGTGTTTCCTTTTGTCCTTATCTTCATCAACACTTGTTTATTGTCTTTCTGATAATAGTCCTTCCAACAGGTATGAGGTGAGAGCTCATTGTGGTTTTGACTTCCATTTCCCCGATGATTAGTGATGTTGAGCATCTTTTCATGTACCTGTTGTACCTCTGTATGTCTTCTTTGGAAAAATGTCTCTTCAGATCTTCTGCCCATTTTTTAAAATTTTATTTATTTTTAATTTATTATTTATTTTTGGCTGCATTGGGTCCTCGTTGCTGTGTGTGGGCTCTCCAGTTGCAGCGAGCAGGGGTTACTCTTCTTTGCAGTCCATGTGCTTCTCATTGTCGTGGCTTCTCTTGTTGCAGAGCATGGGCTCTAGGCGTGTGGGCTTCAGTAGTTGTGGCAGGCGGGCTCAGTAGTTGTGGCTTGCAGGCACTAGAGCGCAGGCTCAGTAGTTGTGCGCATGGGTTTTGTTGCTCCGCAGCATGTGGGATCTTCCCGGACCAGGGATCAAACCGTGTCCCCTGCATTGGCAGGCGGATTCTTAACCACTGTACCACCAGGGAAGTCCCCTTCTGCCCGTTTTTAACTTGGATTGTTTGGTTTTTTGCTCTTGAGTTATATGAGTTTTTAAATATATTTTACATATTAGCCCTGTATCAGATATATGATTTGCAAATATTTTCTCCCATATAGTAGGTTGCCTTTTCATTTTATTGGTGGTTTCCTTTGCTTTTCTGAAGCTTTGTAGTTTGAAGTAGTCCCACTTGTTTATTTTGCTTTTGTTGGCTTTGCTTTTAGTGTCAGATTCAAAAAAATCAGCCAAGACCTGTGTCCGGGAGCTTAGCACCTGTGTTTTCTTCTGAGAGTTATATGGTTTCCGGTCTTAGGTTCCAGTCTTTAATCCATTTTGAGTTCATTTTTGTGTGTGGTGTAAGATAGTGGTCTAGTTTCATCTTTTTTCATGTATTTTTATCTTCAATTTCTTTCATTAATGTCTTGTAGTTTTCAATATATAGGTCTTTCACCTCCTTGATTACATTTATTCGAAGGTGTTTTATTCTTTTCGATGCAGTTGTAAATGGGGTTGATTTCTTTTTTTTTTTAACATCTGTATTGGAGTATAATTGCTTTACAGTGGTGTGTTAGTTTCTGCTGTATAACAAAGTGAATCAGCTATACGTATACATATATCCCCAAATGGGGTTGATTTCTTAATTTCTCTTTCTGATTGTTTGTTATTGGTGTATTAGAAACACAACAGATTTTTGTGTATTGATTTTATATCTTGCAACTTTACTGAATTTGTTTATTAATTTTAGCAGGTTTTTTCTTTTTTTTTTTATTCTTGTTACCTTTATGGAACTTTGACATCCAGAAAAGCCTCCTCAGCCACTTATTTACCAACCAACTGTACTTCACTCTTTAGGAAATTATTTGGTTCTGGCATAAAGCCATGTACCCTAAGGTGCTCCTTAAATGCTAGCTCCCTCATCTTACTGTAGAGGTCCCACGTATTCACCTCAGCGTTTGCATGAGAGTCACTTATGTGGGCTGAAATACTTGTCGCTTTTACCACCTTTTTTTTTTTTTTAGTTCTAACAGTTTTTTGATAGAGTCTTTAAGGTTTTCTGTATAATACCATATCTGCAAATGGTGACAGTTTTACTTCTTCCTTTTCAATCTGGATGGTGTTGGGACTAGAATTTGACTGTCACTGGAAGCTATGTTTTTTTTAAACTGTGTTTTGAGATACATTCTTACTCAGTTCATAAAAGATTTTTGTGGAAAACTGGGATGCTAATTTATTAATTTACAAGGGGGATTATATCTAACCAAGAGGTATATGGCCTGTTTAGGCAATGATTCTCAACCTTTATTCTAACACTTGCACTCATATGCTTTTTATCTTCAATAAAAATTTGTTGAGCTTTACACTGTGTGGTTTGTATTTGGAAAAGAAAAAGTATATTGGAAATGCTTTTTCAAACTATGGACACCCTGGTTGAGATGCTCATGTGGTTTTGTTGTGTACAAGCAGAGTACCTTGGAATGAGATGAGGGTGTCAGGCATATAGCATATGGTGGAGATGAGACAAAGAAAGATAGCGTTGATTTGCAAGGACCTTTACTCTGTGGGATCTGGGAGTCCATGGAAGGTTTCTGAGCATGGAGCCAGAGACATGTGATCTGGCCAAATCTCAATTTAAATAAGAGGACTATGGCAGCAGTGTGAAGGATGGATCAAAGACCAGAGAAATTGGAGTCTGGGAAATTGAGCCGTAATAGTTATTTAAATAAATGATGAGTAGGCACTGATTTAGGATAGAAGAAAAAGAACAGAAATTAAGATGGATTTGTTTAAAAAAAAAAAAGCTTGTGCTTGTTAGTTGAAGGTAGAAGTTGTGAGAGAAGGAAGTCATTCATATTTCCCAACTTTCATCAAAAAGAGTCACCACTAATACGTAATATGATTAAATTAAGGCTGTTGGCATCATGAAGCTTTAAGCCATGCTGGCATGACTGCATTTGGGAGAGTCTTGACTGACTTCTCAGGTTTGGGTGTTTTTTTTTGTTGTTGTTGTTTTCTAGTACAGGGCACTTCTGCAAGTGGCTTCTCTCACTCATGATTTTTCTTCCCCCTAGTTTCAGTTTCGGGGCATTTTCCGAGATATTGCCCTTAAGTATGTTCTTGCTTGCCCTGTGTATTCATTATTTTGCTAGTGATTCTTCATCTTTTATGAACTATATTCACAGATTAAGTGAATTAAAAGTAATTTGACATTGTGTTTGTTCCCATTTGTGTTGAAGGTTAAAATTTCTATTGTTTCTGACATTGTATCTTACATTTTTTAATCTTTGACTGACAGCTGCCATGCAAAGAAAGCCCAAATCATATTCGTCTTCTTTAATGGATCAGATTCCCATCAAATTTCTTATTCGACAGGCTCAAGGACTGCAGCAGGAGTTGGGAGGTATTTGTTTTATTTGTGTTTTACTGCTAACTTTTATTGTTAAAAAGTTCCTACCATTTATGATGTTATACAGTGTAATAGGTGCTCAGTGTTTAAAGCCCAATTCAAAAGTGAAATTCCTCTTTACCTCCCTTGCTGTCTTACTCCCTGCAAACCGCTCCTCACCCCCAAGGCCCTAGTTTCATTTTGGTGTGTAATTTCAGATATTCCTTTCTATAGGCTGAATCATGTGAAATTACAGGTATTCAACTATTTTTGACCTCCAAAAATGCAGTTTCATATGGTTGAAGCTAATAGATACACACACAAGTAAAAAATTCTTTTTTTAAACTTTAAATGGTATTGTACCCTATCTCTTCTGAGATTTGCTTTTTTCTCTTTGAGTCTTGGAAATCTTATCATGTCACTTCATCTAGACCTACCTTATTGTTTTTAATTGCTCCATAACATTCCTTAGTGTGGAATTACTATAATATTTTTACTGTAAAACTGTCAAGTAGAAATATAGTACTATTTTTTGAAATTCAAATTTTTTCTTAAATGAACACCTTTTTATAATGTTTGAATGTTTGTTTTTTTCTTTTTGGCTTGTTTTTTTGAAGTTGGGGATTTTCTTTTTCTGTCTTTGTTACGGTTGGTTTCCAGGATGAACATGAGCTTGCTTTCGTCATCTTTAGCCAGATGTCTGCATTTATTTATTACATCTTTGCATTATCTCTTTCTAGAGAAATGATGTTATATTTGGCAGCTTTTGGCAACTAACATGTTTTACTGAAGAGATTATGAAGTGTAGATTAATTTGCACTATTGTAAGCAGTCATTTTTGTGACTGTTTTGGGAAAGTCTTGACTACACATGTACTTGTGCATTAAATTTAATACCACTTTTGATTGTTACAGTGCCTTTTCAAACAGAAGCATTTATTTTAAGCAGTTTCTATGAGAAAGGAAACAGATACTTAACCCTCTTGGGACTAAGCAGTGGTTTGATTTGATCTAAGTTGCATAATAAGGGGGTGATTGGATCTAACGTACTTTTATTACTACTGATACTCTTACTGCTAACTCTTGCAACTTTGGAGATGATGATAATAATTGTTTAGTAGCAGCAGCATTTATTAGGTAAATAACATAGTGGCGCTTCATATATAGAAATAGGCATTTTTACAGTATCATCATTTATTTTCTCATTATTATTACACAATAATAATAATGAGTAGTCTAACTATGCTGTAAGCAAAAGATTAGAAACAAGACTTAGATTTAGTCAAAGGAGGGTTTCCCGATCCTTTTGAGCTTCCTTAACCCTTCTTAAAAGAAGACAAATGCACCCTCTTGTGGGTATTGTCAGTACTGCTTGGGTTGGGTGACATAGCTGTGTGACTTTGGGGACGTTAATAAATATCTTTCAGCCTGTTTCCTCATAGTAGAATGGAGACAATATTGCTTACCTTGTAGGAACGTTAGGGTGAAATGAGGAAATGCACATAAAGTGTACATTTAGGTACTCAAGTTGGGCAACTTTAATTTTACTCATCTATAGCAATGATTCTCACCTGGGTTGGAGGAGAGGACATGTTCTCCTATAGAAGCCTATCAGAATTTCTTCTTTTAAAATCTTTTAAAATTTTTATTTATTTATGTTTTGGCTGCGCCACTCGGCATGCGGGAGCCTAGTTCCCCAACCGGGGATCAAACCCGTGCCCCCTGCAGTGGAAGTGTGGCATCCTAACTACTGGACCGCCAGGGAATTACCAAGCCTATCAGAATTTCTGAGTGAGGCCTTTTTCAAACCATATATGATCTCCCCGAAATGAACATTCTTTTCCCTTCTCTTTTTCTCCTCCCCACTCAACTCTTGAACTGACTGCTATGTCAAACTAATTTTCCTGATGGGAGACTTTTATGCTGGGATAGGGTGGAAGAAAGCTTGAGAACTTTTGACAAAAGTAGTGGCTTCCAGCTTCCTGTGTATCAGTTCACTTGGCGATCTTTAAGCAGATTCCCTGGCTGAACTACTGAACAGAAGTTCTTAAGCTGTAGTATGCATGCATAAGAAGGGCAGAGATGCCTTTGGCTTGCTGTAAATGAAAGGGAGAAGAGAGAGGGGTAAGAAGAGAGAGAAGATTTTGATGTTTAAGAATAAAGAATCCAATTGACTTCTTTTAAATTTTCAAGGGTTGCATTCTGCTTTACTTCGTCTCCTTGCAACTAACTACCCACATTTATGCATTGTGGATGATTGGATCTGTGAAGAAGAAATCACAGGGACTGATGCCCTGTTAAGAAGCATGCTCCTGACTAGTAATGCCAAAAACCACTCTCCTAAACAACTTCAAGAAGGTATAATAAATTGGTATGCCTTTTACCCCTTTAGTAGTACACAGAGGTGTTAGGCCTGTGGAAATCTTAAAATCACCCAGAATTTTCCTGGAGATATAACAGGGTTTTGGTGAATATATTTAAAGTAATTCTCTTTGAGTTTAAGGATTTTTTACCATTTTTTTCTGACATGCTTGCATCTGTTTCCTCATAGGTTCTACATTATATCACTAAACAGGTCATGTGGTTTTAGGAAAGTCCTAAAACTGGTCAGAAATAAGTGCTGTGGAATAGAACAATGTATCTGCTGTTAATGGATAATAAGCTAGGTCAGCACTTTGAAATAGAAATATGATGTAAGCCACACATACAATTTTAAACTTGCTATATATTGCCACATTAAAAAAGTAAAAAAAAAAAGGCAAATTAATTAAAATAATTATTTTGTATAACCCAGTATATCTAATATATTATGATTTCATCACGTAATCAATATAAAAAGACTGTTAAATATTTTACTGTTTTTTCATACTAAGTCTATGTATTTTATACTTACAGCACATCTCATTTTTGGACTATTTGCATTTCAAGTGCTCAGTAGCCAGAAGTGGTTAGTGACTATTCTATTGAAGGAGCATGGTCCTAGCTACTTTTTACTAACAGCTGCTTATAGCCCATAAAGGGCTACCTGAAGGAAGGTGTCAAGAAGTTTGAATTTTTCAAATGAATGTTAATACCAAGAGCAATAGTTCAGTATATTTTCATGTTTCAGTCAATTTTTTAAATCAGTGTGAATCATTGTCTTTGGGTCACTCTCACTAATGTGATTTTTTTTTTTTTTTTTTTTTTTTTTTTGCAGCTTCTCACTGTTGTGGCCTCTCCCATTGCGGAGCACAGGCTCCGGACGCACAGGTTCAGTGGCCATGGCTCATGGGCCCAGCCGCTCTGCGGCATGTGGGATCTTCCCAGACTGGGGCACGAACCCGTGTCCCCTGCATCGGCAGGCGGACTCTCAACCACTGTGCCACCAGGGAAGCCCATTAATGTGATTTTTTAAATGAGATATTTTTTGTTCTTTATGAAATAACTGCACCTTAACATCAATTTTTCTTAAGGGCCTAATTTTAAGTATACCCACAACTATGACTAGAATGGAAAGTTTTACTTTTTTTAAAGCAATATTTTCTTGATTTGCTTCGCCTATAGTTTGATAGAGCAATATTACTTCCTATTTGGTAAGCTGTATACTATTTAGATTATGACTGTGAAGTTTTCCTTTTAGCATTTTCAGCTGTCCCAGTAAGTCACACACAAGTGATGCAGATTCTAGAACACTTGACTCTACTCTCTGCCAGTGAACTTATACCATATGCAGAAGTATTAACATCCAATATGAACCAGCTGTTGAATTCAGGGGTTCCGAGGCGAATTCTTCAAACGGTCAATAAACTATGGATGGTTCTTAATACTGTGATGCCTAGAAGGTAATTTCAGTGTATTGTTACATGTAATAGATAAGTGTATAGCAGTGATTGTATTCAATAACCTAAACTTAAATGTTGAAAAAAATTGTTAAAAAAAACTTTTTGACAATATAAATCCTTTCTGAAGACCACTAATTAAAGAGTTGTTGTAACTTTAAGGAAAAGAATAAACTCTATCTTAAGAAACAGAGAGAAACCTTCAAGAATTTCCAACTTGAGAAATTTCTTTAAAAGGGAGTTCTCATGTAGAGTCATTTGTGGCTAATTGTGATTTAGATTACCATTGTGTCTTGCATCATTGCAGTGGTTCCAAATTTTGCTGTACATTAAAATCACCTCGAGAGTTTTTAAAATTCCTGATCCCCAAGTTGTAACCCATGCCAATTAAATCAGAGTGGAACGCTGGATTCAGTATTTTGTCTTTAGTCAGATGGGTCTCTGCTGTTCCATAGATTGCATCAAAAACACTTGGTCTGCTCTAGAAACAAATACTGGGCTGGACTTACCTGAGATTCTGATTCAGTAGGTCTGGGAATATTTATACTTTTTTTTTTTTTTTTTTTGCGGTACACGGGCCTCTTAACTGTTGTGGCCTCTCCCGTTGCGGAGCACAGGCTCCGGACGCGCAGGCTCAGCGGCCATGGCTCACGGGCCCAGCCGCTCCTCGGCATGTGGTATCCTCCCAGACCAGGGCACGAACCCATGTCCCCTGCATCGGCAGGCGGACTCTCAACCACTGCGCCACCAGGGAAGCCCCGGAATATTTATACTTTTTAAGTTTGATTTTTACTTATATCAAATTAATGAATGCACGTAAGTTAAATAGTGTATAAGGTCTGCCCCCACCTTCCCATTTTAGACTATTGATCCTCAGAGACAATTATTCTCAGCTCCTTTATCTTTTAATTCTGGCATTTATGTCCCACCATGTATCTCAATCATATGCTTGTAATTACTATGATTTCCTGACTTTCCAATTTAGAAATTATCTTTTGACTTCCTACAAAATCCTTCATACAAGATGAAGATTTAGCACTCTTACTTGCTTCCCCTGTGAGTCCCTCTTCTTTCATATATTCCCCCTTCCTCCATTTCTCCCAACACAGTTATATCAGAATTTTTGGTTAAAGAAATATTCAGTGTGCATATTATTATGACTACATAAGTGTTATTTATAGCTGATGTATATGACATCCTTTGATTACAATTTCTCTCTTAAACAACTGCCCTCCTTCATACTCCATATACAAACCCTGAGTTCAGGTTTTTTTTTTTTTTTTTTTTTTGCGGTACACGGGCCTCTCACTGTTGTGGCCTCTCCTGTTGCGGAGCACAGGCTCAGGACGCGCAGACCCAGCGGCCATGGCTCACGGGCCCAGCCGCTCCGCGGCATATGGGATCTTCCCGGACCGGGGCACGAACCCGTGTCCCTTGCATCGGCAGGCGGACTCTCAACCACTGTGCCACCAGGGAAGCCCTTGTTTTTTTTGTTTTTTAGTTTTTTGTTTTTTCGGTATGCGGGCCTCTCACTGTTGTGGCCTCTCCCATTGCGGAGCACAGGCTCTGGACGTGCAGGCTCAGCAGCCATGGCTCACGGGCCGAGCTGCTCCGCGGTATGTGGGATCTTCCCAGACCGGGGCACGAACCCGTGTCCCCTGAATCTGCAGGCGGACTCTCAACCACTGCGCCACCAGGGAAGCCCCCTTGTTTTTTTTGTATCAATAACCAATTCACTCTCAAACTTTATTATTGAATGGAAATTTACATTAGTTGTTAACACATCAGGTAACATATTAGTAACATTTTTCATTGGAAACCTTTCAGATCTTTCCACCCTTATGTTTCAATCTGGGACATTCACAGTAGCCATCTGGAATTGCTTTGTCTCTTGGTTTGAGTCCATGTTTTTGTCTTTCTTGATTTAGTTCCTTATTTAAGTGAGTGGAACTAACGCTCAAGTTGCTTCCTGGGAAAGGTGTTTGGGAAATTTATTTTTTTTGAAGCTTTCATATGTGAAAAGGTTTTTATTCTTCCCCTCACATGTGATTGATATTAGGCTAGGTGTAGAATTCTAGCTTATTTTTTCTTTTAGCAATTTGAAAGCTTTATTCTATTGAAGTAATTAGAGCTTTCCTGATTGCTTTTGAGTAATCTAATCTTATACCAATTCCCAATCCTTTGTATGTGACCATTGTTTTTTCTCTTAAAGGTTTTAGGTTCTTTTTCATTGTTTCTGAAATTTCATGATGATACATTTTGGTTTGGGTCTTTTTAAATTCATGGTGCTGGGCACTTGGTTGGCCTTTTTTTTTGTCCGGGGACTAATGCTGATGTCTTCACTTCTAGGACAGTTACTTGTATTTTTTTTTTCTTCAGTACTTTCTTTCCCTCTGTTTTCTGGAATTTTTTGCAATTTGGATTTTAAACCTCTTGAACTTACTCTGATTTTCTCCTTCTTTCTCCTCTATTTTTAAATTTTTATGTACATTTTCTGGATATTTCCTCTGTTGTCTTCTGATCTTTCCTTTGAATTTAAAATATTTCTGTTATAGTCTTAAATCTCTAAGAGCTCTTTCTTATCTGAGAATCTATAAATGCCTCCTATTCTTGTTTCATATATGACATATTCTATCCTTTAAGGAAATTAATTATAGGTTTAAGATTTTTTTTCTTCTCATCTCTATATTCTCTGTTTCTTTGGCATTCCTTTCTTTCTGTTTGTATATTTTAATCTTTTTCAAAGTAGAAACTTTCTTTAAATGTCTGATGATTGTTGGCTATCCACTCATTTAAGAGTGTGCAAGCTCTGTGTGTGAGGTGGGGTTGGTGGACTCCTGGGCTTCACTGTAAGAGGTCAGATACCCTACATATTGGCATATTCTTCAGTAATTCTGATGTGTAGTCAGGTTAGTAACCACTTTTATAGTCTATTGATGTTTAATCTCAAAGTGGCATCTCATATTTAGATTCTGTGATGATAAATGTAGAACAATAATTTATGGGGCCAGTTACAGTTTCAAAGTGCTTTGGTGGATATCATTTCATTTATAGGTATTATATTCATATTTTACAGAGGAGGAAACAGTTCAGAGCGGTTCCATGACTTATACAGAGTCATATAGCAAGTATGGTATAACTGAGGTTTTAATTCAAATTCTGATTTTATATGCCATGATTATTCCCTTACAACTGTGAAGATTTTTGAAACTACTTTTGTTTATTGTTTTATCTTCATTTGTTATAGAAACATAATAATAGGTTAGATTTCTATAGTTTTTAATTTTTCCAAGTTCATTTACACCTGTTCTCTAATTTTTTTCCTGACTATATCTTTCTAAGATAAAAGGAACTGGATGGTGGCTACAGGTTTCAATTATGATATAGCTGTTTTTGAACATATGATTATTTTCTCATCAGGCTGTGGGTAATGACAGTTAATGCACTTCAACCGTCAATAAAGTTTGTACGACAGCAAAAGTATACTCAGAATGATCTGATGATAGATCCTCTCATTGTGCTAAGATGTGATCAGAGGGTGTACAGGTATGTGTCATTTGAGTTCATTTTTACTATAGAGTTATGCTTTGGAGAGTCAAAGGAAATTGAAGAAATTCAGTTTAAACTTATATCTTCGTGTTCTTGCAGGTAACTTGGCCGTATGACCTGTGAGGTTTTTGGTTTTTTTTTTTTGGTTGTCTATATTCATGAACTTCAGTTTAATATGTGATTAATAAACCTAGTCTTAACAAGATGTCATCTTTGGATTTGGCAGCCCTCAATAGTGGCTGTTCTTTCTCTCAGAGTCAAGATAGTGAAAAATGATACCATTTCTCATATCATTGTTGAAAAAAGCTTTTAAAAAACTGGTTTATTATGAATCATTATGTGCATTAAAATTGTGATCCTTTTGGAATCCTTAATTGTGATGTTAGCTTTATTGATTCTACATTTGTCTATACTTCCTTGCCAATTGCTTAACTTAATCAGTTGCTTTGAAGTAGCTTCACTTCAAGAGGTGGGATTAATTAATTCACATCATTAATATTTGAATTTCTAGTTGCTAAGCTAAATAGTAACAAAGATATACAAGTTGAGGGGTCTGCCTTTAAAGTGATTATCACTTGTATCGGGAAATAAGATAAATACCTGAAAAGTTAAATAATATGGTCATATGCAGATGAATGGTACAGTAAATGAATGGTGTTAAAAGTTTCAGGAGGAAGTGAGACTTGAGTAGTATTTTGAAGTGTAGAAATAGGGTTTAGATGAACAGATACTGTAGTGATGGGGAGTAAGAGGTCAAAGAAGGTATTGTGAGAAAAAGAATAGTGTGAGCAAAAGTGTAAAAGCAAGAGTGAAAAAGGCTTGAGTGGAAGGCTTAGTTTTTGAGAACACACTTTAGAGTTGGAATGTTAGGTTAAGGTCAGGCTATGGAGGGCCTTGAATGTTAGGCTGAGGAGGTCATTTAGGTGGTAACTTACAAAGAGAAGGTCACACTAGATAGTTCAGAGGGGAAAGAAACTGGAGTAAAGAAGACTAACTAGGAGACAGTAATATACTCATCTGCCTTTAACCCTGGGGATGAAATTCTTGAAGTGGCAAAATCTGCAGAATCAGCCAAATATGGTTTGGTGAGATCAAGGTCTCAGAGGGAAGAGGAATCAGAAGAATAAACAGTATAAATGACATTAAGTATCTATTTAATAAAAAGAAAACAGTAAATAACACTTCTAGAGAAGAGCCATTTCTAAAACAATTTATCAGTGTTAAAAATCCACTTAAGTAGGTAACCTTTCACCTAAATCACCCGCAGTTGTTCAGGAGGCTGTTAAATTATGCTATCATAATGTATGAAATGTTTTTGTAGCCTAGATCTTTCACTTAACAACTTGTGAACCTTTTCTCATGTTAATAGATCTTCTGTTAATTGGCTACGTAGTATTCCACATAGATATGCTATGCTTAATTCAGTTCCCTATTGTTGGATATATTTTGTTTATTTCCATTTTTTGTTATTATTGATAGTGCTGTGGTAACTATTGTGTACTATTTCCTTAGAAATGATTCTTAAAAATGGAATTATTGAGACAAAAGGAACATGCTCATTTTTAAGTCCTTTGATTCATGTTTTCATTCTGCCACTCAGAATGGCTGAACCTATTTACATTCCTATAGTGATGTTTGATATTGTACACTTTCCTACAGTTTTATATAATTTTTCCAATTTGATAAGTGAAAAATCGATTCCCATTTTAATTTATATTTTTCTTAGATTGAATATTTTAATATACTTATTGGTTATTGGTATTTCTTCTTTACATTTAGCCTAGTTTTCTATTAGAATGCTTACCTTTTTTGATTTAAAGAGCTCTTTATGTATAAAGGATATCAGCTTTTTGTATATAGAGTGCAGTTTTTTCTTTTATTGTTCTATTGTTTTGCCTTTAATTTCGTTTTTTAAAATTTGATTTTTTCTAAGTGATCATCTAGTTGGGTTTTAAAAATGTCAAACAATATGAAGACATGACATTTTGGATTTGCTTTGAACTAACCAGTGGTGATGGTGGGAAAGTGGATGGTGGGGTGTGGGTGAAATAAGACTAGCGATGTGTCGATAACTTTTGCTGCTGGGTGATGAGTTCTTAGAGGTTCATTGTAATATTCCCTTTTTTATGTGTGCATGAAAGTTTTCATTATATACATTAATAAGTGCACAAACAAGATTAACAAGGAAAAGGTGTACAGTGAAAAGTCTTGTTCTCTCATATCTACACTGCTGCCATTTTTAAAGCAAAGTTCCTCTTTGAACTATTGACCAATCCCAGTTCCATCTCCAGAGGAAACTTTATTGTCATAATGGTGTGTATGTAGCTTCACTTTCTATGTATTTACAAATTTATAAACAAATATTTACTTTTTTGTTTCGGGTGGTATTAAAAAACGTAAGTGGTTTTTGGTAGGCTCTATTTTGTTCTTTTTTTAAAAAAACTTACCATTTTGAACATGTTTTCCATATTAGTATGCATAGTTCCATCTCATTGTTTTAACTGCTATGTAGTATTCCATATATACAGGCCTCTAAAAACTCTGATTCAGAATGTCTGGTGGAGTTTAGGATTTTTTTTAAAAATAAATACTCCAGGTGATTCTTATCTTCAGTTTTGGGAATATTGCCATGGTTTATTTAACCATTGACATGTTTTTTTTTTTTTCCACTATTAGTACATGCATGTTTACTGTAGAAAATTTGAACATTTCAGAAAAAGTATTGACATTTCCAGTGTTTCACAGTTAAAACCAAAGCTGTGCTGCCTGTTTATGCGCACGTACTCAGTCTGTGATAGGCTGGGAAGTGGCATTGTCAGGTTTTTCTAAGGGCTTGGCTTTTAATATTTTAGTGGTTACTGATTTATCTTTTTTGGTTTCCTTTTTTTACATTTAATTCTTATATCTATTATCTCATTTAAATTTAATTTATAACAATTTTTGAGGAATGAATAACTGTATTCATTTTTTGTTTTGACTGTGCTGTGGGGCATGCAGGATCTTGGTTCCCTGACCAGGGCTCAAAACCCATGCCCCCTGCATTGGGAGAGTGGAGTCTTAACCACTGGACCACCAGGGAAGTCCCTAGACTATTTGTCTTTGAGGACAGCTGCCTTGCAGGCTCATATCTAAGATATTTAATGGTAGTGCCATTTTTTTGTAAAAAGGAATGCCTTTTTTCTAGGGTATATATTATATTTGATTTTAGTTGATAAGATGAAATAGATAATACTATTCATACAGTCTTGAAATACAGAGAATTATATATATATTAAGCTTTCATTTTTGAGAATGAATATTTTGGTGGGTAAAGTGTTAACTTTTCTAATGTTTTCAGGTACTGTTCAGGTTTTTCTAATTATTCAAATTGACTGACCATGTTCTGACTAACTTATAAATTTATATTTTTTCTCACATATTTTTCTTTTCTTCTTTCTGTGTTTAGATGCCCCCCACTGATGGATATTACTCTACATATGTTGAATGGATATCTTCTGGCATCCAAAGCCTACCTTAGTGCTCATCTGAAGGAAACAGCCGAGCAAGATAGGCTTTCTCAGAATAATACAATAGGTTTAGTTGGACAGACTGATGGCCCAGAAGTTACCAGAGAGGAATTGAAAAATGCATTACTGGCTGCTCAGGTAATAAAGTAAAATTTAGTCAAAAAGGCCAAGGGCTTTCCTGTTAATATAATCAGTTAAATAGATGGCTTCTATATACAGTGGTGACATATTATACATTCCTTTTATTACAGAAGGTATATTATAATGGTGTTACCTTTGCTTCTGAATTATTAAAATCAGGAATAATCTTCATGGCTTTATTTAATAGCCATTTTAGTGAGATTTCTATTTTAACAAAATATAAGACTTTTGTTTCTTAAAATCAAATGGTGGAAAAAATCAAATGGTGGAGACAGACAAGAAGTGTGTGTGTATATATATATAATAAAATATCAGGCAGTGATAAATACTATAACAACACAAGTAGTTAAAGTTTATATTTAGAAAAGTTTTATAACAATATAGAATTTACTGCAGCCTTAGGTAGTAATTTTTGACTAATGCAGCACATGTGAGATGATTGAATGCTAAGCAGTTTGAGGTCTTCAAAGTAGAAATGTTTTCTTAGTTTGAAATATATTTTCTGAAATCTTTTCATTGGCAATAAGGGGAATTAGAGTAATAATATAGGTCCACAATCCCTTATCTGTAATACAGAAATCCAAAAAGCTGTGAAAACTGTGGCATTTTTTTTGGTAATTCACTTGGCAGAAAAACCTGACCTGATGTGACCTCGTTTGTGTTAAAACTTGACCTGAATTGATGTGAAACTATTTATGGCCTTTATCCCACTTAATGTGAATGTTGGTATGTTTTGTTGCAGAAATATTAATACATTTGATTACAATGTACTGCCTTAGTCTCTGCTGGAGGTGTTATATAATATTACAGAAAAAAAATCTGAGTTCTAAAATAAATCTGACCCTCAGAGTTTCAGATAAGGGATTGATGATGGTAATAGCTACCATTTATATAATGCTTATTATATGGTGGGTGCTATTCTGAGTATTTTATGTATATTAACTCATTTACTCTTTACAACCAACCTATGAGGTATGGAGTATTATCTCCATTTTTACAGGTTAGGAAAATGAGATCCAGAGAGGTTAAGTGACTTGCTCAAGGTTATACATTTAGTAAGTGGGGAAGCTGGGATTCAAGCTTGGGGAGGCTGGCTCCAGAGTCTATAAAAAAAAACAACAACATAAAACAGTAACAACCCAAACACCATCAAGAATGATTATAAACTAAAGTTTACTTTATAAATGATTAATATAAGGTAACCTTAGTTTATAATTAAGTTATTAAACAGGTAGATGGAGTAATTGTTTTCTTCTATCCCAGGCAGTGGCAATCTTTCAGAGATGCATGTTATGTATTCATTTTCTTTTTCCTTCTTCCTGCTAGATGCGAGTGATTATAGCTCTCCTTTATAGGCAGGGGCATTAAGTAGATCACCCCTCAAGAAACTACTTTTCTATGAAATGGCACTCAAGCTTGTAGACTGAGCAATAATGAGTTGTACAGTTGGAATGGATGGTAAGGCAGAATCTTTCCAGAGCCTTAAAGAGCCTATCTTCAAATTAAAAGGAAAAAGAGCTTTGGGGAGTGACTTTTAGGCATTAATTATTAACCACCATCTTCAGAGGTGAGAAAAAGAGGGGAATACAAGATAGGATCCTGGGAGAAGTAGGAATTTAAGAGGAAGGAAAGGAGATTCCAGTAGAAGTCATTTTTTGCCCTAGGGCCTGTTTTGGATGACACTGAATTAGAATACTCTTGTAGTAGATGTTCTTAAACTTGAGCTCATGTATCTGCCTTAGAGATGTGTGACCACTCTGAAATTATGCCATATGTTGCTTTGTTTACATATGTTAATTTTTATGCTGAGAGGGTATACAGTTTTCTTCAGATTCTTAAAAGGGTTCATGGTCCTAAAAAAGATGAGAACCACTGGCCTATAGATTGTTCACTTTTTCTCTTAGAAGTACCTCTTTGCTTTTTGTTTTTTAAAGAAACAGTTATTTTTATCACATGTGTTCATGTGAAAATCAGATTTGGTTTTCAAACAAACTTCTCAGAAACTTCTTAAATTCACTGTGTTTTATTTGCTTGTAGGATAGTGCAGCTGTCCAGATTCTCTTGGAGATTTGCTTACCTACTGAAGATGAGAAGGCAAAGCGTGTCAATCCAGACAGCTTGCTAAGGAATGTTCAAAGCGTTATTACTGCCAGCACTCCAACTACAGGAATGGAGGAAGGAGAAGACAATTTGCTCTGTAACCTTCGAGAAGTTCAGTGCCTTATCTGTTGTCTGTTGCACCAAATGTACATTGCGGATCCCAACATTGCTAAGCTTGTTCACTTTCAGGTCTGGTTTCAAAGAATGATTCTTTATGGTTGAACTTTATTTGGGGGTAGTTTTGAAGTACTAAATTAATAGGAATCATTTAGAAACTGGAGGTCATGCAAATGATCATGGTCCTTTGCAATATGGAGAAAAATCCAGATTTTTAAAATTTGATTTCAGCCTAATAAAGTGTTCATATAATTTATTTGTATTTTAGTGCATCAGAGAGGTGAAATGCCAGGAAACATGTAGGGCTTTGTAGGCTTCTGAGCAACTGTTACATAAAGGAAGTGAAACCTTCCTTTATATTTTTATCTGTATTTGACTTGCAGCTATTTTAT
Organism: Mesoplodon bidens; assembly: GCF_964165515.1. Lineage (NCBI taxonomy): Eukaryota > Metazoa > Chordata > Mammalia > Artiodactyla > Ziphiidae > Mesoplodon > Mesoplodon bidens. Next base: position 6,816,163 of record NC_138179.1, read on the forward strand.
TTCTAACTTTTCCCCCCTTCCTTGTTGAGATAGGGTTATCCATGTGAACTTTTGCCTCTGACAGTCGCAGGTATTCCATCTATGCACATCTGTCTGGATTTCATACCTGAGCTTATTGCACAGCCAGAACTTGAAAAACAGGTAATGAGCATTTTGAAACTTTAGGAGAATTTTGATCTCCCTCTAATCTTGCTAGTTATATAAAACATTTTACAATTTTTAATACTTAAAGACCTTCTTCAGAAACATGTAATATTTGGATTTTGTGTTACAGATATTTGCTATCCAGTTGCTTTCTCACTTGTGTATCCAGTATGCATTACCAAAGTCACTCAGTGTGGCTCGCTTAGCTGTCAATGTCATGGGAACTCTGCTAACAGGTGTGTAGCCAACCGACATCAATAACAAAAATTTCTAACATAAAGTAGTACATATTTTTTCTGAATTTAGTGACACCATGTTTTCTGTGTCACTAATAGTTATGCCATCTTTTGAATTATTCTTTTTGAAAATTTTCCTATGACAAATGTGATGTATAGTGTAGAGGAGATGAGTAGGTAGGCGAGTTGTATCTTTCATTTTTGTGAATGACTGTATATAGATTTATAGTAAATATACTAAGCATTCCATATTTTACAAATGGAAATCAAGTCTACCTTCTGAATATAATTATGTCAATCGAAAACAAGTTACAATCTATTACAAATGCTTAGAATTCCAGAAAAATATAATCATCTGTATAAATAAGAGATAAATATATAAGTTGTTTCCTTAAGTTCTAAAACATACCCTAACATTTTAACCACCTTCTAGGTTGTTAAGTAAAATGGTATGAAAATAAACTAAAAGATATGAACTATAATTCAACCTTTAAAAGTTATGGCTTAGTCAATTTCATATCCTTTCTCAGTGCTCCCATAATAATCTATTCATTTATCTTTCCATCGTATTCACTTCATGTTGTAATTATTTGCAGTGGTTAAGATCTTACACTGCCTGAGTTCTATCCCAACTCTACTGCTAACTGGAGTTGAAGAAGCTTCTTAATCTCTCTAAGGTTTATTTAAGAGTTTCCTCATATATTAAATAGGTATTATAGAAATACTTTTTTCATTCATAAGATTGTGAGAATTAAATGAAACAATGCATGCAGTGCACCTATCACAGTGTTTGGACATAAGCATTTATGTGTTGGATGATGGCTGACTACTAGATTATGAGCTCCCTGAAGGCAGGGGCTGGCCGTGTCTTAGAAAACTTAGTATCCTCAGCACAGGGCATGGTACTTAGTATATTGTATAGGTCATGTATGTTGAATTTGTGTCTGTAAAATGAAAAATTCTGTTTTATTTCTTTCTAACAGTTTTAACACAGGCTAAGCGATATGCTTTTTTCATGCCAACTCTGCCAAGTTTGGTCTCTTTTTGTCGAGCATTTCCTCCACTGTATGAGGATATTATGTCTTTGTTGATCCAAATAGGGCAAGTCTGTGCCTCTGATGTTGCCACTCAGACAAGAGACATCGATCCGATTATTACGCGTAAGTAGTAACTTATTTTCAAGAGTTGTTTTAATATCTCAAACAGAAAGGCCCAAATCCTTTCCAGATTTCTTGCCTTATTTATTTTTCCTTATGTTTTTAGGCCTTCAACAAATAAAGGAGAAACCAAGTGGATGGTCTGGAATCTGTAAAGATCCATCTTACAAAAATGGACCTAGGGACACGGGAAGCATGGATCCTGATGTACAGCTCTGTCATTGTATTGAAAGCACAATAATTGAAATAATAAACATGAGTGTTAGTGGAATTTAAAAAAAAAACAAAAAAAACTTGAAACAAAAAAATGAAGCTGTTTTGCTGCATATACCCAACATGAATTTGCATCTTATAACAACTAAACTGAATGGGAACAGTAACGTCTTGGAATCACCAAAACGATTCAATTCAACATGAATACAATTTAGAACTCTCTTGAGAATTATGCTTGCTTGTATTTGATTGGCAGTTCTTTGGATCTACTTTGCTGGTATGTTTTTTTGTAGCAGCTGAGCTTTCTCTGTTGGGAGCACATTTAAGAAACTCATTACTGGAAAGTGAATATAGCCTTGTATTAAGCTTTTGAAGTGAAGAAAAACTGCCATGCCTTTGATTTTATTTCTTATAAAAATAAGTCTGTGGGTAGCCCTAGTATTTACCTGTCAGCTAGTAACAGGGTATATTGATGCAATGATGAGAGGGAGAAAAAGGGAAGGGAGAATTCAGGAAAAATTAGGAGTTTAGATACCCAAATAGAAACCTCTAAAACTTGCAATGCAAGTAAGAGTAATGCAAGATGGAATTCCTTTTCTCAAGAAATAGTATTGAGAAGGCTTTAAAAAAGGCAAATAGCTTTTTGTGAATGATTTTCATGGAATTACAGATGAAGATTTTAAGATTTTACATATTTGCTTCAATTTTTACTAATATATGAAGCCATATGTTTAAAGAGATACTTGAATAATTTGGAATTTTAAGATACTGGTTTAAGAGTGTTTACAGAAACATCTTTGTGCAGAGAAGAACCTGAAAGGATGTCTCATTTAGTTTTTTTAAAGTTTATTTTTATAATGGTCAGAGGGGGGAAATACATTGGTATCTAATTAAAGTTCAGAGCAATAAAACCCACTGGATTAAAGAGTTCTTGGTTTGTCATCAGGATTATAATTCACATCATAATTCTAGATTTTGAAGTACAAAAATATATACAGTGTTTGGACCACAGGAAAAATTAAAAGGGAAAATACTGTGTTGTGGAAGGATTTTGCAGTCCTCTTTTAGGAATGTCCATTGATTAGGTAGATGCATTCAGATAACCCATAATCCTCATTTTTTTTTCTTAGTGAAGTATCCAGTGTAGAAGGTACTTCTCTTTGCTTTCTGAGATACACCTGAATGAACGCCCCCTTCCCACCCCACTTGAAACAGACCTCTTCACTTATAAAAGAAATAAGGCAGGCTAATAAGAAAGTGTGGTTTTTAAGAAAAAAAAATTTAATTTCAGCCTTTTCACTAGCAAATAGTCACATCTTATTTTCCTCTGTGTAAAACGGGATTACTGCTGGCCCTACCTCATAAGGGTATTATATAAGAACTAATTTGTATCTGTTTTAAATCACGAAGTGCACAGTATCATCGATGAGAGTATTTATAACTTTTATTAGATGCTTGAAGTTCAATTAAGTAATTTTGATGCAAAAAATAAAAGCGTACACTTAAAAACAAACTATAAGAATTTTCATATTTTTAAACAAGGCAGTTTTGTAGTCTTAAAATTAAGTACAACTGCTCCTGTTTCGTTTTCTTTTGTTTTGTTTAAACTGAGGCTTTGGAATATCTTGTGTGAGTAGGTAACCTCTAGGAATTCAGAAAAGGTTTTCTAACTAAATGCAGTGCACATTCCTGGATCAATTTTTCAAAGACTGGTCAAAACCTGCTGTGTTAAAATAATAACATATGCTGTTTTTCATCACGTTTGTTGATGATGTAAATTAAATGTGTAAATATATTAGTAAATGTTAATATTCATGTATTTTAAGTTAAGGTTATAACATTTGTCACAATGTGATTTTTTTTATTCAAGTGAAAAACAGATGTGTGCAGCTATTTTGAATATTGGTTTATAAACATTCATATTCTTTATCAAATGAACTTGTAGTTTTTTGTGTTTCATTTCACCACCGTTAACCTGAAAGGAACAGTTCAAGGCACTGGAATCCAGGACTGTCTGGCTCCAGAAACTATGTGTATCCCTTTTTGTTACGCTACATACATCAAAAGGCAATACAAGGTGAGAGTCAGTTGAGAGCCTTAGGAATTCAGGAGAGGAAAATCAGAGTAGTTACCCTGGAGCAGTTACTTAAAAGATTTTGATATTTAAAGAAAATTGTAAAAGCAGAATAATAATTTGAAGGTATTTTTAAGGATTTATTTTTATAAATTATTCTCCATAGCACTGTCTTACCAGTATTTCATTTTTTTTGTACCTTCCCTTCATCTTTGCTTATGCATATGTATTTTCACATAATGGAATTCCATAATACCCAGTTTGGCATCTGCTTTTTTTCATTTAACTTTATATGGAAATTTTTTGCAAGTTGTTTGGATTTTATAATTATTTTATTGGCTCCAGAATGACTGAATTGATATAACCATCTCCCTATTACTACTAGACTGGGAAGTTAATGATTTTTTTCTGAACAGAATGGGCACTATTATCAACTGAGGTACTACTACTTTTTCTTACTTTTAGATTACTTCTTCAGGATAAATTTCTGAGCCTGAGATTACTAAATTAAAGGGTAGAATTTATTTTTATGATTGTACGTTTTGTCATTTTGGGAAGATATAGTAAAACACAGTGAGGCAAACAAATCAACTCGCCTTTTGCTGCTCCGACCTGCAGCAAATCTCTGTCCCAAACTGGTTTCTCGGGATGTGAGAAACTGTCTCAGGTTTTGCTTTTGGGGGCCACTAGTATTTGAGCCAAGTTTAGGCTAGAGTTTTTAAAAAACCCAACAGTTTGGCGACATATGGTTAACTCCCTACCTTTGAGGAAACTGAAGTGTACCTGACAAAGAGTAAATTGGTCTTAGGAGGGACAGGAGGCTGACAAGCCTTAAAGGAGGTACTGGAGACCTCGAGGGCGTTTCTCTGGTTGAACGTGGTATCGGAGAAAGCCTTGACCATCAGGAGATTCTGTAGCCAGCTGTCATCGAACCTTTTCGCCTAATTTGGCTCAGCAGTCTGGCAATTCCCTCCTGGGTCTTTTTGATACTCTGGCTTCCGGAAAGTTCGGAAGTTTGAATCGGGTGCCCCTGAGAAATGCTAAGAGAACTCGGCGCGGCTTAACGGTGTTTCCTCTTCGTTGGTCTACAGACCTTAAATGTGAGACTTAAGAGTTTCCAAGAAAACTGAGGCACGGATTAAATCACCTGTTTCAAAAAGTCCAACGGAGAAGGCTCTTTTCCTTCAGATCCCTGGGCTCTGCGGAAGTCCATCACTCTCGAGGCAATCGCCTTCCGGTGCCGCCAAGTAGCTTAGGCCCTTTCTTACTGCGGGGGCTTCCGTTGGGTGCCAGAGCGCGCCCTGACCTCGAGCCAGGATTGGTTGCTTGGTTTCTCGTCTTGGCGGGTGATTGGTTGTCTGAGCTCGCCCGGCGATTGGTGCTGGGAGTCGAGGCGGGTGGGAGGCGGGAATTCGTCTGCGCGAGTGTTGTGGAAGCGACTGATGAGAGCTGAAGGGCGGAAAAGGTAAAGCGGCCGCAAGCCCGCGACCGGGCCCGGGAGTCGCAGCCAGGTGAGGAAGAGGGGCTAGGACCTTTCTTCTCTGCTAGGGCTCCGCTGTGGTTGCTTGCAGTTTTCAGCTTCCTTTTCTCCCGTGAGTGGGACTGCAGTAGGCGTTGTTTGGGTTTTCCTCAGGGCGGGCAAGTGTGTCTCGCGGGAAGGGCGCGAAGTCGGCCAGGAGAGTGCCTTCTGCTTTCGTCCACCCGCTTTGCAGGCCCGTCGGTTGACTGGATCACCAGGGCCTCGGGGATTCCAGCTTGCCGAGGGAGGAGGGAATGTGAGGAAGAAAACCTGGGGAGCGGGGAGACTGCAGCTTACCTCCTTGGAACTGAGGCCTGTTATTAGCCCCGGGCCCCGCGTTACCTCGGGGCAGGAGGGGGCGTCGGCGGGAGCCTGATCTTGGTTTATCCTTTATTCAGTGCGTGGGGACGCTTCCCCATTTTGAGATGTCTGTAGCCGTAATTGGGGCGGGGGGTCGATTGGTTTCTAGGTTATATCTGAGTTACTAGGCCAGCCTTGAGCTGCTGGTTTAGATTTAGGGGTGAGATTCCACCAAATTTCATTCTCAGAGCTTCACAGAAACACACAATGTTAGAACTGGAAAAGACCTTAGAATAGTGGTTCTTAACTTCTTTGGGAACACGTAAGCTTTGGTGATGGTTGTTATTGGCTTCATAATCTGTTGAGTTGGTATTTTAACCATCTCTCCATCCCCAGATCGAATTTACCTTTTTTTCACCATTGCAAATAATTTTTCAGTTGATAACGGTGTATATCATTTCCCCTCAGTTTTCAGTTATTTCCTTAGGGTATATTTCTGGGTATGAGAAATCTTTGGACTTTCTCATACACAGAAACTTCTGCATGCAGTATCAAGAGATCACAGTCTTTCAGTTACATCTGTGGATCCTAGGTTAAGAAAAGGTGGTTTACAAGAGGTGGGGATTAAAGTAGGTCACTTCCTCTGTATCAGGTGCTGGAGTTGAGGCACATTCTGTACATTACCTTATTTAATTCTTAAGTCAGTGCCTGGCTAATTTTCATAAAAACCCTATCAGGTGGATATCTCTATTTCACAGATGAAGAAACAGCCTCTGCGAGATTCACAGTGGAATTCACATTTAGGCTTGCCTTACTTCAAAGTCCATCTTCTTTCCATTATACCCCACTGACCTTTAAGTAAGAATTATTGAGCACCTACCACGTGCCAAGGGCTTTCTTCCTTACGACAATTTTTAAATTACGGATTTTTACAGATAAGGATCTCAGTCTAGAGAAGTGAAGAGACATGATCAGGGTAACATATCCGAGTTGTTGTCAGAACCTGATGTAGAACCTACTTCCTAACTCCTGGTCCACAGCTTTGGCAGAATAAGGATGCAGATCCAGATTTGTTAGATTCCAAGACACGCTCTCAACCGCTATGAGTTATAAGAGTAGGAAATCCTTTTACTTCCATTTGTTTTGTTTATTCATTTATTAATTCCAATTTTTGTTTCTAGACTTCTGTCCTAGTCTGAGGTATCTGTTTTTCTTTGAATGGCTTTGTTTCAGTATTGTCTTTCATTTCTGTTGCAGTTAGGAATCTGAAGTAAACAGTAAAGCATGATGTCTTCAGTATGTTCTGAGTATACAATTGGTGGGGTGAAGATTAACTTTCCTTGTAAAGCTTATCCATCACAGCTTGCTATGATGAATTCTGTAAGTATTGTTCAGCAGTTATTTTAAGTCTTTATTAAGATACAGATGCTGATAATTCATAACATACATTGAGTCTGTGACTGCATTTTCTCAGATAGTAAATGGATTGAAAATATTTGCTGGGTTCATTGAAGAACATTTAACCTTTGGAAAAATAATACTGGTTGCTGCTAAACTGTATATGTCTATGATTAGGAGGTAAAGGAGAACATCCTGAAAAATGTTCTCAGCTCATTTAGAACTTCTATTTACTTTACTGAATTACTTTGAAATAGAAAGTATTTACTATCTTTTACGCAGACTACTATACTTTGCACCATAATTTTTTTGAGATATTTCAATCATATAGAAAATTAATATACAAACTTGAGTAAACCAACTTACCAGCTTTGTTAAATCTTAATATTTTGCCATATTTACTTTATACCTTGTTTATGAGTAACAAGATAATTAATCTGAATTTGTTATTTTTCTTTCCTAGCCATGTTTTTATACTTTTATTGCATATGTATGTATCCATAAACAATATAGTGTATACTTTACATTTTTATAACTTTGCACAATGATATGATATTATACTTATCTTTCTGGAGAACTTGATTTTTTTTTTTTTTTTACTTAATATTAATATTCTTCTTATTATTACTTTTTAAGGATTTATGCCATAAGTTTATTTATAGACGTACCTAGTATGTTGAGTTCAAGAGTTGGATCCTTTTTTCGGAGAGATTGCACCTCTTAAAATACTCCTCTTCATATCTGTTTCATGGATTATATTTTGAGCGGTTGGTGTCTTACTATAAAGAAAGGAGAAACAAATCCAGATCAGAAGTACAAAGTCATTGTAACTAGTAATCGCCCCTTGTTATCCACTGAAAATGGTAAATTCTTCCCTGGACCCTCCTCATAGTGGCTCCTGTGGACCACAGAGGTTGTGAACCTCCAGATGCTCTGTCCGAATGTAGCGCTGTTGGAAGCCTATGAAAGATGCAGAGACTGAAGGCGGAAGAAATGGCAGCATCCCACCAAGCCCTTCTTTCCTCACGACCTTGTTCCCTTGTCTAACATTATTTTTAAGATGTAGCCCTATTGATTGATAACTCATTTTCATTGCTGTATGGTATTCCATTGTATGAATATACCAGAATTTTATATTTGCCCATTTTCCTCTTGATAGACATTTGGGTTGTTTACATTATTTTGCAGTTATAAACAGTGCTGCTGTGAACTTTCTTATACATATTTCCTTGTGTTCCTGTGGGAAAGGTTTTGGGTGTTTACATAGGACTGGATCACTGGAGTTCGGTATCGTTAACTTTACTAGAAATTGTTAATTTCTGTACAGAGTGGTTGTAGCACCCCCACCAACAGTATCCCCTATTAAGTTTTCATCAAAGATATTAGTGTATTTTAGTTTTACAGAAATGATGGTGCTTGCATAAGTAAGGCATAAATTGCTTTTCATTTCTTTTGTGCTTGATATGGTTTAAATCTAACAATTTTAGGGAGAGATATAAAGGAATAAAGTCTAGATTTAACTAAATTCTAGTTCTCCTTTCTGCTATTGCTCTGTTCCCTGAAGTGCATGCACCTTTACTTCTTGTTGTTGTATGGAGAGAGACTTTAATGAAATAAGTTGTTTATTGATCTTTTTAAATTGTTTTTGTGTCCATAGATTGTCAGAGGATTAAATAGTAAGCAGCATTGTTTGTTGGAGAGCCCCACAGGGAGTGGGAAAAGCTTAGCCTTACTTTGCTCTGCTTTAGCATGGCAGCAATCTCTTAGTGGTAAGTAGTTGGTTGATGTCTTCAGGTTGCTTATTGGGACCTGAAAAGAATCTAATAAAGTATATTTTACCCAGAATGATTCAACCATGTTCTAGCTAACTTAAATATTCTCTTTTAAGATATTTCTTTATAATCAGTTATATATCTTCCGAAAGAGTTTCAGTATAGCAAAATATGTTCAGTTAATCCTAAAATAATTTTGAACATAAGATAGTCCTTTATTTGATGATTCACCATGTATATAAGAATCTCGGATTTTATTTTTATTATTTTTCATAGTAATGATTATGAAAATAATTAGATGATAATTTGTAATAAAGGTTGTAGGAGATGGGTCTGTCATGATTATATAGCATATCAATACAAATAATTGCTTTTTTTGAGTAAATCCTTTAATATAGTTGCTTATCTCACAACATTAGAAAATGGAATACATAAAAAAGAAAAATTCTAGTTGATCTTTCTACTTGTTTGGATGCCAGATAAGCAGAAGTTTATTGTAATATTGTTTTTATGAATTCATATTATTTCCCATAGCTTTATTTGCTAGCAAATGTCTAGTTGCTTTTGTGAAAGACTATCTAATATACATAATGAATCTGAAATACAATACTGGTCACATTTTAGTTACATAATTAGATGGCTATGTCCTAAAGTATTAGGAGATTTTAAAGTTAACCATGGGTGTATATGTGTATGTATGTATGTGTGTATATATATGTACATACATATATATGTTTTTTGAAAAGAAATAGTTGTGTTACTGGTAAGACTATTAAAAATAAAGAGTAAATATTTTATGAGCTTTTGGTTGTCCATTTTGTTTCTTACTGATGTTTATCTTTGGGGAAAATGAGATTATCTGTTAATAAATTTTTAATGGGAGACTGGAAAATAAAATTAGTAGTATTTATGTAGTGCAGATGGGAAAATAATGTCAGTACTGTTTATAGAAAATAAAATAAATTATTCAGCTTTTATATATCTATGAATTGTGTATTTATACAATGTAGGCACACATAGAACTATTACAATTTTGTATAATATTTAAGTATTGAAAATTACCTGTTTTATTTAATTTGAATATTGACTTTAAAATGTATTTTGATACATGTATCAGAAATGATCATGAAACATGTTTTTTGAAATAGAAGTATAATGTGGGAATAATTTAACGTTATGTGTTTACATTATTTTATATTAAACTTTCAAAATTTTCATTTAGGGAAATAGCAGTAATTAAGAGTATAAGTAATTAAGAATATACTTTAGGTATACTTGGTATTTTAATATATCTCAATATAAATGAATACTCGAGTGGTTGTGCCTCTGTTACATTATTAATCTTTGACTGTTATTAGATTTTTGTAAATCATGTAAATTGTTGATAACTTCTCTATAAATGTTTCTGGCATAAGTGTTTCTCACCTGTCCTAATTTGATGCTGCAGGATGGGTGACCAACTTGTCCAGATTTGCCAGGTACTTTCCTGGTTTTAGAACTGAAATTCTGAATCCTGGGAAACCTCCCAGTCCTGGGCAAAAAATAAGGTCGTTGTGCACCCTAGCTGAAGAGGAAGATTAATGTTTTTTTAATTAGAAATATTATAAATAGAGGTTATTTCATTTTTAGGGAAGCCAGTGAACGAAGGCTTAAGTAAAAAAGCTGAAGTACCATTGTCGTGTTGTTGTACATGCCATTCGAAGAATTCTACAAACAGTGACGTGAACCAGGGAACTTCATATCATTTCAACAGTCCAAGTACACCAACTTCTGAAAGAAATGGCACTTTGTCAACTTGTCAAGGTAGTTTATATTTTGTCTGGCTCTTTTGGTATCTGTAATAGGGGTCTTAATTATGGCTGTTATGAGACCTAATGTAGATAAATTTGGTTAGCATAATTGGCTATGTATTTCCACCTAATTTCTCTGGAATTATTTTGAATAATGCATAGAGTGGTCAGAAAGCCTTGGAATATTTTATTCTTGGCCTCACTTTTAACTGATTCAGACATCTTGCTAGTTTAAATCATTTTTGAGGAAGCAAGGCAAAATAACTGATATTCAGAGATTGATGTTATTTGTAGGCAGTATTAATTATATGTCAGAATTTTATAAAACATTTTGATTTGTATTGTAAGGCAAAATCTAATTAGCCTCATTCATTCTTGATAAGTTTGCCTGGACTTCCGAGACCAGTATCCTATATGAGAATCAGGTATGTTTCACATATGATCCTTAGATGTTCTTACTAGATTTATTTAAGAGATATATATTATCAATAACGTAAGATTATTAATTTAAAGAATACTTCTTTTGCTTTGACTGTATGGAAAAGATTGACCATTACTTGCCTAAGCCAGAAACCTAGGAGACATCCTGTACACTTTGCTATTCCTTATTCCTCCATGCAAGTCTCCACCTCCATTGGTAACTTCCCTAGTACAAACTACCATTTGCTCTTTAGACCGTGTAATAACTCCTTTCCTGCTTTCAGTCATGCCATTCCTTAACTAATCGCTGGCAGTGAGAAAAGAGGTTGCCATGACTGGCTCAAGTCTAAACAGTATCCACTTCCTAAAACCAAGGATCGAGTTGTCTTCCTCTAAAGCACATGACTGTGTGGAGGATGGTAGCTGCTTGAACCGAAGCGTGAGTCTTTTAGGAATGAGGAAGAGGAAGTGGAATAGATGCCGAAGAGGTGATGCCAATAGTGTTGTCTACTCGGTTTTGAACCTTAAACATTTTGGGCTTTCTTTCCGTTCTTTCAAAGGGTCATGCTTTCTGCTGCCTGCAGAGCCTTTGCTTGGGTTAGTGTCTCTTCTGAGGAAAATTCCATCTTCAACTTGTTGTCCTGCTCTTCCTTTAGCTCTCAGCTTAGATGTCACTTCTTTAAGGCAGCCATACTGATCTTTCCGTCACACTACGTTTGGTTTCCCTATTGTATTCTGTCATCTCACTGTGTACCTCTCTTTCATAGCGCTTGTTACAATTTGTATTATCCACATGTCTGTGTGCATCTTTTATTAATCTCTGCTTCCCCTAGCAGACTGTATACTCCATGAGGTCAGGAACTGTGTCAGTTTGCTCACCATTGCATACCTAGCAGTGCCTGGCATATAGTAGGAGCTAGATAAATATTTGTTGTATGAATGAATGGAATTGATTTTAAGCTAATTATTAATATAAGAACTCTTGGCTTATAATGTTTATGTACAACCTGTATTTTTTTTTAAAGACAGCTTTACTGAAATATTCTTGACATAACAGACTCTATATATTTAAATGGTACATTTTGATAAGGTTCGACGTAAGAGTATTTCCCTGAAACTTTCACTAACATCAAGATAGTGAATATATCCATCAGCTTCAAAAGTTTTCTCACGCCCCTTTATTATCCCTCCTTTCCACCATTTTATAATTTATCCTCCCCAAACAGCCACTGAGTGTTTTCTGTCACTGTACATTCGTTTGCATTTTCTAGAGTTTATATGAATGAAATAATACAGTTTGTATACTTATTTTGCCTAGCTTCTTTCACTTAACATAATTCTTTTAAAATTCATCCATGTTGTTGCATGTATCAACAGTTGGTTCTTTTTTATTGCTGAGTAATATTCTATTGTATGGATATACTGCAAATTGTTTATGCAGTCACCTGTTGATGTGTATTTGTGTTGTTTCTAGTTTCTGGTTGTTACAAATAAAGCTGCTGTGAACATTTGTGTTTAAGTCGTTGTTATGGACATGTGCTTTCACTTTTCTGGGTAAATACCTAGGAGTGTAATGACTGGATCACTTACGTGTAACTTTAAGAAACTTCAAAACTGTTTCCCAAAGTAGTTATGCCATTTTACATTTCCACCAGCAGTGTATGAGAGTTCCCATTTCTCTGCATCCTTGCCAGCACTTGGTATGGTAAATCTTCTTAGCCATTCTAATAAGCTTATAGTGGTATCTTATTGTGGTTTTATTTTGCTTTTCCCTAATGACTTGTGATGTTGAGCATCTTTTCATGTGCTTATTAGCCATTTGTATATCTTCTTTGATGAAATGTCTGTTGAAATCTTTTGCCTGTTTATTGTTTTTTTCTTATTGTTAAGTTTGGGTTTTCTTTATATATTTTTGAGTACAAGTTTCTTTTTTTAATCAAGTATAGTTTTAGGTTTTACTTTTAAGTCTAAGAGTAATTTTTGTATACGGTGTGAGATGTGGATCCAAGTTCGTTTATTTTGAGTATGAATATCTAATTGTTTGGCAACATTTATTGAAAAGGCTACCCTTTGTCTGCTGCATTGCCTTTGTGCCTTTGTAAAAAATCAGTTTTCAATAAACTTGAATTTTAATATAATTGTGAGTTTGAGTTGTTTAGAGTAGTCTCTTCAAGGATCAGATGGGGTAAATCTGGGTTGTATTCTGATGCTCTCTTTACATTTTTAAGTAAATTCTTTAAAAATATAACCTAAATACAGAAAAATGCACAAATTCTATGTGTATAGCTTGATGAATTTTCACAAAGTAAACACACTCGTGTAACTACCACTAGATGAAAAATAGGACATAGCCAACACCCCAGTGGCACTTCTCATGTTCTTTTCCTGTCACTATTCTCTCTCTCCACAGGTAGTAGCTATCCTCCCTCTGTCACCATTGATGAGTTTTGCTTCTTTATAGAAATGGAATTATATCTGTACTCTTGTGTCTGTCAGCTTTTGCTTAACATATTTCTCAGATTCATTTGTGTTGTATATAGCAGTAGTTATTAATGCTGTATTTTATGGTATATAATAAATTATATGCCATAATTTATTATTTCATTCTACAATTGTTAGACATTTGGGTGGTTTCTAATTTTGGTTATTAAAGCTATTATGAACATTCTTGTTCATTCTGGTACAGATAGGTAAACACTTTCTATTAGATATAGATCTAGGAATGGAATTGCTGGTCAGAGTGTATGCATACGTTGAACTATAGTAGATACTGCCAACGTTTTCCAAAATGGTTGAACCAATTTATTCATCCCCCCCGCCCCGCAACTCTACATCTAGTAGTATATGGAAGTTACATTGTTCATCATTCTTTTATTTTTAATTTATTTTTTATTTTTGCCTGCGTTGGGTCTTTGTTGCTGCTCGCGGGCTTTCTCTAGTTGTGGCAAGTGGGGGCTCCTCTTTGTTGCAGTGTGCAGGCTTCTCATTGTGGTGGCTTCTCTTTGTTGTGGAGCACAGGCTGTAGGTGCGCAGGCTTCAGTAGTTGTGGCACGTGGGCTCTAGAGCGCAGGCTCAGTAGTTGTGGCACACGGGCTTAGTTGCTCCATGGCATGTGGGATCTTCCCGGACCAGGGCTCGAACCCGTGTCCCCTGCATTGGCAGGCAGATTCTTAACCACTGCGCCACCAGGGAAGCCCCCAGCATTCTTATTAGCACTTGATATTCAAGTCTTTTTAAGTTTTAGTCGTTATGGTACCTGTGTGTTGTTCTCGTGAATTTTAATTGTTATCTCTCTGGTAACTAATGAGGTTGATCATCTTTTTTTTTTTTTTTAATCTTTATTGGAGTATAATTGCTTCACAATACCATGTTAGTTTCTGTTGCACAACAAAGCAAATCAGCCATATGCATACACATGTCCCCATATCCCCTCCCCCTTGAGCCTCTCTCCCATCCTCCCTATCCCACCCCTCTAGGTCATTGCATAGCACCTAACCAATCTTCCTGTGCTATGCGGCTGCTTCCCACCAGCCAACTATTTTACGTTCGGTAGTGTATGTATGTCGATGCTACTCTCACTTTGCCCCAGCTTTGCCCTCCCATCCCATGTCATCAAGTCCATTCTGTATGTCTACTTCTTTATTCCTGCCCTGCAACTAGGTTCATCAGTACCATTTTTTTTTTTTAGATTCCATATACATGTGTTAGCATACAGTATTTGTTTTTCTCTTTCTGACTTACTTCACTCTGTATGACAGACTCTAGGTCCATCTACCTCACTACAAATAACTCCATTTCATTTCTTTTTATGGCTGAGTAATATTCCATTGTATATATGTGCCACATCTTCTTTATCCATTCATCTGTCAAAGGACATTTAGGTTGGTTCCATGTCCTGGCTATTGTAAGTAGTGGGATTGCTGGGTCATATGGTAGTTCTACTTTTAGTTTTTTACTAAAAGTGAATACTGTTTTCTGTAGTAGTTGTATCAATTTACATTTACATTTTTACATATCAATTTACATTCCCACCAATAGTGTAGGAGGGTTCCCTTTTCACCACACCCTTTCCAGCATTTACTGTTTCTAGGTTTTTTTTTTTTTTTTTTTTTTGCGGTATGTGGGCCTCTCACTGTTGTGGCCTCTCCCGTTGCAGAGCACAGGCTCCGGGCGCGCAGGCTCAACGGCCATGGCTCACGGGCCCAGCCGCTCCGCGGCATGTGGGATCTTCCCAGACCAGGGCACGAACCCGTGTCCCCTGCATCGGCAGGCGGACTCTCAACCACTGCGCCACCAGGGAAGCCCCTCTAGGTTTTTTGATAATGGCTATTCTGACCAGCGTGAGGTGATATCTCACTGTAGTTTTGATTTGCATTTCTCCAATAATTAGTGATGTTGAGCGTCTTTTCATGTGCCTCTTGGCCATCTGTATGTCTTCCTTGGTGAAATATCTATTTAGGTCTTCTGCCCATTTTTTTTTTTTTTTTTTTTTTTTTTTTGTGGTACGCGGGCCTCTCACTGTTGTGGCCTCCCCCGTTGCGGAGCACAGGTTCCGGAAGCGCAGGCCCAGCAGCCATGGCTCACGGGCCCAGCCGCTCCGCGGCACGTGGGATCCTCCCAGACCGGGGCACGAACCCGTGTCCCCTGCATCGGCAGGCGGACTCTCAACCACTGCGCCACCAGGGAAGCCCTTCTGCCCATTTTTTAACTGGATTGTTTGATTTTTGATATTGAGCTCCCAAGAGCTGCTTGTATATTTTTGAGATTAATCATTTGTCTGTTGTTTCGTTTGCAAATGTTTTCTCCCATTCTGAGGGTTGTCTTTTTGTCTTGTTTATGGTTTCCTTTGCTGTGCAAAAGCTTTTAAGTTTAATTAAGTCCCATTTGTTTATTTTTGTTTTTATTTCTGTTACTGTAGGAGGTGGGTCAAAAAAGACCTCGCTGTGGTTTATGTTAAAAAGTGTTTTTCCTATGTTTTCCTCTAAAAGTTTTATAGTGTCTGGTCTTACATTTAAGTCTTTAATTCATTTGGAGTTTATTTTTGTGTATGGTGTTAGGAAGTGTTCTAATTTCATTCTTTGACATGTAGCTGTCCAGTTTTCCCAGCACCACTTATTGAAGAGGCTGTCTTTTCACCGTTGTATGTTCTTGTCTCCTTTGTCATAAGTTAGGTGCCCATATGTGCATGGGTTTATCTCTGGGCATTCTATCCTGTACCATTGATCTATATTTCTCTTTTTGTGCAAGTACCATACTGTCTTGATTACTGTAGTTTTGTGGTATAGTTTGAAGTCGGGGAGCCTGATTCCTCAAACTCTGTTTTCTTTCTCAAGATTGCTTTGGCTATCGGGGGTCTTTTGTGTTTCCATACGAATTGTAAGATGTTTTGTTCTAATTCTGTGAAGAATGCCATTGGTAGTTTGATAGGGATTGCATTGAATCTGTAGATTGATTTGGGTAATATAGTCATTTTCACAAGGTTGATTCTTTCAACCCAAGAACATGGTATATTTCTCCATCTGTTTATGTCATCTTTGATTTCTTTCATCAGTGTTTCATAGTTTTCTGAGTTCAAGTCTTTCGCCTCCTTAGGCAGGTTTATGCCTAGGTATTTTTCTTTTTGTTGCAATGGTTAATGGGAGTGTTTCCTTAATTTCTCTTTCTGATTTTTCGTCATTGGTGTATAGGAATGCCAGAGATTTCTGTGCATTAATCTTGTATCCTGCAACCTTACCAAATTTGCTGATTAGTTCTAGTAGTTTTCTGGTGGCATCTTTAGGATTTTCTATGTACAGTATCATGTCATCGGCAAATAGTGACAGTTTTGCTGCTTCTTTTGCCATTTGTATTCCTTCTGTTTCTTTTTCTTCCCCGATTGCTGTGGCTAGGACTTTCAAACTATGTTGAATAAGAGTGACGAGAGTGACATCTTTGTCTTCTTCCTGATCCTAGTGGAAATGCTTTCAGTTTTTCACCATTGAGTATGATGCTTCCTGTGTGTTTGTCATATATTGTCTTTATTATGTTGAGGTAGGTTCCCTCTGTGCCCATTTTGTAGAGAGTTTTTATCATAAATGGATGTTGAATTTTGTCAGAAGCTTTTTCTGCATCTGTTGAGATGATCATATGGTTTTTAATTTGTTAATGTGATGTATCACATTGATTGATTTGCATATACTGAAGAATCCTTGCATCCCTGGGATAAATTCCACTTGATCCTGGTGTATGATACTTTCAGTGTGCTGTTGGATTCTGTCTGGTAGTATTTTGGTCAGGATTTTTGCATCTATGTTCATCAGTGATATTGGTCTATAATTTTCTTTTTGTGTAGACTTTTTGATGATGGCCATTTTGACTGGTGTGAGGTGATATCTCATTGTAGGTTTTTTTTTTTTTTTGGCCACCCTGCATGGCTCATGGGATTTTAATCCCCCGACCAGGGATTGAACCTGGGCCCTCGGCAGTGAGAGTGCAGAGTCCTAACCAGTGGACTGTCATTGTAGTTTTGATTTGCATTTCTCTAATAATTAGCGATGTTGAGCATCTTTTCATGTGCCTCTTGGCCATCTGTATGTCTTCTTTGGAGAGATGTCTGTTTAGGTCTTCAGCCCATTTTTTTGACTGGGTTGTTTCTTTTTTTGATACTGAGCCACATGAGCTGTTTGTAAATTTTGGAGATTAATCCCTTTTTGTTTGCATCATTTGCAAATATTTTCTCCCATTCTGCAGGTTGTCTTTTTGTTTTGTGTATCGTCTCCTTTGCTGTGCAAAAGCTTTTGAGTTTAATTAGGTCCCTTTTATTTTTTTTAGCATCTTTATTGGGGTATACTTGCTTTACATTGTTGTGTTAGTTTCTGCTGTATAACAGAGTGAATCAGCTATATGTATGCATATATCCCCATATCCCCTCCCTCTTGCATCTCCCTCCCACCCTCCCTGTCCCACTCCTCTAGGTGGTCACAAAGCACTGAGCTGATCTATGAGTCTGCTTCCCGCTGGCTATCTGTTTTACATTTGGTAGTGTACATCCATTTGTTTATTTTTGTTTTTATTTCCATTACTCAGGGAGATGGATTGAAAAAGATATTTCTGCGATTTATGTCAAAGAGTGTTCTGCCTGTGTTTTCCTCTAAGAGTTTTATAGTATCCCGTCTTACATTTAGGTCTTTAATCCATTTTGAGTTTATTTTTGTGTATGGTGTTAAAGAATGTTCTAATTTCATTTTCTTACATGTAGCTGTCCAGTTTTCCCAGCACCATTTATGGACTTCCCTCTTGAAAGCATATTTCTAAAAATGTTTGCTGTATCTTTGTTAAAGTATACTGAGCGGTAAATAAGTGCTTTTAAAGATGTTTAGCATTTCCTATTTTAAACTATGTTATGAAGTTTTTAGAAATAAGTCTTAACATCTGTTTTAAAGTTGAAGCATAGTTTATTTACAATATTATCTTAGTTTTGGGTGTACAGCATAGTGATTCAGTATTTTTACAGATTAAAGTCTTACATCTTGATTTCAATTTTTTTCTAAAAATATTACCTAAATGTAAGTTATTTATACTAATTTTTAATGACTTCTTATATAAGACTCTCCTGAAAAAACTACACTGGCTGCAAAGCTATCTGCTAAGAAACAGGCATCCATGTACAGAGATGAAAATGATGATTTTCAAGTAGAGAAGAAAAGAATTCGACCCTTAGAAACTACACAGCAGGTAAACAGTTTATTGGCAGTGGAATAATCCCATTAGTTATAGCTGAACAAGGTAGTCAAGTATCAATCATTTTTCAGTGGCATCTGTAGAGATTATTTTGGGTAGTGTCAGCTATGAATTAAATGGTAAATTATTATAATTTCATTGTATAGAGTTACTCATTACAAAGGAGTTTATTATAGTAAATTATTCACAGTAGCATGTCATTAAAGTGAAACTGACGGGTGCTTTCTTATATATATGGAATTTGACAACAAAATATTTACTTAAGGCATGTATCAGTAACAGAGCTACTTTGTACTTTTTAAATCCTGTTGTTTTTATCTAATAATGGCATTTTCTTTTGGCCAATATACCTCTGATATGAATATTTAGGTCACAGATACTTTTGGTATTGATAGTTTTAATGTAATCACAAGGTTTACTGTTATTTATTGAGTTTTTAATATCAATACATTATAAAATGTTTATTTCTAAAAATTATTGAAGAACCTAAATTATTAGAAATTTTAAATGAAATGTTTTCGTAGGTGAAAACAATTTCTCATAGAGTTCATGGCATTGAGGTAAGGATGGACTTTAATAGACTTAGTTACAAATAAAAAAGATTATTAGTTAATTAACATGTCCTTTGTAGATAATTGTATATTTTTAATTGAATATACTCAAAAGGTGTTTGCATTTTTATGTAGTTTATCTGTTCCATTTACAACCTTTATTAACTTCCATGATTAAACCCTGTTTTTAGAAATAGAATGAAATTGTTTTCTAGTTTTATATTTGGAAAATCACCAATTACAAATGAAGTATCTCTAGAGATTTCTTTCCCCCAAAATGTGTACTTAGAGTTGGATGTTGTGAGGTAGAGCTCAACATATAGCATTTATTCCCTGACTTCACTGGCTCTCATTTCTTTTTTGTAGGAACGGAATTATCGACAGAAATGCTTCTTTTCCTCTTTATAATTTAAGTAAATAGGTTTTGGCAAGTAAGAAAAAGCATAGATAGTTTGGAAAGAAAACAGTGGTGTTTATAAAAGAAATTTAGTCAAATATAATTTGGATTATCAAATATTTAGTAAGTAATATAATAATAGTAATCAAGTAATTTATTCCATCAGGTAGGAAATAATGAATATTTACATTTAAAGTTTTTTTTTTTTTTTTTTTTTTTTTTTTTTTTTTTTTGCGGTAGGCGGGCCTCTCACTGTTGTGGCCTCTCCCCTTGCGGAGCACAGGCTCCGGACACGCAGGCTCAGCAGCCACGGCTCACAGGCCCAGCCGCTCCGCGGCATGTGGGATCTTCCCAGACCGGGGCACGAACCCGTGTCCCCTGCATCGGCAGGCGGACTCTCAACCACTGCGCCACCAGGGAAGCCCCATTTAAAGTTTTTATTCTGTGTTTTTTTTTCAATTTAGAATAAGCTTTCCATTTTTATTTACTTTTATTTTCCAATTAGATATGTAATCAGACTTTGCCATAATACTATTCTTGGTATCCATATGGTGGGACTGTTTTATGGGAAAATCATTTTACAATGCTATAGTTTTGCCACATCACTAATTAAAGCTATTTTGGTCGGAATTTAAGAGGTATTACTTTATTCTGTTTTATTTAAGTCTTATAATAAGGTGCCTATTTGTTTTTAGAAACTTTTTGATTGTTGCCAGTGAGAAATAGTCATTTGTTTAATGCTGAAAACATACGTTATAGCTATTCTGATCTTTGAGAGCAGCTAGCCTCATCAAACTTCCTAGTTACAATAAATTTTATTTTGGTTCTGTATTTACAGATTAGAAAACGTCATTGTTTTGAAAAGGAGGTGCACCATTTGGATGCAAAAGTTGCTTCAGGAAAGACCACAAAACTCAACTCCCCATTAGGAAAGATAAACTCCTTTTCTCCACAAAATGTATGTATTTATGCCATTGTTCAGTTTAAAGAAGGAAAATGTGGAATTTGCTAAATCCATTTTTGAAAAAGATGAAGAATAGTGTAATCAAAGAAGAGTAGAAAACAACTCAGAAGTCCTAAGTGCTGTCACATGTCTTCTGTTGTGTGAGATGGTAAACCTATGCTCTTTGTGCCCCCGTTTCCTCATTTATAAAATAAGAGAATTGGACTAGAATGAGATCTGAAAGTTTTTTTCCTCTTTTACATTCTAATGTTTGTGAACTCTACTTCCTAAAGTTCTTTCAGTGTCCTTAGGGCATCAGTTCTCAAGGAGTAGTCCAGGGAGCTCTGGAGATTCCTGAGATTTTTTTCCAGATAGTCTGTGAGGTCAAAAGTATTTTCATAGTGATGTTAAGATGTTACTTACCTTTTTTTTTTTTTTTTTTTTTTTTTAACCATCTTTGACATTTGCACTGATGGTACAAAAGCATAGGTTGGTAAAACTGTTGGTGCTTTAGCACAGTAAGGGTAGTGGCATCAACCTGTATTAATAGTAATTTTCTTCACTGTCGTTAATGCACAGTTAAGAAAAGCCAGTTTCACTTAAGTCCTTGATGAAGCAGTAAAAACTACTAATTTTATTAAATCTTCACCCTTGAGATTTTTAACATTCTGTGTGAAGAATAGAGTAGTTTTCGTAAATCACTTTTGCATTCAGGAGTAGGATGGTTTTCTTGAGGGAAAGCACTTATAGGATTGTTTGGATTGTGAGCTGAACTAGCCACTTTTTTCACAGAACATTGTTTTTACTTGAAAGAATAACTGACAGACTAACTTCGGTAATTCTTGGAAATAAACAAAGTGAGCCTGATAAAATTTGAGATTTCAGTGAAAAATCAGAATTTTGAAAAATTGTATATACTACTGTGAGCTTAGCAATTTTCTGATACTTAAAGACTCTGATGATATTTATTGGTGGTGATATTGTATATGTGACTTTTTTGTATAATGAAATGTTTCATTTATATAGTTTTATATAAATGGAATCATGCCTGGAATTTTTCATTGAATTCCAAATATTGTGAATTTTACCTTGTTGGGTACTGGATATTAATGTATTTCTATAAGTACTCTTGAGTTTTGCTCTGGGATGCAGTTAAATTACTTGGAATCAGCTTGATCCTTTCGGTTCTTGCTTTTAGGATTTGTTAGGTGGGACCTGAGCCGGGTTTAGTTTTGGGCTACCTCAGTAGAGGCGACCTCTTTTTGAGTCCTCTACCTAATGCTCCATGAATTATGAAGTTTTCCAGCCAGTGGCTGGTGGAACAGGCACTGTTCCATGCTGTCTGTGAGTGTCTCATCATTTCAGGTGGTTCTTGCCACTATCTTGGATTGTTTCCTCATTGGCATGTGCTCATCAGTACTCTACTAGATACTTGAGAGGTCCTTCTGCAGATCTCTGGAGTGCATTCTTTGTGCAGCACTCTCCATTCTGCTTTCTTCTCTGTGAACTTTAGTCTTCTTGGTCTCCCTGGACTCTCAGCAGTGTCTCTTCAGCTTGGGTTTGCTGGGCTATATCTGGGTTCCCCTTCCCCATGCCACAGCATGGAAACTCTCAGGACAACAAGCAGAAAGAATCATAAGGCTTAATCTCATTTGTTTCCCATCTCTCAGGGATCACTCTTCCTTACCTGATGTCCTGTATCTTAAAAACTATTGTTTCAGGGGTTCCCTGGTGGAGCAGTGGTTGAGAGTCCACCTGACGATGCAGGGGACATGGGTTCGTGCCCCGGTCCGGGAAGGTCCCACATGCCGCGGAGCGGCTGAGCCTGCGCGTCCGGAGCCTGCGCATTCGGAGCCTGTGCTCCGCAACGGGAGAGGCCACAACAGTGAGAGGCCCGTGTATCGCAAAAAAACCCCCAAAAAACAACTATTGTTTCATATAGTCTGTCTGTATTTTTAGTTTTTCAGGCAGGGGATGAAACAACTCATTGACAAATTCCAGAAGTCTTCAGATGGCTTATAAAGCTCCTGTTTACCTGGACAGTCTTTAGGCCTTTATAAACTTTTTGCATTCTTTTGCCCTTTCTCCTCTTTCCCACTTTTTTTTGTCTGACTTCTGCTAATCCTTCAGGAAGCCTTCCTTGGTGTCCCCAATTTTGAGTTAGATTCCCATCTGGAATGTTCCTTGTATATCTCAAGAACATTTTCTTTTTTTTTTAATTAACATTTTATTTTTATTTTATGTAATTAAATTAATTAATTTATTAATTTATTATTTTATTTTTGTCTGCATCAGATTTTTTTTGTCATCTTTATTGGAGTATAATTGTATGGATATGTATGTTCCTATTACCATTTTCTTAATTGTTTTGGGTTTGTTATTGTAGGTCTTTTCCTTCTATTGTGTTTCCTGCCAAGAGAAGTTCCTTAGGATTTGTTGTAAAGCTGGTTTGGTAGTGCTGAATTCTCTTAGCTTTTGCTTGTCTGTAAAGGTTTTAATTTCTCTGTCAAATCTGAATGAGATCCTTGCTGGGTAGAGTAATCTTGGTTGTAGCTTTTTCCCTTTCATCACTTTAAATATGTCCTGCCACTCCCTTCTGTCTTGCAGAGTTTTTGCTGAAAGATCAGCTGTTAACCTTATGGGAATTCCCTTGTATGTTATTTGTTGTTTTTCCCTTGCTGCTTTTAATATTTTTTCTTTGTATTTAATTTTTGGTAGTTTGATTAATATGTGTTTTGGCATGTTTCTCCTTGGATGTATCCTGTATGGGACTTTTCTGTGCTTCTTGGACTTAACTGACTATTTCCTTTCCTGTATTAGGGAAGTTTTCAACTATAATCTCTTCAAATGTTTTCTCAGTCCCTTTCTTTTTCTCTTCCTCTGGGACTCCTATAATTCAAACGTTGGTGCGTTTAATGTTGTCCCAGAGGTCTCTGAGACTGTCCTCAATTCTTTTCATTCTTTTTTCTTTATTCTGCTCTGCAGTTGTTATTTCCACTATTTTATCTTCCAGGTCACTTATACATTCTTCTGCCTCATTTATTCTGCTATTGATCCCTTCTGGAGAATTTTTAATTTCATTTATTGTGTTGTTCATCATTGTTTGTTTGCCCTTTAGTTCTTCTAGGTTCTTGTTAAACATTTCTTGTATTTTCTCCATTTTATTTCCAAGATTTTGCATCATCTTTACTATCATTGCTCTGAATTCTTTTTCAGGTAGACTGCCTATTTCCTCTCTGCATCAGGTCTTAGCTGCAGCACACAGGATCTTTCGTGTGACGCACGGGCTCTTCGTTTCGGTGCACGGGCTTCTCTCTAGTTGTGGTGTGCGGGCTCCAGAGTGCACAGGGCTCAGTAGTTGTGGTGTGTGGGCTCTCTAGTTGTGTCGTGTGGGGTCCAGAGTGTGTGGGCTCTGTAGTTGTGGCACGTAGGGTCACCAGTTGTGACACGCAGGCTCAGTAGTTGTGGTGCGTGGGCTTAGTTGCCTTGCGGCATGTGGGATCCTAGTTCCCTGACTAGGGATCGAACCCACATCCCCAGCATTGGAAGGTGGATTCTTAACCACTGGACCACAAGGGAAGTCCCTACTTCTTAGTTTTTAACACTTACCTTACTCTTAGTATCCTCTCCACAGGCTCTTAGTTCCATTATGGACAACACCAGTTTCTCTGAGACCTCCTTGAAGACTGTGACTGTTTTATTCATTTTTTTGTCTCAAGCACCTAACGTAGTGCCAGGAACCTAGTTGTAGACTGAATAAATGAATACCATAATCCCTGCCCTCAAAGAGCCTTCTTTTAAATGCTTGAAAATACTGAGTGGGGGAAAAGAATTGTCAGTTATCTTCAGAGAAGCCTTATGTTTCTTCAGAGAAGCTTTATGTTTGCCAATGTTTTCTTGCTCATTTTCTTTCACTGTACCTTATTGTCTTCATAGCCCTTACTATTTGAATTTATTAGTCTACTTGTTTATTATCTATTTGCCCTGTTAGAATGTAATGTCAGTCTTTTTCACGGGCATCTCGGCTACCTAGAACAGCGTATGGCATATATTAGTTGCCCAATAAATATTTGTTGGTAGAATCTTATTGAATTCTTATAATGACTTTGAGGCAGGTACTATTGTTATTCTCATCTTACAGATAAGGAAACTCTGAGAAGTAAGTAATTTGCCTAAGGTCACAAAGCTGGCAAATAGTTGAGTTAGATCCTACCTAAGGAGTCTGATGCTCTGGCAAATGCTCTAATTACTTTATTATACATTCTCTAAAATGCCCCAGAAATTCTGGAGCCATGTAAACAGTATTCTAACAACAAGATAAGGGAAAAAATATGTAGAAGCCTCTCAAGGCTAAAGAAATCAAGTATAGAATAATATGATTGATAATAGCTAAAATAAGATAAAGTTTTTTGTTTTTTGTTTTTTAAGGATTTTTTTTTGTTTCGTTTTGTTTTTACTGGTTAAGAGAATGAGTGCAAATCAGATTGCCTGGGTTTTAATCACAGTTCTGCTCTTTACAACCTTGGTAACCTTGATTAAGTTTTTAAACTATTGCTACTTCATTTTCCCATTTGTTAAATGGGGATGGTAATAGTATCTATCTTACAGGGCTGCTAGAGGATTAAACAAGTTAATACTTATAAAGTGCTTAGATTATACCTGACGTATCTTGGAGCTTATTAAGTGGTAAGTGGTAGTAAAAGTATCAGCAGCAGCAGTTGTAGTACTTACATATTTTTATGCTGCTGATAAAAGGTATTATATAATATTGGTTAATAATATTAATTTTCAGAAGTTAGGTTTATAATTAGCAAATTCTTTTAATATGTGTCAAAGATGTTTATAGCTCAACCTGTTTAGGATCTAGTCCACTTGACCATAAGCACAGCTACTGTGCTCCTGGCTGAGTATCTTAATTTTAAACTAAGTTCTTTGATGATTTCTTGTTTTGGTTATGTACTATGTTGATCATTTATTATAATCTTCTTATTGGCAAAGTATAATTGTATCTATACATGTGTATCTATATCTTTATATCAGTTTTATTTTTAAACCAGAAGTTACAAGTTTTCTTCCTTGGCTTTAGCTGGTATAGGTCTACATTGCTTTAGAAATGCAATAATTTTTCATAGATGGGTGACTTATTACTCATAATGTTAAAGGTATGGGTTTCTGACAATTTCTTATAAGTTTGAAGATTTTTTGAAGAAGCTAAATCTCAACTAAGTCTAGTAACTCAAATGGTAACATTTCACTAGTCAACAGAACTTCTGTTTGTAAGAAGACGTAAGTGATATATGCCATACTAATTAAGCATGCATAAAGTAAATTTGTCAGACACCAGAGTACTTTTGCAATGACAGAAAAGACCATATGACTGAGCTCTAATATTTGTTCTTTTTTTGGTAGTCTATAGTGAAAAGCATGAATATATAAAGTAACTTTATGAAAACCCCCACGAATACTTAGGTAAAATGATCTGTATTTTCAATGTTATTTTTTTTGTTCCTAACACAAATAGAGTAAGCAGTTAAAATAGAAACATAATTGGGCTTCCCTGGTGGTGCAGTGGTTGAGAGTCCGCCTGCCGATGCAGGGGACGCGGGTTCGTGCCCCAGTCCGGGAAGATCCCACATGCCGCGGAGCGGCTGGGCCCGTGAGCCATGGCCGCTGGGCCTGTGCGTCCGGAGCCTGTGCTCCGCAATGGGTGAGGCCACAACAGTGAGAGGCCCGCGTACCGCACAAAGAGGAAAAAAAAAAAAAAAAAGAAACATAATTAGTACAAAATGTAAAGTTTTAGCTAATGTGAATGTTTCTTCCTTTTGTACTTTAGTGAATTGTTAGTGAATTTTAGTAAATTGTTAAGAAAACCTGTAGTTTTTTGTATTTTGGCTATCATCTTAATTTTAAAAGCTTATGGTAGTATTTTTAATAAATCTTACATGGATATTTAGCAGTAAATAATACTTCTCGTTTTTCAGAGAACCAGGGCTAAACATGTCCATGGATATAATATAATAAAAAATAATGGGGATATGCATAGGGGTAATTTATTTAAAGAAACGAGTCTTCGGGCTTCCCTGGTGGCGCAGTGGTTGAGAATCCGCCTGCCGATGCAGGGGACATGGGTTCGTGCCCCGGTCTGGGAAGATCCCACACGCCGCGGAGCGGCTGGGCCCGTGAGCCATGGCCGCTGAGCCTGCGCGTCTGGAGCCTGTGCTCCGCAACGGGAGAGGCCACAACAGTGAGAGGCCCGCGTACCGCAAAAAAAAAAAAAAAAAGAAAGAAACGAGTCTTTGAGTATAGTAATACGTTTTTCCCTGCTAGAAATTTACTTTGGTTTCTGGTAAAACTTTTTTTCTCTTTCTCTTTTTTTTTTTTTTTTTTTTTTTTTGCGGTATGTGGGCCTCTCACTGTTGTGGCCTCTCCCGTTGCGGAGCACAGGCTCCAGACGCGCAGGCTCAGCGGCCATGGCTCACGGGCCCAGCCGCTCCGCGGCGTGTGGGATCTTCCCAGACCGGGGAACGAACCCGTTTCCCCTGCATCGGCAGGCGGACTCTCAACCACTGCGCCACCAGGGAAGCCCTTCTTTCTCTTTTTTAATGAAGATATAATTAACATTTAATATGTTAGTTTCATGTGTACAACATAATGGTTCAATATTTGTATACATTGCGAAATGATCACCATAAGTCTAGTTAATATCTGTCACCTTACATAGTTACAAGATTTTTTTTTCTTATGATGAGAGCTTTTAAGATTTACTCTCTTAGCTACTGTCAAATATTTAACACAGTATTATTAACTGTAGTCACCATCCTGTACATGACATCCACATGGCTTACTCATTTTATAACTGGAAGTTTGTACCTTTTGACCTCCTTCACCCATTTCTTCTGCTCTTCACCGCCATCTCTAGCAGCCACCAATCTGTTCTCTGCATCTGTGAGCTTATTTTTTTTGTTTTTGCATTGTTTTCGTTTTTAGATTTTACATACAAATTTGCCTTTCTCAGTCTGACTTATTCCACTACGCGTAATATCCTCCATGTTCATCCATGTTGTCCCAAATGGCAAGATTTTATTCTTTTTTATGGCTGAATAATATTCCATTGTGTATATATATACACACACATATATATGTGTGTGTATATATATACACACACACACACACCACATTTTCTTTATGCATTCATCCATCTATGGACACATTGTTTCCATATCTTGGCCATTATAAGTAATGCTGCAGTGAACATGGGAGTGCATGTATCTTTTTTTGAGTTACTTTTTTCATTTTCTTCAGGTAAATTCTCAGATGTGGAATTCCTGGATCATATGGTTATTCTATTTTTAATTTTTTTGAGTAACTTTCATACTGTTTTCTGTAGTGACTGCATCAGTTTACATTCTGCCAACAGTTCACAAGGATTCCCTTTTCTCCACATCCTTGCCAATACTTGCTGTTTTTTGTCTTTTTGATAATAGTCATTTTAACAGGTGTGAGGTGATGTTTCATTGTGATTTCGATTTGCATTTCCCTGATGATTAGTGATGTTGAGCATATTTTCATATACTTGTTGGCCATCTGTATGTCTTCTTTGGAAAAATGTCTCTTCATATCTTCTGCCCATTTTTTGTTCAGATTGCTATTGAGTTGTATGAATTCTTTGTATATTAGATATTCGTCCCTTATCAGATACATGATTTGCAAATATTTTCTCCTTTTCAGTAGGTTGCCTTTTCATTTTGTTGATGGTTTCCTTTGCTGTGCCGAAGCTTTTTAGTTTGATGTAGTCCCCCTTGTTTATTTTTGCTTTTGTTGCTTTTGCTTTTAGAGTCAGATTCAAAAAACTATTGCCAAGCCCTCTGTCAAGGAGTTTACCCACCTATGTTTTCTTCTAGGAGTTTTATGATTTCAGGTCTGAGGTTCAAGTGTTTAATCCATTTTGCATTAATTTTTGTAGGTAATGTAAGATAGTTGTCCCGTTTCATTCTTTTGCATGTGGCTGTTCAGTTTTCCCAGCAACATTTATTAAAGACACTGTCCTTTCCCCATTGTATAACATTTTAAAATCATTGCAAAGTGGCTTGCTATAAATCACAAAAAATACTTTCTGTAAATTCTGGGATAGGTGATTTCATAAAAAGTAGAAGAAAAATGTAGTTTCATAATGTTTAATATTTATTTTATATCAGTTTGTGAAATGAGTTTATCACCAAAACTTTTAGATAAAGTAATTTTAGAAATGCAGTCCATATTTTAGAACTTTTCTTATGTTGACAGATCGTATGCCTCATATTTAGGTATCATAGTTTAATCTAGATCATCTACAGATTTGAATAAAGTAAATTGAGGAACATGGGAAAGAAACATTTCTTTTTAGGACCTCTTCCTTCAAATGGGAGGAAAGAGAGGATGGGACTAGATTTAATATACCTTATATCCCATTTAGCTGTGATACCTCTAAATTCTAATGATGCTTTTCCTATTTTGATCCTTATAAGATGATATTAGGGAGCATTTATTTTTTAGAAGAATAGTTATTTGGATTGGTAAATTAATGGTTTAGTTCTCTTATCCCTACAAAGATATAAATGTTACAGTTTTCATACTTTTAAAAACTGCAGTTGTATTATTTTCTGGAAAACTCTCCTCCATACATTAAATGATAAATTAGTTTAATGATTTCTGTTTTCCTGTAAATTTGACATTAAACTTTTTATGTTTTTCTTTTAAGTCTTCTTAGTTTTTATGAAAATAATTTAGCTTCCAACCTGTGAATTGAATTGGGTGGTTGTCTTTTTACCTTCCTATCATCTCCAGTTTCCTCACTCTCTTCAAGTCAGAAAATGGTGTCAGTACCTCCTCTCTTAAATGAATTACCTTCCAATGTCCCCTGCTTTTTTCCTTTCCTTGCATTTTACCTAGTTATTTATTATTTTTTTTAATACATCTTTATTGGAGTATAATTGCTTTATGATGTTGTGTTAGCTTCTGCTGTACAACACAGTGAGCCAAGTATATGCATACATATATCCCCATATTCCTTCCCTCTTGAGCCTCCCTCCCACCCTCCCTATCCCACCCCTCTAGGTTGCCACAAAGCACCGAGCTGATCTCCCTGTGGTATGCAGCAGCTTCCCACTAGCTATCTGTTTTACATTTGGTAGTGTCTATATGTCCATGCTACTCTCTCACTACGTCCCAGCCTCCCCATCCCCCCACCTGCACGTCCTCAAGTCCGTTCTCAACGTCTGCATCTTTATTCCTGCCCCACCACTAGGTTCGTCAGTACCATTTTTCTAGATTCCATATATATATATATATACGTTAGCATACAGTATTTGTTTTTCTCTTTTTGACTTCACTTTGTATGACAGACTCTAGGTCCATCCACCTCACTACAAATAACTCAATTTTGTTTCTTTTTATGGCTGAGTAATATTCCATTGTATATATGTGCCACATCTTCTTTACCTACTCGTCTGTCAGTGGACATTTAAGTTGTTTCGATGTCCTGGCTATTGTAAATAGTGCTGTAAATGAACATTGGGGTACATGACTTTTTGAATTATGGTTCTCTTAGGGTATATGCCCATTAGTGGGATTGGTGGGTCATATGATAGTTCTATTTTTAGTTTTTTAAGGAATCTCCATACTCTTCTCCATAATGGCTGCACCAATTTACATTTCCACCAACAGTGCAGGAGGGTTCCCTTTTCTCCACACCCTCTCCAGCATTTATTGTTTGTGGATTTTTTGATGATAGCCATTCTGACTAGTGTGAGGTGATACCTCATTGTGGTTTTGATTTGCATTTCTCAAATGATTAGTGATATTGAGCATCTTTTCATGTGTTTGTTGGCCATCTGTATATCTTCTCTGGAGAAATGTCTATTTAGGTCTTCTGTCCATTTTTGGATTGGATTGTTTGTTTTTTTTGATATTGAGCTGCATGAGTTGCTTGTATGTTTTGGGGATTAATCCTTTGTCAGTTGCTTCATTTGCAAATATTTTCTCCCATTCTGAGGGTTGTCTTTTCATCTTGCTTATGGTTTCCTTTGCTGTGCAAAAGCTTTTAAGTTTCATTAGGTCCCATTTGTTTATTTTTGTTTTTATTTCCATTACTCTAGGAGGTGGGTCAAAAAGGATGTTGCTGTGATTTATGTCATAGAGTGTTCTGCCTATGTTTTCCTCTAAGAGTTTGATAGCATCTGGCCTTACATTTAGGTCTTTAATCCATCTTGAGTTTATTTTTGTGTGGTGTTAGGAAGTGTTCTAATTTCATTTTATTACATGTAGCTGTCCAGTTTTCCAATCACCACTTATTGAAGAGGCTGTCTTTTCTCCATTGTATATTTTTGCCTGCCTACATTTTATTTATGTATTTATGTATATATGTATGTATGTATGTATTTCTTTTTGCTCTCACCGTGTGACATGTGGGATCTTAGTTCCCCCTACCAGGGATTGAACCCATGCCCCCTGCAGTGGAAGCACAGAGTGTTAACCACTGGACCGCCAGGGAAGTCCCTCTTTACATTTTAGATTCATGTTTTTATACAGATAATTCATATTGTTAAGGATCTAGTGAGGCATCAGTCTCCGTGTGGTCAAAATATAGTTAAGAAAAAGCATTATATTTTAGAATAGAATGGTAACATTCTGATATTACCTTGTTCTACCACTCATAACCATTTTCTCTAGAATTTATTTATATGTATTCTCTTAATTCTTTTAGCAAATCCTCACAATGAGTGAGGTATTCTCACAGACACATTCTTATGCTTATACCTGCTGTTTGTTTATTAAACAAGTACTAACATTGTGTATATACTTTTAGAAAAAGTAGTGTTTATTTTTGCCTAGTGTGTAGAAAAGAGGTGGGTCCAGCAGAGTGCGCTGTTGATCTTCAGGTAAAGTGTTGGTGTTGGGCAAAGCCTTGGGCTGTTTTTCTTCCTCTTAAACCCTACTTTTACTTTCTTTTGTCTCTGTCTCTCTTTTTCTCTCCCTCTCTTTCCTCCCTATCTCCCTTCAATGCTGAGATATTCTCAGGAGAAAATGACCAATTTATTTTGAAAAGCTGTTATTTTACAAGTCATTTTCCCATAGTTTTACTCTACTTTTTATTTAAAATAACTGCTGTATAGAGAAATAATGCTTACTGTGTTTCAGGAACTCTTAAATAGTCTAGAAATACTCATTTACCTGATAAATACAGGTTCATGTGAGTTAATGCTTATTGCAGGTCCTTTTAAGTTTTCTGTGGATTTGACCATTTTCAAAATAAAACAAAAGAATTTAATTGAATCCCTATAATAACCTTATGAGGAAGGTGTTAATATTTTCTTCAATGACAGAAGAGGAAATTGAGTCACAGATTGTTTAAGTTCATGTCACGAAGCTGATAAGTAGAGGCTGGTTTAAAACTCAGGCATTCTGGCTCTAGAATTAATCCTCTCAACCACCTCACTATTTTGCCTTTGAATCAACTCTTCCCGATGACCTTTAGATGAAAGATAGTTCATTTTTGTACTTTCACAGGTAATATTATGTAGATAATTCGTTTAATATTAGTTCCTCTTTTAGTCTCTCTCTCTCAACACCCTGTTCTTTTATGATGCTTACCAAAGTTTATGATTACATATTTATTTATAGGTTTCATGGTTTTACTTGCCTCCTTGCCAGGCTGTCCATAAGGACAAGTGTATTGTCTCTCTTGTTCACTTTTTTATAACCAGCGTCTGGCACAGGACCTGTGCTTAGTAAGTACTCACATATTTGTTGAATAAATGAATGGAAAAATGGCTAAAGTTAAGAAAATGTACTCTTTACCACCATTTCTTGTGGCTTACAGCTTTTACTCAGATCCATATACTTAGAGAGGTGTGGCAGTACTGTTAAATAGAGGAGACTGAAAGCTGGTTTTTAAATGTTTTTTTGCTTCTTCTGCAGTACATTTTGGTTGTAGTTTTTTATGTACTAGCACACAAAAATAAAAGATCAAATAATGATTTCAGGGACCAAGAGGTAAATTGGTGCTTAATATAAACAAAAGATTAGAAACAACTTTTGTTTTCTGTAGCTACTCTATGACCACACTGTTAAATAATATGACCATCTAGTTGAAGTATAGTTTATTCAAGACAGCAAAATTTTTGAAAACTGTTACATGCCAAACACTTAAAAACAATAACTTGCATTTCTTTGACAGTTAATAATAATGATATAATGATAGCTTTTTGGAATGTATACGTGTGCCAGGAAGTTTGTACGTTCTCTCATATATCCTTACATGAACTCTGTGAAGAAAATAGAGCAGCTGTTAGTCTCATTTTATAGATAAGAAAATTGGAGCCCAAAGATACTAGATTATTTGACAATGGTCATAATTACGGATATATGGTAGAACTGTGATTTGAGTCTAGTTCTAAAATTGAGCTGAATATAGATTCATGGAAAGGAGAGAAAAGGAATGGCTGGGAAAATTTTTTGTTTTCCTGTTGGCTGATGAGGAAAAAACAAAGTTACTTGGCAAGAGAAAAGAGATTTTATTATTCAATATGTCTGGCCTTAAAATATCTTCTTTTAAATAGTCAGTCTGCAGTTGGGGAAGATTAAATTATCTTAAACATTTTGTGTATTTTACCTCCTAAAGAGTCAAAGGAAGTTTTAAACTCAAATTAAAAAAAAAATTATGAGGAATATACATTGTTTGAAAAACCTTTAACAGTATAAACCAGTACAGAGTAAAAAGTTAAATATTCTCCCTTAAACTATTACTTCCATCCCCCTTTCTGTTTCCCAGAAGTAAACAAGAGGAACACTTTCATGAGAATCTTTCTGGATCTTTTTGTATAAATTTACAACAGATATTTTTCATAGTTCTGTTATAGTTAAATTTTTTTTTTTACATTTAACCCTCTTATTTATAGAGTTTATTTTAATATATGTATGAGGCCAGGTTCTAACTGTATGCTTTTCCAAATAGATGA
Source organism: Mesoplodon bidens (assembly GCF_964165515.1). Taxonomy (NCBI): domain Eukaryota; kingdom Metazoa; phylum Chordata; class Mammalia; order Artiodactyla; family Ziphiidae; genus Mesoplodon; species Mesoplodon bidens. Next base: position 6,849,791 of record NC_138179.1, read on the forward strand.
TCAATTGTCCTAGAGTCAACTAAAGAAAAATTTTTCCTGATTTAATTTTTCCTTTGCTGTTATCATATACTAAATTGTTATATATGCTTGGGTTGGTTCCTGGCCTTTTTTTTTTTAATTTTAATATTTTTCAAAACATATATGTGTATAGTCAGAGTCAAAAAGTTCTACGTGGCTTCAAACAAAAAGCAGTAGACCTCTGCCCTAGTTCTAGTCTACCAGTTCCCCCTATCTGAAGTCAATAACTTTTAATCATTTTACCTGTTTATTCTCAAATTTATCTATTTTTTAAAAAAAAAGTAACAAGCATGTACTGCCTTTTTCTTGAATTTTCAGTTTTGGATACCTTCCATTTTCCTTCCATTGTCTTCCTACTGTCCTTTCTCTTTTTTTGGGCTGCGTCAGGTCTTAGTTGCAGCACACAGGATCTTCGTTGAGGCGTGCAAGATCTTTCATTGCGGCGCATGGGCTTCTGTACTTGTAATGTGCAGGCTTCTCTCTAGTTGTGGTGTGCGCTCCAGGACACGTGAGCTCCAGAGCGCATGGGCTCTGTTGTTTGCAGCATGCGGGCTATCTCGTTGAGGCACATGAGCTCAGTAGTTGTGGCGGGCAGGGTTAGTTGCCCCACGGCATGTGGGATCTTAGTTCCCCGACCAGCGATCGAACCCACATCCCCTGTGTTGGAAGGCAGATCCTCTACCACTGTACCACCAGGGAAGTCCCCTGTCCTCTAATTTTCTCATTACTTTTCCCCCTCAAGCCTCACAATATTTGATGTTTACATTATTGTAATTATATAAATATCATTAAAAACTGAGCGAAGTGTTAGATTATGATTACAGTTCTTTCCCCAAACCAGGTTTTATTTTTTCTAGTGCTTAATATTTGTCTTGTCATTTACTTAGTTTTCTGTATATCTGTAACTATTTATCCCCAAATTCTGATAGAGCTTAAAATCTGTTAACTCATTCAAATGCATCAGGTCAAGAATGTCCATATTTTTTAGACTTTCAATATTTAGTGAAAATAATGAAAAATACTTTTTTGATGGTGAATTTTATTATATGTATTTTAATGACATTGACCTTTTTTGAATACAAAAGCATTATCTATTCCTTAGTGAAAATTTGGAAACCACCAAAATGTATACTCATGTTATTAACGTTTATCTTTAATTCAACTGTCCCCTTAGAATCAACTCCTTGTTATTTTGCTTGCTATCCTTTTACACACACACACACAATTTGTTACCAATTGCTGTGTAACAAACCAACCATTTATTTAGCTTACTATTCTGAGGGTCAGCAATTTAGGCTGGGCTCAGCTGGGCATTTCTTCTGCTGATCTCAGCTGGTCCACTCATGCATCCGTGGTCAGTTGCAGGTCAGCTGCAAGTCAGCAAGGTGGCTCTGCTTCTTAGGGTTGGTTGGCAGTTGACTAGGACCATGGGACCATGGCGTGGGTACCTCTCATCATCCAGCAGACTAATCCCAGCTTATATATATGGTGGCCCCAAGGTTCCAGGAACAGCAAGAGAGCAAACCCCAATGTGCAAAATACCTTTTGAGCCTCTGTTTATGCCACATTTTCTAATATCCCAGTTACCAAAGCAAGTCACATGGCCAAACTGAGATTCGAGGGAAGGAGTTCACCTCTTTTTTTATTATTATTATTAATTAATTAATTTATATTTTTATTTTTGGCTGCGTTGGGTCTTCATTTCTGTGCGAGGGCTTTCTCTAGTTGCGGCAAGCGGGGGCCACTCGTCATCACGGTGCGTGGGCCTCTCACTATCACGACCACTCTTGCTGTGGAGCACAGGCTCCAGACGCGCAGGCTCAGTAGTTGTGGCTCATGGGCCTAGTTGCTCCGCGGCATGTGGGATCTTGCCAGACCGGGGCTCGAACCCGTGTCCCCTGCATTGGCAGGCGGATTCTCAACCACTGCGCCACCAGGGAGGCCCAGGAGTTCACCTCTTGGTGAGAAGAGCTTCAAAGTGACCTTGCAAAGGGGAATTACATATAGAAATGAGAAGAATTTTTGGCCATTAAAAAATATGTATGTATATATGTATGTAATATGTGTTATGCATATACTTTTTTAAAAACGAAATTTGGATAGGATTTATTATTAAAAAAAAATTTTTTTTATTTAGCTGCACTTCAGGTTCTTAGTTCCCCAACCATGAATCGAACCTGGGCCCTGGGAGTGAAAGTGTGGAGTCCTAAGCACTGGACTGCCAGGAAGTTCCCAACAAAATTTGGATTATAGTGTATATAGCGTATATAGCATTTATTTTTCACCTAATATATCATGGTCATAGAAAAGGCTTTTAGAAATCTAAATCTTATTTTGATGCATACTTTTTTGATACAACCTTTTTTTTCTATGTTAGGAGTTGGCAAACTACAATCCATGGGCTGAATATGGCCCACTGCCTGTTTTTATAAATTTTGGGGAACACAGTTTACATTCATTTACTTACTGTTTGTGGCTACTTTTGTGCTCTAATGGTAGAATTGAGTAGTTGTGACAGATACGATATGGCTAACAAAACTTAAAATTTTTACTCTTTGGCCCTTTAAAGAAAGTTTACCAACACTTGTCCTATGCTATTTTAATCTTGGTAAGTGAGGCCAGAAGTTGGTGGCATTAGTGTGAACCTCTTGCTTTATCTGCAAATTTGCCTAAGGGCAGGATGATAGAATGGATGAATAATTGCTTGAGTGAGTTTCCTTCAGCTCCAATAATTATGATTTTTTAAGAGCTTGTAGAAGACATAGTAGTGACCTCTACAGTGGAAATAGAAAGGATAATTCTCAAAAATTTCAAATCTTCATCATGTTGAATGAACTTGGTGAATGTTCCAGAAAGATTTGACAGTTATTTTTCTTGATCTGTAGAAATATTTAATGCGTATAGCAATCTAGCTGACGTGTGTACATATTTAGTGATAGTAGAATCTATAATTGCCATTTAGAAGCTTTTCGCTCATTGATAGTGGGTATGGAAAGATAACTTTACCTTAGAAAACTACTTTGTTAATTGACCAATTGTCTGACCAGTAGACAGACAGATAGATATTTAGATTTATTTATTACAGTTTTTAAAGATTTTTACATAGTCACAAAATTATACAAAAATTGGAAATACAATACAAATATATATTTTTTTCCCCTGAACCACTTGAGAGTAAGTTATTGATGTGATGCTCCATCACCCTGGAATACTTTAGTGTCTTATTTCCTAAAGCAAAGACATTCTTCAATATAACCATAAAAATCAGGAAATTATAATTGATTCATTGTTATCTAATACTCAGGACCAGATCAAATTTTGCAAGTTGTCTCTATGAAGTTTTTATAGCAGAAAGATCCAGTTCAGAATCATACATTGCATTTGGTTGTCGCTTTGCTATTTTCTTCAGTCTGGAACAGTTCCTCAGTCTTCCCTTGTCTTTCATGACCTTGACACTTAAGATTATAGCCTTTCTAGAATGTCTCTCAACTTTGGGTTTTATTGTCATTAGATTAAAGTTATATATCTTTGGCAAGAATGTCACAGAAGTGATGCTGCATTCTACCTACTGCATCCTATGAGGTGGCAGATAGTTTCATTTTGTTTCATTACTGATGATTACTTTGATAACTTGATTAATATGATATCTGCTAGGCATCACTATAAAGTTATCTTTCTCCCTTCATGATTAAAGAGGACTTTGTAGGGAGGAACTCTGAAACTATATAAATAGCATGTCCTCATCAAACATTCAGTTTATTAATTTTATATTTATCTTTATGGACTCGTGATTTTACATTTTATTAAGTGAGTGATAATCTGTTATTATATGATTTGTTTAAATGCTCAAGTGCAAGTTCAGTTAAGTTGCTTGTGTCTTTCTGACATGTATCCATTATCTTAGAGCACTTACTTGCTTTCTGGCATAATAAGATGTTCTAGGGTCATCTCCATCTTGTCGTTTCCCCACCCCAGTCCTGGATTCATCCATTTTTTCAGAGAACCCTGGTTTCTTTTAAATACTTAAAGAAGCCAAGTTTTCAGCATTGGCTTTGCCCACTGCTATTGGGGTTGCTGTTCCAGGCCCTTTCAGCAGACGGAACTAGGCAATACGTGTCTTTGTAATATGTGTGTGTATACACACGTGAACACACACACAGACAAATATATACTTACAGATATATATTTATATTTTTCTCTATTTATATGTTCAAAATTATGTATTTATAACAATACATCCAATTCCTGTTCAACACCAGAGAGTTCTTTCTAAGTTTCTTCTTTTTTATAATTTTTGGTGAAAAATCTATTCCCACTTTTTCAAAAAGTTAAAAATAGAATTACCATATAATCCAGAAATTCCATTTCTAGGTATATATCCCAAAGGATTGAAAGCAGGTATTGAAACACATACCTGTACACCAATGTTCATAGCAGTGTTATTCACAAGACCCAAAGGATGAAAAGAACCTATGTGTCTGTCGAGAGATGGATGGATAAACAAATGTGGTATATACATGGAATACTTAGCCCTAAAATGGAAGGAAATTCTGACACATGCTACAACAAAGATTGAAGATATTATGCTAAGAGAAATAAGCCAGTTAGAAAATGACAAATACTGTATGATTCCACTTATAATTTCCTTTGTGTTGCTATTGTAGAAATAGAATTCATTTTTTTTTTTTTTTTTGCGGTATGCGGGCCTCTCACTGTTGTGGCCTCTCCCCGTTGCGGAGCACAGGCTCCGGACGCGCAGGCCCAGCGGCCATGGCTCACGGGCCCAGCCGCTCCCCGGCATACGGGATCCTCCCAGACTGGGGCACGAACCCGTATCCCCTGCATCGGCAGGCGGACTCTCAACCACTGCGCCACCAGGGAGGCCCAGAATTCATTTTTTTATATTGACCATGTAACCTGCAAATTTGCTAAGTCACTTTTTGGTTCTAGCTGATATTTTTGGAGATTTTATAGGACTTCCTAAGAATACAGAGCTGTATGTTTTCAATCTCTAATAAACATTTTACTTCTTTTAGTGTTTGGCTTTTAATATGTTTTCTTGTTTTATCTCAGTGGCTAGGATACGCCAAGGTTGAATTGGAGTGGTGAGAGTAGACATCTTTGCCTTGTACAAATCTTAGGGGGAAACAAAACCATTAAGAATGATGTTTGATGTAGGTGTTTTGTATATGGTCTTTATCAGGTTGAGGAAGTTTCCTTCTGTTCCTAGTTTTTTTCTTTTTTCTTTCTTTCTTTTTTTTTTTTTTTTTGGCTGCACTGTGCAGCTTGTGGGATCTTAGTTCCCTGACCAGGGGTTGAACCTGTGCCCCCCTGCATTGGAAGTGTGGAGTCTTAACCACTGGACCGCCAGGGAAGTGCCCTCTTCTATTCCTAGTTTTCTGAAAGTTTTGTAATGAATGAGTGTTGAATTTTGTATTTTAAATTTTATTGCATCCATTAGTAGGATCATATGGTTTTACTCCTATATCCTGTGGATATGTTGAATTACGCTGTTTGGTTTTTGGATGCTGACCCAACCTCACATTCAAATGAAAGCTGGAATAAAACCCACTTGGTCATGGTTCAGTACCCTTTTTATATATTGCTAGGTTTGACTTGCCAAGTTTTCTTAAGGATTTCTTGCATCTCTGCTAATAAAGATATTGGTCTTTAGTGTTTTGTGTATGTGTGTTATTTTTGTCTGGTTTTGATATGAGGGTAATGCTGACCTTATGAATTGGAAGTATTGGTATTCTTAAATTTTTGATAGAATTCACCAATGAAGCCATCTGGGCCTTGCATCTTATTTTTGGAAAGGGTTTCACTTACACATTTAATTTCTTTAATAAATATAGGACTATTCAGATTTTCTGTTGCTCCTTGAGTTGGTTTTGATAATTATATCTTTCAAGAAATTTGTCCATTTCAGTCAAGTTTTTAAATTTATTGGCATAATATTCAAAATATTCTCCTTTTTTAAAAAAACTGTAGGATCTATAGTGATATGCCCTCTTCATTTCTGATACTCAGAATTCGCATTTTTTTCTCTGTTTTTGATCAATCTAGGTAGAGATGTATACATTTTATTATCTTAAAAAAACAGTTTGTTTCTGTTGATTTTTCTTTAATGATTTTTCCATTTTCTGTTTCATTGATTTCTACTTCTGTCTTTATGTCCTTCATTTTACTTTTTTTAGATTTAATTTACTCTTTTTCTAATTTCTTGAGGTTGAATCTTAGATAATTGATTTTGGTCCTTTTCCCCCCCTAAAACAACCATTGAAAGCTATACATTTCCTTCTGCTTTACGCGCATCACACAGATTTTGATATTATGTTACATTTTATCTCATTTTCCTTTTGATTTCTTTTCTGACCCAAGATTTATTTACAATAAATAAATACTAAATAGTTTAGTTTTTTCCCCAGATATGTTTCTCTTATTGATTTGTGATTTGTGTGGTTAGAGAACATATTTTATATGATTCCAATTCCTTTCAATTTAATAATCAGTGAAAGCTCTAAATTCTTAGGAAAAATGTGTATTCATTTATAGACTACTACTCTGTTATTTGGTGTAGTAGTCTATAAATGTCAGTTGGCTCAAGTTGTCTGATTATGTTGTTCATGTCTTCTATAACCTTACTGATTTTTTTGGTCTACTTGTAAAGTAGAGAAGAGTGCTAAAGGCCCTATAATTGTGGATTTGTTTCTTTCAATTCTATGAATTTTCGCTTCCTGGAATTTAAGCTCTGATATTAGTTGTATAAACATTTAAGATTATGTCTTCTTGATGAATTAACCCATCTGTCGTTAGCAAATGTCTTTGTTCTGAAATCTATTTTGCCTAATTAATCAAATCACTCTGGCTTTCTTATGATTAGTGTTTGAGTAGTATATATTTTTTCATCCTTTTACTTTTAACTTATCTGTGTCTTTACATTTAAAATGGGTTTCTTGTACATCGTTCAATCTTCCTTTTTTATCCACTCTGACAAACCCTGCCTTTTAATTGGAGTATTCATACCCTATACGTTTAATATAATAATCAGTATGTCTCAGTTGTTCCTTATTTGCCTTAAATTTTTTTTTGACCTTCTTTTGGATCAATTGAACATGTTTTAGGATTCCATCTTTTCTCCACCATTTTCTTCTTAGTATAACTCTTAGCTTATTTGTTTTGGGGTTTCTCTGAGGTTTACAATTTCCATCTTAAATTTATCATGTACTTTCAAATATTTTACTTCACATACAGCAGGGGTCCCCAACCCCCACGGCCTGTTAGGAACCGGGCTGCACAGCAGGAGGTGAGTGGTGAGCAAGTGAGAGAAGCTTCATCTGCCACTCCGCATCACTCGCATTGCCACCTGAATCATCCCCGTCATTGCTTGCATTACCGCCTGAACCATTGCTCGCATTACCGCCTGAACCATCCCCCTCAATCCGTGGAAAAATTGTCTTCTACAAAACTGGTCCCTGGTGCCAAACAGGTTGGGAACTGCTGACATACAGTGTATAAAAACTTTCTCCCACTATACTTTCATTTCCACTTTCTCATATGTAATTTTTTTTATTGGACTGTAATTGCTTTACAATGTTGTGTTAGTTTCTGCTGTACATTTAAGTGAATCAGCAATATGTTTACATATATCCCCTCCCGCTTGGACCCCCCCCCCCAATCTAGGTCATCACAGAGCACCGAACTGAGTTCCCTGTGCTATATAGCAGGTTCCCACTAGCTATTTATTTTACACATATAGTAAAATACTGTATTTATGTCAAACCTAATCTCCCAATTCATCCCACCCTCCCCTTCCCACCCTGTGTCCACGCGTTCGTACTCTATGCCAGTGTCTCTACTCCTGCCCTGCAGGTAGGTTCATCTGTACCATTTTTCTAGATACCATATATATGTGTTAATATATGGTATTTGTTTTTCTCTTTCTGACTTACTTCACTCTGTATGACAGACTCTAGGTCCATCCACATCTCTACAAATGACCCAATTTCATTTCTTTTTATGGCTGAGTAATATATATTATATATATGTACCATGTCTTCTTTATCCATTCATTTGTCAATGGACGTTTAGATTGTTTCCACGTCCTGGCTATTGTAAATAGTGCTGCAATGAACATTGGGGTACATATGACTTTTTGAATTATGGTTTTCTCAGGGTATATGCCCAGTAGTGGGATTGCTGGGTCATATGGTAGTTCTATTTTTAGTTATTCAATGAACGTCCATACTGTTCTCCACAGTGGCTGTATCAATTTACATTCCCACCAGCAGTGATAGAGGGTTCCCTTTTCTCCACACCCTCTCCAGCATTTATTGTTTGTAGATTTTTTGATGATGGCCATTCTGACCAGTGTGAGGTGATACCTCATTGTAGTTTTGGTTTGCATTTCTCTAATAATTAGTGGTGTTGAGCATCTTTTTCATGTGCCTTTTGGCCATCAGTATGTCTTCTTTTTTTTTTTTTTTTTTTTTTAATTTTATTTAATTTTATTTTATTTTTTTGCGGTACGCGGGCCTCTCACTGTCGTGGCCTCTCCCGTTGCGGAGCACAGGCTCCAGACGCGCAGGCTCAGCGGCCATGGCTCACGGGCCCAGCCGCTCTGCGGCATATGGGATCCTCCCGTTCCGGGGCACGAACCCGTGTCCCCTGCATCGGCAGGCGGACTCTCAACCACTGCGCCACCAGGGAAGCCCCAGTATGTCTTCTTTGTAGAAATGTCTATTTAGATCTTCTGCCTATTTTTTGATTGGGTTGTTTTTTTTGATATTGAGCTGCATGAGCTGTTTGTATATTTCCGAGATTTGTCCATTCCTTCATTTGCAAATACTTTCTCCCATTCTGAGGGTTGTCTTTTCGTCTTGTTTATGGTTTCCTTTGCTGTGCAAAAGCTTTTAAGTTTCATAGGTTTCATTTGCTTATTTTTTATTTTATTTTCATTACTCTAGGAAATGTGTCAAAAAAGATCTTGCTGTGATTTATGTCATAGGGTGTTCTTCCTCTGTTTCCCGCTAAGAGTTTTATAGTGTCCAATCTTACATTTAGGTCTTTAATCCATTTTGAGTCTATTTTTGTGTATGGTGTTAGGTAGTGTTCTAATTTCATTCTTTGACATGTAGCTGTCCAGTTTTCCCAGCACCCCTTATTGAAGAGGGTGTCTTTTCTCCATTGTATATTCTTGCCTCCTTTGTCATAGATTAGGTTACCATAGGTCCGTGGGTTTATCTCTGGGCTTTCTATCTTGTACCATTGATCTATATTTCTGTTTTTGTGCCAGTACCATACTGTCTTGATTACTGTAGCTTTGTAGTATAATTTGAAGTTGGGGAGCCTGATTCCTCCAACTCCATTTTCTTTCACAGGATTCGCTTTGGCTTTTCGGGGTCTTTTGTGTTTCCATACAAATTATAAAATTTTTTGTTCTAATTCTGTGAAAAATGCCATTGGTAATTTGATAGAGATTGCATTGAATCTGTCGATTGCTTTGAGTAGTATAGTCAATTTCACAATATTGATTCTTCTAATCCAAGAACATGTGTATCTTTCCATCTGTTGTCATCTTTGATTTCTTTCATCAGTGTCTTATAATTTTCTGAGTACAGGTATTTTTGCCTCCTTAGGTAGGTTCATTCCTAGGTATTTTATTCTTTTTGTTGTGATGGTAAATAGGATTGTTTCCTTAATTTCTCTTTTTGATCTTTTGTTGTTAGTGTATAGGAATGCAAGAGATTTCTGTGCATTAACTTGGTATCCCTCAACTTTACTAAGTTCGTTGATTAGCTCCAGTAGTTTTCTGGTGCCATCTTTAGGATTCTCTATGTATAGTCTCATATCATCTGCAAACAGTGACAGTTTTACTTCTTCTTTTCCAATTTGGATTCCTTTTATTTCTTTTTCTTCTCTGATTACCATGGCTAGGACTTCCAAAACTATGTTGAATAATAGTGGCGAGAGTGGAGTCCTTGTCTTGTTCCTGATCTTAGAGGAAATGCTTTCAGTTTTTCACCATTGAGAATGATGTTTGCTGTGGGTTTGTCAAATATGGCCTTTATTATGTTGAGGTAGGTTCCCTCTGTGCCTACTTTCTGGAGAGTTTTTATCATAAATGGGTGTTGATTTTCTCAAAAGCTTTTTCTGCATCTATTGAGATATATAGTTTTTATTCTTCAATTTGTTAATATGGTGTATCACATTGATTGATTTGCATGTATTGAAAAATCCTTTCATTCCTGGGATAAACCCCAGTTGATCATGGTGTTAGGTTATGATCCTTTTAATATGTTGTTGGATTCAGTTTGCTAGTATTTTCTTGAGGATTTTTATGTCTATGTTCATCAGTGATATTGGTGTGTAGTTTTCTTTTTTTGTGATATCTTTGGTTTTGGTATCAGGGTGATGGTGGCCTTGTTGAACGAGTTTGAGAGTGTTCTGCCCTCTGCTATTTTTTGGAAGAGTTTGAGAAGGATAGGTGTTAGGTCTTCTCTAAATGTCTGATAGAATTCACCTGTGAAGCCATCTGGTCCTGGACTTTTGTTTGTTGGAAGATTTTTAATTACAGTTTCAATTTCATTATTTGTGATTTGTCTGTTTATATTTTCTAATTCTTCCTGGTGCAGTCTTGGAAGGTTGTACCTTTCCAAGAATGTCCATTTCTTCCAGGTTGTCCATTTTATTGTCATATAGTTGCTTGTAGTAGTCTCTTATGATCCTTTGTATTTCTGCAGTGTCAGTTGTAATTTCTCCTTTTTCATTCCAATTTTATTGATTGAGTCCTCTCCCTTTTTTTCTTGATGAGTCTGGCTAAAAGTTTATCAATTTTGTTTATCTTCTCAAAGAGTCAACTTTTAATTTTATGGACCTTTGCTATTGTTTTCTTCATTTCTATTTCATTTGTTTCTGCTCTGATCTTTATGGTTTCTTTCCTTCTACTAACTTTGGGGGTTTTTTTGTTCTTCTTTCTGTAGTTGCTTTAGGTGTAAGGTTAGATTGTTTATTTGAGATTTTTCTTGTTTCTTGAGGTAGGCTTGTATAGCCATAAACATCCCTCTTAGAACTGCTTTTGCTGCATCCCATAGGTTTTGGGTCATCGTGTTTTCATTGTCATTTGTCTCTAGGTATTTTTTGATTTCCTCTTTGATTTCTTCAGTGATCTTTAGGTTATTTAGCAAGATATTGTTTGGCTTCCATGTGTTTGTGTTTTTTCCAGTTTTTTTTCCTGTGATTGATTTCTAATCTCATAGCGTTGTGGTCAGAAAAGATGCTTGATTTGATTTCAGTTTTCTTAAATTTTCCGAGGCTTGATCTGTGACCCAAGATGTGATCTATGCTGGAGAATGTTCTGTGTGCACTTGAGAAGAAAGTGTATTCTGCTGCTTTTGGGTGGAATGTCCTATCAATATCAATTAAATCTATCTGTTCTGTTGTGTCATTTAAAGCTTGTGTTTCCTTATTTATTTTCTGTCTGGATGACTTGTCCATTGGTGTAAGTGGAGTGTTAAAGTCCCTTACTATTATTGTGTTATTGTCAATATCCGCTTTTATGGGAAAATGTAGATTTCCCTGTTAGCATTTGCCATATGTATTGAGATGCTGCTAAGTTGGGTGCATAAATATTTATAATTGTTATATTTTCTTCTTGGATTGATTATTATGTAGTGCCTTTCCTTATCTCTTTTAACAGTCTTTATTTTAAAGTCTATTTTATCTGATACGAATATTGCTACTCCAGCTTTCTTGTGATTTCCATTTACATGGAATATCTTTTTACAGCCCCTCACTTTTTGTCTGTATGTATCCCTAGGTCTGAAGTGGGTCTCTTGTAAGACAGCATATAGATGAGTCTTGTTTTTGTATCCATTCAGCCAGTCTGTGTCTTTTGGTTGGACATTTAATCCACTTACATTCAAGGTAATTATCGATATGTATGTTCCTATTACCATTTTCTTAATTGTTTTGGGTTTGTTTTTGTGGGTCTTTTTCCTCTCTTGTGTTTCCCTCCTAGAGAAGTTCCTTTAGCATTTGTTGTAAAGCTGGTTTGGGAGTGCTGAATTCTCTTAGCTTTTGCTTGTTTGTGAAGGTTTTGATTTCTCTGTTGAATCTGAATGAGATCCTTGCTGGGTAGAGTAATCTTGGTTGTAGGTGTTTCCCTTTCATCACTTTAAATATGTCCTGCCAGTCCCTTCTGGCCTGCAGAGTTTCTGCTGAAAAATCAGCTGATAACCTTATGGGGATTCCCTTGTATGTTATTTGTTGCTTTTCCCTTGCTGCTTTTAATATTTTTTTTCTTTCTCTTTAAATTTTGTTCATTTGATAATTATGTGTCTTGGTGTGTTTCTCATTGGGTTTATCCTGTAGGGACTCTCTGCACTTCCCGGACTTGGTTGGCTATTTCCTTTCCCATGTTAGGGAAGTTTTCCACCATAATCTCTTCATATATTTTCTCAGACCCTTTGTCTTTCTCTTCTTTTTCTGGGACCCCTGTGATTTGAATGTTGGTGTGTTTAATGTTGTCCCAGAGATCTCTGAAACTCTCCTCTATTCTTTTCATTCTTTTTTCTTTATTCTGCTCGGCAGTTATTTCCATCATTCTATCTTCCAGCTCACTTATTCGTTCTTCAGCCTCAGTTATTCTGCTATTGATTCCTTCTAATGTATTATTCATTTCAGTTATTGTGTTGTTCATCACTCTTTGTTCTTTAGTTCTTATAGGTCTTTGTTAAACATTTCTTGTATTTTCTCCGTCCTTGCCTCCATTCTGTTTCCGAGATTTTGGATCATTTTTACTAATATTACTCTGAATTATTTTTCAGGTAGGTTGCCTATTTCCTTTCATTTATTTGGTCTATAGGTTTTTACCTGGCCCCTTCGTCTGTAACATATTCTTTGGTTCTCTATTTTTTTTTTTTTTTTTTTTTGATATCTGGGCCTGTGTTCCTGTCTTACTGATTCTTTGACCTGAGGCATCCAGCACTGGAAATTTTAGGCTGTTGGGTAGAGCCGGGTCTTGGTCCTGAGATGAGGATCTCCGGGAGACCTCACTCTGATGAATATTCCCTAAGGTCTGAAGTTCTCTTTTAGTCCAGCAGTTTGGACTTGGCACTCCCACCACAGGAACTGAGGCCTAACCTCTTGCCTGGGAACCAAGATCCCGCCAGCCACAGCGTGACAAAAGAAAAAAAAAAAAGCAGTGCAATAACAAAGAATAAAAAATAAAATAATATTAGAGAAATAGAAAATATATTAGAAAAAATAAAAATATAAGTGAAACAAAAACAACAGGGTTCAACAGAACCACAACAGCAAAAAGAACAGAGGGGGGAACAAACCAAAAGGAGCAGAACAATAACAAAGAATAAAAGATAAAATAAAATTAGAAAAATAAAAAAAATTATTAGAAAAAATGAAAATATAAGTGAAACAACAACAACAAGGTAAAACAGAACCACAGCCACAAAAAGAAAAAGAAAAAAAAATGGAAAAAGAAAAAAGTGCCTGCAAAGCCCTTGGCTGTGGGGGACGGAGTGTAGGCGGGGGTGGGGATTAGGTGGGGCAGGGTCTAGCCTCAGGACCCGCGTGGCCACCTGGCCGTGGTGTAGTGCAGAGATAAGGCCCTGGGTGGGGGTGCGGGGACAGGACTTAGGCCCAGCGTGGCTGGACGGGGCCTCAAGAGGGCAGAGGATCAAGCCTGGGACCTTAGTAGGCTCCTGGTGGCTCAAGTGGGCGGGGGAAATGCTGGCCTATTCTCTTCCAGTCCTCTAATCCCCCGAGGGTCTCCCCCTGTCCCCACTGATCCCTTCATTGTGAGTGGGCCCCTCCTGAGCGTGGGAACCCGTCCCCTCCTGCAGCCACCCCTCAGGAGTGCCGGTCCCATCCCACCTCCAGTTCTCCTCTCCCCTTGTCCTACTCCATTGCTCGGGGGTTCTTCCCATTCCCTTAGGTGTCCGTGGTCCCCCACCAGTGCCTGGGAGGTGCCCTAGTTGTGAGGAGACGCAAACTCTGTGTCCTCCTACTCTGCCATATTGACTCCGCTCTGGTAATTTTTGTTACATACTTTTGTATGTATTGTGAACCATAGAGTATTTTATTATTATTATTTCCCTTAAATCATCAGTTATTTTTTTAATTACTTTTTGTGTGTGTGTGTGTGGTACGCGGGCTTCTCACTGTTGTGGCCTCTCCCGTTGTGGAGCACAGGCTCCGGACACGCAGGCTCGGCGGCCATGGCTCACGGGCCCAGCTGCTCCGCGGCATGTGGGATCTTCCCGGACCGGGGCATGAACCCGTGTCCCCTGCATTGGCAGGCGGACTGTCAACCACTACGCCACCAGGGAAGCCCAATTACGAATTTTTAATTGAGACTTTATAAAGCAGTTTAAGGATCACTGTAAAATTGAAGGGAGGGTACACAGATTTTCCTTATATGCCCATCCCCAGCCACCTCATTATCAACATCCCCCACCAGAGTGATACATTTCTACGACTGATGAACCTACATTGAGAAGTCATAATCACCCAATGTCCATAGTTTACATTACCATTCACTCTGGGTGCTGTACATTTAATGGGTTTGGGCAAATGTATACTAACATCTATCTACCATTATATCATACAGAGTATTTTCACTGCCCGAAAAATCCTTTGGTTCTGCCTATTCATCCCTTCCCTCTCTCCCTGCAAACTACTGTGGATCGCTGATCTTAGTACTGTCTCCATAGTTTTGCCTTTTCCAGAATGGCATATATAGTTGGAATCATACAGTATGTAGCCCTTCAGACTACAGCCCTTCAGTATGTAGTAATATTTAAGATTCCTCCTTGTCTTTTTATGGCTTAATAGCTCATTTCCTTTTAGTGCTAAGTAATATTCCGTTGTCTGGATGTACCACAGTTTATTTATCCATTCCCCTATTGAAGGACATAGTGATTGCTTCTAAGTTTTGGCAGTTATGAATAGAGCTGCTCTCATCATTTGTGTGCAGGTTTTGTGTGGGCATATGTTTTCACCTCCTGTGGGTAAATACTAAGGAGCATGACTGCTTGATCATATGGTAAGAGTAGGTTTAGTTTTGTAAGAGACTGCCAAACTTTCTTTTGAAGTGGCTGTACTACTTTGCATTCCACCGGCAATGAATGAGTTCCTTTTGTTCCAGATCTCCACATTCTTGTCAGCATTTGCTGTTGTCATTTTTCCTGATTTTAGCCATTCTAATAAGTGTGTGGTAGTATCTCGTTGTTTAACATGCATTAGTCTAATGACATATGATGTTGAGCATCTTTTCATATGCTTATTTGCTACATTTTTTTTTTTTTTTGCGGTATGTGGACCTCTCACTGTTGTGGCCTCTCCCACTGTGGAGCACAGGCTCTGGATGCGCAGGCTCAGCGGCACGTGGGATCCTCCCGGACCGGGGCACGAACCCACGTCCCCTGTATCGGCAGGCGGACTCTCAACCACTGCGCCACCAGGAAAGCCTATTTGCTACATTTTAAAATAATTATTTAATTTTTTGGACTGCATTGGGTCTTCGTTGCTGTGCACAGGCTTTCTCTAGTTACAGTGAGTGGGCGCTACTCTTTGTTGCAGTGAGAGGGCTTCTCATTACAGTGGCTTCTCTTGTTGTGGAGCACGGGCTCTAGGCATGCGGGCTCAGTAGTTGTGGTTCGTGGGTTCTAGAGCACAAGCTCAGTAGTTGTGGTGCACGGGCTTAGTTGCTCCGTGGCATGTGGGATCTTCCCAAACCAGGGCTCAAACCCGTGTCCCCTGCATTAGCAGGCAGATTCTTAACCACTGCGCCACCAGGGAAGCCCCTATTTGCTACATTTTTGTCTTCTTTGGTGAGATGTCTGAGGTCTTTGGCCCATTTTTAAATTGGGTTGTTTGTTTTCTTCTTTTTTTTTTTTTTTAATTTAATTTTATTTTTTTTATTAGTTTCTGCTTTATAACAAAGTGAATCAGTCATACATATACATCTGTTCCCACATCCCTTCCCTCATGCATCTCCCTCCCTCTGTTTTCTTCTTGTTGAGTTTTAAGGGTGCTTTTTTGTATATTTTGGTTAATTCCTTTATCAGATATGTCTTTTGTAAACATTCTTTTCCCAGGCTGAGGTTTACCTTCTCATTCTCTTGACCTTGTCTTTCACAGAGCAGAAGTTTTTAATTTTAATGAAATCTAGATTATTAATTATTTCTTTCACAGATTGTGCCTGTGGTGTTATATCTAAAAAGTCAGCACCATACCCAAGGTCATCTAGGTTTTTGCCTTTGTTCTTTTCTAGGAGTTTCATACTTTAGTGTTTTACATTTAGGTCTGGGTTCACTTTGAGTTTATTTTTGTGTAGGTTGTGAGATGTGGATCTAGGTTCATTCTTTTTGCATGTGGATGTCCAGTGGTTCCAGTGCCATTTGTTGAAGAGGCTGTCTTTGCTCCAGTGTTTTGCCTTTGCTCTTTTATCAAAGTTCAATTAACTATATTTATGTTGGTTTATTTCTGGACTCTCTATTCTGTTCCATCAATGTATTTGTCAGTTCTTTTGCCTGTCATACTGTCTTGATTATAGTACGTGTTGAAGTTGGGTGGCATTGTCCTCCAATTTTGTTCTTCTCCTTCAGTATTGTGTTGGCTATTTTGGATCTTTTACCTTTTCATATACAGTTTAGAATTAGTTTGTCAGTATTCACAAAATTACTAACTGGGATCTTGACTGAGATTGAGTTTAATCTATAGATGAAGTTGGGAAGAACTGACATCTTAATGATACTGCGTCTTCCTGTCCATGAACATGGAATGTCTCTGCATTTATTTTGTTGTTCTTTGATTTTGTTCATCAGAATTTTGTAGTTTTCCTCCTATAGATCTTGTACATATTTTGTCAGATTTAGACCTAGGTATTTCATTTTCGGGGGTGCTAATGTAATTGGTATTGTGTTTTTAATTCCAAAATCCACTTGTTCATTGTTAGTATATGGGAAAGTAATTGACCTTTATAAATGAACCTTGTATCCTGGAACCTTGATATAATCACTTATTAGTTTCAGGAGGTTTTTTGTTGATACTTCCAAATTTTCTACATAGACGATTGGCTAACAGAGACAGTTTTATATCTTCTCAATTTTTTAAAAAATTTATTTATTTATTTATTTATTTTTGGCTGCGTTGGGTCTTTGTTGCTGCACGCGGGCTTTCTCTAGTCACGGTGAGCGGGGGCTGCTCTTTGTTGCAGTGTGCGAGCCTCTTCTTGTGGTGGCTTCTCTTGTTGCACAGGCTCTAGGCACGTGGGCTTCAGTAGTTGTGGCACATGGCTCAGTAGTTGTGGCTCGCGGGCTATAGAGCGCAGGCTCAGTAGTTGTGGAGCATTGGCTTAGTTGCTCCACAGCATGTGGGGTCTTCCTGGACCAGGGCTTGAACCCATGTCCCACCCATTGGCAGGAGGATTCTTATCTACTGAGCCACCAGGGAAGCCCTCTCAATTTGTATACCTATATTTCCTTTTCTTGTCTTATAACATAAGGAAAGACATACAGTTGAAAAGAAATGGTGAGAGGGAATATCATTGCCTTGTACCTGGTCTCAGAAATCTTTTAAGTTTCTCACCATTAAGTATGATGTTAGCTCTAGGGTTTTTTTGTAGATATTCTTTATCAACTTGAGGAAGTGCTCCTCTATTCCTAGTATACTGAGAGTATTTATCATGTATGTGTGGATTTTGTCAAATCCTTTTTTGCAGCTATTGATATGATCATGTGATTTTTCTTTCTTAACCCACCAGTGTGTGATGGATTATATTAGTTGATTTTCAAATGTTGAACCAACCTGCATAGCTGGGATAAATCACACTTGGTCATAGTTTATAATTCTTTTTACACATTGTTGGTTTCAATTTGTTAATATTATCTTGCTATTATTTGGTTGAGGATTTTTGCATTTGTGTCCATGGGAGATATTGGTGTGTAGCTTTCTTTTAATGTCTTTGCCTGGTTTTGGTATTAGGGTAATGCTGGTCTAATAGAATGAGTTGGCAGCATTCCCTCTGCATCTGTCTTCTGAAAAAGATTGTAGAGAATTGGTATAGTTTCTTCCTTAAATATTTGGTAGAATTCACAAGTGAACCTGTCTGGGTCTGGTGCTTTCTTTTTGGAAGGTTACTAATTATTGATTTAATTGTTTAATACATCTAGGCCTATTCATATTGTCCATTTCTTCTTGTGTCAGATTTGGCAAATTGTATCTTTCAAGGAATTGGTCTATTTCATTAGGTTATCAAATCTGTGGGTGTAGAGTTGTTCATAGTATTTTTTAAAAATTATCCTTAGTGTCCGTAGGCTCCGTAGTGATGGTGCTCTTTCATTTCTGATATTAGTAATTTTTGTCTTCTCTCTTTTTTTCTTAGTGAGCCTGGCTAGAGACTTAATGATTTTATTGATTTTTTTTTTTTTTTTTTTTGCGGTACACGGACCTCTCACTGTTGTGGCCTCTCCCGTTGCGGAGCACAGGCTCCGGACGTGCAGGCTCAGCGGCCATGGCTCACGGGCCCAACCGCTCCACGGCACGTGGGATCCTCCCGGACCGGGGCACGAACCCGTGTCCCCTGCATCGGCAGGCAGACTCTCAACCGCTGTGCCACCAGGGAAGTCCTATTGATTTTTTTTAAAGAAGCAGGTTTTGGTTTGATTTTTCTCCATTGAGTTTCTGGTTTCAATTTCATTGATTTAAGCTCTAATTATTATTATTTCTTTTCTTCTGCTTAATTTGGATTTAGTTTGCTCTTTTTCTAGTTTTCTAAGGTAGCAGCTTAGATTATTGACTTTAGATCTTTCTTCTTTTCTAATATATGCTTTCAGTGCTATAAATTCTTCTCACAACACTACTTTCACTGCCTACCATGTATTTTGATAAGGTGTGTTTTTATTTTCATTAAGCTCAAACTATTTTTAAATTTCTCTTGGGATTTTTTCATTGATCCATGTATTATTTAGCCATGTGTTGTTTAATCCTCACATATTTTGGGATATTCTAGTTATCTTTCTGTTACTGATTTCTAATTTAATTCAATTGTGGTCTGAGTACAGACATTGTTATGATTTTTTTTAACTTGTTAAAGTATGTTTTATCTCTAGAATGTGGTCTATCTTGGTAAATGGTCCATGTGAAGTTGGGAAGAATGTGTATTCTACCACTGTTGGATGAAGTAGTCTATAGATGTCAGTTATATCCAGTTGATTGGTGATATTGTTGAGTTCAGCTATGTCCTTAGTGATTTTCTGCTTGCTAGGTTTGTCCATTTCTGATAGCAACTCCACCTATGATAGTGGATTTATCTATTTCTCTTGCAGTTCTATTAATTTTTGCTCCATATAGTTTGACACACTGTTGTCACATGTTAAAGATTGGTATTTTTTTCTTGGAGAATTGGCCCCTTTATCATTATGTAATGCCCTTTTTTTTCATCTCTGATAACTTTCCTTTCTTTGAGGTCTTCTGTGTCTGAAATTAATATAGGTACTCTGCTTTCTTCTGATTAGTGTTAGCATGGCATAGTTTTCTCCATTCATTTACTTTTAATCTATAAGTTTTTTCATCTCTAAAGTGGGTTTCTTTTAGACATCAAATATTTGGGTCTTGTTTTATGATCTTCTCTGACAATTTCTGTCTTTTAATTGGTGTATTTAGACCATTGATGTTCAAAGTGATTATTTATTAGGTTGGATTAATATTTACCATATTTATGACTGTTTTCTATTTTTTGCTTTTGTTCTGTGTTCCTCTTTTTGTTTCCCACTCTTTTTATGAATTTTGTAGTTTATTGTCAAGGACCAACAAACAAAATCTGGAAATGCTCTATACAAGTGCTGAGGAGCTACAAAAGAGGGGTGGGGTGGAGGAGACACAATAATACACAACAGGCTTTTGAGGAGCTCCAGCTCTTCATTCTAACACTTGAACCAAGGAGAGACAGCCATCCTTTGTCACTAAGGCTGCAGAAGAATGGAAACCTCACTCAGTTTATCAGTTCTTAGGGCAGATACAGCAAGAACCTATTTAAAGCTGATGCAAAGGCCACTCGTGGTCTTCTGGGAGCCCCCATGCAAAGCAGAATGGATGCTGAAGGTGGTCCATGGCTGCCGGTGGTGGCTGGTCCCAGCTCCCTAGGTCCTGGGCTTCTCTTGATTCTAACTGACAAGCTTGTCAGTCAAATATAGTTGGCCAATGTGGACCTGTCAGTGGATTATCCCAGGGTCTCTTTTGGCTTTATTCATTAGGGCTTGAATTTTTACAGGATCCTTTAGATTCTTATTTTCTCTGAAGACATCTCTTATCCTCCTGATGGTGTAAGTTCTGTAGTTGTTGGCGCTGAAGTGCTTGCCCTCCCTCAGCATTGCCTGGTACATATCCAGCACTCGTGCGTGGCTGGAGGCTGCAATCTCGGAACGAAAAAAACCCAGATGGTCTTCTTTGCAGAGGTCCCAAGTTCAATGCAACCTGCAGAACTTCTTCCACTGCAGGGAGCACCAGTGGGACGCACGCGTGGGGCTTGGCCCAGGTAGTGGCCCAGTGTCTAGCCCAGGTGGGCTCTGGCCCTGTGCAGTGGCACAGACACTAAATAAGTGTTTTATTTGATTCCATTTTCTCTCCTTTCTAGCATAACCATCATATTCCTTCCCTCCCTCCCTCCCTTCCCCTTTTTTACTGGTTGCCCTAGGTTTTGCAATATGTATTTATGGCAAATCCAAATGTACTTTCCCATAACACTATACCACTTCATGGGTAGTGTGAGTACCTTATAATAACAGTGTAATCTTAATTCCTCACTCCATCCCTTGTATCATTGCTGTCATTTATTTCATGCATATATAAGCATATACAGTTGACTCTTGAACAATGCAAGGGTTAGGGGCACCAACCCCCCAGCAGTCAAAAATCTGTGTATAATTTTTGACTCCCCCAAAACTTAAGTACTAGTAGCCTACTGTTGACCAGAAGCCTTACCAATAGATAACATAAAGTCAGTTAACACATATTTTGCATGTTATATGTATTCTTACAATAAAGTAAGCTAGAGAGAGGAAAATGTTATTAAGAAAATCATAAGGAAGAGAAAATATTTCTACAGTACTGTATCAATACTGTAAGTTTACATCATCTATAAGATGATGAAGCATCTGTCAATACCTACATCAATATTATCTTATATGATACAAAGCACTGTAGGTGTTGTATGCATTTCTAACACTGGACATCAAAAATGAAAAGATGATGTGAAAAAGAAATGTATATTTATTTAGAGGTATAAAAATTCATACACTGATAATGAAAAAGCAGCAGTATGTTTGCTTTATGGTAACTTAGTGTAACTGATACAGTTTCTTCACAGTAGCCTGACCTATACATGAATGAATGAATCATTCAAAATTGTAAGGTATAACTTGTAAGGTGTAATATGGTATTGGAAACATTGTTACATTTTTTTAAAAAACACTTACCTGTGATGATATGCTGATGTGCAGTTTATCCAGTTATGAAGCAGAGAGGAATATTATATGGTAATGTAATTCTTTGAAAGTTATAAAATAATAAGAAAACTAACATTAATTTTATATTAAATATCACTGACCTTATACCTATGTAAGGATAGAATAGCATCTACATATATTTCATGCATTTATGACATACTTTTTCCTATTTATTTATTTATTTGTATTTCTAGGCTCCATGGTTCATCTGTGAGTTTTTTCAAATTTTTGCAAATCTTCAAAAAAATTTCCAATATATTTACTGAAAAAAGTTTATGTAAGTGGAACTGTGTGGTTCAAACCTGTTTTAAGGGTCAACTGTATACTATTATTTATTGATATTATTGGTATTATTATTTTGAACAAACTGTTATATGTTAGGTCAAATAAGAAAAATGAAAGTTTTAAATTCATATTTACTATTCCTTTTTCCATGCTCTTCCTTACTTTATGTATATAAATAATTTTTCCTCTCTCTGAAGAACTTCTTTTAATATTTCTTGAAAATCAGGTCTACTGGCAACAAATTCCCTCAATTTTTGTTTGAGAAAGTCATTATTTCTCCTTTACTTTTGAAAGATAATTTCTCAGGGTACAGAATTTTAGGTTGGTGTTTTTTTTCTGTCAATGCTTTAAATATTTCACTCCACTCTCTTCTTGCTTGCTTGCTTGCTTCGAGGAGAAGTTGGATGTAATTCTTATCTTTGTTCCTCTGTGGGTAACTGGTTTCTTTCAGGATTTTTTTTTTAATCTTTGATTTTCTGTAGTTTGAAGATGATATGTTTACATGTAATTTTTTGGGCATTTATCCTGTTTGGTGTTCTCTGAGCTTCCTGAATCTGTAGTTTGGTGCCTGACATCAGTTTGGGGAAAATCTTGGTCATTATTACTTCAAATATGTCTTCTGTTCCTTTCTTTTTTTTCCTTCTAGTATTCCCTTTATGCATATCTTAACTTTTGTAGTTGTCCCACAGTCCTTGGATATTCTGTTTTGTTTTTTTCAGATTTTGTTCTCTTAGGTTTTTTGTTTTCAAGCATTCTATTGAGATATCTAGCTCAGAGTCCTTTGTCAGCCAGGTCCAGTCTACTAAGAAGCCCATCAAAAGTATTTTTCATTTCTGCTACAGTGTTTTATTCCTAGCATTAAAAAAATTCTTCCTTACTATGTCCGTCTCTCAGCTTACATTGCTTGTCTGCTCTTACATGCTATATGCTTTATCCAGTAGAGCCTTTAGCATATTAATCATAGTTGTTTTAAATTCCTGGTATGATAATTCCAACATCCCTGACATATCTGGCTTTGATGCTTGCTCAGTCTCTTCAGGTTGTGTTTTTTACCTTTTGGTATGCCTTGTAATTTTTTTCTTGTTAGCTGGACATGACATACTGGGTAAAATAAGTTGCTATAAACAGGCCTTTAGTAATTTGGTGGTGAGATATGGCAGGGAGGGCAAGTGTTCTATATTCCCATGATTGGGTCTTAGTCTTTTAGTGATCCCGTGCCTCTGGACTGGGAACTTCACAGAAGTTTCTCAGTTTTTTCACCCCCTTAGGTGGGACAGGATGGCTTGAGTGGACTGGAGTTGTTTTTTTCCCTTCTCCGATATAGAAGGGACTGCTAGACTGCTAAGTTGGGTATTAGATTAGACTCCGATAATACCCCAGCTGGTTAGGCTCTGTTTAACTAGTTTCCCCTGAGGGCAGGCTTTGTTAAGAAGAACAGAGTGCCCTGGTATTTCAAAATGGTTCCTTTTCAATTCCCCTTACTAGGAGCACGAGGGTATATTTCTCTGATGTGTATTGTAGGAACCCGGTCTGGCTCCTGGATGAAAATGTCACAATATTTGGGAGCCCTCCATGACTGGGCACCCCTGGAATTTTTAACTCAGAGAGTTATGCATACTGAGCCTCTAGCAGTTCATCACTTACAGTTCAGGTTTTGTTAGCGCAGCACTTGTTCCTGCACTGGTTTCCACTGGTGGAAACCTGTGTGCTGTTACTCCCTGTATGCACCTGTCTGTCTCTCCAATCTTAAAGGCAATGGTTTGTCCTCCCCTCTCTTACAAACCCAGGAAAAGTTGTTGATTTTTCAGTCTTTTCAGCTTCTTACTTGTTAGGATGGAGTGGCGACTTCCAAACTATTTATATTCAGAAATGGAAACCAGAAGTCTACCTCCGTTATTTTAAATAAATTTACAAATCAGGAAAATTATTTCTTCCCTCATCTTCCTATTTCTTACTTCTGGTACCCTTCATTCCTTTACATAGTTTCGTTTCTATTTTGTATAATTTTTCTTTTAGCTTGAAAAGCTTTGTTTAACATTTGTAGTGCAGGCCTGCTCCTAACAGGTTTTACTCAGCTTTTCTTTCCCTTCATTTAAAAAAAAAAATGATACAGTGTATGTAAGAAAATTTACCGTTTTAACCATTTTTTGTGTTCGGTTCAGTAGCATTAAGTCTATTCACATTGCTATGCAACCAGAATGTTTTCATCTTCCCAAACTGAAACTCTGTAACTATTTTTTTTTGAATTTTTGAATTGTATTTTGTTTTATATAGCAGGTTCTTATTAGTCATCAATTTTTTACACATCAGTGTATACATGTCAATCCCAATCGCCCAATTCATCACACCCCCACCCCCACCCCCCAGCTGCTTTCCCCTCTTGGTGTCCATACATTTGTTCTCTACATCTGTTTCTCAATTTCTGCCCTGCAAACCGGTTCATCTGTACCATTTTTCTAGGTTCCACATATATGTGTTAATATACGATATTTGTTTTTCTCTTTCTGACTTACTTCACTCTGTATGACAGTCTAGATCCATCCATGTCTCAACAAATGACCCAATTTCGTTCCTTTTTATGGCTGAGTAGTATTCCATTGTATATATACCACATCTTTTTTATCCATTTGTCTGTCGACGGGCATTTAGGTTGCTTCCATGACCTGGCTATTGTAAATAGTGCTGCAGTGAACATTGGGGTGCATGTGTCTTTTTTTTTTTTTGCAGTATGCGGGCCTCTCACTGTTGTGGCCTCTCCCATTGCGGAGCACAGGCTCCAGATGCACAGGCTCAGCGGCCGTGACTCACGGGCCCAGCCACTCCACGGCATGTGGGATCTTCCCGGACCAGGGCACAAACCTGCATCCCCTGCATCGGCAGGCAGACTCTCAACCACTGCGCCACCAGGGAAGCCCCTGCATGTGTCTTTTTGAATTATGGTTTTCTCTGGGTATATGCCCAGTAGTGGGATTGCTGGATCATATGGGAATTCTATTTTTAGATTTTTAAGGAACCTCCATACTGTTCTCCATAGTGGCTGTATCAGTTTATGTTCCCACCAACAGTGCAAGAGGGTTCCCTTTTCTCCACACCCTCTCCAGCATTTGTTGTTTGTAGATTTTCTGATGATGCCCATTCTAACTGGTGTGAGGTGATACCTCATTGTAGTTTTGATTTGCATTTCTCTAATAATTAGTGATGTTGAGCAGCTTTTCATGTGCTTCTTGGCCATCTGTATGTCTTCTTTGGAGAAATGTCTATTTAGGTCTTCTCCCCATTTTTGGATTGCGTTGTTTGTTTTTTTAATATTGAGCTGCATGAGCTGTTTATATATTTTGGAGATTAATCCTTTGTCCATTGATTTGTTTGCAAATATTTTCTCCCATTCTGAGGGTTGTCTTTTCGTCTTGTTTATGTTTTCCTTTGCTATGCAAAAGCTTTGAAGTTTCATTAGGTCCCATTTGTTTACTTTTGGTTTTTATTTCCATTACTCTAGGAGGGGGATCAAAAAGATCTTGCTGTGATTTATGTCAAAGAGTGTTTTCTTCCTATGTTTTCCTCTAAGAGTTTTATAGTGTCCGGTCTTACATTTAGGTCTCTAATCCATTTTGAGTTTATTTTTGTGTATGATGTTAGGGAGTGTTCTAGTTTCATTCTTTTACATGTAGCTGTCCAGTTTTCCCAGCACCACTTACTGAAGATACTGTCTTTTCTCCATTGTATATCCTTGCCTTGTTTGTCATAGATTAGTTGACCATAGGTGCGAGGGTTTATCTCTGGGCTTTCTATCTTGTTCCATTGATCTATGAAACTCTGTAACTATTAAACAGTAACTCCTATTCCCCCTCGCCTCAGCCACTGGTAACTACCATTCTCCTTTCTGTCTCTGTGAATTTGGCTACTCTAGGAACCTCATATAAGTGGAATCATACAATGTTTGTCCTTTTGTGTCTGAGTTATTTCACTTAGCATGTCTTCAGGGTTCATCCATGTTGTAGCATGTGTCAGAATTCCCTTCCTTTTTATGATTAAATAATATTCCATCAAATGCCTGTATACTACATTTAGTTTATCCAGTCATACTTCAGTGGGCATTTGGGTTGTTTTCCTCTTTTGGCTACTGTGAATAATGCTGCTGTATGAACGTTAGTGTACAAATATCTATGTGTTCAAGTTGCTGCTTTCACTTCTTATGGATATATACCCAGAAGTGTGATTGCTGGATCACATGGTAATTCTGTTTAATTTTTTGAGGAATTTCCATCCAGTTTTCAACAGTGACTATACTATTTTATATTCCCACCAGCAATGTAGGACGTTTCCAGTTTCTTTTTCTTTTTTTTTAGCCGTGCCTTGCAGTGTGTGAGATCTTAGTTTCCCAACTAGGGATTGAACCTATGCTCCCTACAGTGGAAGCATGGAGCCCTAACCACTGGACCACCAGGGAATTCGCAGGAAGGTTCCAGTTTCTTCACATCCTTGCCAAACACTTGTAATTTTCTATTTTGTTTTCTTTTCTTTTTAAATAATAACCATCCTAATGGATGTGAAATGGTATGTCTTTGTGGTTTTGATTTGCATTTCCTAATGATTAGGGATGTTGAACATCTTTTCATGTGCTTATTGTCCATTTGTATATCTTCTTTGGAGAAATGTCTATTCAAGCCCTTTGCCTATTTTTTTGAATAGGGTTATTTGTTTTTTGTTGTTGTTGTTGAGTTGGAGTTCTTTGTATATTCTGGACATTAACCCCTTTTTAGATTTTACAGATATTTTCTCCCATTCTGTGGATTGCCTTTCATTTTGTTTGGTGGTGTCTTTGATGCACAAAGGTTTTTAATTTTCATGAAGTCCAGTTTACCTATTTTTGCTTTTGTTGCCTATACTTTTGGTAAAGTTTTATAGTTTCAGCTCTTATTTTAAAGTTTTTGATCCATTTTTAGTTAGTTTTTGTATATAGTATAAGGTTAGCGTCTAACTTCATTGTTTTGTATGTGAATATCCATTTTTGCCAGCAATATTTGTTGAAAAAATTATCCTTTTCCCACTGAATGGTCTTAGCACCCTGGTTGAGTTATTTGTCTATATGTGTGAGAGTTTCTTTCTGACTTTTCTATTTGATTCAATTATTTTTGTCTGTATTTGTGGTAGTACCACACTGTTCTAACATATTTAGTATTTCTAGGTGAAGTTTTGCTAGTCACAGTTTTGTCACATAATTGGTTCTTCTGTCAATTTTCAGTCAATGAGAAAATTTTATCTTGTGCCGTTATAACTAGTGTGAGATTGTTGCTGTTGTTGCTACTACTAGTAATGTTCACTGAGTCTTCATTCTCTTTTGAGAATAAAATTGTGATGTCAGTATATCCTACTTCTGTATACATTGTTATCAACATTATAGGGCGCTAGTATGTCTATAATACCAGAGGAAGGCAATTTGGTATTTTAATTTTTAAAACTTACATTTTACTTATCTATCTTTGAAAAGTGATAATGTCTATGGTATAAAAAACAAGAAGGGGCTTCCCTGGTGGCGCAGTGGTTGAGAGTCCGCCTGCCGATGCAGGGGACACGGGTTCGTGCCCCGGTCCAGGAAGATCCCACATGCCGCGGAGCAACTAGGCCCGTGAGCCATGGCCGCTGGGCCTGCGCGTCCGGAGCCTGTGCTCTGCGGCGGGAGAGGCCACAGCAGTGAGAGGCCCGCGTACCACAAAAAAAAAAAAAAAACAAGAACAAAAGGGTTTATATTAAAAAGTCTCCCACACTCAGTTTCTGAGCCATTCTGTTTCCTGCCCCAGATGCAGCTGTTGTTATTGGTTTCTTATGAATCCTATCAGAATTGTAAAAGCCAGGATATACATATAATATACAGTCAAATTATACATGGTACATGTACATACTCATATCAAACACATATATGTGTCTCTACTCTCTTGCAAATAAGTGTGTTATCAAAGTCTTTGATCATTTTTCTTCCTGATTGGTTAAAAAATGCATCTCATACTTTTTTTTTTTTAATTTGCGGTACGCGGGCCTCTCACTGTTGTGGCCTCTCCCGCTGCGGAGCACAGGCTCAGCTGCCACGGTTCACGGGCCCAGCCACTCCACGGCATGTGGGATCCTCCCGGACCGGGGCACGAACCTATGTCCGCTGCATCAGCAGGCGGACTCTCAACCACTGCACCACCAGGGAAGCCCTCATACTTTAAATGTATACTTCTCTTTCTCGTTATGAGGGAGGTTGAGTATCTTTTCAAATATCTGGTTATCTCCTTTGTCAATTAGGTTGTTCGTCTTTTTTTCTTTTCTTTTTTACTGTTTTACAGGGTTCTTCAATATTAAATTAGGCCCTTATTTGTGTTATGAATTCCAGAACAGTGTTTTTTTTAAAAAAAAACTGATTTGTTCTTGGTCTTTTGACTTTGTTTATAATGTTTACATTCCAAATTCCTTAATGTATCTAGTTCTATTTCTGGACTTTTCTATTTTCTTTTTTCATTGATCTATACTGTTTTGATTATTGTAGTTCATTAATATTTTATGTGTCTAGTTCCTCTTTATTACCCTTTTATTTAAGATGTCTTTTGGCTATCCTTACTTGTTTATTTTTACCTATGTACTTTAGAGTTAACCTATATAGTTAACAAAATATCCTTGATATATTTTATAGATTATTTGGAAGAGAACTGACTTCTTTATGATAGTAAGTCATCTACTTAAGACCGTGCTTTGTTTCTGATTTTTTCTTTATTTCCTTCAGTCATGTTTAAAGTTTTTTTATTAATTTTTTTCAGCTTTATTGAGGTATGATTGACAAAATTGTAAGATATTTAAAGTATACATCATGATGATTTGATATGCATGTAGATCGTGAAAGGATATCCCGTATCTTATTAATTAAGCATCCTCTTACTAACTTCTTAAATGGATTTTTAAGTTGATTTTTAAGTTGATTCTTAGTAATTTACCTTTTATTTCTGTGTAATTGAGATTTTTTCTTCTATTACATTTTCTAATTTGTTGTAGTTTTATACATAAAGAATATTAATTTCTCTTTGTTTCCCCCAAACCACATTTACTGTTGTTGTTGTTGTTTTTTTCCTGAGCCACATTAATGAATTCTTCTATTTGTAATAGTTTCAATACATTTTCTCAGGTTTTCCAAGTATACAATCATATCTTCTGTAAATAATGATCATTTACCTTCTTTGCAATTTTTATAATATCTCCTGAAAAAAGTGTTAAGTATAATAATAGTAACAGATTGAATGATCATATATGCTGAAAGAACAGATATAAACTCAGATAGTCCCAGGCATCCCAGAAGTATAGTCATCCTTGTCTCATTTGAGACCTTAATGAGAGTGCTTCTAGTTTCTGTAAGTAAGCATGATACTGGCTTTTGAAACCTTTTATATATGTATATAAGTTATAATAATAAAACATATAAGTTATATAATTTTTATATATACATTATGTGTTAAATGACATATAAATTATATTAGTGATTTAATTATATATTAAGCCCATATTTTTTCTTGATAATCATTTTATTCCTATTTTGTTCAGCATTTTCATCAAGGATTAATATTAAACTGTAAAGATGAATAAGATTTATTTTCACATTTTTTAATATGTTAAAGTGTATTGATAAATGTCTTAATACTGAATTATTCTTTTGTTCTTGGCTTTTTGGTTTTGTGTGTGTGTGTGTGTGTGTGTGTTTTGTGTATGTGTAGAAGAGTCCTATTTGCTATTACATTTAGAATTCGTTGTTTTAATAATTCATTAGTTTCAGTCATTTTCATCAATGGTTGTTCTGCAGTTAGTTGTGGTTTTGATGTGCTTATGAGAGGAGGCGAGCTCGGGGTCTTTCTACTCTGCCATCTTGGCCTGCCAGGTAATATTCATTAGTGATATTATACCAAATCTAGATAAACTGAGAGAAAGTTTATCTAGATCTGGTTTAGGATCAATGTTGTATTTGTTTTATAAAAACGTATTTTTAAATGCTCCTTATTTTTAGAATCATTTTTTTAGGAAATTTCACATACGAAGCAGAGAGAGGGCAGAATAATGAACCTTCTTGTGCCCATCACTCAGCTTTAACAATTATCAATATATTTTACCTCCCCTGTTTGTTTTATTTTACTCCCTGCCATTTTTTTCTTTTCTTTTTTGGGGGAATCAGTGGAGGAAAAGGTGAGGGACTAGAATATTTTAAAGCAACTATCAGACATCATACATCTATTTACCCATAAAACAATTTATATATTTAAAACAGATAAACACTTTTAAAAACATAGCAGTGGGGCTTCCCTGGTGGTGCAGCGGTTGAGAGTCTGCCTGCCGATGCAGGGGACATGGGTTCATGCCCCGGTCCGGGAAGATTCCGCATGCCGCGGAGCGGCTGGGCCCGTGAGCTATGGCCGCTGAGCCTGCGCGTCCGGAGCCTGTGCTCTGCAATGGGAGAGGCTGCAGCAGTGAGAGGCCCGCATACCACAAAACAAACAAACAAACAAAAAACATAGCAATGACATTTAAAAAGTAATATTATTATAGCTGGAAAAAAACAGTAATTCTTAGTCTAATATCCATCCTGGTTACAATTTTCTTTGATTGCTTAAAAAATGTCATTTTAGAGTTGGCTTTTTAAATATCAGAATCCAAACAAGGTATGTGCATGACATTTCTTTTAAGAGAGGTGCCATTTATTTGTTGGAAAAACCGTGTTATTTGTTCTGTGGGATTCCTCATATTCAGGATTTGTTTGAATTTGTCCACCTGGTGTCGTTTAGGATAGTCCTCTATCCCCATATTTCTAGTAATGGTAGTTAGGTCTACAGGTTGAATTAGATTCAGGTTTGATTTTGTCCTTATTTTTTTGCTTTTTTGTTTTTCAGAATAACACAAGTCCTGTATGCTTGCTGTTAACATTACTCAGGAGGCAAATAATGTCCAATTATCTGTCCTTGTAATAATAGATCAGTACTGTGTTTTGATGTCATTTGATATTTTTCTACATCATTTTTAATGACTACACTGCATTCTTTTGAATGGCTATTCTATAATTTCTAATCTCTATGACTGAATGTTTAAGTGAGAGTCTTTTTCATTTACGATGCTAGTTACTTAGTGGGTTTAATTATTATACTGAAGATTCAGAGACGTTTTCAATTTAGGGAAATTCTCTCTTGTTATTTCTTTGATATTTCAACCCCTGACTTAATCAGGAGTGATTTGCTTTTGAAGAATTAGAAACCTACTCCAGAAAGATCAAGCAAGATACACAGCTGCCCTTATTGGAACTCAAAGGTTTTTAGGCAGCTTCTATCTTCTCTTTGGGGCCTCAAGTGTGTCTTTTCTGCCTCTGTGTGCAGAGTTCTCTCGTTTTTTGTAGATTGTTTTTTTCTGGATACTTATTCTCTGTCATATGACCTTACCATCACATCTCAAAATGAAAGGCTTAAAGTCTATGAAATGTTCTGGTCTGTTCCCTGTAGTTTAATCAACTCAGTCTAAACAACCCAAATACAGATTCCTAGGAAAGTGAATCTTACTGGTCTTGCTATATTTGGGAGTGTGTTTGGGCTTGGTCATGTGTTATTAATGTAGATACTGGGTCTACCTTTTCAGCAGGGGCTATAATTGATGAACTGTTTTCAGAATAAAGAGTTGAACACGTGTCTAAAGAGGTGCCTAGTATAACATCTTTATCATATATACTAAATTCTTACATATATGAGAACATATACTATTTTTAACCATCTTTTTCCTAAAAATTTTTGGTTATTCTCACTAGTTTATTTTCCAGATTAAGTTTAGAACCCACAGTAATAATTAATTAATTGTTAATTTTAACATTGTCTTCATCAAGTAATATAGCTATTTGAAACAGGAGGTTTTAAGAGAGTTGAATAGAGCAAACTGAAGGGTTACTCTATTAGGATAGCATCTATGAATTTATTTTTTTTTAATTCATTATTATTGGCTGCATTGGGTCTTCGTTGCTGCATGCGGGCTTTCTCTAGTTGCGGTGAGCGGGGGCTACTCTTCATTGTGGTGCGCAGGCTTCTCACTGGGGTGGCTTCTCTTGTTGCCAAGCACAAGCTCTAGGCGCGAGGGCTTCAGGAGTTGTGGCTCCCAGGCTCTAGAGTTCAGGCTCAGTAGTTGTGGCGCATGGGCTTAGTTGCTCCGCGGCACGTGGGATCTTCCTGGACTAGGGCTCGAACCCGTGTCCCCTGCATTGGCAGGCGGATTCTTAACCACTGCGCCACCAGGGAAGCCCAGGGTAGCATCTATGAATAAAATTCTTACTATGGGGATTTGAATTCCATTGGAGGTTTGACACCAGACTGAACACTTGTCTAAGTCAAAATTTTCTCTTTAGTCCTGTGGTAATATTTAAAATCTACACTTCTGCTATGGTAGCTGCTAGCCACATGTGGCTATTTAATTTAATTAAAATTCAGTTCCTCGGTTGCACTAATCACATTTCAAGTTCTCAGTAGCCACATGTGGCTAGTGGCAAGTACATTCAATAGTGCAGGTAAAGAACATTCCACCATCGCAGAAAGTTCTATTGGGTAGTGCTGCTTTAGAGGTTTGTATATTGATAATAACTTGTCTACTAATTTTTTTAAAAAATTTTAAATTAATTAATTAATTTATTTAGGCTGGGCCAGATCTTAGTTGTGGCAGTCAGGATCTTCGTTGAAGCACATGGGATCTTCATTGTGGCATGCAGGATCTTTAGTTGTGGCATGTGGGCTCTTAGTTGTGGCGTGCATAGAGGATCTAGTTCCCTGATCAGGGATCAAACCCGGGCCTGCTTCATTGGGAGTGTGGAGTCTTACCCACTGGTCCACCAGGGAAGTCCCAACTTGTCTAATAATTTTTTTTTTTTTTTTTTGTGGTGCGCAGGCCTCTCACTGTTGTGGCCTCTCCTGTTGCGGAGCACAGGCTCTGGACACGCAGGCTCAGTGGCCATGGCTTACAGGCCCAACCACTCCGCGGTATGTGGGATCTTCCCCGACTGGGGCATGAACCTGTGTCCCCTGCATCGGCAGGCGGACTCTCAACCACTGTGCCACCAGGGAAGCCCTTGTCTACTAATTTTTAATTGTGGTGAAAGATGCAAAAATGTCTATTTTGTATAAGTTTTATTTATAGCATTTTGGTCAGTATGTAGAAGATGATGTCACAGGATGGTTTTGTTTTCTCATTTTAAAAGGGTCATTGAAGAAAGTTTGAAAAATACCAAAATACTATACAATAAAGGAGAAAATAAAAATGTCAGGCAATCCCAAGGGATAGGATTTTTGAAGTATAATATACAAGTGCAAATATCACAAGAGTGCAGCTGGATTAATTTTCACCAACTAAATAATATACATATATGTATTTTTACCACAGGTTCTCTATTCCTGGGTTCTTTTTGATTCATGGCTTGATTGTTTGGATTTCATAATCATGTAGTTTTGTTCAAGAAGAGTACATAAATATATTTCTTATTATATCACATCAAGAGGCACTTGATGCCAGTTTGTCTCACTACTGCTAATGTTAAAATTGACCACTTGGTTAAAGTGGTGACTACCAGGTCTCCATTATAAAGGCACATTTTTCTTTTGTAATTAATAAGTAATCTGTGGGGTGATATTTGGAAACTATGTGAATATCTTGTTTCCCAACAGCTTTTCACCCAGTGATTTTAGCATCCATTTATGTACCTTGCAGGAATCACTTATTACATGGGAGTTGCAAAATGGTGATTTTTAAAATTTTGTCATTCTATTTATAATTTTTAGCTAGCATTCTTCTTGAAGGAAGAACTTTCCCTTTTTCTCCCATTTCCTTTCTTTGATTCTTCTTTTTTCCTTTTTGTTGTTGTTGTAGTAAATACCCCAGGTATTTCTCATGAAGTTGGTCAGTGTGACTAATCACTATACTTTGAGACTCATTGTTATAGTCACATCTGTATAAGTTCTACTATACCAGGAGAATTTTTGCTTTTTACAGGTTGGTCATCTTTATGATGTGTTTGTTCTTAAACTGAGAAGTCTTACAGAATATAATTGTTCTAGTATAAATTTAGATTAAAAATTAAAAATACCACTTTGGGTTTTTCTTGATTATAAACTTTTCAGAATCTGAGGCAACTGTGTTAAGGAATTCCCATTTACACTAGGCAAGAAAGTAAACAGTAAGTGGAGAGTAGGGTAACAAACACTTACGGTATCAAAAAACAACCGTGAAAAGGATCTGTCTTAATGTGCTAGCCCATTGCAGTTTAACATATTGCTTACAACCTTCACAATAGAGTTTGAGTGACTTCAGTTACACATTCCAGGAGACTGGCAGTCTGTTACAATCAGAGTCTGAACTTTAGAGCAGGCTAATTTACAGCAATGGGATGAAGAAAGTTGTGGATTTGTATTACACACTCTCACCTGACACTGTATCTGATCCCTTACCTGCCGATTGACATCTTGAATGAGCTCTTTGAAGCAAGTTCCAGCTTAATTAAAACGTTTGCTTGGTTAGCAGTGATCTGTGAAAGCCTGTGATAAATATTGAATCAGGTTCACCTGCTGGTTGCTGTGAGTAGATAAACAGCTGCCTTGTGCAGTTTAATCATGAAACTGGCAGTAGAGTACTACTGTTTGAATTTTTAAAAAAGAATAGTGGAAAAGGTATAGTTATGTCACTTTTGCTATCTTACTAGACTAGTGTGTGCTTATGTGAGATTTTGCACAACAGGCATTCAGTACCTGTTTAGGTGGCTTGGACAACAGCAAATGGTTGATAAAGATTAACAGTAAACCCTCTTTCTTATACCTCAAAGTATAATTCAGTATTCATTGACTTTTTTACCACTAGCTCTTTAGGTGGATGATGTTTTGAAATAAAAAAAGGGCAGTATTTTGCGTTTTTGCCAAGTTAAATGGTAGGTAAAAATGATCCTGTTAAAGCTTTAAGATTTAAGGTTATGACTTCCAACTTCTCACAAATTATCATGAATTTTGTAGCAACTTGAAGAACTTTAGATTTTACTTTATCATCTGTAAAATGGAGTTAGAGATAAACATTAGTGAATTAAGTGTTTTAGAATTATGTTAACATTATATAATTAACAAACATTAAAAGAGAATTTACAAGCAGTAGAGGAACCTTTATAAAATTATCTTCTTTGGACTGTCAACTTGTTTATTCCTTTACAGAATTAATGTGACTAACCAAGTTGGTTGTTAAGAAAATGCTATTTCTATTTTATTTCCATTGTAAAATCAGACATAAATTCTGGAATAAAGCCCTCATCCAAATAAGTCACAATCTTCTTTGAGCACATGATGAAAGTTATGGACTGACTTTCTAAAAATGCATACAAAATTGTGTTTGTAGTTTCTGGGTGATCTCAAACTCTCTCCTCTGTAACAGTCCATGGATGTAAATTAAGAACCTGTTTCCTAATAAATTAGTTGAAAATTTTGGTCAAGACGGATTAAGATGAAAGTTATTCTGCTAGGTATTAAGGTGCTGAGGAGGAACAAGTGTATTTGCTGTTTTAGGTTCCTTTTGAAGCACTTTTTAGCATTTTTCAGGTATATTGTCTACTACAGTCCTTAGCTCCAAGGGTTATCTACCATAGTGGAGATTCCTAATTCTTTTCATAAAGTTTTCATAGTTTTATTCCTGTCATCAATTTGTTTGGAAGTTTATGGGGAGAATAAAATGTTATTTAAGTCATACTCAGCCTGCTCAACAATTTTTTTGATATTTATGTCAATACATGGGACTCTCAGGTTCATATTTTTTTATTATATACAATATTCCATAGATTGACAGAACTCCACAGTTTATCCTTGTTTTGTTGACACACTTTATTTTCCTCACTATTAAAACAGTACTGCAAAGAATATCCCTATTGTATCTGTCTTAATTTGCAAGAGTTTCTCTGGCATGTATGCCTAGCAGGGTCATGCTGGATCAAAGGGTCTATGTATCCTTGATTTCACTAGATCACCAATTTGTTCTCCAAAGTGGATGTGCCACTTTATACTTGGATCAGCAGTGTATGAGAGAGTTGCTGTATATCCTCTCTACCCAGTCTGGTGGATGTGAAATGGAATCTAATTATGGTTTTAATTTGCATTTTCCTAATTAGTAATGAGGTTGAGCATTAGGTTGCACATCTTTTCAGATGTTTATTGGCTTTTCCGCTTTTCTCTCCTGTGATTTTCTTGTTCTTGGGCTCTTTTTCTTCTATTGGGTTTGTTTTTTAAAAATTGATTTGCTGGAATTCTTTATATATTGTGAATAATGATCCTCAGTTGGTTATATACAGTGCACATGTCTTCTCGAGATTGTGTTTTCAGTCATTTGTGCTTTTGGTGTATTGTTTAAGAAATCCTTTCCTATGTTGAGATCATGAAGATACTTTCATGTATAGGGACAGAGTTCATGGCCCACAAAACCTAGAATATTTATTTTGTGGCCCTTTACAGAAAAAGCTCTTTTAAAGAGTCTCTTATCTGAGAATTTTTGTTTTTTTCCCCTTTGGAATATAATATCTATCCTGTTAGAAAATATTTGACTTAAATGTCAACTAATAATTTTAAATTATATAGCCTATTCTTAAGAATATTTTGTAGTTGCATTCAGGAAATAATGCACTTAGAGTACCAACTTTAAACAGTTCTTTACCTCATGAGCGAAACTGGTATTGATAAACACACCTCGTAGAACAATTAAAAAGTAAAGCCCTCTTTGTCAGTGGGGTGAAGTGACCCTTGTCATTGTCTTCTACTTGGCTTGATATATCAGGAATTCTAATGTTTCTTGAATGAATGAATGAATGAATGAGAGAGTACATGTAGCGTGCTTAGCACAGGGACAGCCTTAATAAATGACAGCTATTAATAATGAATATATCAGGATATGTGTTTGTCACCCACAACTACAGTGGCCCAGATATTAGCATAACAAGATGATTTTTCTTTTTGTTCTTGAAAAATAACAAATTGTCCTGTATTTTTTCTTTTAAAAGCTAACCTTTTTATTTTGAGGTAATTTTTTGATACGTGAAGGACTTCAAACTAGGGCATCAGTTAAGCATCTACAGATAAAATGTGGTGCATGGGTACAGTATTTGGTTTAAGGACATTAGTCACAATCCATCAATTAAAAAAAATTAAGTTATAGTTATATGCAAAACACCATGCTCAATGAATGAGTAGATGAAGTAATGTAAGACAGTTTCTGTCCTCAGAGAATTTGGAGTGTGGTTGAAAGACAATGCATGCACATATGTTACTCTTTCATGGACCTAGTTTTCCCTTTATTTCATACCAGTAAGCTTCTTTTTGGCCTCTTTTCCTCTCCACTTCTTTGTTACTTATCTTCCATATTAAATATATCCTTTTATGCTTGCTTTTAGAATTCAGTTCATAAACTGCTTTTAGATACTCCCATGATTTATGAATTTATAAAATAACATCTCTGACAATGCAATAGTTTCTAACTACTCCTTTATTATTTTCCTTTTTAAGGCATGGTCACCATGCTAATTTTTATTTTTCCAAGTATTTAGGCATAGTAATTTTTGTTGTTGTTGTGGGGAAAGACTGGAGAGAGCTATGAAACTTTAGAGGTTGATGTAGTTATCTTAATCTACTTAAACTTCTGATTGTAGCCTTGTGAAAGGAATAGTGGCAAGGAATCAGCAGTTGGCCTTTCAAGATCAAATGTTATATTCTTTCTTTATCCTTTCAAAAAATTTCAATATATGTCTCTATGTAGTATGACAAGAGAGGGAATAAATAGAAATTGTTAGACACAAAATTTTCTAAAATCCTTGGTTGCTGACC
This sequence comes from Mesoplodon bidens, assembly GCF_964165515.1. Taxonomy (NCBI): domain Eukaryota; kingdom Metazoa; phylum Chordata; class Mammalia; order Artiodactyla; family Ziphiidae; genus Mesoplodon; species Mesoplodon bidens. The sequence goes on from NC_138179.1 coordinate 6,887,490, forward strand.
TCCTAAGAACAGTTTTGGCTACTGTAAATTTGAAATGTATTTTTCAACAATTGACTCCTGCATGTGGAACTAATAATAGAGCTGTCACACCCACATGGATCTCTTGTGTTTCTCTTTAAATGATAATAGATTTTTTTGCTGTTATTTGGGTTAAATTTTCTTGCCTTTTGTTGAAGTAAAAGAACTCTAGACAGTTTCCAGCTATGGGAAAAGATGCCATCTCTTAAAGAGTTTGGTTCTACCCTACAGTGTAGCTATTTACAGTTCTTAGAGATTACAGGTTTTGGGAGCCCATTTGTATTTTGTCTTCTTGACGTTCAGATATATTAGATGAGAGAGAATATTTTTTAATTTACTCTCCAGTTTCCTAATACAGTCTCTGTAAATTTAAAGAGCAAAAACGAAAGAAAGACATCCCTATGAAAGACAAACTTGATCATTTGTTAGCAGGAGATATGCTTAGTGAAAAATATTTAATTCTGTTCATCTATTGTTTCAAAACCCCTAGGTCAAAGGGTTTCAGAGAGAGGGCAGAAAATATTAGCCTATTATTGGAGTGGAGGATATTATGACTTCCTATCATTGCTGTTTTAGGATTCTTTCTCTAGTTTTCTTATAGAATTGAAACTTGCTGAGTTTGGTACAAATAATTCTCTTTTGTTACTAAATAATTGTCTTTTTTAAGCCTCTGTTCTATTGCTACATTCATTCTTTTCCATCTTCAAATATGATTATACCAAATCCTTTAAATAGAAACTCCAATAGAAGATCACTTCTGAAGAAATAATTCCCCTTTTAATATTGCAAATAAATAAGAATCACCTTTCTTAATTTCTATCTTCTACTCTACTTGTGCAACCACTCACTGAAAAACCATCTTCTTTGAGGAGTCACCCTTGAGTTCATAGATGGTATAATTACTTCAGAGCATTTTAAGACTTAACAAACAAAAAACATTTTTAGTATAAAATTAGCCGTGGTTTAAAATTTTCTCACTTATGGAGTGAAAAACAAATTTAAGTTACCTAAATGAAGCTGCTCTAGTGGGAAGATTTTTCTGAAACTAGTTCTTGATCTTTTACTTTTGTTAGTACAGCTACTAGCATAATATTTTAAGATAAGCAGATCCCTTTTTAAAATTATTAAAATCATTAGTGCAAATACCCCTTTTAAGAATTAAAACATTTGAACACAAAGCAGCAAGTTATAAGTCTATATAATAGCATCCCTTTCTATTTGAAAAAATATGGAAGATATAATTATATATAGAAGGGTCTGCAAGTTATTTGTGGTGGTGGTTGACTTACTTTGTATTTTTCTGTAGCATTTGAATTTTTTATTTAGAAAAATAGTGGAATTAAAATAAAAGGAGTGGGTGATAAAGCTTTAAATGGAATTCATGTTGAAAAGTGTTATATCGAAAAGTAGGTTTTCCGAGCCTTGAAAAAAGGCCACATTATTGAGTTACTTTTATGCTTGTATATAATATATTCATGTGGAATATAACAATGCATTGAGCCCTAGCACTCTAATATTCAGAGTGAATTTAACTGTATCATAGGGAAGAGATATAATATAACTGAGTGAAAGATTGAAGGTATGGAAAAGTCAACTAGTTCTGCTACCAAGAGTTACCTTAATTCTTTTACTGAGTTAATTAATTAGTGTGATCATTGCAAAGGCTAGAGAGGAATTCAGTCAGAAATATCATGATATAGTTTGCATGCCATTTTCTGTGTGACCATAAATTGTTAGATATTGCAACATATGTAACATAAACCACATGTCAGCTGTTTCCTGCCTCACTGTTGACAAGAGCCCCATTCATAACTCTTCTTTTTATCCTTTCAGTGAATAAGTAATTATTCAATATAGAAGGCAGGATATTTGGAACTGGCTATTTAATGTGGCAGCACTCTGTAATGAAATCTGCTGTTACTGGCAACCTGAGAGGGGAATGTAACAATTCCAGCATGGCTGTAACTTTATCTGCTTTGACTGACTGTTTATTTGGCACATCAGTGAACCTTTTATCCCAGTGAGTGACAGCTCCAGAAGGGTCACATTTACATCCATTCTATCATGTATTGTAATATTTAATGGCGGACAAGGTTGAGCGAGACTGGGAGTAATTTGAACTTGCTTTTCCACTGAGTTGAGGCTAAAAGACAGCTTGATCCCCAGTGTTGTGGTGTAACATGCTATGACTTAGCATTTGTTTATGAAGGCTAATCTTACTGATTATAATTTAAAAAAAATCTGCAGTTAAATGGTGTGTTTGTTCTACTAAACTAAAACTCTCTAGTACAAATTCTTTTAAGCTACTGTGCTATTTAGTTTTTTTCCCTATCAGTGACCATTCCTATAAACCAACCATTTCATAGTCTTTCTCTTAAATGAGGCTGCATTCTGTCTCATTTTATAGTAACTGAGGTTGAGAAGGGAGTAGTTATTAAGAATCCCTGGATTCTAATATATAGCATTAAGCTTTTTAAATTTTTTTATTTTTGAGAGTTTGAAAACAGAAGAGAAAAACCAGCTAAATACTAGACTATACTCCTGATGTTCCATATGGTGCCTTTATATAACTATTTTAATTATGAAACTGGATTGAGTAAAATTGTCCAGGAAAAGCTATCCTGACTGGTAATTTTACTGATGGATTTACATTCCATGACAGGTAATTGAATTTCAGATGTACTTGTTCCACACAAGCAACCTGCCTTTATTATTAAATATTAATAATTTGCATTTATTTTCATACTTTTGCTAGAGAATAGTTTTCTCTTCTTGTTTTTGACTGTTGCTTTAGATTCAACTTGATATTTCTATTCTTCTGTAAGCTATATTTAAAATGCTTTAAGATGTTGGTATATTATAGGATATTTGAATGGACTGTGCTGTGAAGAAAAAGCACTATCAACTCTAAATTGTAATATTACAAGTTCACTTGAAGCCTAAGCAAAAATGAAAATTGTTCTTTGTTTTATCTTATTTTTATAATTTATGAAAGAGGATAATTAAAATATACTTAAAACATTTGGAATTTGAGAGTTGGAGTAGTATGTTAGAAAACAATGCAAATATGGAAACATCATTTATAATGATAAAAATGATTTATCATTTATTTATGAAGGAGAACCAATTTGAAATTGAATTTGTAGTTTTTTCTTTAATGGCAAGTTTTAGATGATGTAACATCATGAATTTCTCTTTATTTGACAGTTGTGATTCACTGCTTATAGTTTTGATTCCATGAGAGGTTTGATAACAATTTTATGGTAGTTCAGACATTAGTTATCTTTTCTTTCCTTTGTTACAGCCCCCTGGTAACTGTTCTAGGTGCTGTTGTTCTACTAAACAAGGAAACAGTCAAGGTTCTTCAAATACCACTAAGAAGGATCATGGGGGGAAATCCAAGATACCCAAAATATATTTTGGGACACGCACACACAAGCAGATTGCTCAGATTACTAGAGAGCTCCGGAGGACAGCATACTCTGGGGTCCCAATGACTATTCTTTCCAGCAGGGATCACACTTGTGTCCATCCTGAAGTAGTAGGTAACTTCAACAGAAATGAAAAGTGCATGGAATTGCTAGATGGAAAAAATGTGAGTAAGTTAATGTATTTTAGAGGAAAAATTAGGCTGAAAAGATTAAGATTACTTTTTAATGTGTTCATTTTATATTTTATATGTACATTTACAGCAGTAATCAAATAACTTATGAAAATCAAATTGATTGCTAGTGTTGATATTTTTTAAAAAATAATTTTACTGTAAGAAAATCTTTATTCAAGTTTTAAATTATGGGTTTTTGTCCTAAAGATTGGGGATATTTATTTATTTCCTTGAAAATTAATTTTCATTTTAGTCACCTGTCTTCATACTTTCTTCTTTTAAATCTCTCTACCCAAAATAGTCAAACATAGATGTCATATGAGGAGATTAAAAACATTTAAGTGATTTAGTCTAACTAGATCTAATTAATGTATTTAACATATTTTAAAACTTCAAAATAAGGTAGTTTACATAGGCCCTCTCTTTGAGCAAATTTTAAAATGTTTTTCAATTGAGAAATGTAATGACTATACTGTCTCATAATTCTGATTAGTACAAGCTTCTTTCAAAAAATTATGTTAAATTATTAACTGAAGATTTGTTGATGGTTTTGAAAATTTCCAGGGATATCTAGAATAATACGAATTTTGGCTAGGTAGATAAATCTTTCTTACTAAAGACATGATATTTTAATAATATTTTGGTAGTATTAGTTTGGCAGTCTGTGTACCAGTTTGATAACTAGTTTACTCTAAAATTGAAGTTATGGGTCTGGAATTATACCCAGAAATTATTGGTGAAGCATAAGTTGATAGTATATGAAATGACCAATGATATTTTAATATATTTTGAAAGTTCTATCTTTCTGTATTTTGTCAAACATAAGTGGTTCTACACAAAAGGCTAAGAGCTATAGCCTCTAGAGTGTCATTTAATTGATATATCACCTCCTACCATATAATGCAAATAGATTATTTTGTTTTATGCTTTTCTTTGTCAATGCTTTCTTTTATAAGATGGAAATTTATTCAAGCCTTATGTGGGGTTATTCAAAAGAAACTTCAACAGATATTCAAACCTGATAATATGAAGTATAATTATGAAGGGGCTTCAGTGGAAAGACTTAAGTGACTTGTTCAGAACCAGGAAGAGAATACAGAATAATTGAATCAAAACCATTGTTGAAATTCTGTGATCATACTTGTTTTCATATAAGTTCTTTTTAATTAACTGAGGAACTGTGAAATCTCTTCACTCTGTATATTTAAAAAGTTCTCTTCAAAGAGAGATAAAAATACTAAAAAGCCAAATGCTCAAAAAATAATAAAATAGAGAAAAGGCTCTTCATAATAAAACCCCATAAATTTTATATTTAAGTAGACTTCTTTCCGTAAGTGGCTAACTGATCTACTAAATTCCTCAAATGCTTGAAATTTGTTTTCTGGCTGTAATAGTCTATGTAAGAAGACTTGCTGGCGTTGTCATTATCTTTTACTACTTGTTATTGAGAAAATTATTATGTAATTATGTATTTGTTATCCCATTAGTAAAAACAGTTATAAAGTTTAAGATTGTGTATTGAAAGCAAATATCTTATTTTATGTAATCCTCTAGAATCCGGCAGTGGTGGTTATGTTTTTTGATTGGTCTTTATCCTCCAAAGTTTGAATCATGTAAAAATAAAAATCCAATAGACTTTTTCATTGGCCTTTGGGTTCTGTTTCCAAGTAAACAATTCTTTTATTTTTGAATATTAGTATTATAAATAATTGAAGATACCTGCTTGTAGTTGTTTTGACCTGATTCTGCCTCAGAATGCCTACCTCATAGGCGTACATGAACATTCTTTTTCTTGTTCCCAAGCCCTCAGGGTAATTTGGTATTGTAATGAGGGCCAATTACAAAGTCACTAAAGGTGTCTATGTTTACGATGGCTGAATTACCAAAGAGAAATGATAAATAGATACCTGACAGTTTGAGTGAAAAAGAGTTTAAAGTGTGATAACGCTTCAATTGACAGACTCCCCTCAGGGTTATATTACACTGCTAAAATGGATGAGCTTTTCTGGTTTTGCTATCAGCCTCCACAGCAGTGTCATTCTAAGTGCCCTTAAAGTGTAAACTTTCTGAGTTTTTGGCTTGATCCAAAGGCACATGTGTTTTTGTTCACTGTTTCTTCTATGCTCCTATACTGGAAGAGCAATGCACTTATCTGCTAAAAGTTAAATTTTGTTTCAACTAAGAAAAAATAATCTTAACTAGCCCTAGAAATAACTCTAAAAAGTTATTTTAGGTATAGAAGAATATCTATTTTTTGTTAAGATGGGATTTAACAGTCCATAACCATAGACTCTGAAGGCACCTTAGTGATCATTTTGTACAAATAAAAACTTTCAGAATAGTATGGAAGATACTTGGAATGAAGAAATGGTGAATGTCATATTATTAAGCTCAATCTGTGTCAAGCTCAGTATGAAAGATACTTGGCACATCTTCAACTGTCTCTTGACCTCAGAATCATAGAATTTTAGAGCTAGAAGGAACCTTAGAAATGGCATAGTCAGTGGGTCAGAGGAATCTTAAAAGGCTTCTAATTCACCTACTCTTTTGATGCCTAGTCACATGAGAAAAATGGGTCCTGAAGTTTGCCCAGTGTCAGACAACTAATTATCAAGAAAGGAAGCAAGTCTTCTAACTGCTAACCATTGCTGTTTTTACTACACTAGAAACAAAAACAAAAGATGACATCATCGTGTGGGGAAGTTGACATGGCATGAAGGGTAGAAAAGAGTAGTAGAGATTAGACAAAGTAAGTGAAAATAATATAAAAATGAAGCAAATAAAGAAGGTTAGGTGAGCCCTTTCTTCCTAATTTTTATTTTTAATACCTTGGAGGACCAATAAGCAGCATGGCTTTAGGAGAATTAGCAGTCCTCAGCTTATCATGCCTTGTCCTTGGATTTGCTGACATTCTTTTATAGGTTATGACCTTTTTATGATTTACTCCATTTCTAACCATGTCTAGATATTTTTGTGTATGTAATGATGTATGAATATGAATGTTTTAAAAATATAGATTTGCCTTTTGTAGAGTTCATAGATAAAAATGCACACACACACACACATATATATGTACATATCCCCCCACTGGTTAAGGACAGCAAACTGGGAAAGATAAATATTGGATTTCAAAATCACATTTAATTTTTTTCGATATATAAAATTAATGAATTAAAATGGCTCATTATTTCACCAGTTAGTGCCAAATGACAATTGAAAAAGAAAAGTAACATATACACGGTTAGAGAGTCAAAATTACAGAAAGGCATTAAATGAAAAGATCTCTTTTTCCAGTTCTTTCCATCCCCTTAAGGGAACTACTATAAGGTTTTATGTGTATTCTTCTAAAACATTTAAAATATGTATTTTCTATAATGTATCTGTATAGATTATTTTTAAAGCTTAAACCCATCAGCACATAGACAAATCTAACTTATTTTTTAAGGGCTATATCTTTTGTATGAATTTTTGCCACAATTTATTTAACGTATCCCCTGTGGGTAGACATTTGGTTTATTTCCAATTTGGGGGGGCTATTAAACAGTGCAGTATATATATAATTAAATGGTGAAATTTTATTTGGTAGTTACTGACAAATTTCCACTGCACTTCTAATAGAAGTAGGAGTTTATACTTCTAATTTTATACATCTTTTAATAAGATATGCCACACCTTTGCTAGGACTGGATTTTATCAAACATCTTATTTTTTGATTGGTGTATGTTAATAAAATTTTTTTACTTCTAATAATAGAATGGCAAAGGACATTAGTAAATAGTACATGAAAGAAGGTATGCAAATTACTGTTGAAACTTTTTAGAATGTTCATACAATGTAATGTTAAACCTTGTTAGAAAGTGTGAAAAATACAAATCAAAACAACAGTCTTCTATTTTTACCTTTAAAATAGGCAAAGATAAGAAAAGATAATATTAATGTTGATAAAGGTGTGGAAAAAGGATAATGTAAAATGCTATACATTTTCTGGGGAATAATTTGGTGATATGGTTTTCAAGAAACGTAAAAATTTTTTTACTCTCTGATCCTATAATGCCATTTCTAAAACTGTATACTAAGAAAATATTTAGAAATGAGCATAAAAATTCTTATTGCAGCATTATTTATAAAGCAAAAATTGAGAACAGTCTAAATGTCCAGTAATAAACTGGTTCGTCAACTATGGCACATTAATCCAGTGTACATATATAGGCAACAATGAAAAAAAACTTGGTGATATGAAAAAATATTTCTGATAGGATTTTTAATAAAATAGTCTAAGAGAAAAAAGGAGATCCCAGTTTTATAAAAAAAATATTTAGTGGCTAGATTGTTAATAATCCTCAGTGCCTGGGGAAAATTTGCTTTGTTCTCATTATTTTAAAATTGGGTCGCATTATAGAGATATATCCACAAGTACATATGTATAGAAGAAATGTGAAATGAAATACATCAAAACCTTGATAGTACATTCTTTGTATAATGGGATTTTAGGTAATTTAGGGCTTTTTGGTACTCTTGTATTTTCCAGCTTTTTGTAGTGAATACTCTTTTTTCCCCTAGGACATTTCTCCTGCCCTCCTTCCCACTTTCCATTCTTCCTTTGTTTTTACTTATTTATATTTGATTAAGTAATACTGTCTCATGGCTCAAATTGAAAAGGTACAAAAGTGTCTATAGAGAAAAATGTCTTTCAGTCCTGTCCCCAAGTCACTTGGCTCTCATCTTTGAAAGCAACTACTGATACAATTGCTCTTGTGTATCCTTCCAGATCCTTCCAGAAATATTTTTGTTTAATACCACTTTAATCAGAACAAAGTCACAACAAACATACTTTTAAAAGTATGTTTCTCAAGTTAATTTGGGATATTTCCAGCTATACTGATCTGGAGCTCTATCTGAGTTAACTAATATAGTTCTTTAAAATGGTTGTATAATAGATGTGGTGTACGTACTCTGTCTCCTCTGTTAAATCTTTACTTTGTGGCTTTAATGATGTTTGTAAAATTCTGAGGTGAACTTGTTTTATTTCTTCTGTTCTAGTATTGGTTCATATTTCAGCTGTGCATTTTTTTTTAGGGAAAATCCTGCTATTTTTATCATGGTGTTCATAAAATTCGTGATCAACACATATTACAGACTCTCCAAGGGATGTGCAAGGCCTGGGATATAGAAGAATTTGTCAGCTTGGGGAAAAAACTAAAGGCATGTCCATATTACACAGCACGAGAACTAATGCAGGATGCTGACATAATATTTTGTCCCTACAACTATCTTCTAGATGCACAAATAAGGGAAAGTGTGAGTATATATGTAAAAATTAAAAGAACTGTTTTCCTACTATTGGGATATAAGTGATGAATGTAAAGCTTTTAGATGTTTTAATGTCTTTTACTTTATTTTTTGCTTTATATTTAATTTATGGAAATGTGTAAACAGATTAGAGTATTGAAAACATATTCTAGGGGGTGTTAAAAACTGAATTTTAGACATTGTCATTTTAATTTCCAAAGTAATAAGTACTTCTAAGGACCTAGTACTGAAGTGGAATCATAACAGGGTTTTTCAGCCTTGACGGTAATGACATTTTGGGCTGGATAATTCCTTGTTGTGGTGGGCTGTCTGTGCATTGTAGGATGTTTATTAGCATCTCTGGTTTTATCCACTAGGTGCCAGTGGTACCCTCACAGTTGTCACAATCAAAAATGTCTCCAGACATTGCCAAATATCCCCTGGGGTACAAAAAATTGCCCCCATTTGAGACCCTTATATAGCGATCTCTTTATGAATAGAAAGAATTATTTTAAAACATTTATTTAAAGAATCTGTGTTTTGAAGAACTTATGTTGGGAGAATATACATACTATGCAAATTATGCTCTGTGAACTGTGAATAAGTGAATTTGGATACAGCATTTGTGTTTATCTGCCTGGTTCTTAGAGACATCCAGTTGTTACAGCATAAGACAAAAAGTGAATAACTTCATATATTCAGTTATTCCTCTCTTTAGATCTGACTGTACAATTTTCATTAGCTTTTTTCTATACCTATATACTGTATACTTATATTTCTGTAAGTTTAAAATGAATAGGCATTATGTTTAATACCCCTGCTATCCTTCCTCTTATTTGGCTGCATTTCAGCTAGGTCTCTTTTCGTTGAGCAACTGTGTATATCAATGCCAAGTCAGTCTTTTTTTATAACATCTTTCCTCTACTTAAAAATCTCTTATATCTCTCTTTGCTCATGGGATAAAGTCATATTTCTTTTTTTTTTCTTTCTTTTTTTTTTTTTTGCAGTACGCGGGCCTCTCACTGTTGTGGCCTCTCCCGTTGCGGAGCACAGGCTCCAGATGCGCAGGCTCAGCGGCCATGGCTCACGGGCCTAGCCGCTCCACGGCATGTGGGATCTTCCCGGACTGGGGCACGAACCCATGTCGCCTGCATTGGCAGGCAGACTCGCAACCACTGCGCCACCAGGGAAGCCCAAAGTCATATTTCTTAAGCTTACTCCCAAGATGATCAATAGTCTGACCTAAATCTGCCTTTTCAGCCTTCTCTGCTACAGACGCCCAACTTGAACTCTTCAAAAATTTACCTCAAGGTCCCGTGAGGATACCTTGTTTTTTCCTGTATCTCTGCTTTTGATTACACCTATATTGGATTGCCCTACTCTGTGTATCCAAATCCAAATCCTGCTCATCTTTTAAACTCCAGTATATTTCCTACTCTTTTATGGTTCTTTCTCAGCCATCTACAGCCCTCTGTATATTATTATTTCCTCAGAATAACTCAGTGGCAATTGCTATGTGACATTTTGTATTAGTCAGGACTCTTTCAGTTGCATTTGACACAAACCCAGCTTCAATAGAGCTTAAAAAAAAATACTTGACTCTTTATCGTGATGACTTTGTAATCAGGCAAGTTCTTCCCAGTAGGAACAAAGATAACCATAATCAGCTAGCTTTTTTCCAGCTAGGTAACCTGGAAAAAAGAATATGATTTCACACTAGTCACCCATAATTACTCTGATTGGCCTAGCTTAGATCTCATACCCATTCTTGAACCAGTCACTGTGACCATAGACAGATGGAATACTTTATTTAATTGACAAGCCTGGGTTCTAAGTCTACCCACATTATGAGAGTGGTGATGTCCCTTGATTAACAGCTTAACAGTCCTACAAACATCACATGGGAGTTGGGGAGGAGCACTTCTCAAAAGGGTTGCAGAAGAGACTGAAATGAAATAGATACATACTATATTGTATTAGGATTTTGAGAGTCTTTTGAATCTTGTGTTGTTACTTTAGTTTTAAAGGTTGTTTTTTTTTATTCTGCTTTTTATATTATGTTGGAGATCCCTTATACCCCTTTGTGTAACCAGCCATACATTGATCCTGGCTCACTTAACACATATGATTTTGGTTGATAGGTTTACAAGTATTTTGAGAGTGAAAAATGGAAAACTGTAATGCTGAGCTGATATTTGGTTGGCCTAAGTGCTTTAAAATTTTAAGACTGAGAATCAGTTGCTTATATAGTTGGACTTGTGATATTGCCCTATAGTGTGAATTTTTTAATGAAATATCTTGCCTATTGCTGTTAAATCCATTTTGCTGAATGTTTTACAGGAAAACTCTTTTATCTTATAGATGGATATCAATCTGAAAGAACAGGTTGTCATTTTAGATGAAGCTCATAACATTGAGGACTGTGCTCGGGAATCAGCAAGTTACAGTATAACGGAAGTTCAGCTTCGGTTTGCTCGGGATGAACTAGATAGTATGGTTAACAATAATATAAGGAAGAAAGACCACGAACCCCTACGAGCTGTGTGCTATAGCCTCATTAAGTAAGAACATTTGTCTTTCAGTGTCATTTGTGCTGCCTTTGTATTAAAAACATGTTTTATTGTGCCAAGTATTTTACAATTAGTAAACTTCGACCAGGCTACTTGGGAAATGGATTGTTGTTTGCCCATTAAAGGTAGAGATAGGCTAGTCCAAACTTTTGTCTTGTTCAAAAGAATATAGTGAACGTAACTGATTTTTAAAATTGATAATTGTGAATCTTATTCCTAATTTAGCAGGATAATTTAGTAGTCCCATAGGATGTGTGTAGGATATTGGGCTGAACATTAACTAAACATGGTTTTAATTAAGATATTTTAAAATTCTGGACCATGGCTTTATTTTATCGCTTTATCCTACAGTTTGAGTAGGATTCTGGTTTGATGAGTTTCATTTAACCAAGATTTCAATACTGTAAAGTAATAGATTTAGTATTTTATTTATTTTTAAAATTATTTATTTATTTGGCTGTGTCAGGTCTTTGTTGTGGCACACAGGATCTTCGTTTAGTAATATGGGATCTTTTCATTGCAGCACCTGGGCTCTTCTCTGGTTGCAGAGTGTGGGCTCTCTAGTTGTGGTGCACGGGCTCTAGAGCGCGCAAGCTCAGTAGTTGTGGTGCGTGGGCTTAGTTGCCCCGCGGCATGTGGGATCTTAGTTCCCTGACCAGGGATCCAACACGCATCCTCTGCTTCGGAAGGAGGATTCTTAACCACTGGACCACCAGGGAAGTCCTGATTTAGTATTTTATTGAAACTTACATTAGATAGTTTCCCTTTCATTAGACGTTATGTTGTTGATCTAGAATCTCTTTACCTTAGAAAAAAGCCTTACCTGACACTACATCCCGTTCCATTTATTGCAGCACTTTTCTGTTCCCTTCACAGTATATATTTTTTTAAAATTTGCATGTTTATACACCCACATGTTCGAACATAAGAGGTTTACAAATTTATATTGTAAAAACCTTTTTCCCACCCCATCTTCCATCTGCTTAATTTCTGTCTTCCTGAACAAGTTTATCATTTAGTTCATATTTATGCAAAAATGAGTCAATATAGATACTTTCTCTTATCCCTCCTTTTTACCCAAATGATAGCATGCTATACATACACTTTTTTCTTCTCCATTTTAAACATAAAATATATTTTATTTTTGGGTCTTCCCTGGTGGCGCAGTGGTTAAGAATCTGCCTGCCAATGCAGGGGACATGGGTCAATCCCTGGTCTGGGACAATCCCACATGCTGCGGAGCAACTAAGCCCGCGCGCCTCGAGCCCACGCTCCACAACTAGAGAAGCCACTGCAATGAGAAGCCTGCGCGCCACAACAAAGACTAGCCCCCACTCACCGCAACTAGAGAAAGCCCGTGCGCAGCAACGAAGACCCAGTGCAGCCCCCCCAAAATATATATATATGTTTTATTTTTTAAAAGCCAGTTTATTGAGGTATGATTGACATATATAAAACTATTAATATTTAATGTATAAAACTTGATGAGTTTGAGATAAGTATACATCTGTGAAACCATCACCACGGTTTTTAACATAAACATACTCATTGCCTCTAGAAGTTTCCTTCTGCCCTCTTTATTTATTATTTGTGATAAGAACACTTCATATAAGACATACCCTCTTAGCAAACTTTTAAGTATACAATACAATGTATTGTATATGTTAACTATAGGCATTGTACTTTATATGTACATTTTTCTGTATCTTGCCTTTTCACTTAACAATATATTTTGGAGATCTTTCCATATCAAGACCTAGAAAGCTTCTCAGTTTTAAAAAAATAGTTGTCTAGAATTCCATTGCATGGATGTACAGTGATTTATTTAACCAGCCTCTGATAGTAGATATTGAGGTTGTTTTACAATCTTTTGCTATTACATTGCTGTAACGAATAACTTTGAACATATGCCCTTTCATATGTCTCGGAGTATATCTATAGCAACATTTTTAGAAGTGGGATTCTTGGGTCAAAGCATAGATCTACATGTAATTTTGATAGGTATTTAAAAAAAATTTACACAGTAGATGGGTGAGTGGAAGACTAATTTATACCCTGACCAGCAATGTATGAGAATATGAAAGTTGTTTTTTTTCTAACCTGATGGGTGAAAAGTATCCCAGTGTACTTTTCATTTACATTTTTCTTTTTTTTTAAAAAAATGTATTTATTTATTTAGCTGCACCAGGTCTTAGTTGTCGCACGTGGGATTTTTGCTGTGCCACATGGGATCTTTGCTGCGGCATGCGAAATCTTTAGTTGCAGCATGCGGGATCTAGTTCCCTGACCAGGGATCGAACCTGCGCCCCTGCATTGGGAGTGCAGAGTCTTAACTGCTGGACCACCAGGGAAGTCCCTCATTTACATTTCTCTTAATGTGAGATTAAGCATTTTTAAGGGCCATATATATGTCCTTTTCTGTCAACTCTCTGTTGACATTTCTGTCCTTTTTTTGTTCTTGTTTTTATGGTTCTTTTTCTTATTGATTTTTAGATGTTCTTTGTAAATTGGCCCTTTGCTTGTGATAAGAGTTGCAAACATTTTCCCCTCCATTTTGCTATATGCTTGTGTCTTTCCTTGTGGTATTTTTACCATGTAGAAGTTTGTCATTTCTATTTCACAGCATAATTTGTTGAAAGAGTTGTCTATAGTTGCTGATTCTATTTTCTCACTTCCCATTCTTTCCTTATCCATCCCAGTAGTGTTGCTGTCTGCATAATTCTACTGAAACTGTTCTTATCAAGATCTCCAATGATCCAGAGATTGCTAAGTGCAAAGGTTATTTTTCTGTTATTTTACTTAGCCTCTCAGCATTGGTGGATACTGTTGACTACCACCTCTGTGAAAAGTGTTTTTGTCTTATCTTCTGTGGAATAATAGAAAATATGTATTCAATATATTGGTCTCTGTCCCCAGTTCCTGGAACAGAAGTCCTAAAACCTTTATAATTTCCTAAGTGATAAGAGCACTAAGAGCATTTTCTGTTCTACTATTTCATTTTTGGCCCCAGTTCCTGACAGAGCTCCTAAATCCCCTAGGATTTCCTGGATGACAGGTCTGTCTTTTGTTCTAATGAGGTGATGGATTTGTGGGCTCCTGGATGGGTCTGGTCACTAGAAAGACCAAGACATGTTTAAAAGCTTGGAACTTTCAGCCCACCTCCCCTCTGGGAAGAGGAGAAGGGCTGGATATTGAGTTAATGTTCCATCATGTCTTTGTAATGAAGTCTTCATAAAAATACCAAAAGTACAGGATTCAGAGAGCTTCTGCATTGGTGAACACACCTATGTACTTGGAGTGGGGTGCACTTCACCTCCACAAGGACAGAAGCTTCTGTGCTTGGGACCCTTCCAGACCTCACCCTATGTATCTCTTCATCTGACTGTTGTTAATCCTTTATTATATAATAAACTAGTAAATGTTTTCCTGATTTCTGTGAGCTGTTCTAATAAATGCTCAAACACGAGGAGGGGGTCTGATTTATAGCTGCTTGGTCCGAAGCACAGATGACAACCTGGACTTTTACAACTGGCATCTGAGGTTGGGGGTGGGAGGGACAGTCTTATGAGACTGAGTGCTTAACCAGTAGGGTCTGTGCTAACTCCAATTAGTGTCAAAATTGAATTGAATTATAGGACACCCATCTGATGTCTCAGAGCATTGCCTGTGTGGAAAAAAACCCACATACGTGCAGAGAGCAGAGGTGTTAGAAGTGAAGTAGTGAGTAGAGCAGACACACAGGAATGTGTTTTCCTAGACGGCTTCCATGACATCTTCTGGTTTTCCTCCTCCTCACAGTTCGTTCTTTCTCAGTTGCTTTTGATAGTTCTTACTTTGTTTGATGTCTAAATGTTGAAGTACCTCAGGGCTTGGTCTTGGGACCTCATTTCTTTTCTAGTTCTACACTCTCCTTAATTTACATAACCCTAAAGCAGTGCAAATGAGGCCTGAATCTGAGTCTGTTCCAACCTCTCCCTGGAATGCCGTTTTCATATACCCAACTGTACTTTCTATCTCTGTTTGGATATAAAATTTCAACTTTCCAAAACACTCCTTTCCTTCCCCTATGTACTCCCCCCCACCGCCCGTGTCTTCCTTGTCTAAGCAAATAGTACCAACCAGTTCCTCAAATCAAAAATCTAAGTATTATCCTTGATTACTGCCTCACCTCATCCAATTCATCAGTAAGTTTTATAAATGCCACCTACACAATATATCCCAAATCCTTCAATCTCATACCTGTCATCCCAGAATCATCCCTCAACTAGAACAGCTGTAACAGCCTCCTAATCGGTCTCTCCTTTCATTTTTGTCTTTCTTCTATAATCCATTCTGGCTTATAAACTGGAATCATCTTTTAAACACTTAAAATAGATTATCTCTCATTTAAAATTTTCTGTTTAAAATCTTCCCATTGCACTCTGAAGAGAATCCAGACTTTTTATCCTGGCCCAACATGATCTGATTCCTGCTTATCACTCTAACATTGCTCATACCATTATTCCTTTCTGCCCATTGTGGTCCAACTACATTGGCTTTCTTTTGGGTCTTTAAATAAGCAAAATTTGTTAAATCACCTGAGGATCTTTGCACCAGGTATTCTTCTACTTGGAGTACTCTTTTTACCCTGATCCTCCCATGACTGGATACTTTTTGTATTCAGTTAGAATATATGTCACCTCAAGAAGAGCTTTCTTGACATTCAAATTAAAGTAGCAGTTAGATTACATTAATCCAGTTTATTTTCATTATATCACTGTCACTACCTGATATTGTCTTGTTCATGGAATTGTTTCTGAGTTTATTTCTGTCTCTCTTAGTAGAGTCTAATTTCCATGAGAATAAGGACCTTGCCTATTTTATTTACTGCTGTGTTTCCACTATCCAGTATAGTGTCTGGCATAATATAGGCATTTAAGCACTCACTGAATGTACAAATGTCTCTGTGTGTGTGTGTGTGTGTGTGTGTGTAAATGAATATATTTATATATTTTCTAGCAATTCTCTTTTTTGTGTTAATATTTAACACTATAATCTTTTTATTAGGCTTTAAATTATTTATTTATTTATTTATTTATTTGATTTTTGGCTGTGTTGGGTCTTCGTTGCTGTGCGTGGGCTTTCTCTAGTTGAGGCGAGCATGGACTACTCTTGGTTGCAGTGTGTGGGCTTCTCACTGAGGTGGCTTGTCTTGTTGCAGAGCACGGGCTCTAGGCATGCGGGCTTCAGTAATTGTGGCAGGCCGGCTCAGTAGTTGTGGTTCATGGGCTCTAGAGCACAGGCTCAGTAGTTGTGGCATGCAGGCTTAGTTGCCCCGCAGCATGTGGGACCTTCCCGGACCAGGGCTCGAACCCATGTCCCCTGCATTGGCAGGCGGATTCTTAACCACTGTGCCACCAGGGAAATCCCTATTAGGCTTATTTGTATTTCCTTTTATGTGCATTTGGGATAAGCTCCTAAGACCTGACTGTCAGTTGGAGAGACAAACAAGTAAAGCAGTGTGAATCCACAAAACACAAATGGGGAACCACATGCATCTTTCTCTTTTTTGAGTAAAAGCTTACTTTTTTAGCTGTATATTTATTTTGCAATGTGAAACATGCATGCTATTTAAAATGTGTCTTGGCCTTCCCTGGTGGCGCAGTGGTTGAGAGTCCGCCTGCCAATGCAGGGGACGCGGGTTTGTGCCCTGGTCCGGGAAGATCCCACATGCCACGGAGCGGCTGGGCCCGTGAGCCATGGCCGCTGAGCCTGCGCGTCCGGAGCCTGTGCTCCACAACGGGAGAGGCCGCAACAGTGAGAGGCCCGCATACCGCAAAAAAATAAATAAAAAATAAAATAAAATGTGTCTTAATTAATCCACATATATGTGCTCAGAGCTTCAAGGAATACAGATCAATGTATTACATTTCTCTTTGCTCTGTTGAAGTAGTGCACATAAGGATGATACTGGTTGATGGAATTGTTTTATTTTATTACAGTTGGTTAGAAGCAAACTCTGAACATCTTGTGGAAAGGGATTATGAATCATCCTGTAAAGTATGGAGTGGAAGTGAAATGGTCTTAAATTTACACAAAATGGGCATAACCACTGCTACTTTTCCCATTTTGCAGGTAAGTTTTTTTTTCTACCTGTGAAATTTATTTAGTGAATTAGAAATGACTTAATAGTGAATGGTTAATCCAGAGTAAAAAAAAAAAAAGTAGCTAGTTAATTGTTTCAAAATTTTATTATGTAAGTTTGATAATCTTTAAGTGATGGCATAAATTATGGATGAAAAATAGCATTATTAGTTTGAAGGATATACGACTTAATTAATACAGAATTAATTGCTTTATTTAAAGCTAAAAGAAGTCAGTATTTTTAGGTTATAAATATTTTGTCAATTATAAAAGTTAAAAATTTGGAAAATAAAAAGATAAGAAATTCATGTTTTATTCTCCTTAACTTAGAGGTTATAAACCTGGGTATATAGAGGTTATGGGTGGGCTGTGGGATACTGTGAGCCTTATGAAATTACATTGAAAATTTTATGAGTATTTACTTTTGTACATTTTTCTAGATAGAACCTTCATGACTTACATTATTCTCAAGAGTGTTTGTTTGGGGTTGTTTTTTTGTGTTTTTTGCATGTGAGAATGTTTTTACTTTCTCTTTTTGTTCTTATTTATTTATATTAATTGACTTTACTTTTAAAGTGGTTGTTATAGGTTTATAGAAAAAGTGAGCAAAAAGGACAGAATTCTCATATACCACCACCCCCAACCACACACATATTCACAGATACTATAGATTCTCTTATTATTAACATCTTGCAATAGTAGTACGTTTATTACAATTGAACCAATATTGGTTACATTATTTTTAACTAAAGTCCGTAGTTTATGTTAGGGTACACTTTTTGTGTTGTACGTACAGTTCTTTGAGTTGTTATGAAAACATAAAGTCACGTATCTACCGTTAAAGAATCATACAGAATACTTTCATTGCCTTAAAAATCTTGTGTTGCACTTATTCATCCCTTCAACATGCTTTATTACCTCTGCTGAACCTCTGGCAACCACTGATTTTTTTGTTTTTCTGACTCCATAGTGTTGCCTTTTCCAGAACGTTATATAGTTGTAATCATACAGTATGTGGTCTTTTTAGACTGGCTTCTTCCACTTAACAGTATACATTTAAGGTTCCTCCATGTCTTTTTGTGGTTTGATAACTCATTCCTTTTTATTTCTGAACTATGTTTATTGTATGTATGTACCACAGTTTGTTTATCCATTTACCTACTGAAAGACATATTGGTGGTTTCCAAGTTTCGGCAATTATGACTAAAGCTGCTATAAACATTTGTGTGCATGTGTTTGTATGGACATACTTCCTGCTCATTTGGATAAATACTTAGGAGCACAATCGCTGGATTGTTTGGTAAGACTATGTTTAGCTTGCAATAAACTGCTAAACTATCTTCCAAAGTGATTGTACCATTTTACATTCCCACAGGCAGTGAATAAGAGTTCCTGTTGTTCCACATCCTTGCCAACATTTGGTGTTGTCAGTGTTTTCAATGTTAACCATTCTAATAGATATGTAGTAGTATCTCATTGTTGTCTTAATTTACATTTCCCTAATGACATGTGATGTGGAGCATCTTTTCACATGCTTATTTTCCATCTACATATTTTATTTGGTGAGGTATCTCTTCAGATATTTTGCCTACTTTTTAACTGAGTTGTTTGTTTTCTTATTGTTGAGTTTTAAGAGTTCTTTGGGTATTTTGTATACAAGACCTTCATCTGATACGTGTTTGCAAATATATTCTTCCAGCCTGTGGCTTGTTTTTTCATCCTATTAATGGAGTCTTTCATAGAGCATAAGTTCTTTTGTTTTAATAAAGTTCAAAATTTTTTCTTTGATGGATCCTGCTTTTGGTGTTGCAACTAAAAATTCATCACCAAACCCAAAGTCACCTAGGTTTTCTCCTATCTTTTCTTCTACAAGTTTTATAGTTTTGTATTTTACATTTAGGTCTGTGGTCCATTTTGAGTTAATTTTTGTGAAGGGTGTAAGTTCTGTGTCTAGATTCATTTCTTTGGATGTAGATGTTACTGTCACCATTGGTTGAAAAGACCATCCTTTCTCCATTGGATTATCTTTGCTCCTTTGACAAAAGATCAGTTGACTATATTTGTGTTGGCCCATTTCTGGGCTCTCTATTCTTTTCCATTGATATACTTGTCTGTTACTTCATCAGTTCCACACTGTCTTGATTACTGTAGCTTTATAGTAAGTCTTGAAGTCAGGTAGTGTCAGTCCTCTGACTTTGTTCTTCAGCATTGTGTTTGCTATTCTGAGTCTTTCATCTTTCCATATAAACTTAGAATTGAAACTGAGGCCCTGTGGAGCTCCTGGGCATGGAGGCCTTTCTGTCCCCCATTTCTTGTATATAGGGAACCGACTCCAGCCACCATGACCTTCCCTGGGTTCCAAAGGGCAGATTGGAACAGTTGCTAGGGAAGGGAGGGGATGCAGAGACAAGGGAGGAGAAGCCAAGAAACTACCGGAGGCAAGATTAAAGGAACCAGAGAAGCTAATCAAGATTAGGAGACCAGCTGAGACGAGATCAAAGGAGTACAGGCCCTGCACACACCCTAATCTTGTCAGCAACCCCATCCTTGAACTATTGCTATAAAACCCCTCACCAAATCCTCCGGGGTGGGGGACACAGTTTTTCAGGGGCATGAGCCTGCTGTATCTCCCTTTGAGTGGCAAAGCAATAAAGCTATCCTCTTCTACTTCACCTAAAACTCTTGTCTTCAAGATTCAGTTTGGCACGGTGCACAGAGACCGAGCTCTCTGCGTCAGAATCAGTTTGTCAGTATCCACCAAGTAACTTGGTGGGATTTTGATTGGGACTGCATTAAATCTGTAAATCAATCTGGGAAGAACTGACATCTGAACAATATTGAGTGTTCCTATCCATGAACATGGAGTATCTCTCCATTTATTTAGATCTTTGATTTCTTTTATCAGAGTTTTATAGTTTTCCTCATATAGTTTTAAAGAGGTTTTTGAACCAAAAAAGGTAAGAACTGTTGCTAACATGAACTAGCATTATGGGCATATGAGTATTAAAAATATATTTTAGACTGTACTTATAATTTTTGCCCTGAATTTTTAAAGTGCAATGTATCATAAGTAGTTTTTCATATGACACTTTTTCATTTTTTTGCATAAACTTTTTGCATTCTAAAGACTTTTCCTATCAACAGTAAAATGGGTTAAATAAATTGTGGGATATTCATACAGTAGACTACTATACAGCAATTTACAAAATGAACCACTGGCACCACAACCATATGAATGAATCTTACAGACATAAAGTTGCATAAGAGAAACCAGCACAAAAGAGTACAAACTGTATGGCTTCATTTTTATGAAATTTAAGAACAGACAAACATAATTATGCTAATAGAAGTCAGAATACTGGTTACCAGTGCAGGGGTAAGGAGTAGTTTGGGCTGAGAAGGGACACAAGGGAACTTTCTGGGATTCGAGGGATGTTTTGAATCCTGATTTAAAATCACACACACAGGTGTGTGTGTGTGTGTGTGTATGTGCTTGTGTTTAGTGACCTATACACTTAAGATTAGTGCACTCTATAAAAAATGTACAAATAAAATATATGTCAAAGGAAAAAACTTGGAAAATACAGAGAAAGGTATAGAGGAAAAATAAAACTTGTTAACTTAAAAATGATTATTATTAACTTTTAGATTTGTGTCTACCTATGTCTTCTTCTATGCATATATTCGCTTAACATAAATTTTTGAGATGATACATATTTATTTTTACCTCTTCATTTAGTAATATGAGTACTTCCCTATTTTAATAAAAATTCTTTCGCATGATTTTTAGTTGCAGTGTAACGTTTTTGTGAGTGCAC
This sequence comes from Mesoplodon bidens, assembly GCF_964165515.1. Lineage (NCBI taxonomy): Eukaryota > Metazoa > Chordata > Mammalia > Artiodactyla > Ziphiidae > Mesoplodon > Mesoplodon bidens. The sequence goes on from NC_138179.1 coordinate 6,908,912, forward strand.
ATATTCTAAATTATTTGACTAATCTGGCATTTGAAATACAGGTTGTTGCCAGTTTTCCCAGAATAAGAAAAGGTTCTGATATGAACATCCTTGAAAATATATATTTGTATGTATCTCTGTTTCCTTTATATATGGTAAATATTAATTCTTCGTTGCTTATTGTATTACATGTATATTCTTCTATCTATGGTTTGTTTATGGTTTTTTTTAATAAGTTTTTTAATTTTAGTGCATTCAAAAGTATCATTGTTTTTTTCTTTTATGAATTGTGGTATTTGAGTTTAAGCAAGCTTTTCTTACGTTCTGCAACATTTTCTTCTAAAAGTGTTAAAGTTTTTTTTAATAAGTGTTTTCAATCAGCCTGGGATTCATTTTTGTTTATGTTGTGAGATATGTAATCCATTTTATTTCCTGTATGGATTTTCTCAGCATCATTTACTAAATTATCCATCCATTTCACTCTGATTTGTAATGCCACATCTGCCACATATCTGATTTTCGTTTATGTATACGCTTATTTCTGGACTCTATTGTGTTCTTTGATTCTGTTTATTTAAGTTATCCTATTTATTAATCACTGTAGCATTAGAAAAATGCTGATGCATGGTAGGGCATATCTCCTCACTTGATTTTCCTTTGGAATGATCCTGGCTGTTCTTCGCCTTACTCTGCCATCTGAATTTTAGACTTAGCTTATAAATTTCTATGAACAATTCTATTGGAATTTTGACTGGAATTGCATTGAATTTACGGATTAATTTAGAAAGAAATGACTTATGTACAATATGAAGTTTTTCCATTCATGAACAAGATAGAATTCTAATCATTTATTATCTTTCTATATATCTTTCAATAAAATTTTATAATTTTTGAAAGTCTTAGGTACTTTTGGTTAGATTTATTCCTGAGTAAGTTAAAGTTTGTTTCTTTTTCAAATGGTATAATTCAAAAATTGCATTTTCTAATTGTTATTGGTGTATAAGGATGATAGTTGATTCTTATAATCAACCACTTTGTTGGACTATCCTCTAGGTTCATCTGTAGATGATTAAATTTTCTATGTAGACAGTCATCCTGGCTATGAATATGACTATTTTCTTTCTTTCCATTTCCTTCACATTTTATTCATTTCTTACTTTGCTAGCTTAAACTTTCAGTACATGGTTCATCACAGTAAAAAGACATCCTAATCTTGTTGCTTACTTTAAAAGGACTGTATTACTAGTATTACACCATTTAGCAATATGTCTGCTGTATTTAAAAAAAATTTTTTTTAACAGTTAGAGATACAGTTCACATGCCATGAAATTTACCCTTTTAGAGTATACAATTCAGTGGTTTTTCATGTAGTCATAGAGTTGTGCAACGACCACTGCTGTGTAATTTCAGAACATTTTTATCACCTCAGAAAGAAACCTTGTACCCATTAGCAATTAGTCACTCCCATTGCCTCCTGCCCCAGATCCTGGAAACCACGAATCCACTTTCTCTTTCTGTGGATCCACCCATTCTGGACATTTTACGTTAATGGAAGCACGATATGTGGTGTTTTGTGCCTGCCTTTTTTCACTTTGTGTAATGTTCTCAAGGTTCATCTATGTTGTAGGTTCATCTATCAATACTTCATTCCTTTTTATTACCAAATAATATTACATTTTATGAATATACTGTATTTTATTTATCCATTATCAGTTGTTTCTACTCTTTGGCTCTTGTAAACAATGCAGCTATGACCATTCATAGACAGATTTTTGTGTGGACATGTATTTTCAGTTCTCTTGGGTATATACTTAAGAATAGAATTGCTGGTCCATATGGTAACTCTATGTTTAACATTTTGAGGAACTGCCAAACTTTTCCAAAGGGGCTGTACCATTTTACAATTCCATCAATAATGTATGAGGATTCTAATTTCTTCCACATCCTCACCATCACTTGTTATTATCTCTTTTTTATTATAAACTTCCCAGGGGGAATGAAGTGGTATCTTCATGTGATTTGATTTTCATTTCCCTAATGACTCCTAATGCCAAGCATGTTTTTCAACTGCTTATTGTCCATTTATATATCTTCTCTGGAGAAATCTATATTCAAATCCTTTGCCCATTTTGAAATTGTGTTGTCTTTTATTGACTGTAAGTTCTTTATGTATTCTGGATATGAACAATGTATTGAATATATGATTTGAAAATACTTTTTCTCGGGGCTTCCCTGGTGGCGCAGTGGTTGAGAGTCCGCCTGCCGATGCAGGGGACACGGGTTCGTGCCCCGGTCCGGGAGGATCCCACGTGCCGTGGAGCGGCTGGGCCCGTGGGCCATGGCCGCTGGGCCTGCACGTCCGGAGCCTGTGCTTGCTCCGCAACGGGAGAGGCCACAACAGTGAGAGGCCCACATAACGCAAAAAAAAAAAAAAAGAAAAGAAAAGAAAATACTTTTTCTCATTCCATAGATGCTGTAGGATTTTTAGTTATTTTTTAAATTAGGTTAAGGAAATTTCCTTTGATCTTAAGAAATTCATCAGTGTGATTATTAAATTTTTACAAGTTAATTTTACCACAGTAATGTATGAACATAATTTAAAGATCAATTACTACCATCAAGAAAAGCATTCATTTGCACCACTCCTCTGTCCCAATTTTCATGCTCGGTGGCTCTTTTAACTCTTATAGTGGCTTCCTCTGATGTTTAACCCCAATTTTCTAAATAATGTGGATTCTGCTACTTTCGAGTTTTCCATTTTTGATATTCTCTATTGACTTCCTATTAAGTATGATGATGATTTAGCTCCTTTACACACACACACTTTTCTCTCTCACACACACACACACACACACACACGCTCTCATACTCACCCTCTCTTTTCCTCTCTGTCCCTCCCTTTCTCCTTTTCCTCCCTCCTTCTTTCCCTTTCTTCACTCTCCATTTTCTCAGCATAATTATATTACTATTCAGTGTGCATATCATTATGTATATATATTATCATAGTTTATGATAGTCATCTCATGTAACTTACTTGATTAAAGTTTTAATACAACTCTAGGTTTCTGTGAAGTAATAATTACCTGTCTGTGTATGTGTGTGTTTCCCCATTTGCTTAGTTTTCTATTTGTCTATAAACCCAGCTGTCATTATTTAGGTAACCTAGCCAGAAGTAGCCTTGGAGTTGTCTCATGGTTCAATATGTAGAATGTCATTCAGTCCTTTTGTTTTTACTACAGTACCTTACCTTCAGGAGTTCAGAAGTTCCGTAGTTTTATAGAGTAAATTGCCAGTTGTCTGCCAGTGTTGGAGAGGAATAGTAGCCTTCTTGTAAGGTGTTTCTCAGGGAACTTGATTTTTTAAAAAGAACAATTTAATACTTGTTTTTCATTAGTATCATTAATAATTTGTAGTGCCTAATGTTTTTCCAAGTTCATGTTGTCTTTTTTGTTCTTTGTTTCTTTTTGGAAAATATATTTGTATCCTTTAAAGTTTTGTTCAGTAGAGACTGATTTTACTTTTTTAAATGTCTATTATTTCACAATATATCTGAATATTGAAATTTATCTGTCTTATTTATCTTAACTATTTTCCCATTTTATTTTCATTGAACACAAATTTTATTGTCAAACATCAGAGTTGTCACCAGTATCTTTTATTGCTTCAATATTCAGGGTTTTTGTCTTTCACAATCTGGGAAAACATACTTTTCTGTTTTATTATTTTGTCTTAATGTCCACACTTCTATCTGTATTTAAGCTTACGAGCCATGTAAAAACTAATGAGCCAGTTAGCATACATTTTGTATCTAGCATGTATTCTTTCTTTGAGTTGTTGTTTTACTTTTGCTTGTCACATAGTCATATTATTCTCAGCATCAGAGTACTCCCTGGAAATAATTCAGGCATTTAAGTGGCATATCAAATCTTTTAAGCTTTTTAAAAACTATTTGGTACATTTTTATTCAGTTCATTGCTTTTGAAAGGCACTGAATAAAACCCTAGTTGCCTGAAGAAGTAATGAACCTCCTAAATGTGTAACTTCTTATTTAAGTCTTTGAAGAGAATTTAAGAATATATGGGAGTTCAAAATATATTGTTAGCATTTGTGTATTAATGTTTGACTAAAATTTCAATGTATATTTCATTTGGGTTTTATTACAGTTTTAAGAATTTTGTTTTCCCCCTCTTCCCCCACCCCGTACACTTAATATGGTAATTCCTTATAGGGACATTTTTCTGCTATCCTTCAAAAAGAAGAAAAAGTCTCATCAGTTCATGGTAAAGAGGAGGCAAGAGAAGTACCTGTTATTAGTGCTTCAACTCAAATAATGCTCAAAGGACTTTTTATGGTGCTTGACTATCTTTTTAGGCAAAATAGCAGGTAAGTGAAGATAATCTGGTCTGTATTCTTCCTCTTAAAAATATTAGCCTTATTGGGTGCTAGCATGTGTTTAATACCTACTAATTTTATATGAGTACATGGGATAGTGATAAACAAGTGGTATAAATATTGCTCTTACTTACTGGCACAGACTCAGTCAATTGATGTTAGTTTTTATTAATGAAAATGAGTATTGAAACCAGTAAATAAATACAATTAATTAATTCAGCATTAAAGTCCTCTAAGACTAAATTTAAGTTTTCTTTTAAGTATAATCTAGATGTTTCTTCCAGTGTCAGAAAGTCTCTCTTATTGTGTAAATCCTCTATTTAATGAAATGTGGGAAATGAAAAGCAGTCAACTCCCTGCACACTACTCCTTAAGTTATAGTACTACCTGGTTCCAGTATTTTTTTAAGTGTTTTTTTATGGTAAAATATACACAATATAAAATTTACCATTTTTAAGTGTACATTTTAATAGCATTAAGTATGTTCACAGTGTTGTACAACTACCATCACTGTCAATTTCTAGAACTTCTTCATCATCCCAAATAGGAACTCTATATCCATGAAACAGTGTCTTCCATTTCCCTCTCACCACAGCCTTTGGTAACCTCTATCCTACTTTCATCTCTATGGATTTGCCCTTTCCAGGTGTCTCATATAAGTGGAATCATACAATCTAATGTTTTCAAGGTTAATCCATGTTGTAACATATGTCATTCCTTTTTATGGCTGAATAATATTCCATGTGTATATATCACATTTTGTTTACCCATTCTTACATTGATAAGCATTTGTATTGTTTCTAGCTTTTGCGTATTGTGAATCATGCTGCAGTGAACATTGATGTACTAGTATCTGTTTGAGTGCCTGCTTTCAGTTCTTCTGGGTACATACCTAGCAGTAGAATTGCAGGATTATATGGTAATTCTGTATTTAACTTTTTGAGGAGCCAGTGTGCTATTTGTCATAGCAGCTGCACATTCTAGATTCACATAGTTATGCACAAGAGTTCCCAATTTCTCTACATCCTTGCCAATACTTGTTATTTTTTGCTTTTTGGATCATAGCCAGCCTAATGCGTATAAAGTGGTATCTCCTTAAGGTTTTGATTTACACTTCCCTAATGACTAGAGATGTTGAGCATCTTTTCATGTGCTTATTGTCCATTTCTATATCTTCATTGGAGAAGTGTCTACTCAAGTCCTTTGTCCATTTTTAAATGGGGTTTTTGTTGTTGAGTTGTAGGAGTTATTCTGCATATTAATCCTTTATCAGATATTTGCTTTACAAATATTTTCTCCCATTCTGTGGGTTCTCTTTTCACTCTCTTGATAGTATTCTTCGATGTACAAGTTTTGAAATTTTGATGCAGTCCAATTTATCGATTTTTTTTCTTTTATTGCTTGTGCTTTTGGGATCCATTGAACATAGCCAAATATGATGTCATGAAGATTTTCCCCAATGTTTTCTTCTAAAAGTTTTATAGTTTTTAGGTCCCAGTATTTTTATAAAATTCCCTCCACATAGTGCAGGGTTCCCGACTTGAACTTTGAATTCTGATCTCTCTAAGGGTAAAATTAACAGTCAGTATTACCGTGAGGACATGGTAGAGAATACCAAATTTTATTCTGTTTAAGTTTAGATGTTTATAACCTCTTATTGAGAGAAATTATAAGCTGGATGGGATCATGGAGATCATCTGGTTTAGTACTTTCATTAAAAATAGATGAAGACTGAGATCCACATTTCAAAGGAACTTAAAAATTAGTTTCCTAAAATTTCAGTAAAAATTGTCTTTCTATTTTCTCATACAATAAAGAAGTTTAACCCACTTTTTAGTTTCTTTAACAATAATACTGTTAACTATTTTATAACTAATGATGTAACATAGAATGCAAAGAGCTCTGAACTAGGAGTTAGGAGGCTTACATTTTAATTCGGACTCTGCCATGATTTATGTAATGTTTGAACATAGGGATGGGAAGTGATAAAGGGTGATATTTAAGTGATATCTAACCTCTGTAAGGGGGGACTGACTAAGGTTTAATGCCTTATTTCTATCAGGATTACTGAATTTTAGTGGTGTGTGTTGTTGGTGGGGGACAATGTTATCTAAAATTTTCCCATTTAATTACCATTTTATTTTTATTTAGATTTGCAGATGATTATAAAGTCGCTATTCAACAGACTTACTCTTGGATAAATCAGACTGATACTTCAGATAAAAATGGGTTCTTGGTTCTACCAAAAAATAAGAAACGTTTACGACAGAAAACAGCAGTTCATGTGCTGAATTTTTGGTGCTTAAATCCAGCTGTGGTAAGCTTATCATGCTGTAAATGACAATTCTGTCTTCTTGCTCAATACCAACAATTAAATAAATGTGCTTGACTGTTTTAAAGATGATTTTATGTATCTAATGTTGTTTCCTTTTAGGCCTTTTCAGATATTAATGGCAAGGTTTGGACGATTGTTTTGACATCTGGGACATTATCACCAATGAAATCCTTTTCATCAGAACTTGGTGTTACATTTACTATCCAACTGGAGGCTAATCATGTCATTAATAACTCACAGGTTAGGTTTTTTGTTGTTGTTTTTTTTTTGAAGGCTCTTAGTCTTTTTACCTCAGTATAATTTATAAACAAATTAAAAGGTAACTGAAGTACTGGCAAACAAATCCTGATAGGAAAGTCAACATTTCAGTTTTAGAATAAAGGAAAATTTGTCAGCTACTTGGTAGTGTCAACAAAAGGAAATACGAATAAATAGCATTCCTTCAACCCAGTGAGTAAAAATATACACTTTCAAGGCAAAGACCTTATTGCAATTTCCTTATTTAAATAAGTTTTAAGTTTTTTAATGAAAATGAAAAAGAAAACAAAAATTCAACTTTCTTTTTTTACTGTAGTTCCTAATTGTTTAATTATTTGTGTTTTTCTTTTCCATTAAACTATGGTATATCCTTATTCTAATCTTTACATCCTCATCTTTCCACTGCACCTAGATTAATACCTGGTATTAGTTAGCAAGTGTTCAGCACGTTTGCATATCTGAAATGAATTAAAAATATTCTTATGAATCCTGTGACTTAAGATTTTAATTTTATTATTTATTTATTTATTTATTCGTTTGTTTTTATTTTTGGCTGTGTTGGGTTGTCATTGCTGTCTGTGGGCTTCTCTGGTTGCGGTGAGTGGGGGCTTCTCCGTTGCAGTGCACAGGCTTCTCATTGTCGTGGCTTCTCTTGTTGTGGAGCACGGGCTCTAGGCGCGCAGGCTTCAGTAGTTGTGGCGCACGGGCTTAGTTGCTCTGCGGCATGTGGGATCTTCCCGGGCCAGGGCTCGAACCTGTGTCCCTTGCACTGGCAGGCAGATTCTTAACCACTGCGCCACCAGGGAAGCCCAGATTTTAATTTTTTATAACAATACAATGTAAATGTTACTTTAATTTTCCTAAGAATGTTTGGATTGTCATTTGTCAGTCTGCCTTCTATTTCTTTTTAGGAAGTAATTTAAAGTGGTTAGCTACATGCTTAATACCACCTGTGGGCCTAATACAATTCTAATTCTTTATAAAGAGCTATAGTTTTCAACCAAGAAGTATTTTTGGAAATTACTGGCATTTAGTAGGTGAGAGCCTTGAATGCTAAACTCCTATATAACCAAGGATTTTGCTTTCCAAAATCCAGAATGCTCCTGTATAGAAACATTGCTATAAGCAGTAGCAAAGGAAAAATATATGTTGCACATTTTCAGGATATTTTCCTTAGAGGTTCAAATACATATGGAAAGTTATTAGTAAATTCAGCATATATTTTTTCAAAAGAATGTTATTATAGGTTCTGTGTTCTCAATCTAGTGCACAAAAGCCCGTTTAACCTGTAATGTCGCTAAATAATAATTAACAATAATAATAATGCTAGTTCAGCTGGATTCTGTTATATTTCCCCCAACTTTTAAAAAGTTTATTTTTTATTTTAATTGTGGTAAAAAACATGTCATAAAACTTACCATCTTAACCATTTTTAAATGTATAGTTCAGTTTTGTTAAGTATATTCACGCTGTTGTATATAACCAATCTCTAGAGCTTTTTCATCTAGCAACACTGAAATTCTATTCTTAAACAACAATTCTCCATTCCCCCCTCCTCTCAGCCCCTGGTAACCACCATTCCACTTTTTGTTTTTATGAATTTGACTATTCTAAATACCTCATGTAAGTGGAATCACAAGGTTTTTGTGATTAGTTTATTTCGCTTAACCTGGTGTCTTCAAGTTTCATCCTTGTAACATGAATCAGAATTTCCTTCCTTTTTAAGGCTGAGTAATATTCCAGGTGTGTGTGTGTGTGTGTGTGTGTGTGTGTGTGTGTGTGACATTTTGTTTGTTCATTCATTCCTTGATCACCCCAAATTTTTATTTAAAAAATTATAACTTGAAAAATGGAAAAAATAGTATTAATATAGTGAATATCTTTATATCCTTAACCTAGATTCATCAGTTCTTAACATTTTGCATCTGTATATATATGAGACAAATGAAGAGAAGAGTAATATTGCAAAATGTTGATGATTACATTAATTTTGGTTATGGTATTAGAAAGTAATTTGTAGACATAGTGACACCTTGCCCTTAATTAGTTTAGCATGTTTCTCCTAAGAACAAGTACATAATCTTGCATAACCACAGTATCATGATCATATCCAAGCGATTTAATATTGATACAGTAGAATCTATATTTTTCCAGATATTCCCAATGTATCTTTTTTTTTTGATGATAAATGCATTTCATCATTTATTTAATGTTTAAGCTCTCACACTAGATTTTTACAAGCTGGTGAACACTGACAAATTATTTCTCCCACAGAACTATAACCACATGTTCCAGGACAGTATAAATATATGGTTGAGCTAACGTTAATACTCATCACCATTTTATCTATTACATAATAAAACAAATTGTCAAGTATCCACATATTAAGTTACATAGCTCCAAAGACATAAAACATTAAATGTCTGCTCAATTCATTAGCAGAAACCCACTTTTTTTTTTGGCAAGAGAGGTTGGGAATCACACTTCAAACAAAAATAAGTTGGTAAACAACTTCAGATAAGTTTGAAAAAAAATTATAAGAATTTCAGAAATGTTATGATTAAGAATTGTTTTAGCTACAATAACAAAGTAGCTTTTCTACCTTTTAAAAACATATTTACTAAATTAAAGTACATATTCTACATGTTCTTCACAAGACAAAGGCAACATTTTACTAAAAATACTTAATAGCCCCCTCCCATTCTTTTTTCAGGCCCTCCCTGTAAGTTACACCCCAAAGTGCAAACATTAAAATTAACTGTAAGGCTTTTTTGTCTGGAGGTGTTAAAGACATGTGCTTCTGTACAATGTAGATTTTCTATAACAGCACAAAATGAGTTTTATAGAAAGACATTAAATAATCACTGTAAGACTTGGTTAATTTAAAAAAAGAGCAAATCTCATGTATACTGGTATGAATGTGGAAGATGTAAACATATCGTGAGCAAATAACCTCATAGGCCCTACTTTCTACATTGGAAATGCTGGAAGGAATAAACCACATAAGGTCCAGAGTTTTCATAGTTCCTGGGATTTTAGTTGTATATCATACTAAAAATATACAAGAATTGTGCTGGGTATTTTGGCACCTAGTCTTTCTAAATTTCTTATATATTGATAAGATTCTGGCATGGAAACAGATTTAAAGACATGACTCAGTACTGCATGATTTCAGGAGAGGTCATTTGGTACAAACAATAAGCACATTTTAAATGCTGAACAGAAAGAATCCTTTGCTAAGTGGCTAAGTAGGTTGATCATAACCCAAGCATAGAGGTTGCAATTCTGCCAGGCTTGTGGCTGGTAAAACTGCTTTTCGACACTCCTATGGAAGTTTCATCAGACTTTACCAAGCCAATGTGCTGGCTAACATGTACGACAGATTCCGTCTGTCTAGGTTCCACTTCCAAGCAGTGGCATCAGGCACCCCAGTTTTATTGAATGCAACAGTTGTTTCTATGACCATTGGAGTCTTTGAAGCGCAGCCACATTTTAGGACGATACTTCTCCAAATACAAAAGTTGCTTGCTGTTAAAAGCTCCATGCCGCTTTTGTCTTATGAACTGTACTGCATCTTCATATTTCATTCCAGCTTCAATTAATGCTAGGACGACAAGCAATGGACCTCTCCCAAGGCCTGCAACACAATGAAAGGCAATACAACAACCAGGGTCTTAATGAAACTTAATTTTCACAAGACTTAACCAGTCATCAACCATCTGGTTAGATGGTGGTACACCATCATCAAAAGGCCAATCAAGAACATGGATGCCTTCTTTCTCCAGAAGAGTAGTGTCATAAGTTGCTTCACATACTCTTACTATTGTGGTAACCATACTTCTTAAGTTCCTCTATAAATTTGTTTAAAGTTGCATTAGTTGGATTGTGTGTAATGAGAAATCTCATGTTCTTGTAAGTGACTTCCACGTGAGCTGGGCGGTTCATTCGAGCCATGTTAATTTTGTTAAAAAACACTCAATAGGGTTATGAAAGAATTTTTAAAATTGAATACAGAAATGATGCAAATAAACTGAGTCTACTTCAATATACTCCACTTGAAATTCTCAGTGCTTTCGAGTATGAAGTTGGGAGTAATGGGAAATGAAATGGACCTCCTAACAAGAAGCAGCAATTCTTCAATCCAGTAATACTGAGGCAATAGAAAGGGAGTGCACTGAGGTTTACCCCATCAATGTCAGAACTTTTGTAAAAAATTCTCCGTGGATTTCAATTCAACACTTCTGTGTCAAGGTTAGCCACTCTTATGGGGGCTTCTTGGTGGAGTAGTAATGAATTTCTACAGTTCACTTGTCTGCATAGAGGTTGTGCTATGCCTGGCAGTAGTCTCCAGCCGTTCAGAAACTCCATAAATGTGTGACCAAGAACACCACAGAACTGCCTCTCTCTAGCCTGTTCTCTTGGCGTAGGTTTGGTTATCCCAAGAAACGTCCACTCTTGTAGCTTCACTCTCAGGGCACCGAATGCTCCCAGTGTGTCTTTTATACCTGTTTATTTTTCTTATTCTTGATTCAGGATCCAGTCAAGTATTATACATTGCATTTGGTTTTCAAGTCTCTTTAGTTTTTTTTTTTCTTTCTTATTTTAGACTGAAGTATAGTTGATTTACAGTATTAGTTTCAGGTGTACAACATAGTGATTCAAAGTTTTTATAGATTATAAAAACTCCATTTAAAGTTTATACTCCATTTAAAGTTATAAAATATTGGCTATTATCCCTATGCGGTACAATATATCTTTGTAGCTTATTTATTTTATACATAGTAGTTTGTACCTCTTAATTCCCTACCCCTATCTTGCCCTTCCCCCCACTAGTAACCACTAGTTTGTTCTATTTGGGAATCTTTTCTGTTTTGTTATATTCATTTGTGTTGTATTTTTTAGATTCCACATGTAAGTGATAACATACAGTATTTGTCTTTCTCTGTCTGACTTATTTCACTTAGCCTAATACCCTCCGGGTCCATCCATGTTGTTGCAAATGGCAAGATTTCATTCTTTTTTATGGCTGAGTACTCTTCCATTGTGTGTGTGTGTGTGTGTGTGTGTGTGTGTGTGTGTGTACCACATCTTCTTTATCCATTCATCTGTGATGGACATTTAGGTTGCTTCCATATCTTTAGCTGTTGGAAATAACACTACTATGAATATTGGGGTACATGTATCTTTTCAAATTAGTGTTTTTGTTTTCTTCAGATATACTCCCAGAATTGGAATTGCTGGATCATATGGTAGTTCTGTTTTTAGTTTTTTGAGGAACCTCCATATAGTTTTCCATAGTGGCTGTACCAGTTCATGTCTCTTTAGTCCTTAAAATAGTTTCCTTGCCCTTTTTTTCTGTCTTTCATGACTTTTTTTTTTTTTTTTTTTTTTTTGTGGTAGGCGGGCCTCTCACTGTTGTGGCCTCTCTCATTGCGGAGCACAGGCTCCGGACGCTCAGGCTCAGCGGCTATGGCTCATGGGCCCAGCCGCTCTGCGGCATGTGGGATCTTCCCGGACCGGGGCACGAACCCATGTCCCCTGCATCGGCAGGCGGACTCTCAACCACTGCGCCACCAGGGAAGCCCCATGACATTTTTAAAGAATTCAAGTCACTAGTTGTCCTTAGGAATATTTTATAATCTGGATTTTTCTGATTGTTTTCTCATGATAAGATTCAAGTTAAAGTGTTTGGTAAGAATACTATATAAGTGATATCATTGCTTCCCATTGTATCATATCAAGAAACACATACTATCAGTTTATCTTATTACTAGTTGATCATTTGGTTTAAAGTTGATTAAACTGGTATCCATCAGATGTCATCTTGCAAAATGTACCTCAATCTTGCATATCATTTCCAAATATAAGACTATTACATTTTTCAACAATCTGAAGTGTTTATATTGTCTTTAGAATACTAATAAAATTTGTGCTTTCTGTTAGTCAAATTAACTATACTAAGGCTAGACCTATGTAAATGTAGAGGAATTGCACATAACTGTAAAATTTGGTGGGTCTGATTTTCTGATTATAGATCTTTGAGCATCAGGGAATTTGTGAAACAGTAGTTCCTGTCATAATTGAATCTTAGAGACTTAACTATAGCAGACGTACCAGCCCTCATCTCTTATTTTGGATTCATTTCTGATTTATTCATTTCATTTGTTCCTATCATCTAACAAAATGTTGTTACCTGCTTAATTTTGTAAAGCTATTGAGGAAATACATAAATATAACCTGTTTTTCTTTCATCCTAAGAGAATTCAGTGGTCTGCCTAAAGTAAAACTTTCATAAATTAAATCTATATATAATTAATTAAAGGTAATAGGAAAAAAACCCAACAATCTAAAAGTAAATTTTCTCTAAACTCATTGCTTGATCTTTTTTTGACATACACATAATTAAGGCTCCCAAATTAAATGCTTATTAGCCTGCCTCATTTAAGCATAACTCTAATACTGACATATTTATATTCTAGGTTTGGGTTGGTACCATCGGGTCAGGCCCCAAGGGTCGCAATCTCTGTGCTACCTTCCAGCACACGGAAACATTTGAGTTCCAGGATGAAGTGGGAGCAGTTGTGTTATCTGTGTGCCAGACTGTGAGCCAAGGAATTTTGTGTTTCCTGCCATCTTACAAGGTAGAGGAATATTTATTTTTTCTTTTGCCTTTAAAAGATCATGTGGCATAACTACCACAAGCAACAGGGGAATTACAGTTTCCTAAACTTCATATATTATTTTACTTGTTTACTAAGATGCTGCCTGATTGTTCTACCACTGTTTTACTTGAAAGTCTAAAAGACTAAAGGTCTTCAAACAGTGTTAGTTATATAAGAGAGCTATTTTTGTATATGTGGTCTTTATTCTTAGGGGCAGGTTGATATTTTCATGATTAAAGGAAAAAACATTTTCACTTTGATAAATTACACTTTTTGAATGTTTCAGTAATCTGAATAAGACTTTCTTTGTTGAACATCTTTTTTTTTTTTTGGAGTATAATTGCTTTACAATGTTCTGTTAGTTTCTGCTGTACAATGAAGAGAATCAGCTATATGTATACATATATCCCCTCCCTCTTTGACCTCCCTCCCACCCACTTCCCCCCATCCCACCCATCTGGGTCATCACAGAGCATGGAGTTGAGCTCCCTGTGCTATACCAGAGGTTCTCACTAGCTATCTATTAGGTTGGCCCAACCCAATATTTTACGCCTGGTAGTGTATTTATGTCAAACCTAGTCTCCCAATTCGTCCCACCCTCGCTTTCCCTCCCTGTGTCCACATGTCCATTCTCTACGTTTACATCTCTATTCCTGCCCTCGAACTAGGTTCATCTGTACCATTTTCCTAGATTCCACATACATGCATTAATATATGATATTTGTTTTTCTCTTTCTGACTTACTTCACTCTGTATGACAAACTCTAGGTCCATACACATCTCTACAAATGACCCAGTTTCGTTCCTTTTTATGACTGAGTAATATTCCATTATATATATGTACCACATCTTCTTTATCCATTCATTTGTCAATGGAAATTTAAGTTGTTTCCTTGTCTTGGCTATTGTAAACAGTGCTGCAGTGAACATTGGGATACAAGTGACTTTTTGAATTATGTTCTTGATTACGCTAAATTAACACTGAATTTCTATGATAAACCCCACTTGGTCATGATGTATTATCATTTTGTATATTGCTAAATTCTATTTGCTAATATTTTCCTAAAGATTTTGGTTTCTGGGCTTCCCTGGTGGCGCAGTGGTTGAGGGTCCGCCTGCCGATGCAGGGGACACGGGTTCGTGCCCCAGTCCGGGAAGGTCCCACATGCCGCGGAGCAGCTGGACCTGTGAGCCATGGCCACTGAGCCTGCACGTCCGGAGCCTGTGCTCCACAGTAGGAGAGGCCACAGCAGTGAGAGGCCCACGTACCTCAAAAAAAAAAAAAAAAAAAGTCTGTTCTGCTAGTCTGTGCCTTTTTAGAGTTTTTACTCCATTTAAATTTAACGTAATTATTCATAAGGTAATTTTTACATCTGCCACTTTGCTGTTTGTTTTCTGTATGTTATCTTTCCCTCCATTCCTCCATTACTTCCTTCTTTTCTGTTAGATATATATTTTCTAGTGTGCCATTTACATTTTTCTAGTGTGCTCTTTTAATTTCATTAGCATTTCTTTTACTATATATTTTGAGTTATTTATTTTCTTAATGGTTGTCCTGGGAATTACAATAAACAATTTATACAATGTAGTTTGAATTGATACTAACTTAGTTTCAATAGTATGTTAAAACTTAGATCTTCTATAGCTATAGTATGTCCCACTTTCTTTGTGCTATCGTTGTTGCAGAGCACAGTAAAATTGTGCAGAGCACAATAAAAATTACATATTTATACATTGTATGCCTATCAAAACAGATTTATAATTATTGCTTTATGCATTTGTCTTTTAAATGAGACAGGAGACAAAAAGTTACAAATAAAAAATATATTTATACTGCCTTTTTTTATTTACGTATGTTGTTACTTTTACCAGTACTCTAATTCTTCCTGTAGCTTTCAGTTACTGTCTAGAGTCTCTAAACACTCATTCTTAAATAGAGTCTGCCTTGCACCTCTCTCAGTTGTAATCCATTGTCATCATGGAGCCCTTTTGATCTGATGGTAAGGTATTGGGAAAGGCAAAGCATCCTCTAATTCTTTGATTAAGTCTCAGTCCTTTAGTGGGCCTGTGTCCTTGGGCTATAACCTTCACATGTGTTTCTCAGCTCTTTATTCATCTCCTTAGATGAGTCAGGAAGTCTAGAGGGAGCTGAAGTTTGGATAATTTTCCTTTTCCCCAATTTTGGATAAGGCTGTGGCAAAGTCTTCTTCCTTACTGGGAGATTGGCCTTTGTTATGGGGAATGCCTAGAGTATATTTCAAAATGGTTGTGTTTCCCCCTCTTCCTGCCAGGAAAAGGAGGGTTTTTCTTAGCTCTTTACTGTGATAACTTTGTGGGGGATGTTCCTGGAGGCAGTATCTACAAAATATGGGGGCCCCCTAGGGATGTGGCCCATAGGAGTTTCTCACTATTACACTAGTATACACTGTGCCTCCAGCAATTAATCCAAATTATCATTTAAGCATTCCTACCAATTTATGGTTTTAGTGTCTTCTGCTCCCAGTAGCAGTTCTGGACTGTGATTCTCTGTATTCACTACCTCTCCAGATTTTAGGATAGCAGTTTGCCTTATGACCTCAGTTCTCTGATGTGTCCAAGTCATTGATTTTCAGTTTGTTTAGCTTTTTTCTTGGTGTAAGATGGGTATGATGACTTCTGAGTTCTTTACGTATTGGAGCTGAAAGCGGAAGTCCTAATTTTATCTTTAAAAATGTATTTTCAACTGAGTTTCAGAATGTAGATATAATTTACTTAAACGATAGAACCAACACATTGTAATAGCCTTTGTCTGTACCACTGTCAACTCTTACACATTACAGTGCCTAGAGTCATTGAATGTCATCTCTTTTGCATCTTGAAGGGGTTAGACGTTGGACATGCAGAAGACATGAGAGCTTACATTAGAATTTATTTCGGGGGAAATTTGGGACATACAAATTTAAGTTTTCAAATCACACATTGCAGTGGTAAATCATTTTTTCCTGTATGTCTAGATAATTACAATCCATGATTTACTCAAAACTTTACTTTTTTACTGAGAGAAATGAAATGAATTTCCTTTCATTATAAACTGCAGCATTTGTATAAGGATAAAAATGAGAAAGTTGTTGTTCTAGATTCCCCTCACACACACACACACACACCTTTCAGAGCCTTCTAAAGTTACTAAATATTGTAATAGTTTCATGAAGAATACCATTCCTCCACTAAGATAAATTTGATTTTGACTCTATTGTCATTTAACTAGTGGCACCACTGCTTTAGAACTCTCTGAGAGATCATTTTTATGGGTACAAGAGTTTTTAAACTCTTTTTATGGATAGAGAAGTTTCCATTAAATCATTTTGAAAAGAGACTCTCTGGTGCCAAAGTAGCAACTTGGATCTTTTTATTTGTACATTGCAGACTGTGATTTTCTTTTACATCTTGGAGTAAAAACTATTTTCCCTGAGGGGACATTTTGCATTCACCACTCATTGTCAGATAAGGAATAAAAGCAAAATGTTTCAGTCTCTATTTACAATTTTTATAAATATTGTTTAATATTAAGCTTGTAAGTTGAGAAATTTGCAGTGCTACTAGTTTGACGTTTCTCATTTTTAAGCTGTACTGCATTTAATTTAAAGGAGAAACCAAATTGTTCCACGTAAAACATTTTTCTTTTTTCTTGTTTAGACACTTGAAGTTTCGGTAGATTGTGGATTTGCCTTATTTTAAGTGATGAACTGAGCCTTTTTAAGGAATTTTTTCCACTGTGTTAAATAAAAGGAATCTTGATGGTGTTGAAGCCTTTGGGATGGTGATAAGGAGGTTGTACATCTCTGAGAAGTGAGGAGTACTTAAGAACTTCTGCTCTTTTTTATTCACTCATTTGTTTATTCCTTCATTAATGTATTCATTTGACAAACATTTATTGGGCACATACTACATTCTGGGTAGAGAATTCAAATGACTTGGCCAAGGTCAGATGTTTAATTGGTGAATGTACATGCCTTAGAACTCTTGATTTTCTAGTCCAATGCTGTCTTCGTAATAGTATTTCTAGAGTTGGATATTTGAAATATAGTTATCTGATAAAATTAATTTGATCCATTACTTTTTGTTTAGAACAATATGCACATGTGTACAAATACCTGCATATTGGTATATTTCATAATTTATATTTGCTTTGCACATTTGGCTTTGCTTGTGAGCTAAACTGTTATTGTTAGGAAGAGAGATACAAGAGGTACTCTGAAGGAATAGGTTGAAAAGCTGCTTTAATGAGTAAGTGATCAAATATTCTGAAAAATAGAGTAATTGGAAAGTAGCTATTTAAATAACCATTTTTTTGCTTTGTTTTGTTTTATATGCATGTATAGAGTCATGTATACCCTTCCTCTATAAATAACATGCATACATCTGGCTCCAAAAAAGCCTTATAAAAATGTATTGGTTATATGTATAACTGATTCACTTTGCTGTACACCCGAAACTAACACAACATTGTAAACAACTATACTTCAATAAAAAATTTTAAATATATATTTATTGGTTATAATTTTTAAGTGAACAATCTAGGGAGAATAAGAGAAGTTAAGATTAAACTAGAGTCAAGGATGGCCATGTCACAGTTTGGCAAAGGATCAAGTAATACATCTGTATTCATTCTAACTGCTTGTGCATCCCTCACTCCCCAACATTGGTTCTAAACTGTATTTTCCTTGGATAAAAGCATAGAGAAAGCACCTTTGGGGGAATAACAGGCAAATTGGTTAAATTTAACTTATGATTAATTTACTACACATTTCCATATTAAAGCAACTTATTTGAACTTGATGTGAGCTAGACAAAGTTGGAGGCTCCAGGTATTCATCTTGGTTACAGTCTTTTAATATCCATCTATAGTTAATCTTTGTAAAAGAGACCAATGGATTTTTCCTTGTGGCTGATACTCTCAGATTGGCAGCTTTTGAATTTAGGTGATTTGGGTATCATCAGTTGGGAAATTACCTTGATGCAATGGATACCCCTAAATACGCTCATCAGACAGGCTATCCCAAAGGTGATGAGACAGAGAAGCTAACAGACAAATTAAGATTCTTGAATCACAAAGTTTATTTAAATAAATTTCAAACACGTACTTAGAAGTAAAAGGAAAGAGTTGAGGGTAAGTTAACACATTTAGGAGAGGATACAAGTGGGTGGAAGGACCACATTACCTAAATCCTGGGTTATGCAGTTTTCATATGTCTTGTCTTTCATTCTCTGCCACATCAGCATTTTTTGCTGATACTGTAGCTACAAAGACTAGAAATGAGTTTGAGCAACTTGGCTCAGTAGATGGAAAGTGCTCAAGGCTAATGACACAGTCGTACTTTATTAAAGAAAAGCAGGGGCAGGTGTACTTGGCCACAGCTCCAGCCTACCAGTTAGCCTACCGAGCAACTATCGCTTTTATTTGCCTTTCTTGGGGAAGGGGATACATGGGGCCAGGATGGGTATCAACAATGGGTGGCTGACTTAAGATTTCATGAATAATTGAGTGTTTCATATGCCTCAGATATATTTGGTATATCTTGACTATTTATTGCTTCATGTATATATAGCATATCTTGAACACTTAGTGTCTACTTGATCTAACCACCCCTTTCCATCTATGTTCATACATATGTACTGTACTTATTTTATCTGTTTAACATGTCTTATACATTTCCAACTTCTATCTGTGGTTTAAACATCTTACGAGTTTCACATATCCATTTGGTTTCTTGTCTTTTATAATAGAATTGAATATTCTCAAATACTACAACAAATACAAATTACAGATGTGAATTCTCTAAGTTTCTTGCCTTCAATTTTAAGGTGCCAGATTCTCAAGGGTTACCACGTTTTAAAACTCTTTCAGAAAAAAATATGGCATTTTCTATAGGACATAGTAAATGAATAGTTAGAGCCCATACCAATGCATTGGTATTTGCCTTGGTACAAAGTACTATTTTTGAAGAGTTTTTAGAAATAACATTTGCCTCAGTTACCTGGTTTTTAGATAATGTTAGCTTGAAGATGGTATAACTAGGAAATCATGGTAACATAACAGATCATAAAGGGAAAAATATCATCAAGGAAAAAAATCTACAGATAGCAGCTTAATGTAGAAAAGTCTATTGATTATGTAATTTTTTAAAAAATAGAGTTTATTTTTTTAAGAGCAGTTTTAGGTTCACAGCAAAATTGAGTGATCAGTACAGAGAATTTTTGTTCTAGTCTCACACATGCATAGCCTAGGACATTATCGATACTCCTCACCAAAATGGTACATTTATTATACCGATGACCTTATATTGACACATCATTATCACCTGAAGTCCATAGTTTAAATTCGGGTTGCTCTTGGTATTATATATTCTATAATACTTATAGAATGAGTTTTTATAAATGTGTAGTGACATGTTTCCACCATTATAGTATCATACAGAGTAGTTTCACTGCCCTAAAAATGTTCTGTGCTCTTCCTGTTCATTCCTCCCTCCCCCTAACCCTTAGCAATCACTGGTCTTTTTACTGACTTCATAGTTTTGCCTTTTCCAGAATGTGATATAGTTGGAATCATATAATAAGTAGTCTTCTCAGATTAGCTTCTTTCACTTAGCTGTATGCATTTAAGTTTCCTCCCTGTCTTTTCATGGCCTGAATAGCTCATTTCTTTTTAGTGTGGAATACTATTCCATTGTCTGGATGTACCAGTTTATCCATTTACCTACTGAAGGCTTTGGCAGTTATGAATAAAGCTGCTGTAAACATCTGTGTGTAGGTTTTTATGTGGATGTAAGTTTTCAGTTCATTTGGGTAAATATCAAGGAGCATAACTGCTGGATCATATGGTAAGTGTATGTTTGGTTTTATAGGAAACTGTGAAATTGTCTTTCAGTGTCTGTACTATTTTGTATTCCCACCACATCCTTGTCAGCATTTGGTGTTGTCAGTGTTTTAGATTTTGGTGATTTTAATAAGTGTGTAGTGCTACCTTGTTAGTTTTTGTTTGTTTGTTTGTTTGTGGTATGCGGGCCTCTCACTGTTGTGGCCTCTCCCATTGCGGAGCACAGGCTCTGGACGCGCAGGCTTAGCAGCCATGGCTCACGGGCCCAGCTGCTCCGCGGCATGTGGGATCTTCCCGGACCGGGGCATGAACCCGTGTCCCCTGCATTGGCAGGCAGACTCTCAACCGCTGCACCACCAGGGAAGCCCTACCTTGTTTTTTTTTGATTTGCAATTCCCTGCTGACCTAAAATGTGGAACATCTTTTCATATACTTATTGGCCATCTGTATACTTCTTTGGTGAGGTGACTGTTCAAATCTTTGGCCCATTTTTCAATTGGATTGTTTTCTTATTGTTGAATTTTAGGAGTTCTTTATATATTTTGGATAATAGTTCTTTATCAGATGTGTTTTTTTCCCAGATGTGTATTTTCTCCCAATCTGTGGCTTGTTTTCTCATTCACTTATTAAATACTATTTCTACTGTTAGCTTTGGTTTGGTCCTCATCTCTAAATTAAATTATTCTTAACTGATCTTTCTCCCTTCAATCTTTCCCTCACCAGTTTTTCCCCCATATTGATCATCATATTACTCTCCTTTTTAACCCTCAGTAAACCAGTAAAAAGTCATCAACATTTCTCATTTTTCTTTTTTATATTTTAAGTAATTATAGGAATAATTTATAGAAGTAAGAAAAAAAGAATAGTAAAAACAAAAGCCAACATTATTAGAAGCTAAAGAGGTTAGACATAAACTCTCTTTGTAGCAAGTAAATTTTGGTGTATTAATATAAAAACATCAAAGAGTAATGTCAGGTGTCTTTAGAAACAATGAGATGGGAAGAGACAGTCCATGTTGCTGTCACAAAATATTGTCATGAAGCCCTTCCTGCTGAATAATTCACTGCATGAGAATACCATTGTTTCTTCTTGTCCTTAGATGTGTATTGATCACATATCAATTCTTGAATCTGAGAAGTTTTGTGCAGTATATTGTTATCTGAAGATTCATAGTCTGAGATTTCACTTACACCATCCAATTTCACCATTGTCACTAGAATTGGAGTGTTGCTCTGACTCTTTTGTCTTCTTATTCATCTAATAATTATGATAAATCTTCCTTTGTTGATTTCCTTTTCTTTGCTATTGTGGACATAAATGAAAAATTTTCAGTTCTCAACACTTCAGTGAAAGCTAAAAACAGCTTA
Organism: Mesoplodon bidens; assembly: GCF_964165515.1. Lineage (NCBI taxonomy): Eukaryota > Metazoa > Chordata > Mammalia > Artiodactyla > Ziphiidae > Mesoplodon > Mesoplodon bidens. Next base: position 6,930,764 of record NC_138179.1, read on the forward strand.
CAAATATGGTGTCCTCAGTTTTCTTTTCTACTTTCTGGAAAGATGATGCAATACTTTGAACAATACTGTAAGAAGAAAGAATGGCAGATAATTATTGCATCATCCTAGGTGACTCCATCATTCTTCTCTTATTTTTTTAGTTTTTTTAGAATTATTAGGAATAATTTGATCATTAATAATGGGTAATGATGAAATTATTTGTAGGATATTGAAACAGCTGAATGTTTCAAGATGTAGGAAAAGTAATGTCAGTAAGATCCCATAATATTTCTTAGAATTATAGAAGAGTTCAGTTAACCCATATGGTAATTGCAAGATACAGTAGGTTTTATCCTATTTTATTAAAGTACATTTTGTCTTGGTTTTTTTTGGAAGTGTGCTAAGAGAAAAAAGTGATGAAATATCTTTACAAATAGTTAGAAATGTTCAGAAATGAAAAATGGATCCATTGGACCCAAATGGTATACCAAGGGTTAAAAACCTTTAATAATTCCCAGTTTGCTTTTCTTTAATAAACTTACTTACTTACTTACTTACTTACTTATTTATGACTGTGTTGGGTCTTCGTTGCTGTGCACGGGCTTTCTCTAGTTGCGGTGAGCGGGGGCTACTCTTTGTTTCAGTGCATGGGCTTCTCATTGTCGTGGCTTGTCTTGTTGTGGAGCACAGGCTCTAGGCGCACAGGCTTCAGTAGTTGTGGCACGTGGGCTCAGTAGTTGTGGCTTGCAGGCTCTAGAGCTCAGGCTCAGTAGTTGTGGCACATGGGCTTAGTTGCTCTGCGGCATGTGGGATCTTACCAGGCCAGGGCTCGAACCCATGTCCCTTGCATTGACAGGCAGATTCTTAACCACTGCGCCACCAGGGAAGGCGCCCCCCAACCCAGTTTTCTAAAAGAAAATCCTTTACATTTCCTGGAAGCCTTGGTTATTTTTCAGCCTTATGCCTAGCGCTCCCCCATCCTATATATACCCCTTTTTAAGGCATATTGTATTATTATGAGTGCTTTCAGCTGCCGTGTATTTTCATACCTACGTAAAAGTGGTAGGCAGAGTTCTAAGATGGCCCCCCACGATTCTTGGCCCCTGGTGTACACACTCCTTCCCTCATTTATTCAGTCAAATACTAATCTAGGTACTGTGAAGGGATTTTGCAAATGAAATTAGTCGACTTTAAAATAGGGAGATTATTTAGCTGTCTCTTATATAATCATATGAAGCCTTTAAAAGCAGAGAGTTTTCTGAAGCTGGTTGCAGAAGAGAGTGTCAGAGGTATGACATCTAGCTGGTCTGGAAGAAAGCAGCATCCATGTTGAACTGACTGGTGGGAGGGTGGGGCACATAGCAAGGAATTGCAGGTGGTCTCTATGAGCTGAGAGCAGTCCCAGCCAACGACTAGCAGAAAAATGGGAGCAATTGTCCTACAGCCAGTAGGACATAAATTCTGCCAATAACCAGTGACCTTGGAAAAGAACCCCAAGTCCCAGATAACAACTGTAGCCCTGGCCAACAACTTAATTTTAGCCCAGTGAGACCCTGAGCAGAGAATCCAGTCTGTTTTGCTATGCCTGGACTTCTGACCTACAGAAACTGAGATAATAAAATGGGTGTTGTTTTTATGCTGCAGCATGGATGAACCTGGAGGACATTATGCTAAGTGAAATTAGCCAATCACAAAAAGACAAACACTGTATGATTCCATTTGTGTGAGAGATCTAGAGTAGTCAAATTCATAGAGACCGAATGTAGAAGGGAAGTTGCCAGGGGCTGGGGGAAGAAGGGAGTTGTTTAATGGATATGGTTTCAGTTTTGCAAGATGAATAGAGTTTTGGAAATTGGTTGTACAATAATGTGAATATACTTAACACTACTGAACTATACACTTAAACATGGTTAAGATGGCAAATTTTATGTTATGTATATTTCACCAAAATTTTAAAAATAATTTCAAAAAGTGGGTCTTGTTTTAAGTCACTAGATTTGTGGCTAATTTGTCATGCAGCAATAGTGTTCATAGTGTTGTGTCTGCTTGAAATCCACTCTCTGACTTTTTTATTATCCAGAAATTTTATACTCTACCCAGCTCAAAGGTTTACTCTGTTAAACCATCCTTAACCCTCAGGAAAAGTTAGTCCCTCTTTCCTCTGCCTAACCGTATACATCTATAATAGCGCTCACCACATCGTATTTTAAGCATTTTTCTTTTAGGTCTTCTTCACTAAGTTGTGAAGTGGTGTTTTTTCCAAAGCATTTCACCTTCCAGTTTTATAACGACAGGTTTACAACAGATTCAGGTTGGCAATACCTGAAAGTAGTAGGTTTTAGGAAACATTGTACTGGTTGCTTATTACTCATTTTCTTTTCTCAGCCTGGATTCTACCTTAGATTCTAATAGTGCGGGAACACTGACCTTGTTTGGTTTACTTTAATTATTAGCCTTTTAACGAAGGGATAGAAAATGAGTTGCTTCCCCACCCCCACACACACTTTTAAACTACAATCAATCTACTCAGGTAAGAAATGAAACATATAAATGAATTTGTGTGAATAAATTTATTGATTCAGATTTCAGCCAACATTTATTAAGCCAACAGTTCTTGACTCTAAAGTAGCAAAACTGGTTAAATACATACTTTTTAACCAGATGGTTACTTCAGACATTGATGAACCATGTTGATCAATCAACAGAAATTCAGAATTCATGTTTTAAAGAGTTAAGAATTTGTTCCGTGCATGAATAGCTATTGGGTTCTTAATATCTTCTTTTCAAGGGATTTCAACAAAGTAGGTGAGGAAATGTATGAGTTATTTCTGAAATTCAGTTTGTTTGAAAATTTTTACAATGTAAGTATTGTATATTTTTATTAAAATATATCAATAAATGACTCCAAATAAGCATATCAGTATCAGTAGTGCAGCTCTAACATTTTCATAGTCCTCATTCTTATAACAGATTTGTGAGAGGGAATATTCCTTGTCAGAGACTGTATGACCTTTCATTTCCATATAGATAGCCAACAACTACAAGTGATCTTACTTTCACTTCAGGACAGCATTCCTCCATATTATTCTTCCTAGTATATTACTGACTGCATGTATGTTCACTGAATGTTTGATCCTGAGCTATAACCCAGCCTCTTGAGATATCACCAAATAGTTAAAGTATAGGAAATTGTTTCAATAGAAATTAATATTTTTGGTTTTCTCATATTTTAGATATGAATACAGCAAGAATTAAGGATGTACCCATTTTTCCTTTAAAATGTTATAAAATACACTACCACTTATTTTCCATTTTTATTACTATTTAAAAGGAACTGTATATCAGGTGCCAAAATTTATACATATGGATACATATCAACTGAATAAAAGAAAGTAGGTATTTCTTAAATATTAGTACCTCATGAAATGAATGTGAAGAATCATCTTCAGATGGAAAAGTATGACGGGTTTTACCTATGAAATAAGTTATGTGAAAAAGTTTACAAAAGATGGTAGTCTGTTTAGGCAGCCTATTAAAAGCATTAAGACTTGAGTACTGGCTATTAAAGTGAGTAAATGGCAATATTATAAAGTTAAACACATGCTAAAAAACATTTTCCAGAGGACCAGGATTGTAACAATACCATTAATGAGGGCAAAGAGGTCTTAATGCAGTTTGCACTTTCTAAAGTTTCAAAAAGAGGCTTTGAGTTAGTGCATTATTAATGTACTGAACATCTGGAACTGTGTAAAACCTATAGACATTGAGCAAATGCAGGATTTCCCCACTAGGTTGCATTCTAACTTACTGCCTCCCTAGTGAGAAACTGGTTTTAAGAAGTTTTTAAATGACAATATCCAGATAAGGCATAAACATTCCAAGGTGTCTTTTAATTTTTGAGATCTGACTCAAAAAAAAATTTCTGAAGTTATCAAATCTAAGTGATGTGAACATCAGTTAGTAGATTAAATCATCTGATCACTATATGTAGGCTAGTCTCTCTGTATATGAATAGTATTTGCTCTTTATGAGCTAAATAAACTATTTTATAACAGATACCTCACACTTTTCATATATGTAAATCTTAAAACCTGAGAGATGGTTCTGTGTCAGTGTACTTTCTTCAAGTTATTTGATTTTTAGGTGCCTAGTTGGGATACTTAAGAAAATTTTAGAAGTTGAGATATGTGTGTGTGTGGTTTTTTTGTATGAATTTTCTGGCAAGGGGGAAGTAATTAAGATGTATAGATGTGCAATTTGAGTGTCACCTGTAATGAGAATGGAAAAGCTATAGACCTAAATTTTTTTTTTTACTTAAAACTGAGAATTTGCCACAGACCATTTTCACCAAAATAATCAGTATGTTTTTGCTGTAGAGCTATACTCTAGATTTGCATGTAGCCCTTGTATAATCCTGAACAGAAGGCTTTAAGTTACTTTAAAAAAATCTTCACTGAAACAGTTAAACACATTGTGTTCTGTGGGAATGTTGTCTCATAGTTACCAAATTCCCCTACCCCTTTTTCACAGTGTTCCTTGTACCTCCATACCTGAACTAAAACCTGGATGTACCCAGAGGACATGTCATTTTCTTGTCAACCCTTTCATGTTGTGACCACTTTTTTCTCTCTAGTACCTCAGGTTTGGTATCCTATTTACTCTCCATTGCTCTTTCTAAACCTTAACCTCTCCACCTTTTTCTGAAGGAAGGAAGGAAAGAAAGAAGGAAAAAGAGAGAGAGAAACTCGCAAAAAAAAAAAAAAGCTCTGGGCTCTGAGCTCATGTCTTTTAATCATGTCATTCTTTCCCCTTCATCTTTACTGACATCTTACAAATCACATGAATACTCTTCTTTTATTAAGGACTTTGGCACCGGATTTTACAGGGTTTTTTTTTTTTTCCTCCTTACTCCCCTCTCTGACCTTCCATTCTTTTGACTCTCTGACCTTCCATTCTTTTGAATCTTCCTTTTTTATTCATTTATTAAATTAGTTCAAATATTTGTTGCCTACTTTCTATGTGTCAAGGTACTGTTCTAGGTACTGGACAGTCAGCAGTGAGCAAAACAAACAAAAATCATTGTCCTTATGGAAGTTATATTCCAGGGGTGAGAGACAGAAAATAAACCAGACACATAGAAAGGTACTTATATATTAGATGGTGTCATGGACTCAATGTTTATGTCCCCCTCCCCCCAAATTCATACATTGAAACCCTAACCCCCAGTGTGGCTGTGTTTGGAAATGGGGTCTCTAAGGAAATAATTAAAGTTAAATGAGGTCATAAGGGTGGGGCCCTGATCTGATAACTTTAGTGTTCCTATAAGAAGACATACTAGAAATCTTGCTGTCTTCCCACAACATGAGCACAGAGGGAAAGGTGTGTGAGGATTCAGTGAGGTGACCATCAGCAAGCCTGAATGAGAGTCTCACCAGGAAATGAATCAGCCAGCACCTTGATCTTCGACCTCCCGGTGTCCAGAACTGTGAAAAGTAAATTTCTGTTTAAGCCACCCCATCTGTGCTGTATTTTTTTCCAACTTTATTGAGATATTATTGATATATATGTAAGTTTAAGGTGTACAATGTGATGAGTTGATACGTGCATATATTGTGAAACGATTATGTGGGGTTTTGTTTGTTTGTGTTTGCTTTTTACTAGTTTTTGTTTTTTCTAATGGTAGTCTGAATGGACTAGTACGGATAATGGTAAATGCTGTATAGAAAAATGATGCAAAGAAGAGGGAAATGAGACTGCTGGGGGAGTGGATAGAGGTAGTTTCAAATTTTAATTGGATGGTTCTGGAAGGCCTGTCAGAGAAGGTGACATTGAGTAAAGGCCTATGAGGGAAGAATATTCAGACAGAGGGAACCTTATGGTAGGAGAGTGTCTGGTTTGTTTGACCAACAGGAAGGCTACCTGGGCTGAAGCAGAGTAGGGGTGGGGTGAGAGGTGTAGCAGAACATGAGGTCAGAGAAGTAGCTATGGTAAAATCATGCCACAGTAGGGATTTGGATTTTATTCTAATGCAATAGGAAGCCATTGGAGGCTTTAGACTTAATTTTAAAAGGATTGTGCTGGCTGCTATATGGAAATGGACTGTAGAGAGTACAAGAAGCAGCACATGACTGTGTAGGAGTTGACTGTAATAACTCATGTGAGAGACGGTGGTGGCCTGGACCACTGTGGTAGCGGTGTTTGGAGTCTAGGTATCCTTTGAAAGTAGTGCTGGCAGGAATTGCTGATGGATTGGATGTGCAGTGTGATAGAAAGAGAGGAAGTTAAGATTTTCTTGCTGGGCTTTTTTCTTTATCTGTACTCTACTGCTGGTCAGTCTCATCTCTGTTCATTCTTTTAGTTCTGTCTATTTGTCTTGGTTTCCCAGTTTATAATTCACTTCTGACGTTTCCTCTTTAAGTACCATAGTCAAGAGAAAAAACACCTTTTTTGTGTCTCCTCTACTCTCAGTAATCTACTGCAACACAGCTTCACTTCTGATACCTGAGGTGTGGATTTCCATACATTAAGCAGTTCTGTGACACCAGCTGGGTGTCCTACATTTTAACTCAGTCATGACAATATCAACCTAGAGCACAGCATCAGATACCAGAGGTTAAGAGCTTCATCCCACAAGGCTGCCCTTACTTCAGACACCAATCTCATGTCCAGGTTGTTACCTTTGTGTCTGACTGACTGGCTATAAGTTAGAAGTTCCCACAACTCCCTTCTCAAGTTCAATTAATTTACTAGAGTGGTTCACAGAACTCAGAGAAACATTGACTTACATTTACCAGTTTAATATAAAGGATATTATAAAAGATATAGATGAACAGCCAGATGAAGTATATAGGGTGAGGTCCGGAAGGGTCCCGAGCACAGGAGCTTCTGTCCCTGTGGAACTGGGGTATACTACCCTCTGGCATGTGGTTGCATTCACCAACCCAGAAGCTCTCTGAGCTCTGTTCTTTTTGGGTTTTATGCAGGCTTCATTACATAGGCACAATTGGTTAAATCATTGGCCATTGGCAGTTGACTCAACCTCTAGCCCCTTTCCCCTCCCTGGAGGTTGGGGGTGGGGTTGAAAATTTCATATGGTTGGTTCCTGAAAAGGGTTCCCAACTCTGTTCCAACCTGTGCAACGTCTGTGTGTGTGTGTGTGTGTGTGTGTGTGTGTGTGTGTGTGTGTGTGTGTGTGTGAGCTTCCCTACATCAACAAGCAATTCTTGGATGCCGGCAGGATGTCCAAGATTCAACTCAATTCTGACACTATCTACCCAGAGATAGAATCAGATTCCACAGGTTAAGGGCTCATTCCCACAAGACCACCCTCTACTTCAGACACTAGTTGCAAGCCCAGGTTGTTACCTATACTTCTGACAGACTGGCTGTAAACCAGAGGTTCCCACGACCCACTCCTTAGGTTCAGTTAATTTGCTGGAACAGCTCACAGAACTCAGGAAAACTCATTTACTCACTAGGTTACCAATTTATTATAAAAGAATATCAATCAATAGCCAGATGGAGAGATACGCAGTGCGAGGTTCTGAACAACAGAGAGGGTGGGACTGATAGTTTCATCCCGCTAATCAGGTGGTTGGCTCCGTTGACAACTAGTCCCCATCCTAAGCTGCTTTGCTAAAGTCACCTCATTAGTATAACAAAAGACATCTTTATCACTCTCAACACTTAGGAAATTCCAAGGATTTGGGGAGCTGTGAGCCAGGAATAGTGGATGAAGACCAAATATATATGAGCAATATATTTTGGTTACCTGAATGACCAAATGTCACTGTTGTGGCCTCTCCCGTTGCGGAGCACAGGCTCCGGACGCGCAGGCTCAGCGGCTATGGCTCACGGGCCTAGCCGCTCCGTGGCATGTGGGATCTTCCCGGACCAGGGCATAAACCCGTGTCCCCTGCATTGGCAGGCGGACTCTCAACCACTGCGCCACCAGGGAAGCCCTGTAACTTGATTTTTTTTTTTTTTTTTTTTTTTTTGCTGCGGTACGCGGGCCTCTCACTGTTGTGGCCTCTCCCGCTGTGGAGCACAGGCTACGGACGCGCAGGCTCAGCGGCAATGGCTCATGGGCCCAGCCGCTCCGCTGCATGTGGGATATTCCCGGATCGGGGCACGAACCCGTGTCCCCTGCATCGGCAGGCAGACTCTCAACCACTGCGCCACCAGGGAAGCCCTGTAACTTGCTTTTTTAACTCAACATCTATAGATCGTGTTCATCCTTGTTGATACATGTATTAACTAATTTATTCATTTATGCTACTGTTAACTAACTTGTTCATTTATACTACTGTATAGTATTTGTCTTTGTGCATGTGTGGGTGTGTTTATATTTTTTCAATTTACAAAATGGTGGTAAAATATACATAACCTAAAACTTGCTGTTTAGCCATTCAGTGTCATTAAGTAGATTTACAGTGTTGTACAACTTTCACTACTATCCATTTCCAAAACATTTTCATCATCCCAATCGGAAATTCTGTATTCACTAAACAGTAACTCCTCATTCTCCCCTCGTCGTTCCCTGCCCCCGCCACTGTCCCTAGCAACTCCTATTCTACTTACTTTCTCTATGAATTTGTCTATTCTAGGTACCTCATAAAAATGAAATCATACTACATTTGTCCTTTTGTGTCTGGCTTATTTCATTTACCATAATGTTTTCAGGGTTCATCCACATTGTACCATGTATCCGGATTTCATTCCTTTTTTGGCTGAATATTATTTCATTATATGTATTTACTACTTTGTTTATCCATTCATTGTTGACGGATGCTTTTGTTGTTTCCACCTTTTTGCTATTGTGAATAATGCTGCTATTAATATTGATGTGCAACTATCTGTTTGAGTCCCTGCCTTCAGTTCTTTTGGTGATATACCTAGCAGTGGAAATTGCTGCTGGATCATATTGTAATTTTATGTTTATAAACTTTTTGAGGAACTGCCAAACTATTTTCCATAGTAGCTATACCATTTTACATTTTCACCAGCAATGTATGAATATTCCAATTTTTCCACATCCTTTCCAACACTAATTTTCTGTTTTTTTGATAGCAGCCATCCTAATGAGTTTGAGGTGGTATCTCATTGTAGTTTTGACTTGCATTTCCCTAATGATTAATGAAGTTGTGCATCTTTTCATGTGCTTATTGGCCATCTGTATACCTTCTTTGGAGAAATATCTATTCAAGTCCTTTGCCCATTTTTGAATTGGATTATTTGTTTTTGAGTTGTAGGAATTCTTTCTGTATTCTGGATATTAATCTCTTACCAGATAAATGACTTGCAGATATTTTTCCCATTCTGTGGATTACCTTTTCACTTTATTGATAGTATGTTTTGATGCACAAACATTTTTTAATTTTGATCAAGTCCAGTTTTTTCTTTTGTTACCTGTGCTTTTTGGTGTTGTATCCAAGAAATCATTGCCAAATCCAGTGTCCTGAATATTTTGCCCTATTTTTTTTTCAAATAGTTTTATAGTTTTTAGGTCTTATACTTTGGTAATTTTCAGTTAATTTATATATGGTGTAGGCAAGGGTTAACTTGATTTTTTTTGTTTTGTTTTGTTTTGTTTTGTTATGTGGCTATCCAGTTTTCCCAGCATCATTTGTTGAAAAGACTCTTTTTTTTCCCCATTGAATGGTCTTGGCACCCTGGTTGAAAATCAGTTGACTGTATATTTGAAGGTTTATTTCCGGGCTCCCTATTCTATTCCTTTGGTCTATATGTTTGTCCTTATGCCAGTAGCACACTGTTTGATTGCTATATCTTTGTAGTAAGTTTTGAAATTTGGAAATGTTTGTCCTTCAACTTTGTCCTTTTTCTTTCAAGATTGTTTTGGCTATTTGGGATCCCTTTTGATTCCATATGAATTTTAAGATATGTTTTTCTCATTCTGCGAAAAAAAAAAGTTGTTATTTTGGTAAGGATTGCACTGAGTCTGTAAATTGCTTTGGGTAATATTGCCACATTAACAATATTAAATGTTCCAGTCCATGAACATTGGATGTCTTTCCATTTATTTATGTTTCTTTAATTTCTTTCAACAGTTTTATAGTTTTCAGTATACAAGTCTTTTACCCCTTGGTTAAATTTATTCCTAAGTATTTTATGATGATACTGTGAATGGAATTTTTTTTTTAGAAATTTCCTTTTATGGTTGTTCATTGTTAGTATATAGGAATGAAACCAATTTTTGCATGTTGATTTTGTATCATGCAACTTTACTGATTTCATTTATTAGCTCTAAAAACTGATTTTTTTGTTTGTTTTAGTTTGTGTGTGTGTGGGTATGTGTGGATTCTTTAGTGTTTTCTAGATATAAGCCCGTGTCATCTGTGAACAGAGGTAGTTTTACTTCTTCCTTTCCAATTTGAATACCTTTTATTTTAGGGGAAAAGCTTTCAGTTGTTCACCACTGAGTATGATGTTTGAAGTGGGCTTTTCATATACGACCTTTAATATGTTTAGGAAATTCCCTTCCATTCCTAGTTTGAGTGTGTGTGTGTGTTTTTAATCATGAGAGGGTGCTGAATTTTGTCAAATTATTTTTTTACATCAATTGAGATGATCATGTGGGGTTTTTTTCTTCATTCTATTAATGTAGTGTATTACATTGATTGATTTTCATATGTTGAACAACCCCTGAATTCCAGGAGTAAATCCCAATTGGTCCTGATGTATAATACTTTTGGTATGTTGCTGAATTTTGTTTGCTAGTATATGTTGAAGATTTTTTAAAATCAATTTTTAAATTTATTTATTTTTTGGCTGCATTGGGTCTTCATTGCTGCCCGCGAGCTTTCTCTAGTTGCAGCAAGCGGAGGCTACTCTTCGTTGCAGTGTGCAGGCTTCTTATTGCAGTGGCTTCTCTTCTTGCAGAGCACAGGCTCTAGGCACGTGGGCTTCAGTAGTTGTGGTGCACGCGGGCTCAGTAGCTATGGCATGAGGGCTCTAGGGTGCGGGCTCAGTAGTTGTGGCACACGGGCTTAGTTGCTCTGTGGCATGTGGGATCTTCCTGGACCAGGGATCATACCCGTGTCCCCTGCATGGGCAGGCGGATTCTTAACCACTACGCCACCAGGGAAGTCCCATATGTTGAAGATTTTTGCAGTGATATTCGTAAAGAATACTGGTCTGTAGTTTTCTTTGCCTGAATGTCTTTGTCTGCCTTTTGTATCAGGGTAAGTCTGGCCTTTAGAATGAGTTAGGAAATGTTCCCTCCTTTTCATTTTTTTTTAAAAAGTGTGAGAAGGATTGATATTAACTCTTCTTTAATATTTGATGGAATTCATCAGTGAAGCCATCTGGTCTAGGGCTTTTCTTTGTTGGAAGGTTTTCGATTACTGATTCTGTCTCCTTACTTGTTATAAGTCTATTCAGATTTTCTATTTTCTTCATGATTCAGTTTTTTTTTTAGACTTACGTGTTTATAGAAATTTATCCATTACATTCAGATTATTATCCAATTTGGTGGCAAACCAAAACATATCCAATTTGGTGTTCATAGTATTGTCTTATAATCCTTTCTATTTCCGTAAAGTTGCTAGTAATATCTCCAGTTTCTTTTGTGGTTTAAGTAATTTGAGTCTTCTCCTTCTTTTCCTCAGTCAGTCTAGCTAAATATTTGTCAGTTTTGTAACTTTTATTTGTCTATTTTTTCTATTCTCTATTTTATTTACTCTGCTCTTTATTTTTTCTTTCTGCTAGTTTTCTGTGTAATTTGCTATACTGTAAAATGTACAGTTAGGTATTTGAGATCTTTCTTTTTTTTAATGTTTGCATTTACAGGTAAAATATCTTTCATAGCACTGCTTCACTGTATCTCTAAGTTATGGTACGTTTGTATTTTTGTTTTCTTATGTATCAAGGTATTTTCTAATTTTCCTTGTGATATTTGGTTTGATCCAGGGATTGTTTAAGACTGTGTTGTTTATATTGTATAGCACAGGGAATTATAGCCATTATCTTATAATATAATGGAATATAATCTGCAGAAATACTGAATCACTATGCTGTACACCTGAAAGCAATATAATATTGTAAATCAACTATACTTCAATTTAAAAAAAGAGTGTGTTGTTTAATTTTCATTTATGTGTGAATTTTCCAGTTTTATTTGTTATTGATTTCTATTTCATTTCATTATAGTCAGAAGAACCTCTCAATCCTTTTAAAATTTGACTTGTATTGTGGCCTAACCTATGGTCTATCCTAGAGGATGTTCTACACACACTTGAGAAGAATGTGTATTCTGCTTTGTTAGGTGGAGTGTTCTATATATGTCTGTTAGGTCTAATTAGTTTATGGTATTTTTCAAGTCCTATTTTCCTCCTTGAATTTCTGTCTGGTTGTTTTTTCCTTTATTGACATTGGGATATTAAAGTTCCCTACTATTGTTATAGAACTATATTTCTCTCTATTCTGTCAATTTTTGTTTTATATATTTTGGGGTTCTGTTCTTATGCATTTCTGTGTTTATAATTATTATATCTTCATGAATTGACACTTTTTCAATATATAATATTATTCTTTGTCTCTAACAGTTTTTGACTTAAAGTCCACTTTTTATGGCTTTGTGTTACTGTCTAGCATCTTTTGATTTCAACTGAGGGACTCCCCTTAGCATTTCTTGTAAGGCAGCTCTAGTGGTGATGAACTCCCGCAGCTTTTGTTATTCTGTGGAAGTGTTTCTCCTTCTCCTCCTCCTCCTCCACCTGTCCCTTTCCCTTCCCCTCTGTACTCCTCCCCCTCCCATCTTTCCTTCTTTTTTTTTTTTTTTTTTTTTTTTTTTTTTTTTTTTTGCCGTACGCGGGCCTCTCACTGTTGTGGCCTCTCCCGTTGTGGAGCACAGGCTCAGCGGCCATGGCTCACGGGCCCAGCCACTCTGCGGCATGTGGGATCTTCCCAGTCTGGGGCACGAACCCATGTCCCCTGCATCGGCAGGCGGACTCTCAACCACTGCGCCACCAGGGAAGCCCTTTCCTTCATTTTTGAAGGGCAGTTTTACTGGGCATAGTGTTCTTGGTAGGTAGACTTTTTTTTTTCTCTCTTTCAGCACTTTGAATATATCAACCCACTCCTTTTTTGCTTTGCTCATGCTGCTTTCAGAATTCTCTCCATCTTTGATTTTTGACAGTTTGTTTATAATGTGTCTCAGTGTAACCTTCTTTGGATTCACCTTTTTCACTGTCTGTTGGCTTCTTGGACCTGGATATCCATTCCCTCCCTCCACCCTTTTTAGGAAGTTGTTGGCTACTATTTCATTAAATAAACTTTGTACCTTTCTCTCACTTTTTTCACCTTCTGAGACTGCCATTTGTGTATATTTGTCTGCTTGAGGGTGTCCTATAAATCCTCCAGGCTTTCTTCATTCTCTTTCATTCTCTTTTCTTTATACTTGTCTGACTGGATCATTTAAATGACCTGTGTTTGAATTCACTGATTCTTTATTTTGATTGACCATGCTGCTGTTGAACCCCTCTAGTGAGTTTTTTATTTCAGTTACTGTATTCTTCAGCTCCAAAATTTTTGTTTGGCTCTCTGTTCTGTCTCTTTTTTTGAAATTCTCATTTTGTTCATGTATCATTTCCCTGAGCTTGTTGAGCATCTTATGATGGTTATTTTAAATTCTTTTTCACATAATTCATATACCTCCATTTCTTTAGGGTTGATTCCTGGAATTTATTTTGTTCCTTTGATTGGGCCATTTTCCCCTGTTTCTTCATGTTCCATATAACTTTGGGTTTGTATCTACACATTTGGAAAAACAGCTACCTCTCCCAGTTTTTTATGAACTGGCTTTGTACAGGGAAAGATCTTCACCAGTTAACTCAGCTGCAGATTCTGGAGGCCTCTCAAACCTTTTCTGTGGATGTGCCTTCTCTTGACTTGAGTGTGTAGATTCCTGATTAGAAGGATAGTCCAGTTTTTTTTTTCCCAAGAGCTTGTAGTTTTTTGTTCCCTCTGGTTTTTGTCTGTGATACTACAGATTCTCTGGAACTGCTGCAAGCCACCCAGCTCTCTTTTGTTCTCTGCAGGCCTTTAGAATATGCCAGGTGTATCTACCAAAATGAGATTACAGAGTAGAATGGACATAAGCAACACACTTCAGGTGTCACTGTCCCCCATCGCCCCCAGATGGGACCACCTAGTTGCAGGAAAACAAGCTCAGGGCTCCCACTGATTCTGCATTATAGTTAGTTGTATAATTATTTCATTATATATTACAATTTAATAGTAATAGAAATAAAGTGCACAATAAATGTAATGTGCTTGAATCATCCTGAAACCATCCCCCCCGCCCCCCCAAATCCCCCCCACCCAGGTCTGTGGAAAAATTGTCTTCCACGAAACTGATCCCTGGTGCCAAAAAGGTTGGGGAATGCTTTCCTAAAGTTTATAATTCTCATTATTTTTTTAAAGTGACTTTACCACATACACATGTATTCCACAATACATATGTATTTCTAAACAATATGTTACTTAGTTTTGCTTTTTTGGGGGGTTTTAAAAAATCGCATGATATTGTATATAATTTTTACCATTTTGCTTTTTTTGATCCATGACAGAAGTTCATTTATTTTCATTACTTATTATAATCCATTGTATTCCTATAGCACAATTTACACATTGCCTTTAATAAATATTTTTAAGACCTTTCTAGTCTTCTTATTTGTTTTTATGTTCTGCTGTTTAAATAATGCTGCTATTGACATTTTGTAGAAAATAACAAGCTGATTCTAAATTTCATATGGAAAAGCAAAGGACCTAGAATAGTTACAGTGTTTCTAAGTTATTTTTTTTTCCATTTTGTTTTCCTCTTCAACCTAGAATTTTATGGGAGTTTTTTCAGATTTCTATGTAGATAAATTTATTTTGTTTTGGTATGAATGACCCTTCTGTTAATATCTATTTCCAGTGAATCTGTATATGATTCCACATTTTTTTAATTTATTGATTTGTCCTTTGTGAATTTATGTATATTGTTCCACATGTAAAAGAATTATTATTTTCCATTCAGTGCCAAGTTTCCTATATATATTAGAGTAAGGTTGATGATTCTTATAAATTTAAATCTTCTATATTCATATTAATTTCATCTAATTCATTTGTAGATATCTTAGGTATGTTGAAGTCCTCTAGTATTTAGGGAGTTGGTACGTTTATCATTGTATTTCTTGCCAGTTTTTTCTTTCCATATTTTCAAACTATGTCTTAAGTACATAGAGATTCATGAGTGCTTTATCTTGTTGGTGTATGCACTTTTTATGTGTATGGAATATATATCTATGTTTCTTTTAAAGCTTTTTACTTTGAAGTCTATTTTTTTATGACTGTGATACACCTGATTTCTTTTGATAAATACACGCCTCGCATATCGTTTTCCATATCTTTATTTTCAAGGTTTCTTTGTTGTTTAATTTTAAGTGTCTCTATTGATAAACAACATTTGGCTGGTTTTCTTTTTTTCTCTCCCACTCTCCTTTCCTCCATCCCTCCCTTCTTCCAAACAAACTGATTGTCTTATTTTTAATAAATAACTCTATGTTTGCTTTGATTCTTTGGCATATTTGGACTTATTTTCTACCATCTTATTTTGTGTGTTCTTTTACCTCTTTTCCCCTCTTGTTTATCTTCTTCTATTGACTTGGGTTTTTTGCCCCCCTCCCTTTTTAGTGGTTTGGAAGTTCTGTATCCTATTTATCGTTGTTTTAATAAAATATCTTTACTGTCATATAATTTGCATACCATACAGTTCACTCATATAAAGTGTATAATTCAATGGTTTTTATTAGATTTACAAAGTTCACTAATTTTAGAACATTTTCATCACCCTTAAAAGAAGCCCCATACTCATTTAATCCCCTGTCTTCCACCAAATTTTCTCCTTTCCCCAGCCTTGGGCAACTTCTAATTTACTTTTGTCCCTATGCATTTGCCTATTCTGGAACTTTCATATAAATGGAATTACACAATATGTGGTCTTTTGTGTCTGACGTCTTTTACTTAGTATGTTGTTTTCAGGATTCATCCATGTTATTGCATGCATCAGTACTTCATTCATGTTTATGGCCAAATAATATTACATTGTATGAATATACCGTGTTTTACTTATCTGTTAATCAATGGAAAGATATTTGGATTTTTCTACTTTTTGAATGTTATGAATAAGGCTGCTGTGAACACTCATATATAAGTTTTTGTGTGGACATATGTTTTCATTTCTCTTGGATATTTGATTATGAGTGTAATTGCTGGGTCATATGGTAGCTCTATGTTTAACCTTTTGAAGAACTGCCAGACTTCTTTCCCAAGCACCCTCACCATCTTATATTCCTACAACAGTGTATGAGAGTTCTAATTTCTCCATATTCCCACCAACACATTAAAAATAGATACAACTGAAGAGCAGATTTCTGAATAAGAGTTCTCCTAGTCATGATCGATATTTTGTCTCTTGCTGCCTCAGCTTTGCTAGAGTTGCCTAAAATATACCTCTGGACCTGGCTCTAAATATACCTTTGGAAAGGATAATAGGTGTCAGATCGCATTAATTTTTTCTTGAAACAAATTAATAACTTCTTAGCTATGTTTAGATAGTTTAAATAGTCTTTTCTTTTTTAATTAAAGCAAATTTGGATGATTTATATAGGGAAAAAATTTTGCCCAAGTTATAAAATTTGCATTAACAATAAAGTTTTTCAGATCTAATGCAAACCTAGAAAAAAGTAGTTTGTTTTTGAGTGGCCCACCTTTCTCCTTTTCGTTGTCTTCTATTCTCCAAATTGTAATCTTATATGTCAGTATTATATCCTGACAATTCAGTTTTTAAAATTTAATAGAATCAAAGAACTTTAAAGCTAAAAGTTCCTTCAGATATGTCAACAAGCTTAACAGCTTTATTTTGCAGGTAAATTTTTTTTAAGACCCAGTAACATGTGACAGTTTAATCTGTATTTGCTATAGAAGTTTTCTGAAGTGATTGATAGTGCATATCATACTTTTTAGTTGTGATACACACAATTTATTTACAAACCTGTGACCATTTTCATTGTCCATAAATTTCTGAAGTTCTTAGAATCCAAAATCAGTGGATAAAATGTCTTTATTTGTAACAAATTTTGAAATATTGCATATATCATACCTGCTTTAAAATTTTCTAAGCTTTTGTAAACACAAGGTTAGATGTTTTCTAAATCATGTATAACTCTTTGATATTCTGAATTCTGTTCTGTATAATGGGGAAAAAAATCCCTACTGGATTTCTTTGGGGGGAATTTCGTGCATTGAACCAGTTTCTTTCTTATTTCTCAGATTTCCCTTCTTAAATAGATGTTAGTCTATTAAAATGGAATATATTTTGGAATCATCAACTTAATGGTCTTCCTTAAGTAAAATGTTAGGTATTTCTCCAGATCTTGAATGTTCAAAACATTGAAATTGCTATTATCTCAGACTCAAGGAAAAAGAGTTGAAATATTATCTATGTTTTCAGAAAAAGGTATACCACCATTGAATTTCATTCTACTAAGAATGAACAATTATGCAAATTCATGACACACTTCATCTGGTTTTACATCCTTGGGATACTTTTACACTCTTCTAACTGAATTACAGCAACCAGAACAGACTAAGAATTTGCATGGTGAGAAACTTTGATTCAGAAAGTGCATATTCAAAAAGCAAATTCTAATAGCCAACGTTGAGGCACTCGAAGATTTTTAAATTAATAATATCCCTATTTTTTTTACCTGTTAACATGGTGTTATGGGGAATTTTTATTTTTATTGATCAGGACACCATGATCAATGTATTATGCAGTGAACTATTTTACCAATTAGTGATTTTCTTAGTGATTAGTGTGTTCTGGCTGCTATAACAAAATACCACAGACTTGGTAGCATGTAAACAACGGAAACTTATCTCTCACAGCTCTGGAGGCTGGAAGTCCAAGATCAGGGTGCCAGCATGGTTGGGTGAGAGCCCTCTTCCTGTCAGAAGCCAGTGGCTTCTTGCTGTGTCCTCCTGTGGTGGAAGGGGCAAGGGAGCTCTGTGGGATCTTTTTTTATAAGAGTACTAATCCCATTTGTAAAAGTTCCGCCCTCATGACCTAATCACCTTTAAAGACCCCACTAACTAATACCTTCATCTTTGGGGATTAGGATTTCAAAAAATGATTTTGGGGCTTCCCTGGTGGCGCAGTGGTTGAGAGTCCGCCTGCCAATGCAGGGGACGCGGGTTCGTGCCCCTGTCCGGGAAGATCCCACATGCCGCGGAGCAGCTGGGCCTGTGAGCCATGGCCGCTGAGCCTGTGCGTCCGGAGCCTGTGCTCCGCAAGGGGAGAGGCCACAACAGTGAGAGGCCCGCATACCGCAAAAAAAAAAAAAAAAAAAAAAAAAAAAGATTTTGGAGGACCACCAACATTTAGACCATAGCAGTGATTTTTTAAAAATTTTGTTTTATAATCTTATTAAGATTATTTCTGAAAATAGATAAGGTAAAACCATCTTATAAATATTAATTTTTGTTCTCTAGAGAATTTGGAGTAATTTCTTGGTGCTTGCCTGTATTGTAATAATTGGTCCATATTGCATAGAACTCTGTATAAAACAAGTAGGTAAAGCAGTTTAGTTTAAATCATAATAATCTCTACTACTGGCTTTTGTCTTTTTTAATTTATTTCAGCTCTTATGTTTATTAACTTCTGCTTTCTTTGCATTTTCTGTTTAATTTTCTAGCTTCTTAAAAAATGCTTAATTCCATTAGTTTAAAATTTTTTTAATAAATACATTTCAAGTTATAAGCATATTTCTAAGTATTGCCATTACTGCATCCCACATGTTTTGAATTATGGGTGCTTTTTTTATCATTCATATCTAAAGATGTCATGAATTCTATTGTGTTTTCCTCTCTAAACCATATGTTCTTGGGAATTCCCCGGCGGTCCAGTGGTTAGGACTTTGTGCTTCCACTGCAGGGGGCACGGGTTCGATCCCTTGTTGAGGAGCTAAGATCCTGCATGCTGTGTGGTGCAGCCAAAAAAATAAAATAAATTGTAAATCATATGTTCTTATCTGTTGTTATTTATTTTCTTTTTCTTCCAGCTTTATTGAGATGTAATTGACATATAACACATATGCTCTTTCAGCATACAATCTTTAGTGTTGGGCTTGTATTTTTTTTCCCACTAACTTTATATTGTTGACTTTTAATCTAAAATTGCATTGTTGTTAGAATATGTGGTTAATTTGATAAGGATTCTTAGAAATTTGTTGAAAGTCCTTTTGTAATCTAGCACGTTTATTTTTGTAAATGTTCCATTTGTGCCTTTATATTTTCTATTTGTTGGCTACCTGAGTCTCTGTTTATATATTTACTCAATTCAGTTTATTAATGATGATCAAATTTTCAAACAGCATAGCTGCCTATGGACTAGGTAAAATGATCTTAAAGAATCTTCATTTAAAGTATCTTTAGTTAAAGATATTAAGAACTTCACCTTAGATTTAGAGATAACTTAAAATCTATGAATTTTGACAGAAGTAATTTTTTCCTGCTTTTGAAATCCTAAGAGAGCAATGATAGAAGTAGTAGCAGTAGCAGCAGTAATGTTAGTAGTAATAGTAATGGTAACAGCAGCCACAACAGCTAACATCTATGGAGCTCTTACTGTGTGCCAGACATCATTCAAAGCTTTCTACACTGGTTAATGAATTTACCCAATAACAACTCTATGACATATAATTGTTTTCCTCATTTTATGGAGTCAAACACAGTAAGGTTAATACTCTTGCCATTGTAGTCACGTTGTCTTTCAACAAATAAATGTAAGTTCAGTTGGACACACACACAAAAAAACATTTTTTTTCTTTCCCCTTTCCAGTTACTAGAAAAGTTAAAAGAACGTTGGCTCTCCACTGGTGTATGGCATAATCTGGAGTTGGTGAAGACAGTCATTGTAGAACCACAGAGAGGAGAAAAAACTGATTTTGATGAATTACTGCAGATGTACTACGATGCAATCAAGTACAAAGGAGAAAAAGGTAATTGGAAATTATTTGATGGTCAGTGAAAAAAAATTTTTCCCATAAAGTGAAAAGTTGGTGCTGTTAGAATTTTGTTTGTGTTATCTTTTTTAAATGAATTGCACTTGAGAAAAATTATATTTTATAATCCTGAGTGAAAAGAAAATAGGTTAAAGAAATTCTTTTATTTGGAGTTGTTCTCCTATGAATATTTTCACTTGAAGATGCCAGTTTTATGAAATGGTATGCATTCAGGTATTTTCCCATAGACTTCCTTAATGCTAACTAAAGTGTTTTTGTTAAAGAAGGTAGGTAGAGTATACATTAATATCTTCCTTACTAGTCAAATGAGCCCCACATTTTTATGTAAAAAATATACTTTGTGCTTTTATTACATAAGGTAAACTTGAGTTTTCAAAACTTAACTGAAGGCTAAATTTCAAAGTTAGAGAATGCCCATAAAAAGTTTGACAAGAAGGGCTAATAGTAATTTATGAACAGTGCAACATCTTAAAGATATTGTAACATAATTGTCAATATCCTTGTATGGTAAGATTATATACAGTATTCTGTGTATGTGTGTTTTAAATACTTTTCAATATAATATTGATTCAGTATGATATATAGTATACATTAGAGTTATTTAAATCATTCTGATAGCTTTACATTCTGGTGGTAAAGGTAGTGATTTCAATTTCAGTATTTTAAAGTTAAAACAGTTGGTTCACAGTTGCTCAGTTCACACGCAAGTTACTACTCTGACATGGTTTTCCTGTATAGTTTAACTGGGAGATACACAGTTTATAAATTGGTTCTACCATGTTGCACCTAAATGTAATTTTGTTTCTTTTATTTATTTGAAGACATTGAATTTTAAAAACTTTATAATAGTTTTTAGTTTTGATTCTTTAAAATTTGGTATTATAATTACTTAATAATCAGATCTTTTCAAAACGACAAGAATAAGAATTTCTGGGAATTTTGAGTGTGCTTATAAAAATGTTGATTTTCTGTTGCTTAAGATGGCGCCCTCCTGGTGGCAGTTTGTCGTGGTAAAGTGAGTGAGGGTCTGGATTTCTCAGATGACAACGCCCGTGCTGTCATAACAATAGGAATTCCTTTTCCAAATGTGAAAGATCTACAGGTAGGCCAGCAAAGCCTTAAGAAGTTTTATTTATCACAGAAGTTGTTGATTTTGTGTAAGGTTAATTAGACATTTTTCTTGTATTCTCAGGCATTTTATTTTATTTTATTTTTTAATTAATTAATTTATTTTTTGCTGCATTGGGTCTTGGTTGCTGCACACAGGCTTTCTCTAGTTGTGGCGAGCGGGGGCTACTCTTCATTGTGCTGCACGGGCTACTCATTGCGGTGGCTTCTCTTGTTGCAGAGCACAGGCTCTAAGCGCACAGGCTCTAGAGTACAGGCTCAGTAGTTGTGACACATGGGCTTAGTTGCTCCGCGGCATGTGGGATCTTCCCGGACCAGGGCTCAAATCCATGTCCCCTGCACTGGCAGGCGGATTATCAACCACTGCGCCACCAGGGAAGCCCCAGACATTTTATTTTAATGCTCTAGTGACTGAGAATGAGTGAGAGAGGTTTAGGAGATACGGGTTTATTTTATTTTTAACTTACCCTGTCTTCTGCTTAATAAGAGTGATTTTCAAAGTGTGGTCCTGGGTCGGGAGCATCACTATTATCTGGGAACTTAATAGAAATGTATATTTCCAGGCTCCATCCAGACCTACTGAATCAGAAGCTTTGGAGGTAGAGCCCAGCAATTTGTGTTTTATCAACCTCTTAGCCACAGACTGACAGGGAGCCCCCGGGGAATTCTAGGGCCCCTCTCTATCTATCTCCCTTCTCTCCAATGCCATGCCTTGCCCTGCATATTTTAGTGATTTTCGCTGTTTCAATTTCTGGTGTTTTCCACTTCAGCTTGGCAGAAACACCATACTCTGCCTGTATACTTCAGTGCTCTGTGCTACTGTCGGAAAATTATACCTAGGAGGACAGCTGAGAGTCATAGAGTTCACCTAATGGATCTTATGAGATTATCTTATCTCTGAGATTACAGTTTTAGGCTGCCTGGTGTCTACTCCCTAAAAGCAGTTGCTTTATCTGTTTCGTCCAGTTTTACAGTTACTTACAGTGGGAGGGATATTCCTAAACCAGGTATTCTTCCTTGGTCAGAAACAGGAGTTTTGCTTCGTTATCACTAATTGTTAGCTAAACATACTTGAAAAATTATTTGTAGTAATAATTTGAAGCCTAAGGTGATGTTATCTTTATCGGGGAGGATTTTCTTTTACTTCCTACAGGAATTTGAAGTTGCTAGCAACCTGAGACCAAGACTTGAGGTTTTCTGGCCACTGAGCTGACTCCATTGAGTATAATCCATATCCCTCCCAGGATACAACCTGTTAGGATCTCATACTAAAACAAGAATTCTTTCCCTAGGCATTTATCTTCTTTATTGATAATATTTTACTAGATACTGTGAATTATATAGTAGTAACAGTAATAATATTTCTCTAGTTAGCTTCTACTCTTCCCTAACCTCTGGACCTTGTCAAAATTTCTGAAAGTCCTCAGGAGGTATTTAATCCTTTCAGCCTACAGTACTTTGGTGGCCTCTACTGCCTTTCTCCAGCCACCAGTGCTACCACTGAGAGTGCTGATGACCATTCCCAGGGCTCCTATTCTAAAGTGGATAATGCTGCCTCTACTACTACTGATGAAACAGTAGACATCCACTCAAGAAAACTGTTGCGTTCACCATCAATAGTATTAGTGCTCATTCCACTGAAGCTGAGTTCTGCTGATTGCACTGCTGTCGGCAGTGGTACTGTCTTTTTTTGATGTCTTATCATTTTACCTTGGCCCTATATTACTGTACTAACGCTGCTTTTAAGTGGAGAGAATCTCTTTCCCACACTTTCTACCACGCATTCTTCCCACGTCTTAAATATAAATTTTTCCCCCTAAAACTAGCTCTTTCAACTTTTGCTTGTATTTTCTTTCATTCTTGGACCTATGTATGAGTCCTTGAGAGCTGGAAAAGGAGCTTTATGGCTAATAACTAGGTTGTACTAAATATTACACTCACAAAGTAACAAGCCCTGAAAGAATTCACATCAAACTCATAATAGTGATTATATATGAGAAGAGAAAGGAATGATATTGGGGGTAGTTATCAAAAGGGACTTTAGCTTTTCCTATAATAGCTGTTTTACTAAAAAACAGGCTTAAAGAAAAAATGGGGAGAACACAGGTATTTATTATGTTATTCTTTGAAAAATCCTTAAAATTAAATAAAGTGTTACTTGTGAAGAAAAAAGAAATTACATTTACCTTCTGTTTTGTCTACTGTCATTCCCAACAACTGTGATTCCGGGTGTTGTTATTGCACCAATCTTGGATTTCTTAATGCTTTCTTTCCTCAGGATAAGTTCTTCCCAGGCAACATCTCAGTCTGTCGTTTAAAAAAAAAGATACCAGTGACCTGCTCTGACATTCCTCAGTAATGGTCCTACTTGTCATAGTTGTGCTTATTTGAATTCCAATGGCTCTAGTTGTATAAAATAGCAAAATAACAGAAGCGTCAATGAGGTCTGCATAGGGAGGAAAGGAGGGTGATTCTAAAGGAGTTTCCCTAGTGGTTCCTAAAAGGGACAAGTAGGGTGGACCCAAAAGTAGTCTGAGCTGCAGGATCAAGGGACAGACAGATAAAGAGGAAAAGTCATCATTGGAAAGACTTGGAAGTGTATTTCTTGTTGCGTATGTCTGGATCACTTCTTCCTGTCTAACAAACAATTCTAAAACTCAATGGCTTAAAATACCAGTCATTTACTATGGGTCAGCATCTATGAGGGTGGGGTGGGCAACAGATGATTTCAGCTGGGCTCAGTCACCCTGCTATGGTTTGACCAACATAGGTTGCACTCAACTGGGTCAGCTCTGCTGATGGATCTCATCCTTTGTGGACCAACAGACCAGCCAAAACATGTTATTGCAATGGCAGAGGTACAAGAGAGCAGGCTTGACTGTGTAAGCACTTTTCACCTACCTGCTTATGTCACATCTACTAACATATTGCCCAAAGCATGTCATATGCCCAAGCCCAAAGTCAACAGCAGTGGCGGGGCTGGGGTGGGGGGTATTTTCCACCACACATGGCAAAGGGCTTAGAATAAGGACTCCAAAAAGGAGTCCTGGCCTTTTTTTTTTAATAACTAAAGGATATTTATAAAACATTCATTCAAAAGACTGATGTTTATAAGCTTTAAGAGTGTAGATATGCAATTTTTATAATAATTAAGGACTTTTATCTTCTGGAAATGACCAGAATATAATAGTACCTGAAATATCTGAGTATCTGAAATAACTCAGAGCACCATTATGGATTTCTTAAAATTTATAAATGATCAAACAAGTTATTGAAAATAATAGTACACTTCTATAAGATATAAAAGAAATACAAAGTTTGAAATTTTAATAAAGCCCACTTCATTTTTTGTTGTTGTCGCCTGTGTTTTGGGTGTTATATTTAGGAAAACATTGCCAAATCCATGGTCATGCAGATTTGCCCCTAATGTTTTTTGTCAAAGAGTTTCATAGTTTTTGCTCTTAAATTTAAATATTTGATCCATTTTGAGTAAAGTTTTGTATATGTTGTAGAATGAGTCTAACTTCCTTATATCTAAAATGAGTCTCTTGTAGACATCGTATAGTTGGATCATGTTTTTTTTTTTAATTAATTAATTTATTTTTGGCTGCGTTGGGTCTTTGATGCTGCTCGTGGGCTTTCTCTAGTTGAGTCGAGCAGGGGCTACTCTTCATTGTGGTGCGTGGGCATCTCATTGTGATGGCTTCTCTTGCTGTGGAGCATGGGCTCTAGGTGTGTGGGCTTCAGTAGTTGTGGCACGCAGGCTCAGTAGTTGTGACTCGTGGGCTCTAGAGCACTGGCTCAGTAGGTGTGGCACAAGGGCTTAGTTGCTCCACGGCACGTGGGATCTTCCCAGACCAGGGCTCGAATCCATGTCCCCTGCATTGGCCGGCAGATTCATAACTACCGCACCACCAGGGAAGTCCTGGATCATGTTTTTGTTTTTTTTTTTGCGGTACGCGGGCCTCTCACTGTTGTGGCCTCTCCCGTTGCGGAGCACAGACTCCGGATGCGCAGGCTCAGCGGCCATGGCTCACGGGCCCAGCCGCCCCGCGGCGTGTGGGATCTTCCCGGACCGGGGCACGAACCCGTGTCCTCTGCATCGGCAGGCGGACCCTCAACCACTGCGCCACCAGGGAAGCCCCTGGATCATGTTTTTTAATTCATTCTGCCAATATCTGCCTTTCTGTTGGAGAGTTTAATCCATTTACGTTTAAAGTAATTACTGATAAGGAAGGGCTTGTTTTACCATTTAACTATTTGTTTTCTGCATGTCTTATGTGCTTTTTGTTGCTCAGTTCATTCATTATTGCCTTTTTTGTGTTTAGCTGTTTTCTGCTATGTATTATGTTGATTCCCTTCTTTCCTTTTGTGTATATTTTTCAGTTATTTTCTTAATGTTACCTTGGGGTTAATCTCTGTCTCTCCCTTTATATATTGTTAATTGTCATAGATTACATCTTTATACATTGTGTGCCATTAACATAATTTACAATTATCGTTTTATGCATTTGCCTTTTAAATCACATGAAAAAAACAGTTACAAACCAAAAGTATGATAATATTGGCTTTTATATTTACCTACATAGTTATTTTTACCAGTGTTTTTTATTACTTCCTAAAGCACATACTTACACTGCCTTCATTATATTATATTTTAGTGTTTATAAATATGTTTTATAATCTGTTAGATTACCTCAAGGATTAGGACAATTTCTTAAATATCTTTGTCTCTACAATTAAATACTGCCTTGGAATATAGTGAGTGTTCAATAAGTTGATTTAATTAATGATTAAATATGTTTATTATTTAATATATTTAAAGTCTTAAATATGTATACTTATATATTTAAATATAAGTATTAAATATATACTAAATATTAAAGTAAAATTAATTAAAATAAAATTAAAAGTTCAATATATTTAATATAAGTTATCAAAATAGTATTTGGTTTTGTTGTTTGTTTTACTTGACATTGTTATTAAAAAAACAACAACCCTCCATTCCTGGACTCTTTAATTAAGGCATCATAATGATAGCAATCATTATTTGATGATAATGACTAGGACAGTAGTAAACATTAATATGACTTATAATAAGGCAGTACAGTATGTTGTTACAATCATAAATCATTAAAGGAGTTATGAAGGGAATACTCAATTCCAATAGCATTTTATACCCTAATACATAGTAGAACATAATAATGGAGAGAGTATATTAATTATACTGGCTGTCACTCTTTATATTAGTGTTCTATTGTTGTGTTACAAATTACCACAAACATAGGGGCTTAAAACAGCACACATTTCTTATGTCACAGTTTCCATGGGTCAGGAGCCTGGATGTGGCTTAGCTGGGTCCTTTGCTCACATTTCCACAAAACTGCAGTCAGTGTTGTTGACTGAGCTGCTTTCTCATCTGGCTCTTGGGGTCTTCTTCCGAGTTCATTTAGGATGTTGGCAGAGTTCAGTTCCTTATAGTTGTAGGACTGATCTACTAAACCTGTTATATCTCCTGAAGGCTACTCAGAGTTCCTTGTTATGTGGCCTTCTCACAGGCCCTCTCACAGTATGGCAGGTTATTTATTCAAGGCCAACAAGATACTGTCTAGCTCCAGTCTCCTAAGATGGAGCCATACAACAACATAATAACAGGAGTAACTTCCTCCCACCTTTGCCTTATAACATGATCTAATCAAGGGAGTGACTACCCCATCACCCTTGCCATATTCTGTTGGCTAGAAGCAAGTCACAGGTTCTGCTCACAGTCAAGGTGAGAGGATTATTTATACAAGACATGACTCTCTGGGAGTCACCTCAGGGTGTGTCTGCCATATTCTGGTTTTCTATAAAATGAATTGATGAACTAAATGATTTCCATAAATGGTTCTTCCAAACCTAAAAGAATACTTCAAATTACTGGACCATAAATTAGGACTTTACAGTTTTCTTTTACATTAGTACTCAGTCTATCATGCAGAATAAGTGGAAATTATTTATAAATGAGAACCTGAAATATTCTATCTTATGAAAACAGAACAATCTATTTCTGTCTTGTTTTATCTGTTGTTTTATTTGAATTCATATTTTAAAGAGTTAAGGTCAGTGTCCGAGTTAGAAAAGTGATTTGAGTGGGACAAAGAGGGCAATGACCTTAATTTTATGATACTAAAATTTTTTCTTAAATTTGAGACAGATTATGGAAGTAAAAATTAAAATACAGTTTAAAATACTAACTTAAGACTCTTGTAGTCTCAACTGCAGAGTTAGGCTTTTAGAGAAGCAGGAAAATGTATGTTAGAGCCAAAAATATGACTTCTTTGGCTGTGACCAGGATTTCCTCTTCCCACCTTGGGGACTAGAAAGTAGAGGTAGGAAAATTTCATTTTGGAGCCAAATGTGACTTGTTTAATTCAAGTCATAATTTATTGCACATACCTCAGGGACCTGAAAATAAAGAAACCCACTGTGAAATGTTGATAATGGGCCACTCTGAAGGACAGGCATTAAGCTAACTTTCCTGGTGAGGATTTTTTTCACTTCCACCTTTCCCAGATGCTTCTGATCATTCTATAAGGACATACTTAATCGTGTAATAGCTAAAAAGAAAACTTTCTGTGCACTATAGCAAAGTATTTGAGGGGCAGGAGAGTGAACCAAGGCCTTTATATGATTAGATGTTGGTGGAAAAATATAACTAAAAGAAATTCTTTTAATGCAATTAAGTCACAGTATAACAACACTGCCCTTTTAGGGGATATCTAAAACAAGTCCTTTGGCCAATTAGTATGATATAAAAACTTATAACAGCCTTCAACTTTATAATTCAGGCATCCACATCTCAAGTTGGTGGCATGGGCATACTTTGTGAGACGTTGTAAGCTACGATATTTAGAGTTTAAGATTCCATTTTATTTGTATTCCTTAGCACAATTTAGTAGTATATAAAAATATTCTCCCTTCATGGGTATTGTGCCTTTTCCTCTGAAGAAAAATGCATAAAACCATGGCATGTGCCTAAAAATTTTTATGCTTTAAAAATGTTCCAGTTGGTATCTTAGATTTCTATAACAGGTTTAGTAAAATTTGATGGTAATATTCTATATCAGAAGAGCTCTTACAATTATTAAAATAACTAAGATATAAATTTTATGTTTGTGGATTATTTTGCTTTAGTAATATAGTATGTTGAGTCACCAAAATAGATTTCATTTGGAAATTATTTAAAATTCTGATAGTGATCTGACTAGTTATCTCAGTATTGGCATATGATAATCATTATGATTTCTTTTTTTCATTTGGGAAACTTCTTTTAGCTCTGCAGATACTGGACTATTTAAGTATATTATTATTTAATCAATTTTGAAAAATTACATTAATGATTGAAAGATACTGGCATCTATTTTAATTTTGTTAAGTTAGTTATTGACTTTATAACAAACACACATAAATTTATAAGCTACCATGCATTCTTGGCGTTTTATAAACCTCAGAAAAGGGCTGTTATCCCTTGCTTGCCCCAGAGGATAACAGCATTAATAAAATTGAGTGCACATTAAACCAGTGCTTTCAAGTGTCAAAATATTATTAGATGATGGCAGTATTAGAATTCTTGAATCTGACATTTCTTTTTAAGTAGACTGATGTTGTTCCTTCATTATTCTTGTTGCTTTGGCAGCAATATGAATATTCCTGAGTAGATGAATGAAGGCGGGAATGCAAGGGATTATAGTATATCAAGACAAACTTGATTTCAGAAACAAAAACCTTTCCTAATAATTTTGAGTAGATTCATATTTTCCTTTTGAATCACTTTTATCATTGTGTTAATGATCTTGAGTGTTTTAGCATTCATTATTCATTCAGTAACAAACTTTCACTAAGAGCCTGATTTGTACTAAATACAGTTAAGTGCAGAAATAAACAAGATGCTACTTCTAATGACGTCTATAATTTAGTAAAGTATTTGAACGTGTAACAGGATGTTTTGGTTGGATAGGGTCTGGGTGTTCCAATGCTTAGGGAAAGTGAAGTTGAGCAACACCTTTCACCTCCCATCCAGATATCCATTTACTTTCAGTGATTTGCCTAATAAGGTGGAAATTCAAATCTCAGAGAAATGAGATTTGAATATTGTCTACGTTGAGATTCAAACATACAAACATTTGGGCTTCCCTGGTGGCGCAGTGGTTGAGAGTCTGCCTGCCAACGCAGGGGACACGGGTTCATGCCCCGGTCCGGGAAGATCCCACAAGCCACGGAGCCGCTGGGCCCGTGATCCATGGCCGCTGAGCCTGTGCGTCTGGAGCCTGTACTCTGCAACGGGAAAACATACAAACATTTGATCAAGTGGAATGGCCTCATCAAAGGCCAGATTATAAAACTATTCAAGTTATTAAAACTATTCAGAATAGTGAAACAACCACTTTTTGAATATCTGGCTAGAGTACCAAGTACTTTATAGACTGGTGACATGGTGATACATTCACAGATTATAGCCCCTTGTCTCATGGAGCTTACACTCTTGTGAGGAATGTTGAAATTAAAGTAATAAAGAAGCAATTAATTGCAGTTGTGATGAAGACTGTAAGAAAAAAGTCACAGGAACTATGAGAATGTATAACAGGATCCTGACCTAGTCTTTAGGGATAAACAAAGACTTCCTGAGGAAGTGATATTTCAGCTGACACAGGAAAGAAGGCTAGGAGTTCTGTAGGTGAGCAGAATGGATAAGAGTATTCTCAGCAGATAGAACAGCATATGCTTAGGCCCTAAGGTGTGAAAGACGATAGCTATTCCCAGGAATTGAAAGAAGCTGAGGAAGAGAGTGAGCTGGGGAGAATGGCATGTGAATAGAGGCTGGGAGACTTATTAAGGAGCCAAATCATTTAGGGCCCTGTGTGCCATTTTAAGGATTTGAGACTTTATTCTAAGCTATGGGAAACCAGATCCAGTAATAGAGCCTGAGATCAGAATGTAGTGGGGTTCCGGTTATAGTGTAGCATCTGATATAGAAACCCACCTGGATCTAGCCCTGATAATAATAATATGTGGTTACCCAAGGGAAATGGCTGTGTATATAAACTTAAAGGGCTGTAATACTAAACTGTAACATTCAGGAGTCCAGCAACTTGCTGTTGGAATTGTTAGAAACATTTAAGCCAAATCACAGATATGGAAGAAAAACCTCATCACATCTGAATGTCTGGAATAAGTTTATCCTCATTATTTAAACCTTTTTTTCCTCCTCAGAAAAACGTTTTTTTCCAGTTTTTTTTTTTTAAGGTTGTTTGGCCAGAAGTATTATTAAAGTAGGTTCTAAGTAGATCTTGAAATTCAAAAATTAAAATCTAGTTTAAATCTAAGTATTCCATCTACACTGACAACTTATAATTTTCCTTGGACAGAGAAAAATGAGATAACCAAACTCTCTGTTCCCATCCCTCCTGCAAAACAAACAAACAAATATAAAGTTACAAAATAAATGGATGAATTGCTGAGGTATTTTTAAATTAAAAAAATTTTTTCCCGGGCTTCCCTGGTGGCGCAGTGGTTGAGAGTCCGCCTGCCGATGCAGGGGACACGGGTTCGTGCCCCGGTCCGGGAGGATCCCACATGCACGGAGCGGCTGGGCCCATGAGCCATGGCCGCTGAGCCTGCTCGTCCGGAGCCTGTGCTCCGCGGCAGGAGAGGCCACAACAGTGAGAGGCCTGCATACCGCAAAAAAAAAAAAAGATTTCCCATATTTCTTAAAGGAATCCTTTGGGTTTGGGGGAGGAAACATTTAAAATCACAAAATTTTCATCAAGTCTGATTGATAGCCTTTTCTTTCCAATACTCATATCATTGTATTTCCTTAGGAAAAAAGCCACATCTGAATATAGCTACAAGTTAAACCTTTGGATTATTAATAAAGCAAATAAAATTTTGTTTGTTTTTGAAAAATTCTGAAGTTATTTTCCTGTTTTTATCTCTTTTTTTTGGTGAGAACAAGAAATTTTTAACCTTTATATTTTACTTTTGCTCTCATAGTAGGTTGAAGGTTTTAAAAGTGAGTTTATCACCCTGGGGACTTGTAAGGTTGATTGACACTTAACTTATTCTGTTGGCACAGAGCATAATCAGTAGCACTACCTCAAGGGAAACAGTGGAATTGTTTCTTAACCTCTCTGAACATAATTTTAATTTTTTTTCTTCAGAGCAGAATTTTAGTTGTAGTAGATTTTAATCAATTTACTTAGATCCTCTTAAAGCCTACAGGGTGCAGATATATAGATGGGCTTCAGGTGAGTGTGTCACTTGTTTTTTTCCAATTATAAAGCCTTAAGGTCAAAGATAATATAAACTGTAGCAGACATCAGTGTTCACAGCATTAGTCTTTACTGTTTTTCACTGAGATTAAGGTTTGATACCTTGGGAATGAGTTCAATTTATGCTTTCTACCTTTGGGACGGACAATCCCGGTGTGCCAAGGGATATAGTAAGCTACATAATAAGTCATAGTATAATTTCCTATCACATCAAAATGACCAGATTTGTTCTTTAAAATTACTTAATAGCAGGGTTTCTCTAGCTTGGCAGTAGTTACATTTTGGGCAGGATAATTTTTTGTTGTGAGTGATGTCCTGTGCATTGTAGGATGTTTAGCTGCATCTCTGGACTTACCTGTAGATGCCAGTAGCAAGTGTTTCTCCCTCACCAGTTGTGACAACCCAAAGTGTCTTCACATAGTGCCAATATCTTCTGGTAGGCAAAATCACTCTCAGTTGAACACCATTGTTTTATATAGTGAAACATACAAGTGTATGTCATGAATTAAAATGAACAATCTACATTTATTTTTTAGTTATTTTTTATCAAGTTGAAAAAAATCCAATAAAATTTTTACTAAGAGCCTGATTTATACTAAAAACATTAGATGGTTTCTTATATTAACAACCTCTTGGCTTCTACCCCTTTCCCAGCCCCTCCTTCTGAGAAGCAGTGACTTTCACTTCTTTTATCTATTTCATCTGGTATTTACATCCATATAATCAATTTTAGACATTACCTATTTACTTCCTACGTGAGATAGGATTTTAGCTCACTTACTCCGCCTTTCCCTTCTTACATCCTCCCAATATCGTTAAATCACAATTTTTTATTAAATCCAGAGTCAATATTCACATTTTCATGACTATGAAAACATTGTTCACTGTAGTCAAATGATTTCCTTCCTTCCTTTAACTTTTTTATTTTTTCTTTTAAAAATATCTTTAGGGACTTCTCCGGTGGCACAGTGGTTAAGACTCTGCGCTCCCAATGCAGGGGGCCCGGGTTCGATCCCTGGTCAGGGAACTAGATCCCACATGCATGCCACAACTAAGAGTTCTCATTGCCACAACTAAGGAGCCAGTGAGCTACAACTAAGGAGCCCACCTGCCCCAACTAAGACCCAGCACAACCAAATAAATAAATATATACCTTTAAAGAAATCTTTAATAAATCTGCAACCTCTCAATACAGTTTTCCTGTGAGACCTGTCAGATAATAGGCCAGTTCTTTTTCTCCCCCTGAAGACATCCCTTTTGGAGCCTTCTGATCTCCTGCTTCAATGAAGACTTAAGTTGCTCTTTAAGCTCACTTAACTGCCAATATCCTGAGATTTCCCTATGCTGTCATCCTAGGAATTTGATTTGCTTGTCTTCTGTGTTGGGTCCCAAGTTTCCTGGATCTCAGACCTTGTTCCTGTTTCTTGTTTCTTATTTCACCTTTGTGGTACATATCCTCCAGCAGTTTCCCTATGCATCGGTTTCCTCAGCCTTTCTGGACTCCTGCTGGCCTAACTGGCTTATTTCCCATCAGTAGCTCTGTGGGTACTTCGGTTTGAACTTTCGCCTCTCTGCTTAGTCATTTAGTCTGCTTTTCACAGTCATATATTTGGGTTTAAGGTTACAGATGTCTTAGTTTAATTGAAGATAGAGACTATTTCTCTTTCTTGTTTATCTTTTAATTCGGGGTCGGGTTTTAAGAGGCAAGGAAAGGAGAAAAAATTTTTTGCCTTCCTGAAACCAGAAGTCTTCATTACTTTATAAGATAAAGTATGAGACTTTGACGTGCTATGATCCCACATGCTTTATTCCCACACTCACACATTCACTTTTGAGAAGCTCTGAATCAAACATTCCTAACAATAATATTGCAAAGGTAGAAAGTAACAAATGTTTTTTAAAAATCAAACACTTACTTATGTTTGAAAGATGTTTGGATATAATAATGTAAAAATCTAGATGGCAAAAGTATCAAAATTCATTTTTTGGGCTGTGGAGGTAATAAACGGAGTTTTAAGTATGTTTAAGTATGTTTTCAGTGTTTTCCAGTACTCACGTAATCTTTTATGTGCACATTTTCTCTTGCTCATGTTCATTTTTAAAGGTATTTAATCATCTGAACTCTTGAGTCTGAGCCTCCTCTCACTGGGATTAGCTTCTACTTTCTATGCCTGCCATTGCCACTAAACTTTTGTGGAGTCCTCCCAGGGCCTCAGTGCTTAGTCTTACATCTTCTCGTATCCACAAGCCTCTTCCATGAGAGACCTCCTTATCTTCCAGGGTTGTATAGGAGCAGGTGCAGATCTCTATCACTTGCTGAATGCAGCAGTACTCATTCCCCTTAACAAAACCTCTAAATATTGGCGCATTCCTTCACGAGCCTAGGGTTCCATATACAGTCTCACATTGCTTTCTTATGTAAGACAATATTTCATTTTGTTAGTTATTATTGCTAGAAGGGTTTTATTCATAGTATTTGGCTCTTATATGAGACTTTAACAAGGGAAGCTCTAGATTGTAAGATATATGTAAGGACTAATATTTAGACTAATAGAGGACAATCAGGTACTCACTCTGTAGATTACGCCACTAACATATTTTATACAGTTCTCTTCAAATACAGCTCATAGGCTGAAAAGTGGTCAAAAAATATTTTGAAGGATATTAAAGAGTGCTAATGTTAGTTATAATTTCTCAGAAAATTTAAGATCAATTGCAGAAGTCATTTAGAAAAAGGTATGTTTCAAAACTAAATAGTGTTCTCTATGAGTCTTGCCAATGTACATATTTTCATTGATATATGATGAAAAAGTAGCCACTCCATAAGCTGAAGAAACTTTTAAGTCACCTAAAATAATGTGTCCTTATGTTGAGTAGTGTAGGTTAAGTGCCTTCAGAGAGAGTTGATCTAAGTGTCAGAACTCTAAGGTAGATGGCCTACGTTGTCTGTCAGTCCTATGACTTTTCTCATTTACATGCAACAATATATTACAACAGCATGCCACCCAAACCTATATTGGTTTTTAGAAATACAGGATAAGTAATGACTCTCCAGCCTGCTTACCTCTAATATATGATGCTTTACAGTTTTGTGTCCATTGTCATTTCTTTCTTGAACCAGCTCTATGTGGTAATGCGGGCAGGAATTATTTTCTTCCATTTACAGAGGAGGAAACAGAAAGGAAGCTAAATGGGGTACTGTGACTTACCTAAGGTCAAACAACTAATAAATGTCAAAGCTTTGACTCTAAGCCGTGTGCTTTTTCCATTATATCTCCTTTCCTCAAAAAAAAAAAAAAATATATATATATATACATATATATAGTATTTTCTAGAGATGATAATTTAAGCATTTTCAGGTTTATCTGGATAATATTTTATTATGGATAGCCTAACTAAATTGCAACAAAGCCTATTTTTCTTTAAAAAAATTTTAAACTTAGCCCTTTACAGAATAAGCATATATTGTTGTTTCTTACATGTCTTAAAGTATTAACTGTCTTTTTTTTTCTTTTAATAGAAAAATATTAATTTCTGCTTTTTTCCTGGGCTCTTATCTTGACAAATTATTTTCATAATTTAAAAAAAACACTAAGATCTAATGCTCCATACTGACAGATGTTTTTGCATTATTATTAGCTAAAGCCTTTATTCAGAATTGCTTGAATGTTACTGTGTTACCAATAAACTATTCTGGGCTAGTAGCTAAATTATTATAACCACTTGAGGTTGAATATGTTGAGAGCAAGAGATGCTTGATTTGAGGGGAATATATTTTGTTCTTTTTTTTATATTTGAAATTTTTAGGCTGTTTATTTCAACACTGACAATTTATGACACAAAGTATAACAGGTTTCTCTGCAGAAGTGTCTTATTCAAAGCAACCTTCAAGCATATGTGAGATAAGATATTATTGTTACTATGTCTGTTACTATGTCTTGATTCTTATTTCTTGGTAGATTACTGTGGTCACCTCCTAGTGTAGTGTAACAAGGAGAGTAAGTAACAATTGAAAACCATTTCGAGTGTGTGTGTGTGTTTGTATGTGTGTATTTAAGTCTAAAAGGGAGCCTGGCTTCTTAGCTCTTGGCAGAAACCCATTTTTCCCCATTTAAAACAATATATATACTATATTTGGTTAACTTGGTGTTTCAGAAATTTTGAAAATATGCCAGATGAAATAAAACCAGCTATATTCCTTTTATCTAGCTAACTTACTTCATATACAAGCTCTTATGCTGAGTTTAGAACTCTAACCATTGGAATTTATATTGTGATACCCTGATAAAAGTGTTTACACTGTGATGATATGGAGCAATAAATGTCTAATGCACAGTCTCTGTCTTCCAGATTTGGTTTGCTATAAATGTTTACATTTTAGATTCTGTACCTTGGCTAAATATAAGACTGTTCTTCTTGAGTGTTTGCTAGACAAATGTGTTTATTTTTCTGAGGCAAAGTTTTCTTACTATTTTTAATTAGTAAGTTTAGCTGATCATTTATTCTTAGTCTTATTACCAGGCTTGAACTTTTGTCATAAAGCTTACATACAAGAAAATAAAAGTATATTCTGCCTATATTGATTGCTTTTAGGAAAGCATTTATTACTGAAATCATAATACATATGTATACGAATTGGGACAAATTCCACCGTCTTTCGTATGACGCAGTAGTAAAGAGATGCATTTATAGCTCCAGCTCCTATTTCTCACACCATTTATTTCTTCAGAAGCTACTTATAAAACTTGTAAAAGGCTACTCTTGTCCAGAACTACTTAAAGCCAGCACTGTTGGGTTTGACTAAGTGGAAAAAAAGAATATTCAAAATTGTGATTTAAATTTTTTGTTGACATATACAGTATGATCCTTTTGGTTATTTTATATATACTACTGCTATCAGTAGTATACTACTTACACTGTCTCCAATAAAACTGAGTCATTGGAGGACTTAAGGAACTTACTGTTTGATCTCAAGCATTTTGTAATGTTAAAATCAGGATCCAAACCCATATAACTTCTGCTTGAATGCTATATGGGTATTTTAACATAATTCCCTATGTCCCACTTCAGTCTTGATTATCTATCTTTGCTCTTCAGGATCTCACCTCTACTTATATCAGGTTAGCCTGTGATGCAGAGATATTTTCAGCTGTCTAGAAACTACCATATTAAGGGTGTTTTTCATTTTGTCTGAATGTTGAACTCCAGTTATGAAAAAAAGGTTTGTGAATCAGTGTAGCATCTGAACCAATGGGTTACAAACACAAGCTGCTACAGGAGTTAAATAGATTATTTAAATGAGTGAGCTAGTTGAGAGTTGGCATGGGCCTTCAGTTTGCAACCTCTGATAAAATAGTTTGCCTTCTCTCTGCTGTTCACCTACTCCTCCAAAATTACACATACACTAATTTATTGGGGATGGGGAGCAAGTGGTTTAAACTCCTTCCAGAGTGTACAATTAAATATAGCTTTCTATTTGGGGAAAGCCTTGTAAAATGTATTTGAAAAGTAATATTAACTGGTTTAAAAGATCATCTTTCCAAACCACACTTGAGCTCACTTTATGGTGTTTACTTTCTGTCAAAACTTAGAAAAAACATTCACAGTTAACTTCCATAACATAAAATGTCTGTCTCATTAGGCATTAAAGAAGCATTGGTCAACAGGTATAATGCTATTAGACTGTATAGCTAATGTGAATGTGGACATGACCTCCCAAATAGATCAAAGACTAATCTCTTTGACAGTTACAAGATGGCAGAGCTTGCCATGGGCCTTTTGCTGCTGCACATTGAAACTATTTGTTTGGAAAGCATGCCTGAGGGATGAGAGTCTGTTTATAAGGATGAGCAGGTAAAAGTAAAATGTTGTCTTTTGACATTTCAACTAATCCCTTCTAGCCTTTGGTTTACTTAACATTTAGGCTATTTGCTGGCAGGAGAAACTGGCTTTTTCACATATGCTTTATGTCATTTTAAATTGGACATTGATTTTCATACCTGATAGTTCCTAAGTGTACAATGAAATAGATTCTGATGTCATTAAAAAGAGGTGTACTGTCTTTCTACCTTTTCCAAACCCTTAGTTTTGCTTTCCCTAATTAAATGTGCTCACCGAAAGACAATTTTTAAATTTATTTTTTAAAATCTACTTCTTTATATAATAAAAAATATTTCAAAGTTAGCCTTTATATATATTTACTTTCAAAAGTTTTTTTTCTTTACTTTTTACCTAAAATAATTTCCCTAGGTAAAATATTGGCAGTAATTTAAAGGCCATTTGGATTGTAAAAATTATTTGAAAATTTGCAAGAAGTTGAAATAATGTAGTCATACATAAAAGTTAATTCATTTTAATGAAAAATAAAAGACCAAGGAGAGAGAATTTTGTTTATTTAATCTAATATTTGCTATATTACCTCTAAATATTTCATTTATAACTAATATTTCCTAAAGCAACTGTTGTCATAGGCAGTGATCATTATAAAGTATTTGTTTCAACATGGTATAGTAAATTTTGAAAATCCTTAAGCTATTATGTCTGGCAAAGGATAAATGCAAATTTGGGGGAGAGGAAATAATGTTAATATAGATAAATGCTTAGTTACATTTTGAGAGATAGGTAGGAAATGTATAGTTGGATAGAATTTTTAAGTATTCTTCTAATCCCTAAATATTATAATATACTTTATTGCTGAATTGTCAGAAATTATTTTTTTAATATTACCTAATATTTCCTATGGTGCCATATTATTCACTATACTACTTTAAAAAGCATATTCTATGACGCTTAAAGGAAAGTTTACTTTATATTCAAGTTATAAAGCTTTAATTTAGAAATTTTACAGGTTCTTTTGAGGGGATATAAAATAAAATGTCTTATATACCAATTTGAAAGCTACTTGTCAGAAGTGCACTTATATATATATATCAGAAGGTTAATAGTATTATAGAGTGTTCTGAAGAGATTTTGTTCTCTCTTAAGTAGTTTTACAACTTCTTAAAACTGTAAATTGTTAATTTATCTTGAAAGTCTGAAATTTTTTCAAGAAAATAACTTTATACCTTTGATTAGGCTTATACTTCAAAAATATACTATTTGATAAATACTTGCCCAGAAATACCACATAGGGGATCTTTAAAAGCTGACTGACTGAAAAGAACAATTCCTACTGTTTCACATTGGATTAACTAGTTGCTAGGAATTATAGTCAGTTTGTGAACTTACAATGCTAGCAGTTTGTTATGTGAATAAATTGTCATTACATTTGAGAACCATTTTTATTTTAATTAGATTTTTTTTAAGTTTATTTATTTATTTTTTTAATTAGTTTCTGCTTTATAACAAAGTGAATCAGTCATACATATACATCTGTTCCCACATCCCTTCCCTCATGCATCTCCCTCCCTCCCTATTTTAATTAGATTTTAATACTCATTCCATTTTTAAATAGGAGAAAGCCACAATAGAATTGACTTACCTAAGATCTCACTCAGAGGAGTTGTAGGGTGTCCTGACTCTGGGGTTTTTACTCTTAAGAGAGCAAGCTCTGGAGACAGACAGACTAGATTCAAATCCCAGCTTTACTACTTACACACTGGGTCACCTTCCACATGTTACTTAATTCTTTAAAACTTATTTTTCTAATCTGTAAAATGAGGTAACAGTACCTACTTTTTAAGATTGTTATGGGGATTAACTGAGATAATAATACCTATTAAGCACTGTACTGTGCATGGAATGTTATAGCAGCTTGACAGATATTGTTATCATTTATTATTAAGATCTTTGGTTCCCCACTTTTCCAATTTTGACTTTCTGATTAGCTAACTCATTATCAATTTCTATTCTTGGTTTAGAAATTATTTCTTTTTTTCTTTTTTTAATTTTTATTCATTTATTTATTTGTGGCTGTGTTGGGTCTTCATTTCTGTGCGTGGGCTTTCTCTAGTTGCGGCAAGTGGGTGCCACTCTTCATCGCGGTGCGTGGGCCTCTCACTATCGCAGCCTCTGTTGTTGCAGAGCACAGGCTCCAGACGCGCAGGCTCAGTAATTGTGGCTCACGGGCCCAGTTGCTCCACGGCATGTGGGATCTTCCCAGACCAGGGCTCGAACCTGTGTCCCCCTGCATTGGCAGGCAGATTCTCAACTACTGCGCCACCAGGGAAGCCCTAGAAATTATTTCTTTAACATGGCTTGAGCCAAGTTTATCTTCTTCCTTAAACATACTTTTCTTTTTGTCTTCTCTTGGTGGGTTACTGGATTCCTTCTCTCAGTGGCTGGAAACTTTGGAGTCATTTTTGACTTTTCCCCCTTTAATAAACCCACATCTACTTTGTCACTTAAGTTCTGTAACTCCACAGTGTTGTTATGAACTGGGTCTCTTTTCCATTCCCTTTGGCTTTCCAGGTAAGGCCCTTATTACTCCTGTATCAAA
The DNA here is from genome assembly GCF_964165515.1 of Mesoplodon bidens. Lineage (NCBI taxonomy): Eukaryota > Metazoa > Chordata > Mammalia > Artiodactyla > Ziphiidae > Mesoplodon > Mesoplodon bidens. The sequence goes on from NC_138179.1 coordinate 6,970,705, forward strand.
TTCATAGCATGTCTTCATTTCTCAACTCCTCTTTTATACACTGTAATCAAAGTTAATATTTTAGCACTTATATTTACTTGATGGCCATTTGTACTCATTCGTTTCTGTTCTTGTAATCTCTTGCTGGGCAGAAAATATTTTTAACTTGTCTTTGTATTCCTGGTGCGTATCACAGATACCTTACACACAGCCAAAACTATAAATATTGAATGGAATTAGTATTTTTTTAAGTTACCAAAAATTTCTTCTTTTCATTATATCAATTTTTATACTTTAAATGCATATTTTTAATGTTTCTACAGCATTCTTTTTTATTTAGTTTCTTTTTTTAAGCTTTATTGAGGCATAATTGACTCTATAGCATTCTTGAGAGCAGCTTAAAACATAACTCCCTTTTTTCATTCAGTTAGTGTATGAAAAATGTGAAATCATAATACATAATTTTCTTTCACTCAAAACTTGGATTTTCTAACACAACATTGTAAATTAACTATATGTCAGTAAAAAAAAAAAAAGAACTAATTTTTTACAAGAGACCTTTTTACAGGAAAAAGCTCATTAACTTATATATTTGAATAGGTCAATCTGATTAGTGTATACCATACATTCTGACCTTGTATAAAAGTAGTTCAGGGCTTCCCTGGTGGCGCAGTGGTTGGGAGTCCGCCTGCCGATGCAGGGGACGCGGGTTCGTGCCCCGGTCCGGGAAGATCCCACATGCCGTGGAGTGGCTGGGCCTGTGAGCCATGGCCGCTGAGCCTGCGCGTCTGGAGCCTGTGCTCTGCAATGGGAGAGGCCACAAACAGTGAGAGGCCCGCATACTGCAAAAAAAAAAAAAAAAAAAAAAAAGTAGTTCACTTTTGAGATGATGTAATTTTAAAGATTTTTATGAAGACCAGATGAAGGCTGGGTATGTGGTACCCTTTGGTGTGACATTTCTTTTAATAGGAATGTAGTTTTATGCCCTGTAATTAGTTGAGTTTTTTTGAAAGGGATATGATTATAATATCAAATTCAAGGACTAAATAGCAGAATTTATTATGATTTCTCTTCCAGAAAAGAAGCAGAAGTTTAATTTAACACAGTCTCTGTGTGTTATTACCTAGATAGAAAATGAACGTACATTTGGTCACTCGGAAAAGTGAGAAATTCTTGATGTCCTTTAACAGTGGAGCATTTGAGTCAATAAATATTGTATCAAATGCTTTAGTACTGTTTCAACTCTAATTTTTAAATTTGTTTAGATCATCACTGACTGCTTTTCATTTATTTATTTATTTATTTATTTTTGGCTGAGTTGAGTCTTCATTGCTGTGCATGGGCTTTCTCTAGTTGTGGAGAGCGGAGACTACTCTTTGTTGCGGTGCGTGGGCTTCTCATTGCAGTGGCTTCTCTTGTTGCAGAGCACGGGGTCTAAGCACGCGGGCTTCAGTAGTTGTGGCTCATGGGCTCTAGGGCGCAGGCTCAGTAGTTGTGGCGCATGGGTTTAGTCGCTCCGAGGCATGTGGGATCTTCCCGGACCAGGGCTTGAACATGTGTCCCCTGCATTGGCAGGCGGATTCTTAACCACTGTGCCACCAGGGAAGTCCCTCTGACTGCTTTTTTATGCTTTGATTCTTTTACACCAACCAGTGTCTTTGGTGTGTATGAAGTTATTTTGCTCCAATTGATGTGTTTCATTTTTTCTATTGATCTGTCTTAAGATTTACTGACTAATTCTTCTGCCTTCTCCAATATGCTGTTAAACCCATCCAATGAATTTTTTTTAAGTTCTTGTATTTTTCAGTTGTAGAATTTCTATTTGGGTCTTTTTTATACTTCCATTTCTCTGCTGAGATTCTCCAAAGTTCAGTCATTAAACCATATGTTTTTAAGTTATTTAAATATATTTATAACAGCTACTTTAAAGTCTTTGTCTGCTAATTCCAATAGCTGAGCCCTTTCTAGATTGGTTTCTATTGACTGCCTGTTTTTCCTTGATTATGGATCATCTTTCTAGTAATTTCTATTGTATAGAAATTATACAATTTCTATTGTATAGAAACAAAAATATATTTTTGTTTTTGTAGGCAGTTCAATTAGTAGATGATCATCTTGAACTTATATGGACACAATTTGACAATATATAAGGGAGATCTGGGAAAAGCTCAAAGTACAGTCTCTAAATTCTGTTTCCCCCGTGGTCCTTGTTAGAGTTTGGTTTAAGTCTTTTGGGGGGCTAGTTTAAAATTGGTATTGCTCTATATTGTGGTCCTTATTCCTAACATGACACCTGGCCATTTGTATGTGTGTGTTTGTGTTTTACTTTATTTTTTATTTAAAATATATATCTTGGCTAAATTTCTATGTCAAAACATATAAATCTGTTTCTTTCTATATGATAGCCCAATATTTATCTCAGAATAATTGTAGTATATTTCATTGACCCACTTGATGTACATTTAGGTTGTTTCTTAATTTTCTTCAATACAAATATGCAATGAGTATTCTCGTACATATTATCTATCTGTACTTATTGGAAAATATAAATACATTTGGTAAATATTTGTCAGTATTCTATAGACAAAAGCAATGGAAATGTTAAATTTGCATTTCTTGGTTTACTAGTAAAGTTGAGCATCTTTTCATGTGGGTTACCAGCCATTTATCATTCATCTTTGATGACTTGCTTTCTCACAGATTATTTACTTTTATTAGTTAGATTTTGTCATTGATTGTGTATGATGAGTTCATTGTATATTAGTTAACAGAACTTTTTCTCCAGGTTTTCATTTGGCTTTCAATGTTACTTATGGTATTTTGAGGCCATGAAAGGTTTTTACTAGGGAAATAAGAGGTCCATCTTTCCAAAACCAGGATCAAGGCCAGCAGAAAGTTTGCCACAACACTGTATGGACCTCTTTATTCCCCCCCCCAATTTCTTTGAGATATAATTGACAAATAAAAATTCCATATATTTAAGGTGTAAAATGTGGTGACTTAATATATATTGTAAAATTACTGTAATCAGGTTAATTAACACAACCGTCACCTCACATAGGTAACCATTTTTTCAGCGTGTGATGAGAACACTTAAGGTCTTAGCATATTTCAAGTATACAATACATTGCTATTGAGTATAGTCACCATGCTATACATTCAAAATCCCAGAACTTACTCATCTTATAACCAAAAGTCACTGATAATTTATACTCTTTAACCAGTATCTCCCCATTTCCTCCACCCCTCACCTACTGCCAACCACCATTCTACTCTTGGGTTCAATGTGGTTAACAGTTTTAGATGCCACGTATAAGTGAGGTCATGGCTGTGTTTCTCTGTCTGGCTTATTTCACTTAGTATAATATACTCCAGGTTCATCCATGTGGTTGCAAATGGCAGGATTTCCTTTTTATGCCTGAATAATATTCCCTTATATATACGCATGCGTGTGTGTATGTGTATATATATTTTACATTTTCTTTACCCATTCATTCATTCATCAGTAACACAGGTTTTCATATCTTGCCAATGTGAAGAATGTTGCAATGAACATGAGACTGACTGCACACATCTCTTCAAGACAGCGATTTTATTTCTTTTAGATAGATACCCAGCAGTGAGATTGCTGGATTATATAGTAGTTCTATTTTTAATTCTTTGGGGAACGTCCATACCATTTTCCATAATGGCTATACCAGTTTACGTTCCCACCAACAGTGTATAGGTGTTCCTTTTACTCCATACCTTTGCCGACACTTGTCATCTCTTTTTTTTTTTTTTTTTCGGTACGCGGGCCTCTCACTGTCGCAGCCTCTCCCATGGCAGAGCACAGGCTCCAGACGCGCAGGCTTAGTGGCCATGGCTCATGGGCCCAGCCGCTCCGCGGCATGTGGAATCTTCCCGGACCGGGGCACGAACCCGTGTCCCCTGCATCGGCAGGCAGACTCTCAACCACTGCGCCACCAGGGAAGCCCCGCAAAAGTTTTATAATATAGTTTGAAATCAGGGAATGTGTTGCCTCCAGGTTTGTTCTTCCTTAACATTGCTCTGGCTATTTGGGATCTTTTGTGGTTCCATACAAATTTTAGAATTCTTTTTTCTATTTCTGTAAAAAATGTCACTTGGGGGTTCCCTGGTGGTGCAGTGGCTGAGAGTCCGCCTGCCGATGCAGGGGACACGGGTTCGTGCCCCGGTCCGGGAAGATCCCACATGCCGCGGAGCAGCTGGGCCCGTGAGCCATGGCTGCTGAGCCTGCGTGTCTGGAGCCTGTGCTCCACAACGGGAGAGGCCACAACAGTGAGAGACCTGTGTACCACACACACAAAAAAAAGTCACTTGGATTTTGATAAGAGATTTTACTGGATCTGTAGATCACTTTGGGTAATAAGGACATTTTAACAATACTAATTATTCCAATCCATAAACAGGATCTTTCCTATTTTATTTGTGTTTCTTCAATTTCTTTCATCAGTGTTCTGTAGTTTTTAGTGTAAAGATTTTCACCTCCTTAGTTAAATTTATTCTAAAGTATTTTATTCTTTTTGATGCTATTGTAAATGGGATTGTTCTCCTAATTTCTTGGATAGTTTGTTGTTAGTGTGTAGGAACACTACTGATTTTTGTATCCTGCAAAAAAGGATATTTTTGTATCCTTACTGAATTCATTTATTAGTTTTAAGAGTTTTTTAGTGGATCTTTAAGCTTTTCTGCATATAAGATCATGTATCTGCAAACAGACAATTTTAGTTCTTCTTCTCTGTTTTGGATGACTTTTATTACTTTTTCTCCCCTAATTGCTCCAGCTAACACTTTTAATACTTTGTTGAATAGAAGTGGTAAAAGTGGGCACCTCTGTCTCATTCCTGACCTTAGAGGAAAAGCTTTTAGCTCTTCACTATTAAGTGTGATGTTTCTGTGGGCTTGTCTATATGGCCTTTAGTATATGGAGGTATGTTTCATCTATGCCTAATTTTTGAGAATTTTTATCACGAAAGGATGTTGAATTTTGTCAGGTGCTTTTTCTGCATCTATTGAGATAATGTGATTTTTATCCTTCATTTTGTTATAGTGATGTATCACATTTATTGAGTTATGTATGTTGAACCAATGTGTATTTCAGGGATAAATCACACTTGATCATGGTGTATGATCATTTTACTGTGCTTTTGAATTCAGTTTTGTTGTTGTTGTTATGAGGATTTTTGCCACTATGTTTATCAGGATATTGGCCTGTAATTTTCTCTTTTTAAAGTCCCTACATGGCTTTGTTATGAGAATAATGCTGACCTCTTAAAACGAGTTTGTAAGTGTTCCCTCCTCTTCAGTATTTCAGAAGCATTTGAGAAGAACTGGTGTTAATTCTTCCTTAAATGCTTAGTAGAGTTTCAGTCTCACCAATGAAGTTATCTGGTCCTGAGCTTTTCTTCGTTTGGGAGGTTTTTGATTACTGCTTTAATGTCCTTACTTGTTATAGGTCTGTTCAGATTTTTTATATCTTTATGATTATTCTTGGTAGGTTGATTGTTTCTAGGAATTTATCCATTTCTTTTAAGTTATCCATTTTTTTCACATATAATTGTTCATAGTAGTCTCTTAGGATTCATTGTATTTCTCTAGTATCAGCTGTAATCTATGCTTTCATTTGTAATTTTATTTGAGTCCTTTTTTTGCTTAATTAATTAGCAAAAGTTTATCAGTTTTATTTGTCTTTAAAAAACAACTCTTAGTTTCATTGATTTTTTCTTTTTGTCATTTTTTCTGGTCTGTTTCATATATTTTTGCTCTCATCTTAGTAGTTTCCTTCCTTCTGCTGAGATTAGTTTGTTCTTTTTTCTAGTTTCTTAAGATGTAAAGTTATGTTGTTTATCTGAAATCTTTGTTTTTTCTTCATGTTGGCATTTTTTGCTATAAACTTCTCTCTTAGAACTGCTTTTGTTACATCCCATAGTTTTGGTTTGTTGTGTTTCCATTTTCATTTGTATTGAGATACTTTTTTAAAATATTTATTTATTTATTTATTTTTGGCTGCATCGGGTCTTAGTTGTGGCACATGGGATCTTCCTTGCGGCCTGTGGGATCTTTCATTGCAGCATGCGGTCTCTTCATTGCAGCACTCACCCTTCTCTCTCTAGTTGCAGTGCGTGGGCTCCAGAGCACATGGGCTCTGTAGTTGCAGCATGGGCTCTCTAGTTGTGGCGCACATACTCAGTAGTTGCAGCACACGGGCTTAGTTGCCCTGTGGCATGTGGGATCTTAGTTCCCTAACCTGGGATTGAACCCATGTCACCTGAATTGGAAGGTGGATTCTCAACCACTGGACCACCAGGGATGTCCCTCAAGATGCTATTTGATTTCTCTCTTGATTTCTTCTTTGACCCATTTGTTGTTTGGGTGCATGTTCTTCAATTTCCACGTATTTGTGAATATTTCAGTTTTCCTCATGTTATTAATTTCTAATTTCTTACTATTGTGGTTGGAAAAGATACTTGATATAATTTCAGTCTTAAATTTCTTAAGACATATTTTGTGGCCCAACATATAATCTATCTTGGAGAATGTTCCATGTGCACTTGAGAAGAGAAGAATGTGTATTCTATGCTGTAGATTTAAACCAAATCATAACAATAATTAACATTAAATGTAAATGGTCTAAACATCCCAACTAAAAAGCAGAGATTATCAGGCTGGATAAACATAAAATAATGAACTGTTGATGTATGTTTCAACATGAATGAATTCCACAATCTTTATGCTAAATGAAAAAAGACAGACACAAATGATTACATACTGTATAATAACATTTACATAGAATTCTAAAAAAGGCAAAACAGAAAGTAGACCATTGGTTGACAGGGTCAGCAATAAAGGAAATTGCCTGAAGAGGGATAGGAAGGAGTTTTTAGGTAGTGAAAATATTCTAAATTATGATTGTGGTGGTGGTTACATGACTATACATTTATTAAAACTTATCTACATGTACCTTGAAAGTTTGTGAATTTTGTCATATATAAATTATTTCTCAATAAAACTGATTGACATCACACAGCTAATTAAGTTCATGTAGGCATTTAGGAAATGTAAATATGAATAGAAATGTTTTAAATGAACTGAAAAAAGTTTAGTACTGAAAATCAAATCTTTCTACCCTAATTAAATGATACTCAAAATGTTAGAAGTTAATGAGTTTTTAAATGAGCTTTAATTACGTATTTTTCTGTATATTTTTTAAAATTATTAGGTTGAACTAAAGCGACAATATAATGACCAGCATTCAAAATTAAGAGGTCTTTTACCAGGTCGTCAATGGTACGAAATTCAAGCATACAGGGCCTTAAACCAGGCCCTAGGTAGGTAAGTGGAGTGAAATTTAATGTAATATTACTGTAATATTATCTCTGACCAGGACTATTTGTAGAGCTAGTCTTGCTACTTTATTCCTTATAATAAATTTCATGGAATTTTATTTCACTAGAACCCTGGGAACTCTGGTATATTTTCAGTGATAGATGTCAGAAGTGAAAGTTGAAAGAGTCAATGGAATAAATGAAACCCAAAATAAAACTCAATATTTGCTAAAGTTTAAAGATTTATGATTGGTCAGTGAGTATACAACAGAGTGCTCAGTAAATGTTTATAGAAGCTCACGACCAAACAATAAAATTTTATCTTGTGAACATCAGAACCTAAGTGATGATTTTATGGGTAAAAAGCAAACCATTTAAGAAGAGTTAAAGCAAACTGTGTTCATGGTACTAAAGAATTCACACCAACTAACAGTAAAATTTAATTATAATACTCTTTTTTTCTAAAGATTCTGGTCCATTAAGATTTGTGCTTTGTGGAACTAGTTTTTATATCACTATTTTATACCATAATTTCACAGGACATCAACACTTTAAATTTATAAACACTATAATTATTAGATTATTTATAATCTAATTTAACACTTTGTTCTCTATTTATGAAATTTAATTAGTTTAACCATATAATAGTTTTTTCCTGTGAAGCTGTATGAATAAAATTCAGATAATTCAAATAGAACAACACAGGTTAAGAGTAAAATCATGAAAATATGGCCATTTGACACGTTTTCAGATCAGCCAGAAGACCCACAGCTAACCATTATCTGCCCTAACCAATCTAGAAATTGGACTTTTCTCAAGTGTCTTGTTTACTCACATTAGCTCATTTAAACATAAGCAGGGGCTTCCCTGGTGGCGCAGTGGTTGAGAGTCTGCCTGCCGATGCAGGGGACACGGGTTCGTGCCCCGGTCCGGGAAGATCCCACATGCCATGGAGCGGCTGGGCCCGTGAGCCATGGCCGCTGAGCCTGCGCGTCCAGAGCCTGTGCTCCGCAATGGGAGAGGCCACAACAGTGAGAGGCCTGTGTACGGCAAAAAAACAAAACAAAACAAAACAAAACAAAAACATAAGCAGACCAGCTTGCATTTGAGTTCAGATTTACATATGCTGATGACATGACTGCAACAGCTGGATTTAAGTCCCAGCACACATCACCCACTCCCCTCCCCATCATTTCATAATGATATTCTGCAGTTGTTTCTCTTCAAACTGAATGATTCAGTTTTATGTTTAACCTACTGCCCTTCTCTGCCTAGAAATCCCAGTGGTACTTGGCATCAGGTTTCACTGGAAATTGTTCTTGAAGCATTTCATCTACTTACTTTGTCTCTCCCTGTTGATTGACCTGTTTGTTTTATTTTAATATTCAGCAAATAGTTTCTAGGGGAACCTGAATATTTGTTTTAAAATTCTTACCTTTTAGTCATTAGGCTTAATTTCAGGAAAATAAATATTTTTACCTCAGTTGATTATTTTTTCTCTTAATATAAGCAATGCCTTGAATTTTAAGAAACCATTTGAAGCAAAAGTACATTCGTATCCTGTTTTGTCATTTATAAACCTTTTCTACATATATTAAACAGGTTGTGAAAGATGAAATTACTTGTCTAATGTCACATAGCTACTAAATGCACCTTCATGTCTTGACACCACCTACATTTAAAACCTTAAGACTTGGTTTTTCATCCTTATGCCTACCTGTATCCACTAAAATTCTCACTATTAAATATAAACATCTCACTATTAAACTGTTCAATGTACCATATCCTTTCATTATTCTTTGCCTTGGCATACAAGTTACCATACAGTTCATTTGGCAAGTTTACCAATCAAAACCTAGTTGAAGAGGTCATGTCCTTTATGAAGACTTTTTTTTATTTCTCCAACTAGAGTTATTTACTCCTTAGGAAACACATAGCACTTTATACTTATCTCTATTATAGCATATATCTCATTGTTTTGGAGTAGCCTGTTTATCTGTCTCCTTCCCTAAACATGTATTAGACATTTTTCCATTCTCAGCAACCACCTGTGCCTCATATTGGGACATAGATGCACAATAAGTACTTGTTGAATTAGTGAAAAATGCCAGGTTCAGTGCTTTTCTATCTATACCATATTGGCCACAGAGCTTCTAGAGCTTCAAAACATACTTTTCAAGAATTTCAGAAAAAGCATGTGTTTATAGTATTGATGTAGAATACTATAGTTACGGTATTTTATTAATTAAAAAGTGGATAGCCCAACTGTCATCGTACTGATTTTCAGTGAAACAGTATCAACAAGTAGCAACTTATTCCAAAGAAACATCCACTAAAAAAAATCAAGTGAATGTTTTACATCATTTGATAAAACTCATAATGTGTATTGATTGACATAAAAGGTGCTTATACTAATGCACTGTTCTTATAAGGGATATGTCTAGAAGGACTAAAGTAAGCAGAAACAAATTGAGTTTAAAAAAATGTTATCTTTTTTTTAAGCCCACATGGGACTGTTAAGAGTATTTGAAGTAATGTAAATCCATAAAATGTAATAACAGCTTTCAGGAATGTACCAGGTGGTTTTGTGACCAGGTTACAACTGCACTGTAAGTTTCCTAAAGGGTCTGCTTTACTAAAGTATAATCTTTGTCTCAAGTGGGCATAATTCATTTGAGCAAGGCAGTATGAAAACAATGGAAAAAAGAGAAGGTGAAACCTTTTTCTCTGAACTGTTTTGTTAACTTAAATGCCTTTCTGCCATAGGACACTTTAAACATAAACCAAAATAGAATAGCACCCTGACTTTGCATTGATTTTCAACACTGTTATATAATATTGGCAATATACATCTTCCTATCCTGCCCAATTTTATGGTTGGTCTGATGCCTTGGAACCTATGGATTACTTTAAAATATCACACAAGAATGTCATATAAAATTTAGATTTTTAATGTCCCTATGGAATAATCAAACCTTTATGTTAATTTTCACCCCCTCTCAAAATCCCATGATAGTTAAGGAATAAAAATGTCAAGCCTATAAAGTTGAAAAGAGTGGGAGAAGAGACAATGACAGATGAGCTGTCAATAAATTTTGAACACTGGAAAACAGATGAATAATTGAATGACTTAGCAGGCAAGAGAAAGCTGAAATTTAAGTCTGTAATCATGAAAGCTAACAAGATCTTCCAGATTCAAGCATGGAAAAGCTTAGGACTTGGGGGTACTCTAAAGTGTTGGTAAAATACTGTTAAACTAAAGAGGATTGGTTACAAGTTAGTATATGTAGTAGACATATAGGGGGCTGTAGACAGCCCCCTCCCCTATCCAAGTTTACTCTCTGGATAGAATGAACTAGAGAGTCTGTATACTCTTTAACTACAGTTACAGCTAAGGATGTGTTAAAGATGTGGGGTAAGAAAAGTCTACCTACTGAATGTGAGAGCTCCATTCTCTTTTTCTTCTCAGCTCTGAGTAGGCTGACAATGAATCTTATATCTTCAAGGCAGGAAAGTACAGTGTTCCTTTCTAAGAAAACTGACCACCCCATGAATAAGGGCCTACAGATAGTAACGAAGTGGCCCTGTTCCTACCTTACTGCAAGCCTCCCAGCCTATAAGTCCCACCCATGTACACAAAGCTACCAGTCAGCACTTTAGTGCCTTACTCTTAAATAAGTGCATGGAGTCTTCACCAGATGTTCAAAGAATGTCTGTAATATGAAAAACAGAGACCAAAACAATACCAACAAAACAAAAGCAGGGTGGAAGAACTTGTAGAAAACAGAAACAGTGCAGTAGAAAAGAAGTTGGCAAACTCTTTCTGTAAAGGGCCAGATAAGTACATACTTTATGTTTTTCAGGCCACATACAGTCTGCATCCACATTCTTCTTTGTTTTCTCTTTAACCTTTAAAATGTAAATACCATTCCTAGATTGCAGGCTATACAAAAACATGATATGGACCAGATTTTCCCTGTGGACTATAGTTTGCCAACTGTTGGATAGAAGAAAACTTTAAAAAATTTTATCAGTAATACCCATAGGGGGAGGTAAGATACTGCCTCCATAAAATAAGAACAGAAAATAAGAAAAAGCTCCTAGACATTAATATGGTAGCAACAAATTTTAAATGCAGAATTGGGCTTAGGAGAGAAAATTGAAATCCCCCACACCCAAAAATCAAAGAGAAAGAAAATGGGAAAGAATAACTAGAAAATTAGAGGATCAGTATGCAGGAAACAACTTCTGATAAATAGGAGCTCCATATGAAGAGATTAGAGAAAATAGAGAAAGAAACATGTCAAAGAAATAATTCAAGAAAAATGCTCAGAATTGAAGGACATACTTTCCTGATGAAAGCATCCACTCAAGCACCAGTAAAGGGGGAAAAGCTACAAAGCTCCTCACTATGCAGTTTCAAAGTACCCAAGGTAAAGAAAATGTCCTGAAACCTTCCAGAGAGAAAAAGACAACTCTCATACAAAAGATATAGAATCAGTATTGAAACAGACTTCTTAAAAGCAGCACTAGAAGCTGAAAGACAGTTGAAAATTATCTTCAGTTATTTGAGGGAAATTTCTGACTTGCAGTCTAAGTTCTTAGCAACCCAAATGATCAATAAACTGTAAGACAGACTAAAGCCTTCAGTATTCAGTATTAAAAGACCTAAAACATTTGCTTCAAATGCACACTTTCTCAGGATCCAACTGAAAGATATTCTCCAACAAAGAAGAGAAAGTTCAGAAAGAGGAATACCAAGGATGCAGGAAACCAGAGTTCCAACCCAGAAAAGTGAAATTCCCAAAACAACCAAGGAAGAAAGCTCTGGGATGAATCTGTGTGGCAGTCCCGTAGTAGTTAGTCTAGATTGGTTTTTGAGGATGGAATGTTTTGCCCATATTGAGAAAAATTCTTGCAGCTGTGACAAAGTGGGAATTAATTAATGATAGAAACATAGAAAATTAAGCAAAAAAGGAGAGAGGGAGAGTTATTAACTCCAAGGCAGACAAAAACGTCTTCTATGGGAAAGGACATGTAATCATAGTGGATCATGTAATTCACCTTTAAATGGTAATCCACTGAATATTGATTTACAAAAGAATTGTGATATAATGCTGCTAGAAGAATGGAGAGGTAGCGAAGTTATCAGTGATATGAGATAAACATCTTCTGTAGGAAGAGTCAGTAAATGATTTCTAATGGTTAAAACCCAGGAAGTAGTAATAGTATGTTATTTAGAAATGTGGAGGCAAGTGACCACAAGAACTATGTAAAATATTTTCAATTACTGGTTTCTGAGATTGGGAATTGGAGATGTAGTGTGAGTAGGCAAAAGAAAATTCTGTTTTTATTAAAACTATTATAATACTACTTGACTTTTAAACTATGCTTGTGTATTTGATTAAAAATTAAAATTTACAAGCTAAAATTAACTTTTTAAAGAGTCTGGAGATTGGTTCAAGATGGCGGAGTAGAAGGACATGCTCTCATTCTTTAGAGAACACCGGAATCACAACTAACTGCTGAACAGTCATCGACAGGAAGACACTGGAACTCACCAAAAAAGATAAACCACATGCAAAGACAAAGAAGAGGCTGCAGTGAGACAGTAGGAGGGGCGCTATCACAATAAAATCAAATCCCATAACTGCTGGGTGGGTGACTCATAAACTGGAGAACACTTATACCACAGAAGTCCACCCACTGGAGTGAACGTTCTGAGCCACACATCAGACTTCCCAACCTGGGGGCCTGGCAACGGGAGGAGGAATTCCTAGAGAATCATACTTTGAAGGCTAGTGGGATTAGATTGCAGGACTTTGGCAGCACTGGGGGAAACAGAGACTCCACTCTTGGAGGGCACACACAGAGAAGTGTGCGCATCAGGACCCAGGGGAAGGAGCAGTGACCCAATAGGAGACTGAGCCAGACCTACCTGCTAGTCTTGGATGGTCTCCTGCAGAGGTGGGGGACAGCTGTGGCTCACCAAGGGACAAGGACACTTGCAACAGAAGTTCTGGGAAGGACTCCTTGGCGTGAGCTCTCCCAGAATCCGCCATTGGCCCCACCAAAGAGCCTGGGTAGGCTCCAGTGGTGGGTCACCTCAGGCCAAACAACCAACAGGGAGGGAACTCAGCCCAACCCATCAGCAGACAAGGGGATTAAAGTTTTACTGAGCTCTGCCCACCAGAGCAACAGCCAGCTCTACCCACCACCAGTCCCTCCCATCAGGAAACTTCCACAAGCCTCTTAGATAGCCTCATCCACCAGAGGGCAGACAGCAGAAACAAGAACTGCAATCCTGCAGCCTGTGGAACAAAAACCACATTAACGGAAAGATAGACAAGATGAAAAGGCAGAAGGCTATGTCCAGATGAAGGAACAAGATAAAACCCCAGAAAAACAACTAAATGAAGTGGAGATAGGCAACCTTCCAGAAAAAGAATTCAGAATAATGATAGTGAAAATGATCCAGGACCTCGGAAAAAGAATGGAGGCAAAGATCGAGAAGATGCAAGAAATGTTTAACAAAGATCTAGAAGAATTAAAGAACAAACAAACAGAGATGAGCAATACAATAACTGAAATGAAAAATACACTAGAAGGAATCAATAGCAGAATAACTGAGGCAGAAGAATGCATAAGTGACCTGGAAGACAGAATGTTGGAATTCACTGCTGCAGAGCAGAATAAAGAAACAAGAATGAAAAGAAATGGAAGACAGCCTAAGAGACCTCTGGGACAACATTAAACACACCAACATTCGCATTATAGGAGTCCCAGAAGGAGAAGAGAGAGAGAAAGGACCCGAGAAAATATTTGAAGAGATTATAGTCGAAGACTTCCCTAACATGGGAAAGGAAATAGCCACCCAAATCCAGGAAGCACAGAGAGTCCCATACAGGATAAACCCAAGGAGAAACACGCCAAGACACATAGTAATCAAATTGGCAAAAATTAAAGACAAAGAAAAATTATTGAAAGCAGCAAAGGAAAAAGGACAAATAACATACAAGGGAACTCCCATAAGGTTAACAGCTGATTTCTCAGCAGAAACTCTACAAGCCAGAAGGGAGTGGCATGATATACTTAAAGTGATGAAAGGGAAGAACCTACAGCCAAGATTACTCTACCCGGCAAGGATCTCATTCAGATTCGTTGGAGAAATCAAAAGCTTTACAGACAAGCAAAAGCTAACAGAATTCAGCACCACCAAACCACCTGTACAACAAATTCTAGAGGAACTTCTCTAAGTGGGAAACACAAGAGAAGAAAAGGACCTACAAAAACAAATGCAAAACAATTAAGAAAATGGTAAAAGGAACATACATATCGATAGTTACCTTAAATGTGAATGGATTAAATGCTCCAACCAAAAGACACAGGCTCGCTGAATGGATACAAAAACAAGAGCCATATATATGCTGTCTACAAGAGACCCACTTCAGACCTAGGGACACATACAGACTGCAAGTGAGGGGATGGAAAAAGATATTCCATGCAAATGGAAATCAAAAGAAAGCTGGAGTAGCAATACTCATATCAGATAAAATAGACTTTAAAATAAAGCATGTTACAAGAGACAAGGAAGGACACTACGTAATGATCAAGGGATCAATCCAAGAAGAAGATATAACAATTACAAATATAGATACACCCAACATAGGAGCACCTCAATACATAAGGCAACTCCTAACAGCTCTAAAAGAGGAAATCGACAGTAACACAATAATAGTGGGGGACTTTAACACCTCACTTACACCAATGGACAGATCATCCAAACAGAAAATTAATAAGGAAGCACAAGCTTTAAATGGCACAGTAGACCAGATAGATTTAATTGATATTTATAGGACATTCCATCCAAAAACAGCAGATTACACTTTCTTCTCAAGTGCGCAGGGAACATTCTCCAGGATAGCTCACATCTTGGGTCACAAATCAAGCCTCAGTAAATTTAAGAAAATTGAAATCATATCAAGCATCGTTTCTGACCACAACAGTATGAGATTAGAAATCAATTACAGGGGAAAAAAATGTAAAAGCCACAAACACATGGAAACTAAACAGTATGTTACTAAATAACCAAGAGATCACTAAAGAAATCAAAGAGGAAATCAAAAAATACCTAAGACAAATGACAATGAAAAAACAACAGTCCAAAACCTATGGGATGCAGCAAAAGCAGTTCTAAGAGGAAAGTTTATAGCTATACAAGCCTACCTCAAGAAACAAGAAAAATAAACAATCTAACATTACACCTAAAGGAACTAGAGAAAGAAGAACAGACTCAACCCAAAGTTAGCAAAAGGAAAAATATCATAAATATCAGAGCAGAAATAAATGAATTAGAAACAAAACAGTACCAAAGGTCAATAAAGCTAAAAGCTGGTTCTTCGAGAAAATAAGCAAAATTGATAAACCATCAGCCAGACTCATCAAGAAAAAGAGGGAGAGGACTGAAATCAATAAAATTAGAAATGAAAAAGGAGAAGTTACAACAGACACCACAGAAATACAAAGCATCCTAAGAGACTATTACAGGCAACTCTATGCCAATAAAATGGACAACCTGGAAGAAATGGACAAATTCTTAGAAAGGTATAACCTGCCAAGACTGAACCAGGAAGGAACAGAAAATATGAACAGACCAATCACAAGTAATGAAATTGAAACTGTGATTTTAAATCTTCCAACAAACAAAAGTACAGGACCAGATGGTTTTACAGGTGAACTCTATCGAACATTTAGAGAAGAGCTAACACCTATTCTTCTCAAAATCTTCCATTCCAAAAAATTGCAGAGGAAGGAAAACTCCCAAACTCATTCTGTGAGGCCACCATCACCCTGATACCAAAACCAAAGATACTACAAAAAAAGAAAATTACAGACCAGTATCACTGATAAATATACATGCAGAAATCCTCAACAAAATACTGGCAAACAGTAACAACACATTAAAAGGATCATACACCATGATCAAGTGGGATTTTATCCCAGAGATGCAAGGATTCTTCAGTATACGCAAATCAATCAATGTGATACACCATATTAACAAATTGAAGAATAAAAACATATGATCATCTCAATAGATGCAGAAAAAGCTTTTTACAAAATTCAACACCCATTTATGATAAAAACTCTCCAGAAAGTGGGCATAGAGGGAACCTACTTCAACATAATAAAGGCCATATATGACAAACCCACAGCAAACATCATTCTCAATGGTGAAAAACTGAAAGCATTTCCGCTAAGATCAGGAACAAGACAAGGATGTCCACCCTCACCACTATTATTCAACATAGTTTTGGAAGTCCTAGCCATGACAATCAGAGAAGAAAAGGAAATAAAAGGAATCCAAATCGGAAAAGAAGAAGTAAAGCTGTCACTGTTTGCAGATGACAAGATACTATACATAGAGAATCCTAAAGATGGCACCAGAAAACTACTAGAGCTAATCAATGAATTTGGTAAAGTTGCAGGATACAAAATTTATGCACAGAAATCTCTTGCATTCCTATACACTAATGATGAAATATCTGAAAGAGAAATTAAGGAAACATTCCCATTTACCATTGCAACAAAAAGAATAAAATACCTAGGAATAAACCTACCTAGAGAGACAAAAGACCTGTATGCAGAAAACTATAAGACACTAATGAAAGAAATTAAAGATGATACCAGCAGATGAAGAGATATACCTTGTTCTTGGATTGGAAGAATCAATATTTTGAAAATGACTATACTACCCAAAGCAATCTACAGATTCAATGAAATCCCTATCGAATTACTAATGGCATTTTTTACAAAACTAGAATTTAAAATCTCAAAATTTGTATGGAGACACAAAAGACCCCGAATAGCCAAAGCACTCTTGAGGGAAAAAAACGGAGCTGGAGGAATCAGACTCCCTGACTTCAGACTATACTACGAAGCTACAGTAATCAACACAATATGGTACTGGCACAAAAACCAAAATATAGATCAATGGAACAGGATAGAACACCCAGAGATAAACCCACTCATCTCTGGTCAACTAATCTATGACAAAGGAGACAAGGATATACAATTCAGAAAAGACAGTCTCTTCAATAAGTGGTGCTGGAAAAACTCGACAGCTACATGTAAAAAAATGAAATTAGAACACTCCCTAACACCATACACAAAAATAAACTGAAAATGGATTAGAGACCTAAATGTAAGACTGGGCACTATAAAACTTTTAGAGGAAAACATCAGAAAAACACTCTTTGACATAAATCACAGCAAGATATTTTTTGATCCACCTCCAGAGTAATGGAAATAAAAATAAACAAATGGGACCTAATGAAAGTTAAGATCTTTTGCACAGCAAAGGAGACCATAAACAGGACTAAAAGACAACCCTCAGAATGGGAGAAATATTTGCAAATGAATCATCGGACAAAGGATTAATCTCCAAAATATATAAACAGCTCATGCAGCTCAATATTAAAAGAACAAACAACCAATCCAAAAATGGGCAGAAGACCTAAATAGACATTTCTCCATAGAAGACATACAGATGGCCAAGAAGCACATGAAAAGCTGCTCAACATCACTAATTTTTAGAGAAATGCAAATCAAAACTACAATGAGGTATCACCTCACACCAGTTAGAATGGGCATCATCAGAAAATCTACAAACAACAAATGCTGGCAAGGGTGTGGAGAAATGGGAACCCTCTTGCACTGTTGGTGAGAATTTAAATTGATACAGCCACTATGAAGAACAGTATGGAGGTTCCTTAAAACACTAAAAATAGAACTACCATATGACCCAGCAATCCCACTACTGGGCATATACCCAGAGAAAAACATAATTCAAAAAGACCCATGCACCCCAATGTTCATTGCAGCACTATTTACAGTTGCCAGGTCATGGAATCAACCTAAATGCCCATTGGCAGATGAATGTATAAAGAAGATGTGGTACATATATAACAATGGAATATTACTCAGCCGGAAGAAGGAAGGAAATTGGGTCATTTGTAGAGACGTGGATGCATCTAGAGATTGTCATACAGAGTGAAGTAAGTCAGAAAGAGAAAAACAAATATCGTATATTAACACATATATGTGGAACCCAGAAAATGGTACAGATGAACTGGTTTACAGAGCAGAAACTGAGACACAGAAGTAGAGAGCAAACATATGACACCAAGGGGGCAAAGCAGCAGGTGGTGGGGGTTGTGGTGTGATGGATTGGGAGATTGGGATTGACATGTATACACTGATGTGTATAAAATGGATGACTAATAGGAAAATAAATAAGTAAACATTAAAAAAATAAAGAGTCTGGAGGTTTCAATTCTAGATAAGATGGAGTAAGTACATTCTGTACTGTCTTTAAAAGCTAGACAGAATGCATGGAGCAGCTTTTTTTTTTTTTTTTTTTTTTTGCGGTAGGCGGGCCTCTCACTGTTGTGGCCTCTCCCCTTGCAGAGCACAGGCTCCGGACGCGCAGGCTCAGCAGCCATGGCTCACGGGCCTAGCCGCTCTGCGGCATGTGGGATCTTCCCAGACCGGGGCACGAACCCGTGTCCCCTGCATCGGCAGGCGGACTCTCAACCACTGCGCCACCAGGGAAGCCCGGAGCAGCTATTTGAGTACCGTGAAAAGTGAATAATATTAGACAGATTGCGGAAGAAGGCCAGAATTCAAAATACCAATGAACTGGTTGGAATAACTATATTAATATCAGGACAAAGTAGAATTAAGAGGAAAGAAAATTATTGGGGTGTTAGAAGAAAAATTACATAATGATAAAAGGGTCAATTTATCAAAAAGACATAACAATCCTAAATGTGTATGCACCTAAAAATAGAGCTTCAAAATACATGACACAAAAGCTGACATCTGAATAGAGAAATAGACAAATCCACAAGCATGGTTGGAGACTTTAAAATTCCTCTCTCAGTAATAGATAGAAGTAGTAAACAGAAAATCAATAAAGAGATGGAAGACTTAAACAATATTATTAACCAGCTAGATTGAATTGACATTATAGAGCACTCCACCCAACAACAGCAGAATAAACACAAGGAATATGTACCAATTTAGACAATATCCTGGGTGATAAACTTAAAATTTTTTTAAGGATTTGAAATCATAGTGTGTTCTTTGACCATGCTGCAAATAAACAAACGAGAAATCAATAACAGAAAGATAACATAAAAATGTCCAAGTACTTGGAAATTAGGAACATCTTTAAAAATCCATAGGAAAAACAGGATGTCTTAGGATAATTAGAAAATACTGTGAACTCACCAGAAATGAAAATCATCATATCAGAATTTGTGGACCACAGCTATAGCAGAGCTCAGTGGGAAATTTATATCATTAAATGTTTATTTTCAAAAACAAGAAGGATCTCTAATCAGTTATCTAAACTTCTACCTTACGAAGCTAGAAAAGAAGAGCAAAATAAATGTAAAGCAAACAAAAAAGAAAAGAATATAAATCAGTGAAACTAAGAAATCAATAAAATCCATTTTTAAAGCAATCAGTAAAATCTACTGACTTATAGGTAAACTGACAAAAAAAAAGAAGTCACAAATTGCCAATATCTGGAATAAAAGAGGTGATATTACTACATGTCCTGCAGACATTCAAAGGATAATATGGGGAAATTTTTACCTGTCTCAGAGCTCACTTAAGCAGTTGTTTAATTTCACAGCTTCCTGAGACAATGAATGAAAATTGGGACAAATAACAAACTAACTGAAAAGCTTAAAGAGAAAAGCTGGGAAATGAAATGTCCATGGGGGCTTTAAAAGTTCCAACATATTCCTGAGACTCAAGTAGGAATGTTTAGGACTGTGCACATGACCAGGGATGTGCACATGCTCATAATACCTGAGAAGGTCCTAAGCTCTCACCTCTGTGTGACCTGAGGCTCTGCTGAAGCAGGAAGTGAAGACTAAGGTAGAGTTTTTGCCTGCCTGATCAAGGCTCAAAAATGTATCCAAAAACACATGCAAAGCCTCTTGGCAAAGAATGGGAGACTGTGGATTCCAGATGTTTAAGGAAATCTCTATCTAATCATTAGCTGACAATTAAGCTGACCTAGCAATGGTCACACATGACAGAATGCAGACTTTACAAAATGATTTCAGAAAAGTCACAACAACAACAACAGCAGCATCAACAACAAAAATCCTTGGGGAGGGAGGAAGAATCTGATTTTTACAGTTGCCACATTACATTATTTAAAATGTACTCTTTTCAACAAGAATTATGGCATGTGCAAAGAAGAATATATTCCCCATACACAGGGGAGAAAGCAGTCAATAAGAATTAGCCCTAAGGGAGTCCAGATGTTGTAGTTAGTGTATAAAACTTTTTTTTTTTTTTTTGCGGTACGCCAGCCTCTCACCGTTGTGGCCTCTCCCACTGCAGAGCACAGGCTCCGGACACGCAGGCTCAGCGGCCATGGCTCACGGGCCCAGCCGCTCCGTGGCATGCGGGATCCTCCCAGACCGGGGCACGAACCCGCGTCCCCTGCATCGGCAGGCGGACTCTCAACCACTGCGCCACCAGGGAAGCCTAGTATAAAACTATTTTAAATATGACCAAGGAACTAAGGAAATTATGCCTAAAGAGCTATAGGAAACTATGAGAATGATGTTTCAGCAGATGGAGAATATCAAGTTAGATAGAATTTTTTAAAAAGAACCTATTGGAAATTCTGTAGTTGAAACGTACAATAAGTGAAATGAGAAATTTATTAGAGGGGCTCAACAGCAGTTTTGAGCAGGAAGAAGAAAAAAATTGGTTTCCAGTCTGAGGAACAGAAAGAGAAAGAATGAAGAATAATTAAGATAGCCTCAGGAACCTGTACAACCCCATCAAACTTACCAGCATACACATAAAGAGAGTCTTAGAGGGAGAGAAGAGAGAAAGAAAGATTTTTTTTTTTTTTTTTGCTGTATGCAGGCCTCTCACTGCTGTGGTCTCTCCCACTGCAGAGCACAGGCTCTGGACGCACGGGCTCAGTGGCCATGGCTCATGGGCCCAGCCGCTCCGCAGCATGTGGGATCTTCCCAGACCGGGGCATGAACCCGTGTCCCCTGCATCGGCAGGCAGACTCTCAACCACTGCGCCACCAGGGAAGCCCAAAACAGAAAGATTTTTTTGAAAAAGTAATGGCTGGAAACTTCCCTAATTTGATGAAAAACATTAATCTACACATCTAAGAAAATCAGGAAACTCCAAGTAGTTTGAACTCAAAGAGATCCATACATAGAAATGTCATGATCAAGCTGTCAAAAGACAAAGAGAGAATCTAGAAAGCAGCAAGTGAAAAATAACTCATTATACAAGGTATCCTCAATAATTTAAGCAGATTTCTCACTGGAAACCATGGAGAGAAGAAGGCAGTGAAATGATATGTTTAAAATGCTGAAAGAAAAAGACTGTCAGTTGAATCTATATCTAACAAAACTATCCTTCAAAAATTAAGGAGAAAGAACATTTCCAAATAAACAAAAGACTGAGAGAATTAATCTCTAGAAAACTTATTGTACAAGAAATACTAAAGGGAGTCTTTTTCTGGCTGAAATGAAAGGACACTAACCAGTAACATATCCACATGAAGAAATAAAGAGCATCTGTAAGGGTAATTTCATAGATAATATAAAAAACAATATAACTATATTTTAATAACTTTTTCTCCTGTTTGATTTTTGAAAACAACTGCATAAAGCAATAAACTTAAGTCTGTGGTAATAGACATTGTCTTGGCAGTCCCAAAGATGATGTTTAGGTTCAGTTATTCACCAGGAGCAGTGATAGACTCAGCACATAGCTGTATGCACACCTAGGATTTATTACAGTGAAAGGATACAAAGCAAAAACAGCAAAGGGAATAGGCACATGGGCAAACTCCAGGGGAAGCCAGGTACAGTCTTCCAAAGGTCCTCTCTCAATGGAGTCACACAGGGCACACTTAGTTTCCCAGCAATGAATTGTGGTAACGTGTGAAATAGCCAATCGGGAGAGCTTGTTAGAGACTCAGCACCCGGTTTTTTTATTTGGGCTGGTCGTATAGGCAGCCTCTGCCTAACATTTCCCCAAAGTCTAGACTCTCAGAAGCAAAGCAGGTGTTCAGCATTAATCATATTTTTCCACAGACATTGTAGACACAGTGAGAGTTTCTTCTTAGTTAGTGATTGGAACCCTCCCTGAAATCTAAACACCAACCAAGGACTACCTTATATGCAGGCCTTTGTAGGGATAAGCAATTTGGCCTGCTGTGTTAACTCTTTTCTGCACAGGTGTACAATGTTTAAAGATATATTAAAGTAATAGCACAAGGGTTGGGGGGAAGAAACAGAGTTATACAGGAGCAGTGTTTTTGTATACTACTGAAATTAAGTTGCTATCAATCCAAAATAGATTTTTATAAATTAAGGTGTTTATTATAATCCTCAAAGCAACCATTAATAAAATAACTCAAGTATCTATTGTACACAGAAGAAGGCAGTAATGAAGGAATAGTGGAAGAACAATAACAAAAAAGACATAGAAAACAAATAGTAAAGTGGATATTTGCAAAATAGCTAAGTAAATTCTACCTTATCAGTAATTACATTAAGTGTAAATGGACTAAGCTCTTCAATCAAAAGAAAAAGATTGGCAAAATGAATTTTTTTAAAAAGAACATTACCCAACTTTATGCTGCCTGAAAGATAAATGCTTTGGTTAAAAAACACAACTAGATCAAGTGTAAATAGTTAGAAAAAGACATACCATGCAAGCAGTAAACAAAAGACAACTGATTTGGTTATACTAATACCAGACAAAATAAACTTTAAGACAAAAATTGTTACTAGAAATTTTCTAATAAAATTTTCACTCCATTAATTCAACAATTATATTTGGAGACTTTAATACCCCACTTTCAATAATGGATAGAACAGTTAGAAAATCAACAGAAAAGGAAAGTCTTGAACAACACTAAACCAACAATTACAAATCTAACATATTTATCACACTCTACCCTACAATAACAGAATACACATTTTTCTCAAGTGTATATGACACATACTTCAGGATAGACCATATGTTAGGCTACAAAATAAGTCTCAATACATTTTAAATGGTTAAAGTCATAGAAAGTATCTTTTCTGATCACAGTGGAATGATAGTATAAATCAGTAACAGACAGAAAATTTAAAAACTTATAAATATGTGGAAATTAAACAACATACTCCTAACCAGTGGATCAAAGAAGAAATCAAAAGGGAAATTAGAAAATACCTTGTGATAAATGAATATGATAACACAGTGTACCAAAATTTTGAGGGTAGAGTAAAAGCAGTGCTCAGAGAGAAATTTATTTTTATAAATGCCTATATTAAAAAAAAAAGATCTGAAATCAGTACTCTAACCTTCTACCTTAAGGAATTAGGGAAAGAAGGGCAAACCAAACCCAAGGCAAGCAGATCAAAGGAATAGTAGAGATTAGAATGGAAATAAAGGAAATAGAAAATAAAGTAGAAAAAGTCAGGGTAACAAAAGTTGGTTCGTTGAAAAGATCAAGAAAATTGACAACATTTAACTAGACTGACCAAGAAAAGATCCAGAAAGGACTCAAATTACTAAAATTAGGAATGAAAGAGGGATTGTTACTGTCAAACTTACAGAAATAGGAAGCATTATAAGAGAATACTTGAACAATTGTATGACAACAAAATAGATAATTTAGATAAGTTGGACAAATTCAGGACTTCCCTGGTGGCACAGTTGTTAAGACTCCTCCTGCCAATGCAGGGGACACACATTAGAGCCCTGGCCTGGGAAGATCCCACATGCTGTGGAGCAACTAAGCCTGTGTGCCACAACTACTGAGCCTGTGCTCTAGAGCCCGCAGTTCACAACTACTGAGCCTACATGCCACAACTAATGAAGCCTGTGTGCCGAGAGCCCATGCTCAGCAACAAGAGAAGCCACCAGCCCCTGCTTGCCACAACTAGAGAAAGCCCATGTGTAGCAACGAAGACCCAATGCAGCCAAAAATAAAAAGATAATAAATAAATTTATTTTTTTAAAAAAAGGAGGGACAAATTCATAGAAAGACACAGCTATGGAAACTGGCACTCAAGCAGTAGAATGTCTGAATAGATCTATAACAAGTGAAGAGATGGAAGAATTAGTAATATGAAAATTTCACACAAAGAAAAGCCCAGGAAAGAATGACTTCACTGATGAATTCTAGCAAACATTTAAAGAGAATCCTTTACAGACGCTTACGAAAAATAGAACAGGAAACATGTACCAATTTATTCTATGAGGCCAGTGTTGCCTGATACCAAAAGTAATCAAAGACATCACAAGAAAGCTACAGAGCAGTATCTCTTAGGGTTATAGATGCAAAAATCCTCAACAGAAAAGTAGAAAACTGAATCCAGCAACTTACTAAAATGATTGTACACAGTGACCAAGTGGAATTTATCTCAGGACTGCAAGATGGTTCAACACCCTGCCAGTTTATTGGTTCAACTAAAATCAGTGTAACACCATATTAAAGTACAAAAACCACAAGATCATCTCAAGATGAGAAAAAGCAATTGACAGTATAACACTCAACAAAGTAGGAATAGCAGGTACTTCCTAAACCTTAAAGGGCATCTATGCATCCAATAGTTAACATCATACTGAATGGTGAAAGTCATCATTTTTCTCTTACGTTTGAGAATAAAATAAGGATGGCCTCTCTCCCCACTTCTATTCATTATTGTATTGGAGGTTCTAGCCAGGGCAGTTAGGCAAGAAAAAGAAATAAAAGATATCCAGATTGGAAAAGAAGTAAAATTATCTTTAAATTTGCAAATGACATGATATTCTACATAGAAATCCTAAGGAATCCATAAAAAATAACTATTTAGAGCTAAAACAAGTTCAGCAAAGTTATAGTATGCATATTCACTATACAAATATCAGTTGCATTTTTATACACTAGCAATGAACAATCCAAAAATGAAATCAAGTTAATTCCATTTACAGTAGCATCAAAAAGAGCAAGATACTTAGAAATAACTTTAATGAAAGTACCCTGAAAGCTTCAAAATATTGTTGAAAGAAGTTTCTAAATAAATAGGAGAATTCCATGATGATGGATTAGAAAACATTATTATTAAGATAACATTCTCCCCCAAATTGATCTACAGATTTAATATAATCCCAACCAGAATTCCAACTGGACTGGGTGCAGAAATTGAGAAGGTGATCCTAAAATTCATATGGAAATTGAAAGAGACCCAGAATAGCCACAAAAACATTGAAAAAGAAGAACAAAACTGGAGAACTGACAGTTCTCAATTTTAAACTTACTGTGAAACTACAGTAATCAAGACTGTATTGTATTGATGTAATACAGACATGTAGAACAAGGTGTAAAATTGAGGGTCCAGAAGCAAACCCATGCATTTACAGTGAATGGATTTTTGACAAAAGTGTCAAGACAATTTAATGAGGAAAGAATAGTCTTTTTCACAGATAATTCTTGGATAATTGGATATCCACCTGGAAAGGAATGAAGTTAGACCCCTACCTCACACCATATACAAAAGTTAACTCAAAATGGATCAAAACCTAGCAAGGTACAAATTTTCTTGACCTTGGATTAGGCAATGGTTTCTAAAGTATTTGCAAATCATGTATCTGATAAGGGTCTTATATCCAGAATATATAAAGAACTCTTACAGTTCAACAATAAAAATATAAATAATGCAATTTTAATTTGGGCCAATAATTTAAATAGACATTTCTCCAAAAAAGGATACACACGTGGCCATTGTGCACATGAAAAGATGCAGAACATCATTAGTCATTAGGGAAATGCAAATCAAAACCAGAGTGAAATACCACTTCATACCTCCTGGTACATCTATTGAAAAAGATGGACAATAACAAGTGTTGGTGAAGCTATGGAGAAATTGGAAATCTCATACATGGCTAATGGAAATGTAAAGTTACATGACTGCTTTGGAAAAAAAAAAATGTAGCAGTTCCTCTAAAAGTTAAACATAGAGTTACCGTACAACCTAGCAATTCTATTCCTAAGTATATACCCAAGAGAATTTTTTTAATGTATCTATATAAAAACTTGTTTATAGTAGCATTATTCATAATAGTCAAAAGGTGGAAACAACCCAAATGCCCATTAACTTATGAATGGATAAACAAATTATGATATATCCATATAATGGAATATTATTCAGCCAGAAGAAGGAACAAAGTACTGATGCACGATACAAGTAACCTTGAAAACATCATGCTAAGTGAAAGAAGCCAGACACAAAATGACATATATGATTCTAGTTATATGAAGTGTCCAAAATAGGTGTATCTATACAGACAGAAAATAGATTGTGGTTGCAAAGGGTTAGGGGGAATAATCTGGGTAATTGGGAGCAACTAATGGGCACGGGGTTTCTTTTTGGTGAGGTAAAAATGTTCTGTAATAGACAGTGGTATAGGTTGCAGAACCTTGTAAATGTAACCACTGAATTTAAAAAAAAATTTTTATACAGCAGGTCCTTATTAGGCATCAGTTTTATACACATCAGTGTATACATGTCAATCCCAATCGCCCAATTCATCACACCACCACCACCACCCCCTGCCGCTTTCCCCTCTTGGTGTCCATACGTTTATTCTCTACATCTGTGTCTCAATTTTCTGCCCTGCAAACTGAAAAACCACTAAATTTAAAAAATTTTAATAATGTTTAAAATTTTAAAACTTAGCAAATTGAACCCAACAATCTATAAAAAGAATAATGCACATGACCATGATGGTTATTCTAAGGATGAAAGAAAGGCAAGCTCAGTATTTGAAATTTTGCCAGTATAATCCACCATATTAACAGTCTAAAAAGAACAACTATATGATTATATCAATTGGTGCAAAAAATTTTTTACAAACTTATTCATTTATAATAAAAACTTGTTAAACCAGAATAAAAGTTATGTACATAAAATCTACAGCTAATATACTTAAGGTAAAAAGTATTGTGTGTGTAAAGAAGGTTTGGGGAAATATTTTCTATAATTTTCTTGTCTTTCAAAATAGAACGCATGTAACATTTTTGGGTATGTTATCAGTAGTTGGCAAAAGTAGGAGAGTTTTTTTTATGCATGAATAAATTTTAATTCATCTTATTCATTTTTTAATTTATTTTTTGCTTTATAACAAATTTAATCAGTTATACATATACATATGTTCCCATATCCCTTCCCTTTTGCGTCTCCCTCCCACCCTCCCTATCCCACCCCTCCAGGCGGTCACAAAGCACCGAGCTGATCTCCCTGTACTATGCGGCTGCTTCCCACTAGCTATCTACCTTACGTTTGGTAGTGTATATATGTCCATGCCGCTCTTTCACTTTGTCACAGCTTACCCTTCCCCCTCCCCATATCCTCAAGTCCATTCTCTAGTAGGTCTGTGTCTTTATTCCTGTCTTACCCCTATGTTCTTCATGACTTTTTTTTTCTTAAATTCCATATATATGTGTCAGCATACAGTATTTGTCTTTCTCTTTCTGACTTACTTCACTCTGTATGACAGGCTCTAGGTCCATCCACCTCATTACAAATAGCTCAATTTCGTTTCTTTTTATGGCTGAGTAATATTCCATTGTATATATGTGCCACATCTTCTTTATCCATTCATCCGATGATGGACACTTAGGTTGTTTCCATCTCCGGGCTATTGTAAATAGGGCTGCTATGAACATTTTGGTACATGTCTCTTTTTGAATTATGGTTTTCTCAGGGTATATGCCCAGTAGTGGGATTGCTGGGTCATATGGTAGTTCTATTTGTAGTTTTTTAAGGAACCTCCATACCGTTCTCCATAGTGGCTGTGCCAATTCACATTCCCACCAGCAGTGCAAGAGTGTTCCCTTTTTTCCACACCCTCTCCAGCATTTATTGTTTCTAGATTTTTTGATGATGGCCATTCTGACTGGTGTGAGATGATATCTCATTGTAGTTTTGATTTGCATTTCTCTAATGAGTAAAGATGTTGAGCATCCTTTCATGTGTTTGTTGGCAGTCTGTATATCTTCTGTGGAGAAATGTCTATTTAGGTCTTCTGCCCATTTTTGGATTGGGTTGTTTGTTTTTTTGTTATTGAGCTGCTTATAAATTTTGGAGATTAATCCTTTGTCAGTTGCTTCATTTGCAAATATTTTCTCCCATTCTGAGGGTTGTCTTTTGGTCTTGTTTATGGTTTCCTTTGCTGTGCAAAAGCTTTTAAGTTTCATTAGGTCCCATGTGTTTATTTTTGTCTTTATTTCCATTTCTCTAGGAAGTGGGTCAAAAAGGATCTTGCTGTGATTTATGTCATAGAGTGTTCTGCCTATGTTTTCCTCTAAGAGTTTGATAGTGTCTGGCCTTACATTTAGGTCTTTAATCCATTTTGAGTTTATTTTTGTGTATGGTGTTAGGGAATGATCTAATCTCATACTTTTACATGTCCCTGTCCAGTTTTCCCAGCACCACTTATTGAAGAGACTGTCCTTTCTCCACTGTACATTCCTGCCTCCTTTATCAAAGATAAGGTGATCATATGTCCGTGGGTTTATCTCTGGGCTTTCTATCCTGTTCCATTGATCTATCTTTCTCTTTTTGTGCCAGTACCATACTGTCTTGATTACTGTAGCTTTGTAGTATAGTCTGAAGTCAGGGAGCCTGATTCCCCCAACTCCGTTTTTCGTTCTCAAGATTGCTTTGGCTATTCGGGGTCTTTTGTGTTTCCATACAAATTGTGAAATTTTTTGTTCTAGTTCTGTGAAAAATGCCAGTGGTAGTTTGATAGGGATTGCATTGAATCTGTAGATTGCTTTGGGTAGTAGAGTCATTTTCACAATGTTGATTCTTCCAATCCAAGAACATGGTACATCTCTCCATCTATTTGTATCATCTTTAATTTCTTTCATCAGTGTCTTATAATTTTCTGCATACAGGTCTTTTGTCTCCTTAGGTAGGTTTATTCCTAGATATTTTATTCTTTTTGTTGCAATGGTAAATGGGAGTGTTTCCTTGATTTCACTTTCAGATTTTTCATCATTAGTATATAGGAATGCCAGAGATTTCTGTGCATTAATTTTGTATCCTGCAACTTTACCAAATTCATTGATTAGCTCTAGTAGTTTTCTGGTAGCATCTTTAGGATTCTCTATGTATAGTATCTTGTCATCTGCAAACAGTGACAGCTTTACTTCTTCTTTTCCGATTTGGATTCCTTTTATTTCCTTTTCTTCTCTGATTGCTGTGGCTAAAACTTCCAAAACTATGTTGAATAAGAGTGGTGAGAGTGGGCAACCTTGTCTTGTTCCTGATCTTAGTGGAAATGGTTTCAGTTTTTCACCATTGAGGACGATGCTGGCTGTGGGTTTGTCATATATGGCCTTTATTATGTTGAGGAAAGTTCCCTCTGTGCCTACTTTCTGCAGGGTTTTTATCATAAATGGGTGTTGAATTTTGTCGAAAGCTTTCTCTGCATCTATTGAGATGATCATATGGTTTTTCTCCTTCAATTTGTTAATATGGTGTATCACATTGATATTAACAATCTAAAAAGAACAACTATGTGATTATATCAATTGGTGCAAAAAATTTTTTAATACACCTACTTTGGTACATTGTACTGAGTAGTTTCTAAAAACTTTGCTCATAATAATGACTTTGATTAAAGGACATGTCATTGATTTTGATACCTGACACATCATTGATTTTTCTCAACCTTCTGTCTGTCCCACTAGAAATGTGGCTTTATTTTCACTGTTATATTTATTTCATTTTCTCCCTATTTTTTATAGGTGTATTCGACACAAAAATGATTGGGGAGCTCTAATTCTAGTGGATGATCGCTTCAGGAGTAACCCAAGTCGATACATATCTGGTAAGATTCTCAGCTGGGCTTAGAGTAAGAATTAGTAACAATCTTTGGTATTTAATGACTTCTATTTTTAAAGCAAAGAATTGGATAGAGAATTTGAATTACTAGATCAAACATGGAAAAATTCACATTGACTGGAAATCTAGCCTTTTAATGCTTCTGTGTTTACAAAAAATATTTATAGAGGAGAATCTGGTTACTGACGTAGTATTAATCAATCAAGATCCTTCAATTTCACCAGAATGTGGGATTTGATTCAGTAACGTAGCAATAATTTATTTACCATTGTCAGGGAAAAAACTGTTCCACAGAAATGAGTTTTCCAAGAAATATTAAGTTTTTACATTTAAGCACACAAGCAGTCCTTTGGTACTTAGGATTCTTTTTATTCTTTCATTCTGAATTATTTGAGGTTTATTGTTGTATGTGTGTGTGTTTGTTTGTTTAGAAATGCTTCAGTTGTTACAGAGTTTATATTAGTCAGAGCTAGTATTTTCTAAAAAGAAAAAAAAGCACCACTGCGTGCTGCAAGATCAAGTACATGGTCATTTTTCCCCACTCAGATGAACAAATACTGTGTGCCTATAGTTTTCATCCGAATTAATACCAGGAATCCATCTGTTATTAAAGAACTGTTGGAAGTACTTGCATTTTTATTGTTATCTTTAGAGCTAAGAAGTTCATACCATACTATAATGAAAAGATGCTACTTTTTAAATTTGTTTCAGATTAGCTGTCTATGGGTATGGACTCTACTTTTTATATTTCAGAGCCTAATTATTTTATTTGGTTCAATATTAAAACATATCCACCTGGATTGAAGCAGGAAATGCTGCTTTATTAGTCTTTTCTTCTCTTTCTCTGTAAAGCAAGCCAAGGCCAAGATATAACCAAAAACAAATGTTAAGTGCTTAAGTTTAGTCAGCAGGTGGAGCTCAGATTCTTTCAAGTTTTCAAAAGCAAACTGACATTTTACACTGAAAAGGCTTTCTTTGATCACAAAAAGTTCAAAATGAAAGCAACTATATAACGCTAAAATTTTTCAATTTGGGAAATTTTCATATTCTTATTTGGTATAATTATTTTCCCCAAGCAAAGAAAAATAAAGAACTTTAAAGAAATGCTGTTTAAGTTTTTTTTTTTCTTATTTTAAAATCTAGAACTGAAATTTTTACCCTGTAGTTCAGATTTGTTGAGAGATTTTTTTGAATTAAGTATTTTTCATTATTTTCTGTAAGGTTTTTATTTTTTCTGAGACTCATAAACTTTGAAATCTTATCTAGGCAATACAGCACAACAACATACAAAATCCATTTGATGACTAATTTTTGTTTAAATTCAACTCGCATAAGAATAATTGATAGAAAACTCCATTAAACCAAAAAACTAAAGGAATGTATTTGAAATGAAAGTATAATAGTTCAAGTTGCTTGAAGCCCTGTCTTACCTTCTTCTCAACTTAAAATACCATAGTGACTTTTTAAATTACTCCAAAAGATGATAGTTTTAGTAACATCAGCAGAGAATATTTATTTTCTAAAGTCCAAATATCTGAATTTCATTCTGAAGTGAGTCATACTCCGAAACACCTTATACTGTTAATATGGTTTATTTTTATGCAGTTTTCACATGTCACAGGGTCAAATCTTGTCCCTTACAACTTGATTATTTATATATTAAAAAGTAATTGTATAATAAATATTCAGATAGGACATGATTTGCCCATAAAACAGTGTTATTCCTTTTACTCCCAGAATAGTTTGATATATTTGGAATTGGAAGGAGAAGGGAAACAAACAAACAAAAAAACCTATGAGACTGTAATCTTGCATTTATTTTTGCTAAAGGAGTCAAATTTAAAAGTTGGAATAAAAGATTGTGTTGTTTAGAACTTGTATTTTCTCTGCAATTAAAAGGTAGGTAATTTTTTGTGGGGAATTATGATAAAATTAAATTTGCCTTATTCCCCAGTTATTCTAAATTGACAAATAATACATTTTCCCATCTCCATTCTACTCCCACTGCCTCTTCCCTCCATTCAGTTGGCAATCACTGCATGTAAAGAGAAATGCTGCTGATACAAGAGCATATTGTACATATGAAGGTAAAAAGGCAGGAAAAATGTTGAGAACAACCCTGTATCCTCTAAATTCAAAGTAGATTACCTCACCAGAGAAGTTATCTAATTTTTTTTCTTAATACATAATATCTTCACTGAATAACCAAAGTTTCTTTGCTGGGTTTACTTTTTGCCTTAGGACTTTCTAAGTGGGTTCGGCAGCTGATTCAGCACCATTCAACCTTTGAGAGTGCACTGGAGTCCTTGGCTGAATTTTCCAAAAAGCACCTAAAGGTCATTGATGTATACAAAGAAGACAGAAAATCTATACAGGACAATGAGTCTATGCTTGCAGTGGCTTGTTTGAAGGATAATACCTCAACTTATTTATTAGAAGCAGCAAGCCATCTCTCACCAGAATATCCTAGGGAAGGTAAAGTAAAAATGTGTCTAAGAGCTACAGTGTCCTAAAATGATAGATAAAAGTCCATCTTTACCAAGAGGCATCATCTCGAGAAAGGAGAAAAGTATGAAAAGTTCTTACCATTTACATTTGGTAGAGAAGTCTTTCATTGTGTTTAGTGAAGTGATATTTGTTATGCTACAGATTAATGTCCTTAAATATGTTGGTTATTGTAATATAAGGTGTTATCATAAAATAATATGATGTATCAGAATGGGAACAAATTTTTGAGGAGATCTACACATATTTGCTGGTTTTCCATTTAGAAGCTTTGCCACTAACTAACTTTGTGACCCCCACTCCCGAGCAAGTCACTTAACTTTTTGAGTCTTAATAGAAAGGATATCTGCCTACCTATCCCTCCAGGTTGGGTTGTAAAGATCTAATAAGATGATAAATATCGCAACATTGTAAAGCACTATGCAAATGGTAATGTTTTTCTAAAGGTGATATTAAAAATTGACCTAATTTATAGATAATTGTCTTACATGAATTTCTTATTTTAGAGAAATGAGAGTCATTTATTCTAAATGATAAATAATATTTTAAAATATCAGAATATATTGGATTATAATTTAGAAAATTAAAATATAGTTTAAAATATATTAGAATATAATACATCAGGGATTAGCAAATTATGGCCTGTGGACCAAATTTGGCCTGCTGTTTTTGTAAGTAAAGTTTAATGGAATACAGTCACACCCAATCATTTATATATTGTACACAACAGTAGAGTTGAGTAGTTGTATGTATTGCACCAGAACAGCATAATTGAGTAGTTGCAACAGGTACAATGTGATCCACAAAGCCTAAAATATTTACTGTCTGGCCTATTGTAGAAAAAGTTTGCCAAACTGTTTTGTATCATTGGATATCATTTTAATTGTTTTAATTAATATATAATAGTAGTTTAATATATTACTTTTTAAATATTTATTTTATAGTATATGCTTCTATCCTAACTAAATGTCATAGTGAATTCTAGGCCATTATACTGATAATCAGGAAAGCTAGGTTCTAGTCCAGGTCTGATTACCAACCAATTCTATAACTTTAAGCAAATAACTTAGTCTTTGTGGTTGTCAGTTTCCTTAAGGGAATTAGTCTAGGTCAGTTGTTCTCAATCACTGGTTAGTGGATTTTTAAGGAATTTTTACAGCCTGTTCCCTCCTTTACTCATCCCTCTTCCTCTTCCTTTTTACCCTTTCTTTTCTTGTTCACTTCTGAGGTCCCTGGTGTGGAATTTGATAGTTTACCAGACAGCATTATAACTTGGGCTGGGAACCACTGGAGACCTAAGATTCCTTTCGGAGTTAACATGTTGTGCTTTAAGATGGATTGCTTAGAATGCTTCCATTCTAAGATGGAAGTCCTGCTACTACTTGTTATAGGCTCTCAATTATGTATCCTATACAGTTATTTCAGTATTTCTAATAAAAATTGTTTTAATATAACAAATATTACATTAGGAGCAGAAAGTTAACACTCATATCTTTGTATTTGTAGATGATCCATTATTATTAGAAGAGTCTGCCCAGGCAGTAGGAGCAGAAAAAATTGTGATTTCCAGATCCACAAGCCCAACCTTCAACAAACAAACAAACAGAGTTAGCTGGTCTGGCAGTAATTTTCTAGAACAGTGTCTTACTGGTAAAATTCTGACTGGAACACCTAAGTTTAGGTCATCAGAGGACTGTGCCTCTAATTCTTCCACTTTCAAAACAGAAAAGGGACGTGAAGCAGTTTTGCCACTCACTGATAAATATGAGTCCTCCTCTCTGACAGTAAACACATCACTTGGACCATGCCCTCAGTCAGAAACCATTGTTCCATCAATAAAGATTAATGCTACTCTCCTGAATCCAGAAGATCCAGACATTCAGTTGTCTCTAGTAAGTGAAGAAGCTGAACTTTCTACTTCAAATACAGCTTTTGAAACAGAAGCAGAGGATGAATCTATCTATTTTACACCTGAACTTTATGATCCCATAGATACAAATGAAGAAAAGAATGAACTAGTTGGAACTGATAGAGACAACAGATTGGCTAATAATTCAAATTGCATTTTAGCTGAAGATCTTTTTGAAATTAAAACTATGAAAGGAATGGATTCAGTCAGAGAAATGAAAGCTGAGGATTGCACAGGCACAGAGTTGAATAGACTCATGCATATTAAAGAAAGTAAAGTTGATGACATTGGTAGTAATGTAAAAACGACTCATATAAATGAATTGGAACTTGGAAAAAACTCATGAAACGGATATAAAGAACTTTAAACAGTCTCCTTCCAAAAATAAAGATGTGTTCCCTGGTGTTAGGTAATAATACTTAACTGTCAAGGTATAAAACCATGTCGTCATGCTTTTATTAAACTCTATTGTAAATGATAATTTGTACATTGGATAAGTGACATAGCTTTTTTTTTTAATTTGAGATATATAATTCACTTTAATCCAAAGTCTATATTATGTTCAGAAATATAAGTTTTACTATTCTCAAGTTTTGATAAATTGATTCATAAAAAATATTTTCCTCCAAGTCTTCCTTAGCTAAATGCAATATTAAATTAATCAATCTGGAAGATATGTAGTTTCCTAAGGCACTTTAAATTTCACATATTTGTATTTTGTAGTCCTCTTCATCCATTTGTTTTCATACTGATGCATAAAAATTAATAGCAATCTAATCCAGTCACCCCTCAGTCATGTTTCACTGTAGATTTTACCTCAGATCAGTCTGAGGTTTTTTTTTTTTAGAAATCAGTTTTCTTGAACAGTATATTCCTGTATTAAACTGCCTACTTATAAGTAAGAATTAAGGAAGAAAACTACATGCATTTTTAATTGAAATTGTTTTACACTTTTTGTTTGTTAAGCCAAAACCAAGCATGTTTTAAACAAATTTATGTAAAATTATAAAATGCCAAATGAAGGACTCCAAATTTTCAATTCTAATTATTTAGCTTCATCACCATTGTGGAAAAAAGTGACATGTTCTAGCATAAGGGCTTCAGTTATGCAACTAAGATAGAAAACTTCAAATATAAATTTAATAAGTAAAGCTAAACATGTAACTGTAGGTGAAAAATGTTCCCTTATAGCTCAGTAAGCTTTTCTGTAAATTTTGACTCTTTGTTTTTGTGAATGAAGCTACACTTCTGATCAAAAATGGTTATAAAAGTAGCTCTTCTCTGACATCATTCCAAAAATACATTCACCAATCTTTTCCAAGAAACATCTGTTACTCAATAGACATTTAGCCTTCTTGGAGTGATTTGAATTGAAATTTTATGAGCTGTTCAAGTTGTTGATGCGGTTTATTATTTTCAAGTCAAAATTCTCAGCAGTCAGGTATCTTTTATATTCATTTGGAACAATGATTTATATATGCATATGTTTACTTTCATTTTGATGACATTTATATTGAATACAGCTTAATTGTTTCTGTAGCATTGGGTGTTACAACTCTAAGCATAGTTCAAAGAAATTTAAATTGATAATCTACCAGTTAAAGAATTTATCTGCAGATTGGGATATATTCAGTCCCACCTAGTATTAGATCTTTTTCTTAGGTGATCAGTAAAAAGCACTGGATTAGAAGGTAATTTTTAAATCGTTTTGAAAGGGTGAAATCATTTGTCCTCTTTGGAATAGTTCTTAATCCACACATAAAGGGTGGTGTGGTAGTAGAAAAAATACCAGGTGGAAGACAAGAGACTTGGGCTCTATTCTTGGCTCTGCCACTAATTCGCTAAGTCATGTTGGCAATCACTATGCCTTTTGGGGAATTAGTTTCATCTGTGAAGTGTGTAGTTTAGTACTATAAAATCATGCAAATCCCTTTCAGCTTTAAAAATCCATAATTTAAAGGAATATATGTTGATATTTTATTCTGAATCAATTTTCATTTGCTTTGGTTGCAAAATGCTTAAAGCAAACTATTTGTATAAAAGGTAACATGAATAATTGTATGAATATTTACATAATAACTTGGGAAGCAAGTATTTATTTTACCAGTGCTGCAATTAAAATATTTTTGAATCCTTAAAATTGCCCTTAGAAGATTTGGTATACTGCCTGAGAAAAATCAAACACATTACTTTTGAGTCATATCTTAGTGTTATTATCCAGCTTGATCTCAAATACCATCCCTTTCCCTAGATATAATTTATTCTTTCCAAAATCTAATTCTCTCCAAGGCTAAAAATTTCCATTACTGAGAATGTACATAGAGATGTGGCACAAGCTTTTAGTAATTCCAAGAGGTGTTTCAAAAATTTTGTACAATGATATCATGGTTGAATCAGGTATATAGTCTCCTCAGATCACAGCCTTGACCAGGATGGTATTGCAAGAAGTAAAGTCTAGCCT
Organism: Mesoplodon bidens; assembly: GCF_964165515.1. Classification (NCBI taxonomy): domain Eukaryota; kingdom Metazoa; phylum Chordata; class Mammalia; order Artiodactyla; family Ziphiidae; genus Mesoplodon; species Mesoplodon bidens. The sequence continues at coordinate 7,007,854 of NC_138179.1, forward strand.
TTATAAAGAGTGTGAGGTAAAACATTTTCATTAGTGATAAAATACTTTTTAAAGAGGTGTTTTAGAAAGTTTAAGTTAAAACATGTAAAAGCATTTAAAAGAGTATCTGGCACATGGCAAGCCCTCAGTTATTACTTGGTAAATCAATCATGTATCTGGAGTACACTCTTGCTTTATACGAAGACTTCCCTAATGATGATAGATAGATAGACAGGTGGACAGGTAGACAGACAGATAGGAGATAAACTGACAATAAAGAATCGTATAGTAGGAAGGGTATTTGTCTCGTTTATTTTTTAAGGCTGAGATATATAAGATAGAAATTGTTTATCAAGTAATTTGCCTTACCCATTCCATGCATATGAAATAATCATCTAATACTGAATTTATTTAAGGGCTGAAAATACATAGAACATACAGGCCACGAATCAGGAAAACTACCAGCTGGAGAAAGGGCTTGGTTCATGGAAGAAAGGTACATTGTGAAGAGTAGATGCTTCATGACTTGACTTTTAAAGTTTACATGAATCATTTAAAACCTTTAATAATTGTGTTGGAAATTAATGACAACTCTTTCTGCTACTACTATACATTTAATTATTACGTGGTTTTTAATTTTGTATTGTTTCTAAGTTCACATGCTTCTCCATATTATTTTTCTGCAATATGACCTTATGCTATGTTCCTATAGTAAAACACATTCAAAATATTTAATTCTTTGAAATTGCTTATAAAACTTCATGAAATCAAAACGCCTATTGTAAAATCACTTGAAAGACTGGTTCTTGTAGTTATTTAATCTCTGATGGCATTATTTTGGTATTTGCTTACTACACAATTATTCTTGCTCATGATCTTTTTAGCCTCAGATTTATCAGTAAGCTGTACAAGATTTTACTTTAACTGTAACGAATTTGTGGTAGAGTCTTGTCTATTTTTATAGACAAATGCAGTCAATTTTTTGTAAATAGAAAGGCAGTATTAAAACAACTTTTTTTTCTGAACTTTTTCATAATAAAAAATAAATTTAATACCACATCAATCAGTGAATGTCTAAGGAAACTAAAACTTTAATATAAAGTATCTGTGCAGGGATTAAACATAAAGACATCACTTCGGGAAATGGAAATTTAAATAGATGACCTAGGCTTATGATTCTCTAGCCTGAAACAATTTTCATGTCTACCCAAAAAAAAGCATTTTGTTTCTTAAGGTTTCATTTGATAGACCATTAGCTGCCTGGCTTCCTGTACTCTACAATGGGGCCTTGTTATAATATCCATGTGATCTGAGCCAGTGGATCACCTTATTGGTGAAACCATCTTATAATGAAGTGCTTTCAGTAACTGAACTCCTGGACAAGATCCAAAACAACCCATCTTATACCAAATTCTACTCTATAATAAACAAGTTTCAATGTATTACAAGAAAACAAAAATTGTATTCCCAGAAATTAACCTTTGAAAATCTAATGGTAAATTCTGATTAAAAGGAATATTTGTTAACAAGGCACAGTGAGGTACATATTTTAGTATGCTTTATAGTTTGTATTTTTGGTCTTTTGTGATTTTGATTCTCTTGTGCTTTTACCCAAAATTTCACCATTTCACATTATTTTACATCTGTATTTACAAAGCTTAATTTAAAAGATTTCCTTTGTCTCCTTTCTGTTACAAAGTACTAATTGTACAGGTGGCATGTCATGTATGTAAACTAAGTTAGATGCCATCGTCTTTTATGTATGATTCATATATAGTGAAAAGATTTAGAGATATTAAATACTGATTGTTGTTAGTTTGGATCAAGTATTGTCTTGGTATTTTTTCCCTTTTTTTCAAACCAGTGTTATGGTATTCATATTTAAATGTTAACCATCCTTTCAGACATTGATCTCTTTTATTGTATCTGTTGTAAAAGGACCCAAGTATTCCACCTTGCCAGTCAGGATTTTATTGCTTGTGGTTACCTAAAGCAGAAGGCAGTAGGAAATATAAAAAATTGCTCTGTGCCATCCTTAGTATGGACCAACATAAATTACAGTAAGGTAGATTGATGTATTAATACTTCCATATTTCAGTCTTTAAAGTTGATTGGCAATATACATGGGCTTTGTTACCGTTAGACATGGAGACATGTTCTGATACCACCTGCTAACTTACTTTGGGCAAGTTACTTATCTTCTCTGAACTTCTGTTTTTTCACCTTAAAATAATAAATAATAATTTCATAAGAAATAAACATTATGAGTATCAGATGCAATAGAGTGCATAAAAGCTTTTTTTTTTTTAACATCAGACAAGGAGAAAGATAACAGAATTGGGGGTCAAAAGTATGAGTTTGAGTTTTGGCCCTGCTATTTACTGAGTGGCCTTGGTCATATTATTTTAACTCATTGAGCCTCAGCTTTATTTTCTGGGGGTGAAAAAAGTGATCAGTATCTACCTAAGAAAAGTATTGTGATGATTAAATGAGATGATATGCAGTATGTGAAAATACTTTATAAATGTTGAACCACTGTCCAAATGGTAGTTGTTAGGAAACTACAACAATAATCTAGTACAATTGTTATCTCAGTATCCTTCAAAAGGACTGATAAACCTGTTAGAATTTGGTCCAAGCGCTGAAAGGCACTTGGAGCTTTATTAAAAATTCTGTGTAGTTAAATATTGTGAAAATGTATTTTCCATTTTTTACATTTCATTTTTATATTTTAAAATGTGTGCACATTACAAACAAAAATGTCATCAGCAGAACACTGAAATCTGTAATTTGCACTGAGAACATTCTATGTATGATTCATAGGGCAGGGATTTTTGTTGGGGGTGGGGGCAGTCTGTGTTGTTTACTGCTGTACTCTCAACATTATATTTACTGACTAAATTAATTGATACATTCTATTAATAATGTATTTCTATCAGGACTTTATATATGGATACTTGGCTCTCATAAATGCCTATTTCATTTGACTAATTTCAAGACTAGTGACACTTCTCTTTCCAAATTTGTTATTCTTACCCTAACAGCATTAAATCCCTTACATTTTCTCTAATCCTTCAGCTGTGGGCCAGAGATTGTCTTTTCTCTTTCTTTTTTTCCAAAGGGTGTGGCTTTACCAATTTTAACTTACAAAGAATGTTGGATTTTTGTACATTCTCTTTGAGATGTTCATAAACAGTACTATTCTGACACATAGGATTCTAAAATAGGAATTGAATTTCATGTTAACTAATTGATTAGCCAAAAATGACAGCTATTTTGTAAACCTTTTAAGCCCATTATGACCCGGGGACAAAGTTAATTTTTCCTGCCTTTGTCCCAGTGTAGTATTTGTTGTTTGGTATTGCAATTAATTGTTGAGAAGTCTGTCTCTCTGGCCCACTGTGACCCCTAAGAATCCAGACACTTTTCATATTACCTGGCACTTAATCATTCATCTACTTTTTCATCTGATGTATTTTCAGAGCCTACTTTGTATTAAGAGCACTGCTATACTCTAGGGATAGCAAAGATGAGTATGACGAGGATATATCTACTAGGAATTCACAGCCTAATTCACATGTAAGTAAACATTTATAGTACAGTGTGATAGGAGCTGTAATACAGGCAAGGCAGTGTTTGTTGAGTATATGCATACTGTTATGCACAATTAAGATTATAGAGGATCTGTAAGTTAACAGCATAATCTGTTTAACACAGGAAAATTCTTAACAGATTTTTTTTTAATTTTAGTGGAAAAATGCTCACAATTTTAAAATATATTCTTGAGGAATTTCAGGATATGCTACGTTTCCTGAAGTGCCCATCTTCAGATCTCTTAACCTCTATTCTGGATTATTGAGTGTTAACTTACCCAAACGGAACAAAACAAGAACATAACAAGTACATCTGTAGTGCCTTAGAGTATAGCAGGTAGTATAGTGTATCATAGAGCTTTGACAACTGTTAGTTCATTTGGTTCTCAAAATAGCCTGCCAAAGTCAGCAACACAGGTGGTATTATCCTCATTCTTATAAATGAGGAAAATAAAACATTGTAATGAGACCACAATCAAGGTCATGGTTGACGTATTTTTGTGCTTTGTATTGATTTTATTAGTCCACCTTTGTTTTCCAGAATCTCTCTATGAAAGGTATAGTCATGGAATTCTGAAAGCAAGCCTCACGATCCTACTTTTTATCCTAAGGGGCATTTTCCAGAATAATTTTACATTTTAATAATATTAAATGAAGGTACATTAACATCCATTAAGGAGTATTAGCTTTTTGAGGGTAGAAACCATCCTGGAGCATAGTATACTGCTTGACACATAGTAGGTGCTTAGTAAATATTTTTCGACGAAAAAAAGGAATCTCCTTAAAACAACTCAAAAAGCTTAACATTACCTTGGGTAACATAGCTAACTAGTGACATTCGAGTCAGAACTAGTACCAAAGTGTCATAACTTTCAATTCCAGATTCTTAACACCTTACCAACATACCTAATACCAAAGCCTCAGTTTCTGACTTCAACTCCTATGATTTCACCTCCATTTCATCTACCCTTTTCCATTGACTACACCCTACTCCATTCCTCCTCCTATACCTACTCCCTCAGTTTTCTCCCAGCTTATCAGCCTCCTTCCTTCAGTCTTTCTTCCTTACTTCCAAGTTTGGACTGCATAATCAGTCACTGGAACTATTCTCCCGCTGGTGTCCTGAACTCCTATCCACCTTTGTCATTCTATCCCAGTCCTGCAAAATCCCCAAACCTTGTTTAATATCAGTTTGTCTTTGCTGTTACTACACTGGGAAGTTGAGCACTGCTGAAGTTTATGTATAGTAGTGTGGACTGGTGCCACTACAATAGATGGCTTCTAGTCTTGATTGGATTCTCAGCATTGCTTTTCAGCTCATGTATTTTCCCTGACTAGTTCCCCTCTCTTCCCTAACCCACCAGTAACTGGACTAAATTTACATGTTGCTTCTTTTCTCACCCCTGCTCCCTTCCCAGTTGATATGCTTCCTCTGGATAATAGTATCCTGTTTTGAACTACTTGCTAATGATTCCTGACCCATCATCCAGCTGACTGCTCAACATCTTGGATATCCCATAGCGTCTCAAACTCAAGTTGTGTAAAACAATTCTTTTCTGAAACCTGCTCTTCCTGTTTCACTGGTGGCACCATCATCCATCTAGTTCTCCAAATATTAAATATCAGGTCATCCAAGTTTTTGAGTTGAGCAATATCACTCAACTATCCCCTACTTTCCATCTTCACAGTGACTGCATTAATTCAGACCTTCATAATCTCTTTTGTAGACTAATGGTTTTTTAAAAAATATTTATTTATTTATTTATTTATTTGACTGCACCGGGTCTTAGTTGCAGTACGCGGGATCTTTGTTGCCGCGTGTGGGATCTTCAGTTGTGGCATGCTGGATCTCCACTTGCAGCATACGGGATCTTTTAGTTGCAACATGTGGGATCTAGTTCCCTGACCAGGGATCGAACCCAGGCCTCCTGCATTGGGAGTATGGAGTCTTAACTGCTCGACCACCAGGGAAGTCCTAGACTAGTGTAATAGTTCTTTTTTTTTTTTTTTTTTTTGCGGTATGCGGACCTCTCACTGCTGTGGCCTCTCCCATTGCGGAGCACAGGCTCCGGATGTGCAGGCTCAGCAGCCATGGCTCACGGGCCCAGCCGCTCCGCAGCATGTGGGATCTTCCCGGACCGGGGCACGAACCCGTATCCCCTGCATCGGCAGGCGGACTCTCAACCACTGCGCCACCAGGGAAGCCCCGTGTAATAGTTCTTTACTAGTCACTTTGCCACCAGTCCATCCCCGAAAGTCCCCCTTCTATTTTGTTGCCATTTAGCTAGTCTAAAAAGCAAATCATTTCACTCACCTGTTTAAAATCTTATATTCAACAGACTTTTTCATTTTATTGAAGTATAGTTGATTTACATCATGTTTCAGGTGTACAGCACATTCAGTTTAATATATATATAAAGATAAATACAAATATATATATATATATATATAAATACAAATATATATGTTCTTTTTCAGGTTCTTCTCCCTTATAGGTTATTACAAGATATTGAGTACAGTTCCCTGTGCTATACAGTAGGTCCTTGTTGGTTATCTATTTTATATATAGTAGCGTGTATGTGTTAATCCCAACCTCCTAATTTATCCCCCTGCCCTTTCCCCTTTGGTAACCATAAATTTGTTTTCTAAGACATACCAGACTTTTGTGATCTGGTCTTTGCTAACGTCTCCAACCTCATCTCCTGGCACCCTGTGCTAACTTTATACTTAAGAATAGTTTTTAAAACAAACCATGCTGTTTCACATCCATTGCCTGTGCTAATGTTCTTCCATCTGTGCAGAGTTCCCTTCTTCTTTACCTGACAAACTCATACTCATCTTGAGAAGTTCAACTAAGGCATTAGTCCTCTGAAAACTTACCATGTCCTCCCAATTGCATTAAGTATACTTCATCTAACTTTCTTGCTCCCCCCTGCAGTGCACAACTTCAACATATATTTTCAACATTAAGTTGTTTATTTTTGCTTCTGTCTTTTGTACCAGACTTGTATGTTTGTACAAATTAAGACCTTGTTTGCTTTGGCACTCTTGCATCTGGTACATGCTTTAAAATAGTAAGTACCCAGTTTATGGCACTGTTTAGTTCCACAAACTGAACTGAATCATGTTATCTTGAGACTGGCAACTTCTAGTTAAGTACTGCTATTATTTGTTTATTATACTTTTATTACTGTTTTAGTATTCTAGAGTAGGCCAGACCTTTAGAAGTCATCTACTTCCCTTATATTAAACATGAGGTAACTGAGGCCCAGAGTGATTTAGTACCTAGACAAAGGTCATTGATAGCAACACGCCACACGGTTTTTAACATAGTTTAGTTCATATTAACTTAGCCTCTTTCTCAAGGCACTCTAAGAGAAAGGTACAATTTTAGGCAACCAAGAATTTAAAAATTAAGATAACAATTATAAAGCCACTCAATCTCATTCTTTGGACTTCATCTAACTAAAGAGTTTTTTATGAGAAGCAGTACATATTGCTGATAATATATTTTAATGATAAATACTTGTTTTATTGTTACCACTACGTGCAATAATTCTCCATTGAGTTGTCTTCTGATTGAGTAACATACATATACAAACACCTTAATAAATTACTGCATCCAGTAGTTTTTTGTTTCTTTGTTTGTTTTTAAGAAACTAATGTCATTGTTAGTGTGCTATGCCCTTCCTAAATATTTTTCATCTTATTCTTTTCTTAGGAATTTTTTTGGAAAGCTTTTTCTAAGAATACCATGCTGATGAGACTCCAAAGAATCTTTTTGAATGTTAAATTACATTGTACAAAATCCTTTTGCCATTGCTTAACTGAGTTGAGTACAGATCAGAAGAAAAAAATTTATGTCACCAATGACATTGCTGCCCTTAACCATTTAAAAGCCACATAAATGGTTTATCAGACTTCAGTGAATAATGAAGGTAAACTTAATTACTACATAGCTTCCTTGTTTTCTAAAGTCTTCAAGTGTAAATAAGGCACCTTTTTCATTTTCATGTGACTTCTAAAATGAAAAGCAATTTTTAATTCGCTTTTTAAAATAAGTTCCATTGTCTCAAGAATTGCAAAGGAAGAAAAAATAAAACAATCTCAAACTCTGTTCAAAACAAAAATGTATAAATAAGAAATGCCACATTGGGACAGATGAGGCATTGATCTATCTGTGTCTGATAATGACTCCCAAAAAATATTCCCAAGGGCTACAAATCCAGATCTCATGCATGTGTTGACAAGCTTGACCTGGGTAAAGGATGGGCAGTAACTCATGGAAGCAATCTACAGGATAAAAGGGACTGGGTTCCACCAGCTCTTCCTAAAAAACAACGGGATGGATGCTTACTATATACAAACAAATGACCTATAAACCCAGTCCTTTTTCTTTTGCATAAATAAGCCTCAGGTTGCCTACTGCCTTTTTACAATTTATTGGCCACTGTCAAGGCTGTTCATCATGTTCATTTTTATTCTGCCAATACCTGTTTTTAATGTTGGGTAGAAGGGACTAGGCCACACATTATTATTTATCCCAGGCCCTGCACTCACTCAGAAATAATCCTAAACTCCACTCATTCCTAGAAGCAATATGGCCAAGGAGAAACATTACTTTTATTCCAAAGTCCTGTCTTCAGATAACCAAGCATCTATTATTTACCCATTTTCAACATCAATGGATGTTGAAAATCTAAACTTTCTTTTCTACCCATTTAAAAATTGAGAGTCATAAGTTCTGTGATAATATCCATTCATTCAATACTTAAGCATAAAAAACATTTAAAACTATAACTTGGGATTTTCCCTGCTGCTACGCCCTCAAAGGTGGACCATTCATGACAAGTCTGAATGTTTACTTAGGTTACAAATGTCTGCAGAAACATGGTCAGATCATATGGTTTTAATAATGTTCCCTTTAGTATTTTGCAGCTTTGACCAATTTCAATATTTTATTCTGGAATTGGAAATTCTTGTGAGAATGTACTCATTTATCAAAAAATGAATATGTGGTTGTTAAGAACTTTTGGGCTTAGTGCAGTATGGAAGACTATAAGAAGTTTTTTTGAGAACTACAACTCTGAATAGATTCATAGTTGTATCGTTACACAAATCCTTCCCATTTCATCTGTATACCCTTGAGCTTGAAGTGAAAGGCTATGTTGTTAATTCTTTTTCTTAGCTACATCATGCAATGTCTCCTCATTCTCAGTTTCCACTACTCTTTTTTCAGTGACTTCCAGGCACAAATGCAATTCAATCCCAAAAGAGATTGGGAGAGTGGAGTGTATAGGAGAGGTTCTCTCTTGATCTATTGTCTTCTCTCCGCCATAACTGAACACCTGTTGTATAGCACCATTAATTCTTACTAAAGATAGCGAGTGCTCATTTAACCCCTGGAGCTCTCACTTTCTTCATAAAAACTTGGAGTTTTACTCACTTTATTAAAAAGGCAGTCCAACATAAAAGATTGTCCTTGCATATTTGAGGTTTGTTTGGTGGATTGTTCAACTAAAGAATATGGAGAAACTTTTTGTCCTGAAAGCAGATGTATAATGGTGATACCTATTATTGTTATGAATGTACTGTAAAAGGAACAATGCTACTCCCACAGACATATTACAGTGTAGAAGCTTGAGCAAAATTACTTTGCTTTTTCTAATTGCTGAGGAACTATTTGCTTTTTTTTTTTTTTTTTTTTTTTTTTTTTTTTGCGGTACGCGGGCCTCTCACTGTTGTGGCCTCTCCCATTGCGGAGCACAGTCTCCGGACGCGCAGGCTCAGCGGCCATGGCTCACGGGCCCAGCCGCTCTGTGGCATGTGGGATCTTCCCGGACCGGGGCATGAACCCGTGTCCCATGCATCGGCAGGCGGACTCTCAACCACTGCGCCACCAGGGAAGCCCGAACTATTTGCATTTAAAGTAATATTCTTTTAAAATAGCCTTCTCTTAGAATATGAATCTTCATGTATTTTCTATTATAGCTTCTATTACGGGAAAGATTGCATTCTCATATTTTTATGTGATAATCAAATTTCTGTTTTAAAACTAACTGGTGTTAAAATTTTTAGAGGTACCGTTTCACATTTAATTAATGTAAACAGATTATTCTTATTGTACAATAGACTATAGAGATTTGTTCATAGGGCTCTCAATTATACATGGTTTTATTTGAAAGCAAAGAATTACATTTTTCTCTTGAAAACAGTTTTGATTCTTAGGAGAGCACTAAGCCGAAGAGATCGCACATGAGTTTTGGTTTTGGATGTGTTACATCCCAGCCTACTGTTTTCTAACTTTAACTTATACTCCCTGAAACCCAGTTTCTTTATCCATAAAATGAGGACAATAATACTTACCTCAGAGTTGCTATGAGAGTAAAATTAAATAATGAATTTACACAATAGACATTAGCAAGTGTAAGCAATGACTCTTTTTGTAAACTTATTTTCTGTATTTGTCTATGTTAGACTAAAGATTATTAACGTTAAAATTTTCCCTTTTTAAAAAAAATACATTAAACTAATGGTTTCAAAAACATTATCCAGTCTTAACATGCAGTTCACTTTCTATTAGACTTTTATAAGTGAAACTGAGATGTTGAATCTGGTAGTTCAGGGTTTATGAAAGGCCTTTTTAAATTTTCTCTAGGCATGGAGACAGGTTTATCTTTAAATGCCATCTGGAATATGGAAGAATGTTCTTTAACCATCTACCTGCAGTGTAGAAATTGTATCAACCAGTCTCTATTCCCGTGTCCTTTAATTGGTGCTGAAATAAGTGACCCTAGAAACCTTGCTGAATCAAGGGTAAGTTTATATATGTTTGTCCTTGAAATTTAATATGGAGCTGCTTATATATAACTATACTGCTATGCTGATGATAAATATAATTAATAAGGCCCATTCTCTCTTTTAATTAAAAAGTATATAAAGTATGTATACTATGAAACATGAGCTATTCCTAGTATAGTACTTTAGTATCTGACATTAAAGCAGAAGTATTAAAGCTAAAACTAAAAAGCCACTTAGTATGGCAGCATAGAAAAATTAGACACGTTGTGCTTCCATACTGCAGTGAAATTCCACTTTAAATATTTGCGTTATTAAAGTAATTCTGTCTTATCTCTGTGTGTTTTTTAATCTGTTCATTTAAGCCTAATCAGGATTAAATATACATTGGAGACAAAGACATGAGCCAAAGATTAGCCTTGTAAAATAAGGATCGGATTTCCAATTCAAGATAAACTGCCAGCGCACATCCTAAACCAAACAGAGTCAAAGTTGTAATAATAATGTAAGCAATTTGTTATAGACTTTACAGTTCCATCAGAGGATGGAAGTACTTTCACCAAATATGTTCTATGAATAAGACTAAGTATGTTCTTAAAGAACTATGAATAACATCACTTAAAAAATAAAATAAAATCCCAGGTAACCAAGCGTAGTACGATTTTCAAAAATATTTTCCTAGTGTAATATAGTGTGGCAGGTAAGAATGTGAACTCTGCAGTGAGACTGGTTGGATATCAAATTCTACTTCTGCCTCTTTATTGGCTCCATGACCTAGAGCCAGTTACTTAACTTCTCTGGGCTTTAGTTTATTTTTGTGCAAAACTGGAGAAATAATAATACCTAACCAATACGGTTGTTATAAGGATTAAATGAGTTAATTCCTATAAACCGCTTAGAATGGTGCCTGGAATGATGATGCAAGAGCTCATGCAACAATCATCATGATAATAATGGTATATTATTATTGTTATTAATATTACTTTAGAAGTCTTTAGTTATTAAAAAGAACAGGATCATTCATTATCCCAGCATTAGCAAAATTAGAGGTTAGAACATTTACAATTTTAGTTTTTAAATTGTCTGATGATAGCTAGGTATATGAACAATTTAAACTATAATGTTCCTGTTTTAGCATCATGAAATGGTATCATAGTCCCTTAGCAACAAGAAATGCTCTACAGCTGTGGATTTTATAAGGTGAGTTTCAATACACATTCAGAGGAAATGCCATTTATAAGCATACAGTTAATTGAATGCTCACAGGAAGAGCATAGTTAAGTACTATTCCTTGGTGGGCTGGTGAATTATGCCTTACAATTAATACTTCTCTGAGGGAAAAAAATAGAGCTAGTCTTTCTTCCAAGGGAGGTAAAATTGGCAGTATGGGAACATTGAAAAGTTCTGTATTTTATTTCTTTTAATTTACTCTTCCCAACTGGAAATGTAATAAAGATTTTGTAACAAGGTTTTGTTCCATTGTTTTGCCTGATAAGAAATTTAGACAGGAGGGTAAGCATAACCTTATTTTGGTTGGGACCACTGGGGATTAGCTTTCAAATATGACTTTCTCTTTTATAGTTATGCCTATATCATATCCATCCATATCACACACTTTATTCGTGAGTTAGGAAATTATATCATTTATCATATGTTAACCAAACATAACCATCACCTGTGTTACTGAGATATAACTCACTTTTTATTCTCTTGTTTAATCTTACCTAATAGTAGCACAACAGAATTCAGATATTATTTTTTTGCTTGTTTTAATATAATGATTCTTTTTAAGCATTGAAGATATTTGGAGATCTAAAATCTGAAATGACTGTATGTGTAAATGTACTACATGCAAATGAAGGATTAGTTCTGTTTCTGGCTTTACTGAGGGTGGTTTTTATAGCTCTTGTTGGCATCTTATTGAGGAAAATGAGATGTTCTCTAGAGATGTTAATATTTTTAACCTAGATGCATCATATGTACCTTAATAGCTTGTAGAAGATATATTTTTTTTATATTTTTATTACCACGCAGGATAAACAAACTACATTGGCTAAAGGCGTATCAATTTTGTTTATTTTTTCAAAGAAACAGCTCTTAGTTTCATTGATTTTGTTTGTTTGTTTCTATTTCATTAATTTCTGCTCTGATCTTTATTATTTCTTTCTTTCTGCTAACGTTGAGCTTTGTACTTCTTTTTCTAGTCCCTTTAAATATAAGCTTGGGTTGTTTATTTGAGAATTTTCTTGTTTCCTGTATTAGACTTCTATCACTACAAACTTCCCTCTTAGAACTGTTTTTGCTGTGTTCCATAGATTTTGTATCATTTTGTCTCCATTTTCATTTGTCTCCGGGTATTTTTTGATTTCTTCTTTGATTTCTTCAATGACCCATTCAAAGTTTATTAGCATATTGTTTAGCCTCCATGTGTGTGTTTTTTGCAGGGTATTTTTGTTGCTGTTTTTGTTTTTCCTTTCATAATTTTCATATTTCTAGTTTGTTTGTTTGTTTTTTCACTTAGAGAAGTCCCTTTAACATTTCTTGTAAAACCAGTTTTATGGTGCTGAACTCTTTTAGCTTTTGTTTGTCTGTAAAACTATCTCTCCTTCAAATCTGACTGATACCTTTCCTGGGTCAAGTCATCTTTGTTGTAGGTTTTTTCCTTTCATCACTTTGATTATGTCATGCCGCTCCCTTCTGGCCTACAAAATTGCTTATGAAAAGTCGGCTGACAGTCGTATGGGTTTTCCTGCTGTATGTAACTATAATAGTTGCTTTTTTCTTGCTGCTTTTAAGATTCTCTGTTTCATTTTTGTCATTTTAATCACAATGTGTCTTGGTGTGGATGGATCTGTTTGCATTTTTATTATTTGGGACTCTCTGTGCTTCCTGGATATGGATGTCTGTTTTTTTCCCCAAGTTAGGGAAGTTTTCAATTATTATCTCTTCAAATAAGATCTCTGCCCTTTTCTCTCTCTCTCCTCCTTCTGGGTCCCCTATAATGTGAACGTTAGTATGCTGGATGTTGTAGAAATCTCTTAAACTATCCTTATTTTTTTTTATTCTTTTTTTTTTCTGTCCAACTTTGGTGATTTCCACTAGTCTGTCTTCCAGATTGCTGATGCATTCCTCTGTATCATCAAATCTACTGTTGATTGCTTCTTGTGCATTTTTTATTTCAGTTATTGTGTTTCTCAGCTCTGTTTGGTTCTTCTGTATATTTTCTAACTCTTTGTTAAACTTCTCACTATGTTCTTCCATTATTCTCCCAAGTTTGTTGAGCATCTTTATGATCATTACTGTGAACTCTATTGGGTAGACTGCTTATCTCCACTTCACTTAGTTCTTGTTCTGGAGTTTTACCTTATTCCTCCATTTGCAATATATTCTTCTGTCTCCTCATTTTGCCTAATTCTCCATTTATTTCTATATATTAAGTTGGTTGGCTATGTTTCCCAGTCTTGGAGAAGCAGCCTTATGTAGGAGACATCCAGTGGGTCCCAGCAGCACACTCCCCTCTGGTTATCAGAGCTATGTGCTCTAGAGGTGTCCTCTATGTGGGCTGCATGTGCCCTTGTATTGTGGTGGGGCCATCTACTTTTGGCATGCTGTTAGCCAGGGCTGGCCCCTGACCCAGGTGGCTGTTAGTTCCTACCTCATGCAGAGGCTGCTAGCTCATTGGTGTATGTGACTGGGTCCTGGTTTGGCTTGCTGCTTGGCCTTGGGGGTCCCAGGACTGGAGTCAACCAACTGGTAGATGGCTAAAACCCTGGAACTAATAGCCTAAAGGGAGGAGTCCAAAATGGTGTTGCCAACACTAGTGTCCTCATGATAGAACAAGCTCCCCAAAATGGCTGCTTCTACCATCTATATTGCCAGGGGGAGTCCCAGCTGCCTCCTGTCTCTCTGGGAGGCTCTTCCAGGTCAGCAAATGGGTCTAACCTAGGCTCCTTTCAAATTGCTGCCTCTGCACCGGGTATCGCAACATATGAGACTTTGTGTGAGCCCTTTAAGAGTGGATTCTCTGTTTCCTGCAGCCCTCCAGCTCTCCCATACTCAAGCCCTGTTGGCCTTCAAAGCCAGACATTCTGGGGTCTTGTCTTCCTATTCCAGGACCCCTGGATGGGGGAGCCAAATTAGACCCCTTGCTCATTGAGGAGAACCTCTGCAGTTGTGATTATCCTCCCATTTGTGAGTTACCTACCCAGGGATGTGGGTCTTGACTGTACCCTGTCTCCTCCCCTCCTACCCATCTTGTTAGTTCCTTCTTTATTTGTTGAAAATATTTTCTTCTTGTCTTTGATAGTTGCTCTGTAAATAGTTGTAATTTTGGTGGGAGGTGAGTTCAAGGTCTTTCTATTCTTCCATCTTGGCCACACACCACCCCCTCTCACTCCCGATTAGGATTATTTTTGGAAACTTTCAGATAACCTCATACTTAATGATGAGAAGCTCAAAACTTTCCCACTGAGATCAGGTACAAAGCAAGATGTCCTCTCTCATCACTCCTCTTCAACATTGTTCATTGAAATACTTAGTTATAAATCTAGCAAAATATGTACAAGATCTATATGAGGAAAATTATAAAACTCTGATGAATTAAGTCAGAGAACAATTAAATAATTAGAGAGACATTCCATGTTTATGGTTAGGAAGACTCAATATTGTCAAGATGTAAGTTCTTCCCAACTTGATCTATAGATTCAATACAATCTTAATCAAATACCAGCAAAATATTTTGTAGATATCAATAAACTGATTCTAAAGTTTATATGAAGAGGCCAAAGACCTGAATATCCAACACAATATTGGGGAACAATATGTAGGACTGAGACTACCCAACTTCAAGACTAACTAAGCTACAGTAATCAAGACAGTGTGGTACTGGCAAAATAATAGACACATAGATCAATGGAACAGAATAAAGAGCCCAGAAATAGACCTCCATAAATATAGTCAACTGATATTTGACAAAGGAGCAAAAGGAGTATAATGGAGCAAAGATAGTCTCATCAACAAATGATGCTGGAACAACTGGACATTCACATGCAAAATCATCATCATCATCATCATCATCTAGATACAGACCTTACATCCTTCACAAAAATTAACTCAAAATGGACCACAGACCTAAATGTAAAATACAAAAGTATAAAAGATATCTAGAAGATAATATAAGAGAAAACCTAGATTACCTGGGGTATATTGATGATGTTTTGTATACAACACCATGAAAGAAATAATTGATAATCTGAGCTTCATTAAAATAAAAACTTATGTTTTATGAAAGACAATATCAAGAGAATGAGAAGACAGTTCATAGCCTGAGAGAAAATATTTGCAAAAGATGCATCTAATAAAGGACCATTATCCAAAATATACAGGAACTCTTAAAAACTCAACAAGAAGAAAACAACCCAATTTTAAAATGGGCCAAAGACCTTAGCAGACACCTCACCAAGGAAGATATACAGATGGCAAGTAAGCATATGAAAAGATACTCAACATCCTATATCATCAGGGAAATGAATATTTAAGCAATGAGATACCACCACACACCTATTAAACTGGCCAAATTCAGGAACACTGACAACATCAAATGCTGACAAGGATGTGGAGCAACAGGAATTTATTCATTGCTGGTGGAATGAAAATTGTAAAGCCACTTTAAAAGACAGTTTGGAAGTTTTTTACAAAACTAAATATACTCTTACCATGCAATCCAGCAACTGTCCTGCTTGGTATTTACTTTAAGGAGTTGAAATTTTAGTCCACACAAATTCTGCACCCGGATGCTTATAGCAATTTTTATTCATAATTGCCAAAACTTGGAAGCAACCAAGAGATAACAAAGAAAGATACATTCAGTAGGTGAATGGATGAATAAACTGTGATACATTCGGTCAATGGAATATTATAATGGAATATTATTCAGCACCAGAGAGAAAGGAGCTATTAAGCTTTGGAAGGACACAGAGGAAAC